>NC_044382.1:152070092-152685092 GCF_006542625.1 Nomascus leucogenys
CTTGCTTGGAATTTGGCCCAAGGGCCACCACTTTGAGATCCCATGGTGCCCTGGCCTAAATGCTGCAGCATCTCTGCTAAGCCCCGGGCCTCCTGATCCCCCAGCCCTGCTGCTGCAGGAATTGGAGGTCATCTCGGCCTTGCTTGCAAACACCCTCTGCCTGTGTCCTTCCAGAGCTGCAGCAGTTCTATAACAGCCAGGGCCGGCTTCCTGATGGCAGGGTTGTGCTGTGTTTCGGGGAAGAGTTTCCGGATATGGCCCCCTTGCGCTCCAAACTCATTCTCGTGCAGGTAAGTACGGGCAGCTTTTTCTTTTTTTTTTTTTTGAGATGGAGTCTTGCTCTGTTGCCCAGGCTGGTGTGCAATGGCGTGACCTTGGCTCACTGCAACCTCCGCCTCCCGGGTTCAAGCGATTCCCCCGCCTCAGCCTCCCGAGTTGCCGGGACTACAGGCCCATGCCACCACGCTCAGCTAATTTTTTGTATTTTTAGTAGAGATGGGGTTTCACCATGTTGGCCAGGATGGTCTTGACCTGGTAATCTGCCCGCCTCGGCCTCCCAAAGTACTGGGATTACAGGCGTGAGCCACCGCGCCCGGCAGTATGGGCAGCTTTGAGCCCTGCATCCAGGTCTCCTGGCCCCCTCATGTGAGGATCAAGTTTTGGGCTGGAGAAGAGGACACAAGGACGAGTTTCCACCTGTGTAGGAGGCAGGCCTGGGCAAGACCTGCAATATGGCGGAAGTGGATTCTTGCCGTCTCCGAGCCATCTTCTGGTGTCTGGGACGCGCACAATCTGTGTGTGTGTGTTTTCTTTTCTTCTTTTTTGTTTTTTAAATCTAAGCCTCTTCTCCAGAAAGATTCTACCTGTTCAGTTGCCTGAAGGTCTAAGTGACAGATTAGGGCATTGCCAGCCCTTATTTCATGTAGTCAAAGGAATGACTCTCTAATGGTGGGATTCTGGGTGCCGGCTGTCCCAGCTGGGACGGTACCGGGGATTATGGAACAGTCTTGGCGGGAGTACTGCTTGCCCTTTCTTGGCATTCTGGCTCATTCACTTGGGACTCACGTGGCACTGGGGTCATCAGAGGACCTGGCTGGGGTCAAAGACAGTGCCCACCCCCTTTGGAGCCTCCGCCTCTGCCTCTGACTTTCTGCACCTCCCATCTAGATTGAGCAGCTCTATGTCCGGCAACTGGCAGAAGAGGCTGGGAAGAGCTGCAGAGCCGGCTCTGTGATGCAGGCCCCCGAGGAGCCGCCGCCAGACCAGATCTTCCGGATGTTTCCAGATATTTGTGCCTCACACCAGAGACCGTTTTTCAGAGAAAACCAACAGATCACCGTCTAAGTGCGTCGCTTGGGCGCCCCACCCCGGCTGTGTCCTGCATCCATCTCCCTGTTACAGTGGCCCGCATCATGATTAAAGGATGTGGATCCCTCTCTCTGGGGTGGGATGCCTTACTTTGCACTTAATTTAGTAAGGGCATTCTCGGAGGAGTAGATGTTTAATACAAAGTGTCGGCATAGCCCTGCTGAGATGTCATTGATGGCCTGGATGCTGTAACCACAACCTGTGGCTAAAAATTTTATTTTCTACACTTTCCCCATCATTATCATTAGTTGCTATGATTCTTTCTGCATTTTCGGTTAACTATCATTTCCAAAGACTTGTCATTCAGTAATGTTAGCAGATAGCTGCTTCGATAAAGGAATTTGGAGTTTAAAAGTCAACTTGTAAAAACAAGGTTGTTTTTGTCTTTATCTTTTGTTAGACTTACAGATTTATGATTTCATAGGCTTGTTTCTATGTGAAATATCTTTTTACTTTTATGCATTTTAATAAGATTTAAAAATATTTAGATAAAAACCCCCTTTAATGAGTGCAAGAAAAACTCTTGGCTTGTTGGAAGAAACTATATTCTTTCTAGAATTCGGTGCAGGAATATGTGTTCATATCCAGGCAAACGGGTGTGTTTTTATCTTCAGACAATGAACCCTTCTCCTCTCGGGCTTTGTTGCCAGGAAGATTAGAACGAAATTTATTTTTTTCATTTCTGTCATGAAATCATTCCAGATACCTCTTTTCTTCTTTCCAAATGGTTTTCACATGTCTTTAAAATATTTGTACTTTGAATTGTCAGATTTTCCATGTCCTCCTTTCTCCTTTGCACCCAGCCTGAGTCAGCACCATCCCACATTCAGAACCTTCCAGTGAAAGGGCAGGAAGGGGCCTCACCTGTCAGCCTTCATTTTGAGAAGGTGGAAGGTGTTAGGATTTGGGAAACAGCTCATCCAGTCTCCCAGGTCTCATGATGGATTTGTGACCGTGAGAGTTTCCGGTTTAAAATCTGAAAAGCCAGAATACGCCCGTTTCCTTTTCCCAGCGTCACGCCTGTGGAGGGGACAGTCAGACCCAGAGGTCCTTTAGATTTGGATGAATGCACAGGTGAATAGAGGAGAAGACCAGAGGACGTGGCTTTTCCCTTTTGTCCAACAAAGCATTATATTTTTAAGAATGGCAGACCTGTTTGCTGAAGTGTTCATAAGATAACAATAGGCTTGAATCTCCAATTCAAATGAATGTCAAAGCACATATCTTTAATATGCTGAATGAATATTTATTTTTGTATCCATTAAAACAGTATATTGATCTCTTTTATTCTTTATTAAAATGCTCTTTTTTAAAGCTGCTGTGTGCTGTATTTTTTTAGTCACTGTCAAATATGATGTAATTCTCACCAGATTCTAGGTTCTGTAAAGGGGGAGTTACTGCTACAATGTGCAGTGTTAATTCAGTGCACTGGACTAAAACAATATTGCACTGAGATTTTAAGGATTTTTTTTTTTTTTTTTTTGAGACAAAGTCTTGCTTTGTCACCCAGGCTGAAGGGCAGTGGTACGATCTCGGCTCCTTGCAACTTCCACCTCCCAGGTTGAAGTGATTCTCGTGCTTCAGCCTCGCAAGTGGCTGGGATTTCAGGCATAGGCTACCATATCTGCCTAATTTTTTTTTTTTTAAATTAGAGTTGTGATTTCACCATGTTGCCCAGGCTGATCTCAAACTTTTGGCCTCATGTGCTCTGCCCCAACCTCTCCCCCGGCCTCCCAAAGTGCTTGGTTTACAGGTGTGAGCCACCTCACCCAACTCCTGTTTTAAGGATTTTTTTTCAACCTATCCCTTAACAGCAAAAAGATACGGAGACTTGGACTGATCCTATGGAATAAAAACACTGGAGAATATTTTTATTCTGAATGGGGGCCTGTTTGGGTTTCTGTGAGCTGACGGATGAGTGTGCAGAAGGGTGTGGAGGAGGTGAGGTCTTGTGCTGATTTCATCCTCCTGGATGCAGCTGGGGGTGATTTGTACGAGGCCTCCCTGGTCGGGTCAGCTACATGTGGCTGGAGTGTGTGTCCTATTTAAGCGCATCTCGCTGTGCTAGGCCCTCAGGAGATAGCACGGACATGAGGGACCCAGGCTGGCAGTCACAGAGATGACTTCCAGCCTAGTGGGATGTTCCCATCCATCAACACGACAAAACCCATCAGTTCCGGGAGGTGCAGGGCTGGCCAACCCAGGTGGAGAGAAGTTCCCCAGCATGATTCATCCACAAGGCCATGTCTGTTCTCTCCTCTGCCCTCATATGAGCCCAGTGAGACTGGGCCTGTTCTTCATTTCTAGCTTACAGATGAGGCAACTGAGGCACAGGCTCATGCGTGGCTGACTGAGAGCCATCTATGTCCCAGGAGGACAGCTTAGCCTGAGAGGCTTCATGACCAGATGTCGCTGCCATCCTTGAGCTGGTGGGCTTGCTAACACCCCACGCAAAAGGTCAGCAGCTGGGTCCATTGCTCACTGTCTTAGGCATCTTTGCCATGAGTCACACTAATGTCCGCACACTGCAAGTAGGAATTTTGTTTACAAGCAAGCTCTTCTCTGTCCTGTGGACTCAGGGCCAAATATGGAAAGTCGATATCGTCTGTTGTCTCCCCAGAGTTCAATGCTCTCGTGCAGACAGTCGACAAATCCTTCCTACTCAACATCTTGCAGCAAGCTCGGGGAGAGGCGGGAGAGGGGAGTGTTTTCATTTGCCGAGGAGGAAATTTGGGAACAGGATGCTTCTGTAAGAACTCGGGTTTCTAGAGAATGCTGCGAGGGCCCTGGAAGCGAACTGACTTTTGAGATGCTGACCCCACACTGGCCGGTTAGCTCTGGGCCCTGGAGGGAAGCTAGTGGGGACGGGCTGATGGGACATCCTGAAAAACAAGCCATCTCCACTCTTGGTAGTTTAAAAACGTTTTAAGAAGTTAAGGTATTTCAACAATTCCTTTCTGGGTGATTGCACTTAGTTCATTAACTTTTGCAAAATCCCACTTTGGGAGGCCAAGACTGGTGGGTCACTTGAGGTCAGGAGTTCGAAACCAGCCTGGCCAACATGATGAAACTCTGTCTGTACTAAACACACACACACACCACACACACACACACACACACACACAAATTACCCAGACATGGTGGCAGGCACCTGTAATCCCAGCTACTTGGGAGGTTGAGACAAGAATCACTTGAACCCGGTGGGGTGGAGGTTGCAGTGACCCGAGATCACACCACTGCACTGCAGCCTGGGTGACAGAGTGAGACTGTCTCAGAAAAAATGTGCAAAATCCATCTGGGACACAACATTTTGCTCATAAGGTTCAGAAGGCTGGAGACGATGACCCCTGGGTCCAAGCATCCTCACGATCCAGTGGGTCCTAGAAATCCTGGGAAAATCCTCCCGAAAGGGCTTCACCAGGCAGCCATCCATGCCTGCCGCAGGGCCACTTTCTCTCCATAAAGAAGCAACTGTGGGAATCAGGAAGAAATGACTCCTGTGCATGATTCAGACTCTCCATAATAGAAAGTTTCGCAACGCAATTACTCAGAAATGTTTAGAAATTCTAAAGAATAATCTATAATTAATGACTGTAATTTTAACAACCCAGTGGGCTGAGAGTGGGGGTGGCAGTTTCTCAGTGGAAAATCTGGCTGCTTTTACTACAAGTAGGAGGAGAATGACAAATATCCTGGTCCCAGGGCACACCTGATCCCAGGCTTTCTCTTCAAGCACACCGTTCATTAACCTGTTAAAATGCCTAGCTCATGGTAAGAAGCCCATTTAAATCGGCATTTCCCAAACTTATTTGACTTGATGTTTTGACTTGCAGCATGTCTGTGGATGAGAGGTGCCCACAAGCGTTCAGTCTTTTACCACAATCCAAGTGGAACATCTTAGGAGTTGAGAAGAGTGTGTATATTATTTCTTTCCTATTTTCTTTGGGCTACCTTTCAGTCTGGATGGAGTCTGCCAGGGATGGGGATGGCTTCAGTCTCCCCGTTTTATGTAACAAACTATTCCTAAACTTAGCGGTATAAAAAACGCTTTATTTTTGGGGTCAAAATTTAGATGGGGTACAGTGGTGTTGGCTTTTCTCTACTCTGCAATGTCTGGAATCTTAGCTGGGAACAGCTGAGAGTGACTTGAAGGCCTGCGGATAGAACCACCTGGAAGCTTTTTCATTCACATGTCTGGTGCTTGGGCTGGAAGGAGGTGAGGCTGGGCACAGTTGGGATATTGATGAGAATGTTGACTTGTGGCCTCTCTATGGAGCTTGGGCTTTCTCACAATATGGCAGTGTCAGGGCAGTCCCATGGACACAGGGGAAGCTGAATGGGTGTTTGTTACTCAGCCATCACTCAACTGGACAAACAAGCCCTCCTAGGTTCAAGGGGAATGGGCAGAAACACCACCTCTTGAGGAAGAAGTGTCCAGGAATTTGCAGCCATGCTTTCAACCTGACATGGGAGCCCCGAAGCCTCTCCTTTGCTGCAATCCCACCTGCCTTTTATCCCCTTGGCCTCTCCTTGGGCTTCCTGGCTCCTTTCTGACCCTATTCCTTGAGTCCCAGGCAGATGGGCCTTTTCCCCACTTTGTCTTGGGAGTATGGCAGTGGACTCTACCTACTTCATAATGGAGCCTTTTTCTTGTCCATTTTGGTGACCTCTCAGAGCACGACTCTGACATGTTACTGGGTTACAAAGACCCCTCCTTGCCAGGGTCAGCACGCAGCACAGGGTGCTTTTGAGTTCCCGTAAACTGGCTGCTCTGGCTGGAGCCTAGTGCGAAGTTTCCCCTTATCCGCCCATTCCTCATCCCTCAGGGCAAACAGGTCACCTTTCCTCGCCTTCTCTTCCCCGCCTCTAAGGCTTGGCCAAAGTTTCTTCGTAAAAGCAAGAAAAATAACAAAAGAGCCCGCCATGGGTTATCGTTTTTGTGGGGCCAGGAATGCCCAGTTTGAACCTCCAGTTCCACCACCTGTAGCCGAGTGAAAGAGACTGGGTTATTCAGATGCCCCAAGCCTCAGTTTCCCCACTTGTTGTGAGGCTTGAGTGCGCTAACACATCAAGGCAACCCAGAACAGCGCTTGGCAGAGACTCGCAGTTTATCAGTGTGAGCTGTCGTTATCGGAAAGTGGGTGGAGTCGGGTTTGGATTCCCCCAGGAGCAGAGACAGAAACAAAAGGATTCAAGGTAAGCGGCCTGTATGTGAGGTGATCTCAGAAGCGCTGGGAGAAGGGGACCTGTGGCTCCAATGGTGACCCTGTGCTACCGGAGGCCTGGGATCTCCAGGCCCAAGCTGTGCAGAGCCAGCCCCGGGTTGTTAATTATTTGGCACTTTCCTCTTGCCTTATGTGCAGGGGTGAGCTCAGGCGACTGCAGTCTCAGACACTGCTGCAGGTGCTGGCAGGGGGAGTCACAGCTGCATAAACTGGAATGGGGCAGGTGGGGTGGAGCGGGTGACGGGTTGCGTTTGCTTCAGAGAGGGTTTGTCAGGACTTTGAAGGAATATTTGTGCAGTGGCCAGAACCACAGATGACCCAGGGTTTGTGTTCCAGCTCAGGGATCATTAGCTGTGAGTGTCACTTAAACTTTCTGTTCCTCAGTTTCTTCATCTGTAAAAAACGGGCAATAATGTTACCTATTGGGAGGATTAAATGACTTAATAAGTATGGGGCACTTAGAAAAGTGCCTGGCATGTAGTATGTACTAAGAAAGTGGATTTGCACATATCATTAGTGCCTCCCTCCCTTTCTGTATTGTTTATTTATTATTAAATAGTTACAAGTATAAATAATTACAATAATTTATGTCAATGAACTATAAGGTTAACAATTAAATAATTCTAGGTAATTATTTAATAATTAGTAATTATAAAATAATGTGATACTAAATTAACTATAGAATTATATAGTTACAGAGTTGCTTGGTTATCTTTAATTATAAATGTAGTTATTTCACAAAGTTACTTGAATTACGGAAGTGAAGGTATGATGGTATAACTATACAATTATTAGATAACTTATCATAGTGGTATACATATTTATCATGCAGTTATTAAATAATTACAATGGAATGACTTATTTGCTCTCTGCGTTTGTGCAAGGGCAAGGATGGCCACGTCCCAGCTCTATCCAGCCCCTGCCAGGTGCCTGGGGTTCGGGGGCGCTCGGTTCACGCTTGCAGAGCGAGCGGCAGTGAGTGGATGCAGTGGGGTCGGGCTTTGGTGGTGAAGGTGGCCGTGAACAGGAGGGGCCACTAGAGCACACAGACATGAATGACGTGGGGCTCCAGGAGGGGCAGGCAGGGCTACCGAAACAGCCTCCCCAAAGCTGCCTGGCACGGAAGAGGTGCTGCAGAAATGGGACTTCCCTTCCAATCCTCTTCTCCTGATAAAAAACTGAAAACATAAGAGCGAGATCATGGGGCTTCTGTGAGGTTAAATGAATGAACAAGAGTCTTACAGCGGAAATCACTGAGAATCTCCCCTCCCCTGTCTTCCAGGGAGAACATGATTGTGAGCCTGCTCCTCCCTTCCTGGAGGGGTTGCTTCCTGCTGGGGAGAGGCCAAGTTGAACTCTAGGATCAAGAAAGGGAAGGAGGCAGAGAAAGGTGAGAAAGGTGAGAAGGTGCTCCCATGGAGCGTCCGGGCAGTACCGGGCTGGCCCGAAGGAGGTACAGATGAGGGGAAAAGGCTGTTTACAGATGTGGTGGCTTCTCCATGTGTATTCACCTCCTGGGTCTCAACTCGTGCAGATGGAGGGTCTGAGTTAATCTGAGGTTACATTTGTTTGCTCAGCTATGCTTTCTCAAGAGGCTACTCCTCTGAGACTGAGCCCCATGGCTCCTGGCTTTACATGAGTTACACGCATCTTCTCCTTTTTTCTAAATAGTAAGGGCCAGAGGGAGTTAGAAACAAAAAGGAAACCTGAAAACAAAAATCTCTCAGAAGGGCCTCTGGTTGTTTTTTTTTAATTTTTAATTTTTTATTAATGCTCATCTTCCTGGAAGAGCCCTGGCTGTTTTCTTGACCAGCTTCTGGAGAGAAAAATCACGGTGCATTTGAGCAGCTCCAGATGGGATCTCCCCATTCAGCATTTCCCTTCCTGTAGCATCTGCGGAGCCTTCCTCCTGGCCTCTCTGCTGTCCGTGTCTGAAAGGAGACATTGAGCAATCCAGGCCAGTTCGAAATCCTGAGACCAGAAATAAAGTGACTGTTGCTTTTGCATCCTTGCACGTTTGCCCCGGCTCTCAGCAGAGGCAGAAGGTGATGTTTGGAGGAAGCAGATGGCCCGGTCTACTGTACATTTCAGAACATTTCAACTGCAAGGCTGGCTGGGGCTATTGCATCACTGAGCCCGACAGGGCTGCAGGGCAGAGGCGGGGACCCCTGTGGGTGGAACTGCTGGGTGGCAGGATGGGGTGGGGGAGCTGAGGGTGGTGTTTGGAGAGGAGGGGGAGAAGGGGAAGACAGTTTGGGGAATGTGCCTGAATTCCTATCCAGGTCCAGTGTGGGCTGATGCAAAGGGTGCACACAGGCTGAGAAGTCAGCTAGATCTGGGTTCCAATCCCAACTCCTTACTGATGAGTTGTGTCCTTGGAAAATGACTTCTTCTCTTTGAATTTCAGTATCGTTGACTATACCCATGATGGATTCTTCCCACATCGCATGGATGTCGTGGGGATTCATTGTCCTGACCTCCTGGGGTGTTTGTGAGGATTAAAAGAAATCATGCATGTGACATGCTTGGACAAGAGCCCCCACACTGTAAGCCCTGGGTGCGTGTTAGCTGTTGGGAAGACTCTCATGACCGTGATGATGGAAGAACTCGGCATAGCCCTGGAGGAGGAGTGTTGGTTCTCAACCACTGTGGCTGTTTGGGGGTTGTTGGCTTGTACTCCCCCTTTGTAGAGGCCCCTCGCTTCTGGCTCAGGGCTGCTCCCAGGTGCAGTTTCAGTGGCAAGGCATTCAATCGTGCACGCTGACTCAGGCGTGGTGAAAGCCAGCTGGCCCTCTGGACCCTGGCCTTGGTCCTCAGCCCTATTGGTTGTCCCCCGTGCCCCGGGATTGGTTGGCCCATGGGGAGGGGCTCTCTGCCTAAGGATGGTCTCCTCAGCTGAGTGACAGAGGGATGCTTAACCCACGCCGCCACCTTCGTTCAACTGCCAGCGTACCTGAGTGTTTGTGTCGGCCTCTCCCTGTGCCCCAGTGACATGGGCAGCAATGTGGGAGGCTGCCCAGTGGGTGGGGAGTCGATCAGACGGAGCGAAGAGATTTTCCGAAGGCCCTCTTCACCGACGTAGCGTATGACAGTGCTGGGGCACCTACCTAAGCAGACCATGTTCTAAGCTTGCTTTGCTGAACACCTTCCTATTGTCCCAACATCCGCCTGCTCTCCCAGGGAGACTGATCTCTTCCAGGGACCATGAGCAGCTTCCCCAACAGGTGCCCCAGCGGGAGACCAGAGGGAGTGAGGAGAGAGGTCAGAGTGCCTACTCCCCTGTTTTCTCCCTGAGTTTCCCTGAGTCAACGATGTTCCCCCTGAGGCACTGGCCCCCACACCACCCTCCTCCTGGGCTCCAGCAGCCATGCTTTCTCCTGGCCCCCCCAGTCCCCTGCCTTTGGTGACAGCTCATCCTCGTTCCTGCTCTGTCTCCTTTGGTTCCCTTAGACCAGGTGTCAGCAAATCTGGCTTGCAGACCGAATCTGGCCACGGAACTGCAATGACAGAATTCAGCGACTGCAGCAGAGGCTGTGCGGCCCCCCAGGCCAAAAATATTCACTATCTGCCTCTTTCCAGCTTTCCAAAGAAAGTCTGTGACCTCTGTGTGAGACCCACGCACACCCATGAGATTAGTCCCTTTGCAAATCCCTTCCTTGCATTAACCTCTGTTGAGCGTGCCAATGGCTGTCCGGTACCTACCTGGCACGCATTCCATTATCCTGACGTCCTGTTAGCCTGGCAACATTCTCGTTCTCTCCATTTTGCAGATGGGGAAGCGGAGGCACAGACAGGCTAAATAACTTTGATGAGATTAGGTACACAATCAGCAGGGGGAGGTTAGTTCCAGAGTCAAAGGCATGTGCCACCAGCACCCCATGGCACCTCCTGGCCTGAGCTGCTCTTATTCACTCTCGGGACGGTCATGCCAAGTAAGTCCCCTGTCCACAGCCAGGACGCCCTGGATGGTGCTCGCGGCGGCAGGGCCAGCACTAGAATCAGTGTCCCTACTTTGCTTCTGTGCCGGGGTCCCCCTTGATTGACACACGACCTGTCATCTATTCTGGTCTCTGAAGGGCCTTTGTGCTTCTCTTCTGTGCTGCACGAGGTGCTGATTTTTATGGCCTGTCCTTTGCAGAGGAAGCTTCTCTCATGAATTTCTCAATTTTTGTGGCAAGGAGGGTCCCCGAAGCCTGGACATGTCAACAACACTCCCATCTTTTCCAAACCTCTCCACGCATCACCACCAGGAAGCGGGGCAGCAGGCTGAGGCTGGGACCCTCATTCTGCCCCTTATAACGGGAGCAAGCGAAAGTCCCAGCACAGATCCCAGGGCACTATTGGGCCCTTCCCTCATCTGTAAAGGAGCTCCTTCCTCCCAGGACCAGAGGAGGCGGTGTGTGGTAAGTGTTTAGCAGGTGGAATTACACATTTAACATGTCCCCACTAAGGATGCTGTGCAGCTGTGTCCACCAGTGGGTGGTTCTCAGCCAGGGGTGGTTTGGCCCTTGGGACATCTGGTCATGTCTGGAGACATTTTTGGTTGCCATGATGGAAAGCAGGTGCTACTGGCATCTAGCGGGTCAAGGCCAGGGATGCTACTTGACACCCCATATTGCAAAGGATGGCTGTTGCCTGCCCAGCTAGAAGGACCCAACCCCGAATGTCAGAAGTGCTGGGTTGCAGGAAGGCAGGAGTGGCTGTCTGTCTTTGTGGAGGGAAGGCCTGTGTCTGTCTCGCTCACTGTCACTTCTCCAACACGTAGTGCGGGTTCCACAAATGGTTCTTGACACATGGGCGTGTGCTGGCTGCCCACCGGAGCTGGTCAACATGGTTCCCACTTCTAAGGCAAGCAGTGACCTGTGCTGGACCTGACGCGGGCTTCAGGGGGTCAGAGGATGGGGACGAGGGCTCCATAGAGTGGGGGATCAGCTCGTTCCTGATGGATGAGGAGGATGCAGGTGGCCACCTTGAGCTGGGGCTTGGAAACTGGGTTTGGGGTAGGTGGATGGGGGCGTTCAGTGCCCCCAGGGTGGCAGATGGGGCTATTCTGAACGTCTCCAGATGCTAATGGGGGCTTTTGTGCAGCCACTAGGAAAACAGTGATTTCAGACAGCTGTGCCTGCTCAGTCCGGGCAAGGCCACGAGACTCAGCCAAGGAGCAGCTTCACTCAGGGTGCGCCTGCTCTTCCGAAGGCCCGGGTGAAGGTGGGGACTTGGGCCTTTCTGAAACCTAAGGTCGTTCCTTCAAGGGTTCCTTTTATTTCCTGATTCTGATGTCAGCTGAGATCCTTTCTCTTCCTCTCAGGCAGGAAAACCTGTAGGGCCTAGAGGTCAACAGCAACAGCCCTCTGGGACGGCTGCCCCCTGCCCCGGCCTGGAGCGGAAAGGGCAGCAGCACCACAAGGCGGGAGGCAGGTCGTGGGTGTGTGGGGGGGGTGTCTTGCCCGTCTTTGCTGTGTCTGTGCCGCTTCAGGCAAGTCCCTTCACCTCCCTGAGCCTCCGTTTCCTCGCCTGGCAGATGGGGTGGGAAGACACAATGTGATATTTTCTTTTCTTTTTGAGAAGGAGTCTCGCTCTTTCACCCAGGCTGGAGTGCAGCGGTGCGATCTCGGCTCACTGCAGGCTCCGCCCCCCGGGGTCACGCCATTCTCCTGGGTCAGCCTCCCGCGTAGCTGGGACTACAGTCGCCCGCCACCTCGCCCGGCTAATTTTTTTTTTTTATTTTTTTTTTTTTTTTTTTGAGACGGAGTCTCGCTCTGTCGCCCAGGCTGGAGTGCAGTGGCGCGATCTTGGCTCACTGCAAGCTCCGCCTCCCGGGTTCGCGCCATTCTCCTGCCTCAGCCTCTCCGAGTAGCTGGGACTACAGGCGCCCGCCACCACGCCCGGCTAGTTTTTTGTATTGTTAGTAGAGACGGGGTTTCACCGTGGTCTCGATCTCCTGACCTCGTGATCCGCCCGCCTCGGCCTCCCAAAGTGCTGGGATTACAAGCGTGAGCCACCGCGCCCCGCCACAATGTGATATTTTCTTGCTAAAGGGCCTCAGCTGCTGCAGAATGGGCCTGGCGGAAACACCTTCTCCCCATCTTCCGCTTGGCGGGGCTGGCGCCTAACGCTCGTTTCTCCCCCACCGAGAGGAGACGCTGGTGGGAAGGCAGTCTGACCCCGCTGACGTCAGCCCAATCTGGACTTCTAGGGTAAGCACCGCTGCTTTTCTCTACACTCTTACTGCCAACTAGTCCCTAGACACGTGCCTGTTATCTTGAGTGTTATATGAACAGGAGTAGACAGTACACGCTCCTTTGTGTCTGATTTCTTTTGCTCAGCCCTAGGCGGGGAGAGCCCCCAACTGCTGCGTGTAGCTGGAGTCCTGTAGCTGGAGTCACGTGTAGCTGGAGTCGTGGTAGCTGATCTGCTGAGTTGGAGTCCTGTAGCTGGAGTCACGTGTAGCTGGAGTCGTGTAGCTGGAGTCGTGCAGCTGGAGTCCTGCATGTAGCTGGAATGCTCCTGCTGCATTCTGTGGTGTGACTGTGCCATGACTGGCCCACTCTCCCATGGAGGGGCACCTGCTTGGTTTCCAGATTTTGGTTGTCACTGGGGGACCTGCAGTGAGTGGTCGTGCACAGGTGTATCTGTTTCAGAGCGGGATTTCTGAGTCACAGGTGTGTGCACATTCAGCGTGACGACCTGCTGACCTGCTGACAACCTGGATTTCATAGAAGGGTCATCCTCTTGCAGACACTCTTAGAGAGTTCAAGGAAACAACCTGTGACTATGTGACCTTTCATGGCACGAAGGACATTACAGATGTGACCCTGAGTTGGGGAGAGTAGCCTAGATTATCCGTGTTGGCCCTGTCAATCGAGAGGGCCAGTCTCCCGTGGGTCGCCCTAGTGCACGAAGGTTTCCGTGGCTCCGTATCGTCACTAACACTCGGTACTTTCAGTCGCTTATGTTTCAGCCATCCTGGTGGGTGTAGCGGTGCTCATTTTGGTTTAAATTTGCACTTCTCCGATGACTGGTGGGGCTGGGCTGCTTGTCTGTTTCTTGGTGAAGTGCCGCTTTAGGCTCTCTAGCTTCTCCACTGCATTTCATCTTTCCCTGGCGGACACATGGGTGTTCTTGGGGATCGGGAAGGGAGCCCACACCGTGCTGCAGAGCTGACATCTGCTCGAGTGGCTGCTGCCTGCAGCTAAGTATTTTGAATATCCGCCTGCCTACTCTGTGTGGGTCCTCTTGGTAAATAGAAGCTATGGTGGAAACCAGGAGAAGGTCTGGGTCTCAGACATGACAGCGGGTCCCACATGGGACTCCAAGGGATTCCACCAGGGAGCCCGGCCATCACTCAGCCTGGTGCTGATTCCTGCTGCTTCCCTGGGTCTTCCTGGTGGTTTCTAACATCAGCCTCAGGCTCCTCACCACACAGGCCCATCCCTGCCCAGCCTGAACCGAGGTTCCCGCCATCCCCTCCTAATCCAGCTGCAGTCACGGTTAGCTGCATTTCTGCTCCCTAGATGAGGGAGCCTTGTTTAAGGGGCTGGGCAGTGCTGATCCCAGAGCTGTACTCTTCCCAGAGTGAATGCATCACAGAAACATGGTATTTAAACTTGGCCTCGAGGTTAAAAAAAAAAAAAAAAAAAAAGAGAGTGTCAGATGGGGAAGGCAAGCATGACCTCCGAGGCCCACGGGGCATGCTTTGTCTGGGAGGCAGCTGTGCTGTGCAGGCATGGTGAGGGGTGTGACGGTGAGGTCGGGTATGAGCCACAGTGGGGAATGGCCTTGAATGCTGGATTCTGTGTTAGGTTTATTCTTCGGCAGTGGGACGCCATCAGAGGTGTGGGATGTGAGAGGGCACCGGGGTGACGTGGGTGAACTTAGGCTCTGACACTTTCTAGCGAGCTGAGCATGTGTGGGTCACCTGGCTTTCCGGAGCCTCAGTTTCCTCATTTGCAAAACAGGGATGATGGGAGTAGTTTCCGTGGCTCCACGTGCTTGCGTGGGGCTCGTGGGGGAGTGCCTGCACCTGACTCGCACGTGGCTCTCGATGAATTCTCAATAAATCCTATGACCTCAGGGCAGGGGCTAGAGGGCCAGGGGTGTGTTCTGGAGATGTCCGGGCAGTGTGTGGCTGACGGGTGAGAGAAAGGAGAGACTGGGGCTGGGAACCCATATGGGAACCCTGAGTGTCCAGGCTACCCGCTGAAGGGTCAGGGAACCCAGGCTCAGAGCTGGGATGTGGGGCCCACAGCGGGTGCTCCTGCATTTGCCCTCCCCAGCTCACGGTCTAGGAAAAGGAAACAGGGGAGGGGTCCTTATCCAATCTCAGGGACACAGAGGGATTTGGATGGAGGGCAGGTAGGGTTTGATCCAGGACTCAAAGAACTGAGAGGAGCTAAGATGACAGGGAGGGTGTGGGCATGACAGAGTGAGAAGGACCAAGGTCAGAGAGCACGTGGTGTGAGGGGAATGGTGAGGGGTTGAGGACGCCGTGCCGGGAGGGCGGTGAGAAACAGTCCAGGCTACTAGGGTGACGTGCTTGGTCTTTCCTTCCTGGACTTTGTCTTAATTCAGCAACTCAGATGGCATCGCAAAGCTCACTGGTGGCACCTCAGGAAGCTCCTTGCCACTTGGCAATCATGAATAAAGCTGCTGTGAATATGTGTGTGCAGGTTTTAGTGTGGACATACGCTTTCAACTCATTCGGGTAAACACTTGGGAGCATGGTTGCTGGATCGAATGGGAAAAGCCTGTTTAGTTTTGCAAGAAACTGACGGGCTGTCTTTTAAAGTGGCAGTGCCACCTTGCATCCTCATCCAGGAGCAATGGATGACAGCTCCTGTTGCTAAGAAGCTTTACATTCAACCCTTGGATCTGTTTTGATTCAGTCAGGTGAGGCCATTCTTGCCTCTGACACCAGGGTGGCAGGATACCGATGTGGCCGAGAGCTCGCGCTTTGCTGTCTGCTGCCGTGTGAACGTGAACTAGTCATTTAGCGTGCTCACCCCAAGCCTCGTTTTCCCATCTGTGGACAGAACATGAGGATAGGATTTAACTTGTGGGGAT
The DNA here is from genome assembly GCF_006542625.1 of Nomascus leucogenys. Lineage (NCBI taxonomy): Eukaryota > Metazoa > Chordata > Mammalia > Primates > Hylobatidae > Nomascus > Nomascus leucogenys. The sequence goes on from NC_044382.1 coordinate 152,085,749, forward strand.
GCTGGTAGAACACATGGGTCATGGAGCGGCAGCTGGGGGAGAGGAAGCCCTGGATAAACATCAGCCACCATTGTAACTGATAGTGAGTTTCGTAGAAGGGTCATCCTATTACAGAGACTCTTAGGGAGTTCAAGGAAACAACCTGTGACTATGTGACCTTTCATGGCACGAAGGACGTTACAGATGTGACCTTGAGTTGGGGAGAGTAGCCTAGATTATCCGGGTTGGCCCTGTCAATCGAGAAAAATGACAAGTGTCCATCACTTTAGGAGTTTTATTTGACAAAGTTAAGGATGTGCGTCCGCGACACAGCCTCAGGAAGTCCTGACGACATGTGTCCAAGGTGGTCGGGGCACAGCCTGGTTTTATAAATTTTAGGGAGACGTGAGACATCAATCAATATATGTAAGAAGTACACTGGTTCCGTCCAGAAAGGCGGGAACAGCTCCAAGCAGGAAAGGGGTTTCCAGGTCACAGTTAGGTGAGACAACGGATTGCATTCTTTTGAGTTTCTGATAAGTGAGGCAGTCAGAATATGCATCTATCTCAGTGAGCAGAGGGATGAGTTTGAATAGAATGGGAGGGAGATTTGCCCTGAGCAGTTCCCAGCTTGAAGGGGCCCAAGAGATTTTCCTTTCACAGCCCCACATCATCGCAGGAGTCCTCGTGAGAGGGAGGCGGGAGGGTCAGGGTCAGCAAGGAGACGGTTGATGGAGGTGGAGGTCAGGGTGATGGCGGCTGCTGGCTTTGAAGACAGCTGTGAGCCAGGGACTGCAGGTGGCCTCTAAAGGCTGGAGAAGCGAGGAAACAGATTCTCCCCTAAAGCCTCCAGAAAGGAACTGTTTTGCCCGTGCTTCGACTTCTCAAAACTGTAAAAGAATGAATGTGTGTTGCTTCAAGCCACTAAATTTCTGGTCATTTGTTACAGCCGCCATAGGAATCTCACACAGAACCTCAGTGAGCAGGTGAGAAAACTGAGGCCCAGAGCGTGGGTGCCCAGAGCCCAAGGCTCCACTGAGGACATGTGCCACCCCCGCATCCCCTGACTCTCCTTCTTCTCACCTGGCTTCTCTTTTGTCTTTTTCATCAGTCCAGAGCACCGACTTTCTCAAAGGGGAGCTGTACTCTGCCCCAAGCACTTTGGGGACCCTGGGGTGAAAACCCCAAGTCTGAAAATAGCTCTGCACCTTGCTTGGTTACGTTTCTGCTTCTCCCCCTCTGTGAGGTCGATGGCTCACAAAGCCACTTCCTCCTGACTCGCTTCTGCCACCGTCGTCTTGCCTGGCATCTGCCTTCCTCCCGTGGCTGCCTCATTGGTTCTCTCTCTGTTATCCCAAGCTCTCAGCCATCCTGGGGTTGTCCTGGAGCTCTCTTTCCTTGGAGAAATTCCCAACATGTTCCCAGGCTGGGTAGCGGTCAGAGATTTCTGGGGTAGACGTTTTTTATCTTTCTTTTTTTTCTTTTCACTATTATGATCTTCCTCGTTTTGAGGTTAAAGTCGGCGTTTCCTTTCTCTGGGTGTGAGAATCGACCATGATGCTGTCACAGCCAAGATGATATTTCCTCTCAAACCACGGTGAGCGCAGAGGTTTCACAAGAAATTTTCCTTCCCGTCCATCATGTTCTTGGGCTTGAACGAAAGGTTATTTGTAGTTGGAAAGTCTGAACGACATCATCAGACACGTTGTCTTAGGTTGTGTGGGAAGAAAAGAATCAGTTTAAACGAGGCTTACAATTTCGGTTGCATTTCAAATGGGATTGCTTTAAAAATGCCAAGCACGTAAGAAGAGCCTGTGCCTAGAAACTCAGAGTGGATGCTGACCGCGTGTCCAGTCCACTCCCGGGGCACAGAGCAGGCACTTGAGCGATGGTTGTCGAATGAACAACCAAATGGGTGAATGCGTGAGTTGGTGAGCAACACATTGTGAAGTGACCGGAATGTTCTGGAACTGATCACCATCTTCCGCTAATGCTGACTCGTGTTCTCACTTTGAACTGTTCATCAGGTGAGAGCTAACTACCTTGAGGGGCTCCTGGTGATCGTAACTCTTGCTGAATGGGGACCAAGAGGCACTTCAGTGTAATTAGTTCCAGTTCCATGACCCAAAGAGCCCTGGGCGGCAGCATGTTTCCAACACACGGCCTGCTCCAGGTCTTGAAGAAATAGACACAGGCACCACTAATGCTTTGGCTCATGGATTATGCCAGCGATCGAAAGGCTCTGTCTGTGGAGGATCTGGCGTACAGGGAAGATAAATGTGTTTATTCTGTCTCATGCCCCTACTTGATCCAGTCACTGTGAAGGGGGATGGGGGACCTTAGAGAGTGATGGGGATTCATAGCTGGGTGTGAGGATGGGGACCCCTCCCCTCAAGTCTATAGAGGAGGACTGGACATCTGCACAAAGTCAGAGTTCTGTGAACAAGGAAGAAAGGGGGAATGTCCTAGTGACAACTGAGCATCTTCCTAATTAGGACGGCAATTCAAGGTTGTTGAGAACCTGTGAACATACCGTGCCACCTAACCCTCCCAGCATCTTGTAAGAGCATCGTTCCCACTGTCTAGATAAAGAAACTGAGTCCAGGTACAGTGGCTCAATGCCTGTAATCCTAGCACTTTGGGAGGCCAAGATGGGCGGATCACTTGAGCCCAGGAGTTCTAGACCAGCCTGGGCAACCTAGGGGGACCTCATCTTCACAAGAAAATTTAAAAATTTAAAAAAATTAGCCAGGCATGGTGGTGTGCACCTGTAGTTCCAGCTACTTGGGAGGCTGAGGCAGGAGGATTGCTTGAGCCCTGGAGTTTGAGGCTGCAGTGAGCTGTGATTGCACCACTGCACTCCAGCCTGGATGACAGAGGGAGTCCCTGTCTCAAAAAAAAAAAAAAAAAAAAGAAAGAAAGAAAGAAAGAAACAGAGACTCAGGGACCAGGCTCAGGTGGCAGTCCAGGATTTTCATAGAACTTGGCCACTGATGGGAACAGTGTTGCTTCACCTCCGACGTGCGTTCTCCCTTTTTTCCTTGCTCATAGAGTCCTAATCTTGTTCAGCTATCGAGTCCTCCTCTGTATGGTTCAGTGGGAGGGGTCCCCATCCACACTACCAGCTATGAATCTTTATCCCTCTCTAAGGTCCCTCACCCTCTCGACAGTGATTGGCTCAGGAAGGGGCATGGGACTGAATAATGGGCAATGAGCTGGGAGGAAAAAGACCTGCTGGGGCTTCCGGGAAGGTCCCTCCTTCCTTGCCACGTGGCGTGTCCAGAGGATGGGATGGAAATGGGGCTGCCATCTTGCTGCCAGCCAAGGATGGCACTGACACATGGAGATGGGAGTGGCAGAGCCTGAAGTGCCAGCCCCAGGCTGCCTTGATTTAGGACTCTCTGTGAGGCAGACATTCCCTTGAGTTGGAGTCAAGGAACCTGACTCTGCTCCTTGCAGCCCGAGACATCCTGAGGGACATTATCAGACTTCTCTTCCTCACCTCTTTCCCACCCCTTTCCTTGCCAATTAGAAAGGCTTGAGGACTCTAGAGCCTTCTGTTCCTGCCCTGGCCCCATCATTTACAGAAATGGCCCCACCCCTCTGGGCCTCCACTTGTTCAGCTGTAAAATGGGACTCTCCTGCCTTGCCCACTTGGCTGTGTTGCTGGAGTGAAAACGAGGTATCACATGCAAAGTAAGGCACTTTCAGAATGCCACTGGGCTAGAAAGAGCGAGAGAGGGTGAGCCACCTTTCCTATCATGCCATTTCTGGCATTGCCACAGAACCCAGCACCCCACAGAGAGTGGCGCCTTGATGGATGGGCAGTGCTGTTTGCTCTTGGGTATCTTCCTAATTCTCCTTTGACTGGTCTGCGTAGTTTTTGTGCTGGTTAATTGTATTTGGTGATGATAATACCAAGCCTTCCTTAATCCTCCCGGGGAGAGGGATGACCAGAGCCGGCGGGCCATTTGCAGAACATTCCTTTGATGACAGCATTGCAGGGCCTTGCATGCATTGTCCCAGCCCTGAATCAGTTAGAGGTGTTTGTTGTAAACAGCAAATGCCAACTGTGGTTAAGGTGCATGGGACCTCATAGAAGGATGTTGGGTGGGCGGTCAACAGGTCCTGCTCCCTTGCTTCTTCGGTACTGGTTACAGAGTTGACGCCAGGTGTGGGGGCACCTGGGGAGCCTCAGTCACATGGCTGCACTCTAGCTGCGAAGGAGGCTGGGAACATGAGTGTCTGGCATGTCCTACTCCCTTCTCACGGGAGGAGAAATACTGTAAACAGCAGAGGGGCCCTGAGGCTGGGGTGCCCACATTAGTGACAAATATCCACTACAGCGTAGTGACGGCCACTGACTGAGTAAATGAAAGTAGCCTGTAATTTACCCCCCAGATATCTTTGTTCAGTTGTTTTGATGGCCTATCCAGTGTCTGAGAGTATATGGGTCGGGAGGGGACTGGGAGCAAGGGCTTTCAGCATTTTTCTCTTGGTAACCTGCTTTTAAACACTGAAATTTGTGGCCAGTCATCTGAAAGAATAAAAGCCTGAAAATAACAGCAAATAAATCGGTGAGAAGAGCGTTGAGTGATGACTACAGTTTAACAGTCTCTCCTTATGTCCAAAAATATGCTTAGAGCCCTTGTCACCTTTCATCCCTGTCACTGGCTGAGCAGATGTCTCCGGCCCTCGCTGCAGGCTCTTGCACACTCATTGTATTGGCCTCCCATAGCTGCTGTAATAAATAAGCACAAATTTATGAATAATACAAATTTAGTCTCTTTCACCGCTGGAGGCCAAAAGTGCAGTGTCAGTCCTGGTGGGCTCAGATCAAGATGTGGGCTTTGTTCTTCCTGGAGGCTCTGGAGGAGAATCTGTTTCCTTGCTTCTTCCACCTTCTACAAGTCACCTTCACTCCTTGGCTTGTGGGCCCTCACTCTACTTTCAAAGCCAGCGATGCCAGGTGAGTCCCTCCCACATCCCACCTCTCTGACTCTCTTCTGCCTCTTCTCTACTTATAAGGACCCTGTGATGACAGTGGGTCCACCCAGGTAATCCAGGATAAACTCCCTCTTTTAAGGTCAGTTGATTAGCAACCTTGATTCCATCTGCAACCTTAATTCCCCCTTGCTGTGTAACCTAACCTATCTATAAGTTCCAGGGTTAGGACATGGAGGTCTTGAGGATGGGACACCATTATTCTGCCTGCCACACTCCACAAGGCAAATGTTTCCCAAGTTCTAGGACCTACAGAGTCTTTCCTTCCATCCTGTGTCTTGTAGGTACTTTGTTCCACTATAGAATGTTCAGCTCAGTGTTTTGTGTTATAATACTTGGTTAATTATTGAAGAATTCCACAGATGGTTGCTAACCACCCACATGCCAAGCCTGGGTCCACATCAATGAGTAAAACATGGAGTTTCTGTCCAGCCCTGCTCCCTGTCTCCTGGGTAACAGTGACCATCTTTGGAACACTGCCTGGATCATCTCCTTTAGTTGCAAACAGTGCTGTGGGGTCATCATTGTTGTCATTCCCATTTTACAGATGAGGAAGCAGAGGCACAGAGAAGTTAAGCAGCTTGCTACTCACCAGCGCAGTCCAAATCCAGGGCTCCTGCGCATAACCATCGTTCCTCGACGCTACGCTCACTGCAGAACTTACTGCTCTTTACAAGACAACACTGACCTTGACGTTGGTCAAGATTCAGTAGCCCTCCACCGAAGGGGAGCTGGGGGTTAGCCTGACACACTGCTCTGTTTCAGGAGGATAGCTGTCAGCAGCCAGTCCTGGCCTCTGTCTATGGAGATTTGGACACTGTAGTCCAGAAGGTCGCTAAAGGACACATAGCTTGAGCTAGAATCCAGGTGTCCAGAATCTGGTAGCTTTTTCCTTCTGGAGCCGTGGAATCTTGTGGTTGACGGTGACCTCAGAGCATCAAGCTCAGTTTTCCCACCCAGAGTAGGAACTCCAGCCACAGCACTGTCGACTCATGGTCACTCGGCGTCCTTAAGTGCTCAGTGCAGCTTAACTCAGGCTGGTTGTGGACCCAGCCCAGAGCGACTGCAGCACCACCGCCCTTCCTGCTATGGCCGCACCACCCATGTCCACAGTGAAGCTCGGCCGTTCGCCCCTGGCCACGCACTAGGGAGCTTCGAAAAAGATCAGTGCCGGCACCAACCCAGGCTGGAATTTGAATCTCTAGAGATGAGGCCTGGGTATCTGATTTTTTTTTTTTTGAGACAGAGTCTTGCTCTGTCGCCCAGGCTGGAGTGCAGTGGCGCGATCTCGGCTCACTGCAAACTCCACCTCCTGGGTTCACGCTATTCTCCCACCTCAGCCTCCTGAGTTGCTGGGACTACTGGTGCCCACCACGAAGCCTGGCTAATTTTTTTGTATTTTTAGTAGAGACGGGCTTTCACCATGTTAGCCAGGATGGTCTCGATCTCCTGACCTTGTGATCCACCCGCCTCGGCCTCCCAAAGTGCTGGGATTACAGGCGTGAGCCACTGCGCCCAGCCGGGTATCTGAACTTTTTAAAGCATATAGACTTTGTTTTTTAGCACTGTTTTATAGAAAAATTGAGAAAATAATACAAATGGTTCCCATCTACCTGCTTTCAGTTTCCCCTGTTACTAACATCTTACATTGGCATGGTGCATTCGTTCTAATTAAGTAACCAATAATGATACATGATCATTAACTGAAATCCACACTTAATTCCAATCTCCTCAGATTTCCTCTCGTGGCTGTTGCTGTCCCAGGATGCCATCCAGGATTCCGCGTGACAGCCATTGGGTTTCCGTGGGCCCCTCTTGGCTGACAGTTTCTGGGACTTTGCCTGTCTGTGATGATGCTGACGGTTTTGAGGATTGCTCAGGTAGAATTTTGCAGGAGATCCCTCAGTTTGGGCTTTTCTGATGTTTTTCTCATGGTTAAACTGGGATTATCGGTTTTTGGGAGGAAGATCTCAGATGAAAGTTCTGTTCTCATCACTTCCTATCCATGGTCCATGCTGTCCGTGTGACTTACCATAGTGGACGGTGACCTTGGCCACCTGGCTGGCTGTTGGGTTCTCCACTGGAAGTTTACTCTCTTCCCCCTTCCCATACTGCACTCTGGAAGAAAACCAAAGCCCAGACTCACTAAAGCTATTAAAGGACTTTCCTGAGGTAACATAGCCAGGGAATTGTGAGTGGCTCAGGCCCTGGCCTCTCCCCCTTGGGAAACTGTGCTCTGTGGACCATCTGGTCTACCCAGGAGAGAAGCAGCTGAGGCAGTCTCTGTGGCCCTTCAAGCCCTGGCCTTCAAGGAGTTTTGACACAGCCAAGATGCCCTTCATCTAGCAGCTATGCAAGACGTTCGCTGGAAAGTGGACATCTTTTCAACAGCCAAGGAGCGTGGGTTTTGTGCTCTGTAAAGGTCTGCGTGGGCTGGCCCTGCTCACCCACCCCAACCCCTGAGCCCTGGCTGTCTCCTGTTTCCCCTTGCTCTCCTGGCTCCAGGCACACTGGCTTTCTTCCACTGTCTCCAGCATGTCATGTCCCCTTCCATCTACCCCAGGGCCTTTGCACATGCCATTTCCTCGGCCTGGAATCCACTCTCTTTCCTCCTGTACTGGCTAACTCCTGCTTCCTTCAGAGTCTACCTGAAGTAGGGTCTACCACTTTAGTAAAACCTTTCCTGACCACCCTCCAGATTAGGGCTGCCCCCATTGCATATGCACAGAGCTTGCCACCTCGGCATGCATACACTCCTGTGTGGGAGCTTTTCCTTTTTTTTTTTTTTTTTGAGATGGAGTCTTACTCTGTCACCCCGGCTGGAGTGCAGTGGCGCAATCTCGGCTCACTGCAACCTCTGCCCCCTGGGTTCAATCAATTCTTCTGCCTCAGCCTCCCGAGTAGCTGGGACTACGGGCGTGTGCCACCACGCCAGGCTAACTTTTATATTTTCAGTAGAGACGGAGTTTCACCATATTGGCCAGGGTGGTCTCGAACTCCTGACCTCATGATCCGCCCACCTCAGCCTCCCAAAGTGCTGGGATTACAAGCGTGAGCCACCGTGCCTAGCAGGAGCTTTTCTTTTATTCTTTTGATATTTTTAGAGACAGGGTGTTTCTCTGTCACTCAGGCTGGAGTGCAGTGGTGATCACAGCTCACTGCAACCTCAAACTCCTGGCCTCAAGCTATCCTCCTGCCACAGCCTCCCAAGTAGCTGGGACTACAGGTATGCACCACCATGCTTGTTTTTTTTTGTTTGTAGAGATGGGATCTCATTATGTTGTCCAGGCTGGTCTCGAACTCCTGGCCTCAAGCAATTCTCCCACCATGGCTTCCCAAACAGTCGGGATTGCTGGTGTTAGCCACGCCTGAACAAGTTTTTCTTTTTAATTAGCATGTGTCCTCTATAAGGCAATAAGTTCAAGAAGGACCAGACTGTGTCTGTGTGTGTTTACTGCTGTACCCCTAGAGCCTGTGTCTTAGAGTACCTGGAACATAGGAAGTGCTCAGCTCAGTAGATGTCTGTTGAGTAAAACAAGTGAATGAGGAAGACTTGGGCATTAGTTGCCTGGACACTATAGAAGGATAATCCTCACCATTAGAATTCATATTATCTTGTCTTTTAATTTTTTCCATGTTTCCTTTCCTTAAGGGGCATTTAGGAGTACCTTTCAATGGGGATGAAATGAAATTTTTAAGTCAATTAATTTGGGATTTTTAATCTTATACCCATGTCTTAGCCTCATTGATCTGGGTTTTATCAAGCCAGAGTGAGAGTTAAATTAGAAGGGCCTGACCCTTGTTGATTTTGGAGCTCCATGACTCAGAGTCATAGTATCTCATAGACCACATATGGTCCATGGCTCTTCTTTAGGCAGAACAGTTAGTGTGTCAGTTCTCTATTGCTGCAAAACTAACTGCCCCAAGCTCAGTGGCATAAATGACAACCACTTTATTCTATCTCATAACTTTGCGGTCAGCCGTTTAGGCAGGGCTCAGCTGGCTGGTTGTTCTGCTTCCCTGGCATTGACTGGGGTCCCTCAGTGGGACTCAGCTGGTTGATGGCCTGCTCTGGATGGACCAAGGTGGCTTCACTGATGGGGATGATAGGAGGGCTGTCAGCTCTCTGTCTCCATATCACCTTGGGTCTCTCTATGTGGTCTCTCCAGCAGCATAAATGGACTTCTTCCATGGTGGCTCAGGACACCAAGAGAACATGTTCTAGGAGGCAGGAAGAAGCAGCTGGCGTATTCTTAAGTCTCACACGTAGAAATGGACACAGCATCACTTCTACCTATGCTGCTGGTCAAAGCAGGCACAGAGCCCACTGGATTGAAGAAAGAGGCATAGACCCCCATCTTTAAAGGGCTGAGTGTCAGAGAACTTGTGGCCAAAATTAATCCACCACAACTGGTCATTTGTGGGCTTGAATTCTTGAAGGATGAGGGAGCTCTATTGTACACAGAGCTGCTTTTTCCATTGCAGAGAGACTTGGATGGTGACAAGTTGATCTTTTCTGTGGAGTGGTTTTCTGTCTCTCTGTTAGTCCACAAATTTGTCTGGGTGTGAACAGCTATTTGGAGTCTGGCCTCCCCTGAGAACTGTGTTGGAAAACTACAATCTCTTTCTTGGGTCGAATGCAGGGCCCCTGTGCTCTTAGGTTGTATACTTTAGCTCCACTTTGTGGGCTACTGGGATCAGCAGGTCCATCCTGTGGGTGAGCCCTGTCCAAAGGTCCCTGGCTACCAAGGGCAGAGCCAGGACTCAAAGGTGTCTGTGAGTCTGTGTGAGTCCCACAACTGCAATTATAAGAATTCGGCTGCATTTCCTCTCACACTGGTTCTGTTAGCTGTCAAGTGATAGGGTTTTCAGAAACAAAGTTCACCCACTCACTCACTCACTCACTCACTCATATTCATTCACCCACCCACCCATTCATCATCCATCCACCTACTCGACCATCCATCCACTCATCTACCCATTAATCACCTCCGCACCTCCACATGCATCCTCCATCCATGTATGGAGCCAGCACCTACAGGCTCAGGGCACAAGGTCAAAGGAACCCACTGTCTTGGTGACCCCTCACGATTCTCACGCATCTCCCGTTTGGAGCCTCTGGTCTTTAGGAATTTGCTGTCCCTCTCCTGATCTCTCTGTGGCTGCCCTGCGCTGGGGGCAGATGATGGCTCAAGGTTGGATCCTCACATTTGCATTTTCTACCCTTTTGGTCTGTGTGTTGCAGTGGAAACTTTTCTGGAAGTCTTAAAAAAACTGAAGAAAAAACCATACAGGAAATTGTGTCTTGTGTTCTTTGTAGCGAATCTTGTGCTAATTTTGAACCCAGCTTTATTTTTCTTTATTTTTTAACACCAAATCTTGAGTGTGAAGATAGAAGCTTCCTCCAGTGAAGCAGCAGCCCCGGCGCTGGGCCTGCAGTGGAGACTGGGGAAGAGAGAAGCCCCTGGCGTGGGCTGGCGAGGAGGCAGTGCACGGAGAGCGCCTGGGGCAGGGCCAGCGCCAGTGGCATAACACATGCTGCTGCTCCTTTCCCACGCGGCCCACGGAGATGGCTGGAAGCAGCCCACGGAGATGACTGGAAGCAGCCCAACGTCAGGGCAGGTGAATGGCATGAGCACGCATGCTGGGCATAGCCAGGTACAACTATGAGGAGGCATGAACAGCTATGAGTGCTGCTTGGTGGCAGGTGGCCTGGCTGGAATCCCGGCTCTGCCACCCACAAGCTGTGGGACTGTGGGCCAGTGGCCCCATCTCTCTGTGCCCCACCTTATTCATCTGTACAGCAGGATGATACAGTATCTGTGTCTCAGGGCTGTTATGAAGGTGAAAGGAACACATCCAAGGGCTGTTCCGAGAGGCCGTGAATTCTTTGGTACTTTTGGCTTCTGCCCAGGCAGCAAAGGAGTTGCAGGTAGCGAGAGAAGCTGCCAGGTGAGAACAGTCAGGATATCCAGCTGGCAATGGGCGGGTGGGTTGGGGGCGCATAGGGATGGGGAGGATGGGTGGCCAACAGCAACAGAGATAGCACCGCCAAGTCCAAGAGTGCCCATGTGTGCTCAGATGTGTTGGTGGCATCGCCAGGAGGGAATTTCAGGACACTTTCTGCCATCTCCTTGGGTTGTGCAGGTCTGTCCTGGGTCTTCTCATGGGACCACATCTACTCCCACGATGTAGCTGCCACCCTTGGCTGACAACTTCCAAGTCCATGTCTTTAGCACCAGTACAATGGATTCTCGAACCATCTAAGGAATACCCTCTGAACTGCTCTGCCCAGACAGCCTGCAGGCACCTCACACTCAAAATGTCTTAACCCAAATTCATCCTTGCAACCCTCTCCCCTCACCCCAAAGCTCCTCCTCCCCCTGGCTCCTAGATCTCGGGTGAGGACAGCTATGAAGTTAGGAACCCACATGCTGCCTGGCTGCCCTGCTCCCTCTGGGCCGCCACCATCTCTCACCTGGGTTATCGCCATAGTGGGGTAACTGGTTTCCCTGCAAACATTCGGCCACCCTTCCTGTCTGCTTCCTACACCTCTGGCAGAGCTATCTTCCGCCACGCGGGGACATCACATCACAAGCTCCCAACTTAATGTTCTCTAATCCCCAATATGGTGGCCACTAGCCCCATGTGGCTATTTAAGTTTAAACTAATTAAAATGAAGTCATGACTGCTTCCCAGCTGGCCTCCAGGTCTCCAGGCTGCCTGCTGCACTCCATTATCCACATGAGAGCCACAGGGAATGTCCTAGACCCTGGCTTTTGTGAGGCCAGTGCCCACGTCTCACCCTCAGTGGCCTCGGCGCGCCATGGTTCGTAGGGGCGCTCACCTACCAGGGCAGCCTCCTCCCGCCTCCCTTCTGCGTGCCTCCCTCCCAGCCCTGCTCCTGCCTCCCCCTTCCCCTGCACTGCCTGCCTCCGTGCTGGCCTTGTCCCTCCTGCCTGTGCTGGTCCACACCTGTTCCCCTCCAAGGCCCCAGGGTGACATATTGCTGACTGCCTCGGGAAAACAGTTTCCTCCTCTGCACGCATCAGGTCTTTGCTCTTTGTGTTGAGGTCATGATGCTGGTTTCATCCAGGCTTGGGGAACCTGGCAGGACTGCAGATGGATCACCAGGCTAATGAAGCTGGAACTCCAGGTCTCCTTTCTTGCCTGCTCCCTTACAGGGTACATGTGGCACATTTTGTATTTTTGTCCTGAAGAGGGACCCTATTTAGGTTGTTTAAGCAGCAAGCTCACAAACCTGGACCCACTCTTGGCTGGACTTGGCCCTGATGATGCCAGTCTTCTCATCTGTGAAATAAGAGTAAGAAGACAGCCTTGCCGGATGGCTCTGACTAGCAAAGAAGGACATGGCCAGCCCATTCTCAGCAAAACGCCCAGCGCGTTTGAAACACCTCAACATTGCATAATATTATTTGATTGATAGAGAAAACAGGTGTTCAGTAAATCCTAGTTATTATGAGAATTACTAATGCCCATTGATGGGCATGCTGACTTCACCCTCTGCAACCTGGAGAGGTGGGTATTACTGGTGCCCCATTTTACAGATGAGGAAACTGAGGTTGACAGAGGAGAAATGATTTTGCGTGTCAGGCAGCTGCTGCCCACGGGTGGAGCCAGGTCCGGGTGGCTCAGGAAACTGCGACCCTTTCTGGGACGGTGCTGTTCCCCTAGTGAGACCATCGAGAGTGCATTCTGTGTGTAGAACATTCCTGTCTCCACTGAGACGCGGCGCCTGTGGCCTGCTCTGGCTCCCGTCCCTGGCTCTTCTCGTTTCTATTTCAGCTCTTTTCATTCTGACTTTCGTTTCATCTCAGATCCCTACCTTGACACTCACATAAGAGAAGAGTGAAGTTTCGGGGACTCCACACCTCCAGGTAGTTCCACCGCGCGAGGTGTTGAGCTCACAGTATTACTCATGCACCTTTCTGATAAGAAAAGTGAAAACGTGAAGTTGAAAACTGAAGACGCCCAGCAACTTCCTGAATCCAGCTCTCCACGTCCTGCCCTACGGGACAGACGACTCCCAAAGAGGAATTGTTGGTGGAAGTCCCATGTTTCGTTGGCGTTGGAAGGGGGAACTGGTCAAGGCAGGTTCGGTTTCAGGATCTCACCTCACCTGGGAGCGGGGAGGTGACGGTCCCCCAGCAGGGCAGTCACGCCGCCCTGGCCTTAAGGCCGGACTCCACACTGCACTTGGCTAGGGTGGTCCGTCCCTCTCTTGGCCACCTGTGTCGGGCAGCCTGACGCCACATCTTCCTGAGCAGCTGTCAGCGTTGCCGTGTAGCAGCCACGCTGTTGCAACATGAGCGGCTGAGGTTTCTGAGGCCCCTCCGGCCAGAAGCTGGCCAGGTGCTGTGGGCAAGACATGTGCGAGAGACTGAATTAGACCCCCTTGGGAAAAAAAAAAAAACCACGCACACAAACACCATCCTGCCTTTTTTTTTCAGGGCTCATCTGTGGACCCACACCCCATAACCAACATGGAAGCCTGGATTTGGCCCTGGATCAGGCTGGCTCCCTAGGGAAGGGTCCAGTCTCTCTGGGGAGACGTCCTGACTTCGGGTCCTGCTTTCTCTACTATAATTCAAAGCCAGCCATGCCCTTCAGTGGGCCTCAGTTTCCTCACCTGTACAGTGGGGAAATCCATAGGATTCCTGGGAGGGCACTGAGGGCTGAGGGAATGAATGCCTGTCCAGTACTCATGATCGTGACAAGCATGGCGCAGAATACATCCGGAATAAACGCTTACTGGGTGAGGGAGGGCAGGGAAGATTTCTACAATCCCCCTGATTTGAGATGAGATCTGATTCACCCATTTAAAAAAGTGTATTGGGAAATAATTTGAAATGTACAGGAAAGTTATAAGAATCGCACAAAGAATATTCCGAAACGTTTTGCCCAGACTCACCTGTTTTCTGTGGCAACTTTCAGATAGAATTCACACGCCATACAAGTGTATGATTGACCCATCTCAAGTGTACAATTCAATGGCCTTTCATAGTCAGAGTTGTGCAACTGTCACCAGAGTCAATTTTAGAACGTTTTCATCACTCTCCTCCCACAAAAAAGCCCTCACATCCCTTGGCTGTCACTCTGCACCTATTAATATTTTTTTAAGTGATAAGACTTCTTTTTTTTTTTTTTTTGAGATGGAGTCTCACTCTGTTGCCCAGGCTGGAGTGCAGTGGCATACGTAATCTCAGCTCACAGCAACCTCCACTTCCTGGGTTCAAGCGATTCTCCTGCCTCACCCTCCTGAGTACTGGGATTACAGGTGCCTGCCACCACACCCGGCTAATTTTTGTATTTTTAGTAGAGGCAGGGTTTCACCATGTTGGTCAGGCTGGTCTCGAACTCCCGACCTCGTGATCCACCTGCCTTGGCCTCCCAAAGTGCTAGGATTACAGGTGTGAAGCACCACGCCCAGCAAATGTTAAGACTTTTATGCATCTTCTTGACCTGTGGTCTTCAGCATTTGAGTCTTAGGGGACCTTTAAAATATCAAGATAGGCCAGGCACAGTGGCTCATGCATGAAATCCCAGAACTTTAGGAGGCTGCGGTGAGAGGATTGCTTGAGGCCAGGAGTCTGGGACGAGCCTGGGCATCATAGTCCCCCATCTCGGCAAAAAAGTAAACATGAAAAATACTAGCCAGGCATAGTGGTGAGCATCTGTAGTTCTAGCTACTTGGGAGGCTGAGGCGGGAGGATCCCTTGAGCCCAAGAGTTCAAGAGTATAGTGAGCTATGATTGTGCCACTGCACTCCAGCCTGGGCGATAGAGTGAGACCCTGTTTCTAAAAAACAAAATCCATATTAAAATACTCTGCAAAGACCTCATATTCATTTATTCACTCAACACATGTTTGTTGAGCACCTGTTTTATGCCAAGTCCAATACTAGGAGCTGCGGTTGCAACAGAGAGCAAAACAGACACGGCCCTGCCAGTCACCTGGGGAAGGGAATCCCCCTGCCCCACTCCCTGCAATAATCAGTTGTAGAGAAGAATTAGCAAATCACAGCTGGGAAGGGTCTGCTGGAAAACACAGCAGAGGACTTGACTTTGCCTGGTGAGTGGAGGTGGGCTTCCTGGCAGAGGGGCGTCTGTGGGTGAGGGAAGAAGTAGGACTGGCTGGTCAGAGGGGACGGCACACAGGAAGCTGCTGAGCAGGCAGGAGTGTGCCCCTTGGAGGAGCTAGGAGGAGGCCAGTTTGAAGCTGGAGGGTGGAGAAGGAGGGCCAAAGACGAGCATGCAGCGGCCCAGGGGTGTGCAGCGCCGGTCAGCCCCCGCGGGACTTTTCCTCCCTCTCCGTGGACTGGGAACCTCCGCAGTTATCACATGCTGGGCTGACTTCTCTAACACGCTTTGGCCAACAATGTTTCCCTAATCACAGCAGCTTCTCATGTAGAATGTGTTCTCATGTAGGATGTGTTCAGATTACATCCAAGTATATGTGTTCCGGTGTCTGTGATCTGAACTCCACGTGAGGACTCCCTGGGTCCTTCAGGAACCCATGTCCTGCCAGTGAGACTGCCTTGTTTTAGACCCCTTATTTCAGCATTTTATAAACTCTGAACCATAGGATACTGACCCATTTGCAATTCAGCCAAAAAAATGAAAGTTATGTAGCCAAACAAGCTTTGAAAATACCCCATTTCTTTCTGGGTGTTTCACAATGCACAGGAGCATATTAAAGGCTCTGATAAGTCCTGCAGCAAAGAACCCAGTGCTTCCAAAATGCAGTAGTTCAGGGAACCTTTTTGTTGCATTACTCCCGTGAAGTTTACAAAACTAGTGCTATGTGGAAAATGCTTTGAAAAACTTGGATAATTCTGCCTGTGATCCACCTGAGTGTGGAATGCAGCTATCCAGCCAGAGTCTGTAACTTCAGACATAGTGTGGAAGGCCAATGTGAAAAGCAGGAATAGTAGAATGGTTTTAAAAGGTTTCCCTCTAATTACTCTTGAGGACGAAAGTAGGAGGCGCTGACACCTGGGAACTGTCCTGGAGCCCCCGGCCGGGCTGGGTCATTCTCCTGTTTGACATAAACCATCTCCCAGAACACCAGCTGCACAGAAGGTCACTCTGAGATCACAGGAGTGAGACAAAGACAGGTCACCGTGTCACCCACAAACACCAATTATTTCCCTTTCCCCACTAAAATGAAGAATGGCTGTTTCTTGACCTATGTCAGCTTTATGCTGGTGCGGGTCTCCCCTCTCTAGAGGTGACAGTGATTGAGGCACCCACTCAGAGAATCGCCCCCTTTCTTTTGGCTTCTGGTCTACTGAGCCCCACTTTCCTAGACTTTCCCCTTCCCACTATCCACCCAAACCCCAAACCTACAGGGGGCTCTTCCCAACACCCTCTCACCCTGAAGTTCCTATGGGGAGTGTCCGCCCTCATTGCAGGGAGGAAGAAACCTGGCCCGTCAACCAAAGGTCCCCAGGGGAGCTTGGCTGGAGGGCACGACACTCTCAAAAATATATAATTCTGTGAACAAAATATACCTCTGTTCCTTTACAAATCAAGCATCTTTTTGAAAGTGTGTGGAACTTATTTTGCAAAGATATTCCTTGTGATAAGGCTTGATTCCAGGTAACTCTGTTCAAAGTGTGTCACAGACTAGGAAGTCATATGTAATGAGTGACGGAAAGATGTATTTTACACCTTGCCCCTCAAGTTCAAACTTGAACTCAGGTCTTTCTGAACCAGAGTGGAGCTTCCTTCCATTGTAGCCCCATATCTGCTGTCAGGGAGCTAGGGGACCTGGGAGGGTGGCCTCCCTGCACACCGTGTGTTACTGGGTGAGGATTCACAAGTTTGTGGCTGAGGGGAAGACGTTCACGTTGGATAGTTGTAATTTCCAATCCAGGCCCCACCCCTCTATAACTGAGTGACTGTGGGTGAGTTTCTTCACATTCTTGAACCTCAATTTTCTCATCTATGAAGTGGGGATGCCAATATCATCTACAAATCAGGTTTAAGGATTGGAGTAGGTAATATATGTAAAGTGTTTAGCCAGTACCCTGTCAGCAAATGGTGGCCGCCACTGTCACTGTTGTCACTGGTATTACCTAGTGGTCAAGGTCAGTGCATCAGCCTTTGGTCCGTGTTCTTTCTAGGTTAGAGGACTTTGCAACCCCGGGTGTCCATTAGGATCACCTGGGGAACTTAAAAACAGGGACTCCTGGGCTGGCCCCAAGATTAGGGAGGAACTGGTCCTGGCTGGAGGGGCTGAGAGCTGCTGCTGCAGACCTGGTGCTGGGGAAAGGGATGTGGCTTCCCCTCCGCCCAGTGAGCAAGGGAGAAATGGTTGTGATGACTGCCCGCTGTCCCAGGCCCAGTCTTACTGACGAGGGCCACTGTGAGAGGTGCACCAGGCCGGCTGCTCCCACAGCTGCCTGAAGCCTGGGGACTGGACATCAGGGAAGTAATGGGTTGGCACCAACCCCCACATCACTCCCTCGGAGATAAAAATAGCTGCCATCTTCAGGGTGCTTCCGACGTGCCAAACACCGCTGAGCACTGCGTATGCATGCGTTCATTTCATACCCACAGCCCTAGCAGGCGCACGAGCGAGCTTCCAACTGCTGCAGCAACAAATTGCTGAAAGTCGGTGTCTTCGTGATATTTATTTGTTTAGAGACAGAGTCACACTCTGTTGCTCAGGCTGGAGTGCAGTGGCACAATCTCGGCTCACTGCAACCTCCACCTCCTGGGTTCAAGTGATTCTCCTGCATCAGCCACCTGAGCAGCTGGGATTACAGGTGTGTGCCACCACGCCCAGCTAAATTTTATCTTTTTTAGTAATACATGTTTCACCATGTTGCCCAGGCTGGTCTCGAATCCTGACCTCAAGTGATCCACCTGCCTTGGCCTCTCAAAGTGCTAGGATTAGAGGCCACAGCAAGTGACCCACCGTGCTTGGCCAAAACTTGGTGTCTTAGAATAACACAAAGGCATCTTAGAGGGCTGGAGGGCATGTCTAACGTGGGTCTTACTGGGCTAAAATCAAAGCGTGGGCAGAGCTGGTTCCTTCTAGAGGCTCCAGGGGAGAATCCACTTTCTTGCCTTTTCCAGCTTCCAGAGGCAACCTGCATTCCTTGGTCCGTGGCCCCTTCTTCCATCTGTTAGCCGGTTGAGTCCTGACATGGCACCCCTCCAGCCCTCTCCTCTCTTACTTTAAAGGGGTTTTGTGATTTCACTGGGTCCACTTGAAAAGTCCAGGATAATTTATTTTAAAATCCGCTGATTAGCAGCCTTCATACCACCCTCAATTGTCGTTCCCCACTGCCAGGTCACCGGATATAGTCACAGGCTCTGGGGACTGGGCTGTGGACAGCTGGGGGACTAATGCCTCCACATCTCTTCTCATTGTTTCCATTTCACAGAGGAAGACACCGAGACTCAGAGTGATTAAATGGTGGCTTGACTAAGGGCCCACGGTGAGTGAGGGCTCCAGTGAGATCCAGGGTCCCCTCGAGTGCAGGTCTGAGGACCACCCTCCCCTTCCTCTGCTCATTCTCTGCAGCCCTCCTTCAGGCTCTCCACTTCCACATTCTCATTCTCCACGACAGCAGGGCTCCTCCTATTCCTGTAGCCTGAGCAGATGCAGAAACCACACCCGAAGCCAAGGTGGGGGCCCGCCCGCTCCTCACCGGGTTCCCAGGCCCTCGCCTGGCAGATGGGCTTCAGCCCCACCCCTCACCGCACCCTTTCCCAGCCAGTTTCTGTTCATTTGATGGGACCTGTTGTGTGTTGAGCCGAGCCCAGCTGGGAACACAGTGGGAGATAAATACCAGAAACTGTAAGACTCCGGAAGCCAGCTGGAATGGTTGTTGATGTCTTTCATTTTTAATAAAAGAGATTACCTAAGGACATGCGCTCACCTTCGTGATGGCCGGTTGTCTGCCTGTAGGTCCATGTAGGGTGGGCTTGTTTTGGGTGAATTGTAAGATATGGAAGGAGCAAGCTATTTTATTATAGAATAAAATCTTTAGGCCAGGCATGGTGGCTCATGCCAGTAATCCCAGCACTTTGGGAGGCCGAGGCAGGAGGATCACTTGAGGCCAGGAGTTTGAGACCAGCCTGGGCAACATAGTGAGATCCTGTCCCTACAAAAAGTTTAAAAATTAGCCGGGTGAGGTGACGCAAGCCTGTAGTCCTAGCTACTCAGGAGGGTGAGGTGGGAGGATCGCTTGAGCCCAGGAGTTTGAGCCCAGGGGGCTATGATTGGCCCATTGCACTATAGCCTGGGTGACAGAGTAAGACCTTATCTAAAAAAAAAAAAATAGTAAAATCTTTAATGAGATGTTGTTTTCATTGAAGGTGACATGTCTTTGTACGAGCCTGACTTAGAATCAGGGAAATAATAACTAGAATAGAATCTACAGTGCGTGCCTGCCTCTGTAGTAAGGACACAGAGGGTTGTGGCCCATCTCAGAAAACTACCTCCTGGCTCCCCGTTCTCCTCTCTCGGGCACTCTTCTGAAGCCATGCTTCCCCTGCCTCCGAAGATTCCAGCAAACACATGGAGGTGGGGACAACTGGCTTGTTGGGAATGCTGGGTGCCTGTCCCCTTCTCCCTCTTCTCAAGAGCCTTTGAGGCCTCACTGGGAAGGCAGAGCCCCCCTGTGCCTGAATCGCTGCAGAGCCCATTGGAAATGCCCAACCTTTTCCTCCCAGAGTGTCAGAATCAGTTCCTTTAAAGTCCCCTGCCTGGGCTGCCCCTGAATTCTATTGTCTGCCGGACACCGGAGTGCCATAAATAGCCCCCCAGGCAATTCAAATGTGCAGGCATGGCTGGGGATCTCCTTAAGGTTGTTATGAAATTTGCAGACCCTTCTAAGGTGGGGATAGAATAAATGCCATGGTGGGTGGGATGTAGTGAGGCCAAGGAAGGCTGCTTGGAGGAGGTGACTTCTGCATCGAGCGTCAAGCGCTCAGCCAAGCAGAGCCTGGTAGAACAGGCAGGAGACTTTGAGCCTAGGGAGCAGTGTGGGTGAAGGCACAGAGGCCAGAGGGAGCCCAGCCTTGTTGAAGAGGCAGCAACCCGCTTGCTCTAGTGGCACCTGGGGAAGGAAGGTGGGCTGGGGAGAGAGGGCGGGTGGGCCGGGGAGAGAGGGCGGGTAGGCCGAGAGCGGGGCAGGGCCACACGCAGTGCCCCGTGAGTGCTTTTGTGCTTCACGCTGAGGGGAGGTGGGTGGCCACAGAAGGTGTCACAGCTGTGGCAGCCTCTGCTTTGCCCACTAGCTGTGGCATCAAGCTTGAGGGGCTGTTGGGAGACCAGCCGAGCCTGTTCACTCACCCAGGGTGGAGGCAGTGGGGACCGGCCTCAACTGGAGCTGGAACCTTACACAGACGGAACGCGGGGCATGAGGGGGAGGCGGGTGGGCTCTGTTAGGGGTTAGGAGGGAGCCCCTGGTGAACCAAATGCGTCTCCGATGGTGGAATTTCAAGCAGAGGCCAGGGATGGATTTTGGGATGAAGCATTTTTCAGGTGTCCTGCAAGAATGTCCTCCCCCCGCCATCCCCACCTCCACTGCCTACTCTAGATGTCCAGGTAGGCTTTGGGCGAGAAGGCTGTTTAGGGAGCGTGAGTCTCCTGCTCCCGAGAATCCATGTGGCCCCTCTGGGGCTGGATGGGAGAAGCGGGACCCTCCTTGGCTGGGCGTAGCACTCCCTGGGCTGGCTGGGTTCCAGCAAACAGTGGTGAGAAAACCCGAAACCCTGGTGGGAGTTGTATCATGAGGAAGGGAAACTGATCTTTTTCGTTGCCTCCCCTCACTCAGCCATTGGTTTGGTTTGAACACATTTTCTCCCTTAATTTTTTTAAATCATAAAAATAATACAGCAACCGCATTATATAAAATTTGAAAAAGGGAAAAAAGAACTGCTCCCCACATTCCTCCCACACTAACCCAACAGCTCTCGGTCTTCATTCAGGTGCCAGAACATATTTTGAACTTATTATATCATGCCTGTTTTCCTCATTGCTACAAAATCTCATAACTGTCATTCAGAGTGCTTGGGGAGCGGAGTGCCATCGCCTGTGAAACAGCCCCATGTGGATGCCCATTCAGGCCGCTGGTAAATGTCTGGTTTTCAGGACCAATGCTGCCAGTGCCTGCGTGTGGATTTCTGCTTCTGTTTAATCCCTCTGTTAGGATAATGCCCAGGAGTGGCGTTCTGGAGTGGCCAATACGATCTGGCCCCTAGTCACCTCTCCAGTGCCTCCCCCCATCCCTTGCATCCTCCAGTCCATTACAACCACAGGGCTCCTTGTTGTCCACAAACATCTTAAGTGTGGTCCTGCCTCAGGTCTTTGTACCGCGCCCCCTTCCTCCCAGAATTCATACGCTTTCCCTTCGCTTTGTCCAGGGATCTGCTCAAACATCACCTCCTCAGAGAGGGTTCCCCTCTCTTTCTCTGGCGTGTCTGACTTGATTTTTCTTGGGAGTACTTGTCATCGCCTGACACTGATATAGCTCATGGTCCCTCGCAGGTGGTGAGCACCATGCGGGCGGGGTCTATGCCTTGCGCACTGGTGCATCTCCAGCTCCCACATGTGCTCGGCACAAAGGGCATACTCAGTAAGTACTTGCATGTGCCCGGCACAGAGCGCGTGCTCAGTAAGTACCTGCATGTGCCCAGCACACAGAACGTGCTCAGTAAGCACTAGCTGAGTGTCTATTTAAATGCATGGGGTGTTATGGCCATTTCAGGTCTCTGCATATGGATCACTAACTTGCTGACGGGAGCTGTGACCATGGCCCAATGCTCGTCAATGCCCAGCTCCTGGGTGCCAGGGATCCAGGGGTGATTTCAGTTGGGGATTTTCCCTGGAGAGTGGTTTTGATGCATTCATGCCTCCCAAACCACCCCCATGAGCACCTCTGCCTGTCCAGGGTGATGTGAGTGACCAGGCGAAGGGAATTTGACTTTATTCCTGCTGGCAATTGGTACAGTCTCTTAGAGACTGTGGGTCTGTTTCCACCTCTGCTGACCAGGGATACAAGTGCCCATACTGACTGGTGTCTCAGCTGGGCGTGAGACTCCGATGAAGACTCGT
Organism: Nomascus leucogenys; assembly: GCF_006542625.1. Classification (NCBI taxonomy): domain Eukaryota; kingdom Metazoa; phylum Chordata; class Mammalia; order Primates; family Hylobatidae; genus Nomascus; species Nomascus leucogenys. Next base: position 152,107,829 of record NC_044382.1, read on the forward strand.
GTGTGAAGGGCACGAGGGCAGCACAAGTGCAAGGAGGGGTGGGGGCTACTTCCATTCGCGGGGCTCATGGTGGGCCCAACGCTTTCTAACCAGGGCTGTCTGATTTAATTCATGCGCCATTCCCATGGAGTTGGTGAACATCATCATCCTTATTTTATAGCTGGGGAAACTGAGGCTCAGGGGTGGAGGGCCTTGCACAGTCAGGCCATGGTGAGTGGTGGAGCGGGTGGCAGGGAACACCCCTGCATTCTCCTGATGCTCCTGGAACAGCCCACCCGCCGCTGCTTGGCTGGGGCTGTGGGATGGTCACCCAAGCAGAGATTGTATCCCTGAACTTAAAATAATACGCAAGCCTTGTCCCCAGGGCTTCCAACTCTGCAGGTCTCAGCCAGGGCCTGGAGTCTGTATCTTCATAAACTCAACAGGTGATCCCGACGCACGTGGCCAGAAGAGCCTTGGAGAAACCACAGTGCTAGAAGAATCAAACCTCCCCTTGGCCTCATCTTCCCCAAATTCTAACCGCACGGTGAAGACATCTGATGGTGAATGTACCGGCACCTGTGTAAGCTGCAGTTCCTTCCCCACACGAGCAGGAACCGGTACCAGGAAATCCTACTTTCACTGGTGCTAATTAAAGAAAGGAGACAAAAGCCCTATGGAATCTCAGATCTGGAAGGACACCTGGAAATCATGCCGTGCTCTTTTTTAAAAAATAATTTTTAAAATAGATGTTATTTTTTCAGATCAGTTTCAGCTTCACAGCAACATTGAACAGAAAGCACAGAGGGTTCCCACCCACGCACACACGCAGCCTGCCCACCCGCGCTACACAGCCTCCCCCACCATCCACGTCCCATGCCAGAGTGGGACATTGATTACAATGTATGAACTTACATAGACACTTCATTATCACCCAGGGCCCACTGTGGACATGTGGGTTCACTCTTGGTGTTGGACACTCTGTAGGTTTGGATGAATGTATAATGGCACTCATCCACCATCACAGTCTCAGGCAGAAAGAATCTTTCCACTCCTGCACATGCTGTCTGCCCACCTGTTCATCCCTCCCTGCCCAGGGCTCTGTTTTTTAAACTAGAGAATCCATTTGCAGTGAGATCTATCCAAGGCGCAGGATAAACACGGCAGCCTCTCAGAGCATCCATTTTAATAAAAGATTGCAGTCATATAATTGGTCATTAAAATGTTTTTTACTAAAATCAAAAGTCAAGTTTTTCAAAGTGCAGAATATACTGGAATTTTATTTTTTTAAACTTTGCCCCAAAAATGCGATTTTATTTGAAATATAGAGGTATAACCATGGCGAACTACATTGTCTTTAAGAATTTTTGGATGAATAATTGGGAAAATTTTTAAACATTAATTATTAGCGGATCTTAGGGATTACTGTCATTTTTAAATCTCTTATTTTAAGTTCAGGGATACCTGTGCAGGTTTGTCACACAGGCAAACTTGTGTCATGAGGGTTTGTTGTACAGATTAAATTGTCACCCAGGTACTAAGCCTAGTACTCACTAGTTCCTTTTCCTGATCTCCCACCCTCAGGCCCCAGTGTGTGTTGTTTCCCTCTACCTGTCTGTGTGTTCTCATCATTTAGCTCCCTCTTATAAGTGAGAGCATGCGGTATTTGGTTTTCTGTCCCTGCATTAATTTGCTAAGGATGATGGCCTCCAGCTCCATCCATGTTCCTGCAAAGAAATGATCCTGTTCTGTTTATAGCTGCATAGTATTCCATGGTATATGCCGAGATTTTAAACGTACGACCAGATACTTCAGAGAAATTTGGGCCTTTTGGAAGGGCATGCTGGTAGAAATTTAACAACTGGCTCTCCAGAAAAAAAAAAAGCACTTGCCAATATCCATCTCGTAAATATTCCCACAGCAGCTGATTTCAAGCCACTATCGTGATGTCCCTGAACGTGGAAGGTGCCCTGGGAAGGTCTGGGCACAATCAGCTCTCACGGCTGGTGAAGCTGCCTCTAGCACATCACTGGTCTTGTTGACTTTGGGGGAAGGGACTTTAGATTTCTCTGTAGAGTATAAAAAGCTTGGATCTGGAGAGTTCTGGAGAGGTGGGAAAATCAGTGGTGAGTCTCTCAGGGAATTGGTAATAGGCCAGTATTAGAATCTGGCTCCTGACCTGCAGAGAAGTGAGTTGTTTGTCCACATGCTGAGTCCTAAATTGTTAAGTGGTGACTGAAAAACTTACCTGTCCATATAACAATAAGTAAAAGTTGTTTTAAATAAAATGACACCATGGGCTCCCCAGCCACACAGATCATAACGGTAAGCAAGCTCTCTCTCCAAGTGATTTGACCTGGTAATTAATTCTCTCATTCATTCACTCAATTCAGTTATTTGTGAGCTAATTAAGAAAATGTTTACTGAGCACCAACTTTAGGTCAGGCATTACTTTAGGCACTGGGGATGCAGAAGTGAGCGAGACGTTTCCCTGAGTGGGGGTCCCATGTGCTCCTGGCTTCAAGAGAACATGAAAGGAAGCTGCAATGCAAAGCAAGAGCTGAATGCAGCTTTCTGGATGTTTCTGCAGGCCTCTCTCAGGCTCTTCTTGTGCTGTATCAGTTGCCTGGGGACTCCGCCCAGGCAGCGAGTGTCTCAGGGCAGGGCTGGGCCTTGTTTCCTAACTGCATACCCAGTGTAGGAATCTGCACAGAACAGTGCACAGTCGATGCTGGAGTCAAAGAGGGTGGTGCTGGCCCCCTCGCCAGTGGGGATTCTGGTTTGCTTTGTCTGCAGTGATGATAGATTTACATGAACACATCTACCCTTGGGTCTGGTTTTCTTTCTGTCAACAACATCACACAGTTCCACGTTGAATGGCCAACGGCAAAGTCCAACGGTAAAGTCTGGTTACTTGCAAAGAAGCTAAGGTGGCCACTGGAGGGTTTGAACCAAAGGCAACGTCAGGGTAAAACATGGAGTTTGGAATCTGACCAATGTGGGTTCGAATCCCATCGCTACCACTCACTCACTGTGTGGCCTGTGGCAATCCCCTCTCTGAGTGTCAGTTTCCCCATCTGTGTAATGGGGATAAAATGGTTTACCTCCCAAGGTTGCTGTGAGGATTGGAAATGAGGTATTTAAGTACCTAGCCTCTGTCTGGCACTGAGGGGCACACAGTAAATATTAAACAGGTAATTAAGGCTGTAGACATGAAGTCTAGCAGGAAATCTCAGCATGCTGCAGGAAAAGGGACCCTGGAGATGAGGAAACTGGGAATGGAAAGTGGAAGTAACTTGCCAGAGTCACCCAGCATGGGAGCATCAACACTGAAACCCAGCCCGGGGTGGATGACTGTCCTTTTCAAGGAGCTGTGCTGGGGACGCGTTGAGGGCATTACCTGAACTTCTGCTTCAGGATGGTTTACTCCACCTTCACAACCAGAGCAACGGCTCTGTGGGCTGTTGAGATGACAGCCAAGAAAGTGCTTTGCAAAATGTCAAGTACTGTATATTCCTACCGGTCACTAGTCACGTTTCCATGCCAGGGAGCCAGCTCAGTGCTTTGGGTACATTGTGTCATTTGGTCCTGCCAAAAGTCCTGAGAGGGACCTATTGTTATCATCCTCATTTTGTAGACAGGACCAGAGAGGTGAAGTCATTTGCCAAAGGACACACAGCTGGAAACGGTCAGAGCTGATACCTGAACCGGGATCCAGCCAACCCCACGTTCTTATCTTTGTTTACCACACTGAGCTGCCTCTTTGGAGTGTCCTGGCTCCATGAGCTGTGAAGTCAGCAAATGTTTGTGGCTGGATAAGGTGGCTGGTGGGTGTGTTCACCAAGGCCGCCTGCTGTTCCTGGTTGCCATGCTGAGTGGTCCAACCATCTGGGTCTTCTGGAAGTTTCAGCAGGGCTCTCCATAACCCAGTGTGCTTTGGCTGTGCAAGTTAGCCCAGGTCAGAAAATGAAACTGGCCAGCCTCCCTTTCAAATGTGAGACAGAAGTTGAGTGCTGGCTACCTCTTGCAAGGAGTCCCAGGGGTCAAGGGCAAAATACTCTCCTGGCTGTTGAGCTCCATCCTGTCCCACATCCCCTGGGCCCCACCAACGTCCCCTCACTTCCCAAGTCATTGAGCTTGAGCCGTCCTGTGGGAGGACAACAGGGCAGAGTTTTGGATCCACTTTGGAAACATCTGGGTCCTGAAGGCATTTCGTGGAAAACTCGTATCCACCCACCTCCGGGTCTTCAGCAGAGCCAAGAGCAGGCAGGGTGTCTCAGAGCGTTAATTTTCCTCCCAGCACCATTGGGTTGGGGGCCGATGGGCAGAGGAGCAGGTCAGAGGGGTTCACGCTGCAGCCCCATCTTCAGGATATCCATTAAGGGGTGCTCAGGGATCATTCTGGTGGGAAAAAAGAGGGTGTGGTTTGAAGTTGCATTTCAATTCCACTTTGAGTAAAAATCAAGGGAACGTGAATTGTCCTTTGTGAAGTACACCGAGGGCGCTGATTAGGTGGAGGGTGGGGGCTACACCCACCGCTTGGCACCCCCCGAGCCTCTCAAAGGCCATAGTCATCCAGAAACGGAGGGAGTGAGCTCTCTTTCTCTCTGTAGATGCCCCAGCCTGGCAGGTGCGACCCGGGGGTTTCACCAGATGCCCTGTGTGACGTGGCCGTGTGGGATATTCACCCGAAGGGGTTCCTGGTGTGGGGATCAAGTTGAGTTGGAAGCCAGCTGTGTTGCTCTTCCAGACATGGGTGTTGTCCTGGAGGAAGGGCCACCCTTTCTAAGTCAGGCATAGGCAGTGCATGGGGTTCAGCTTCTGTCTCTTGTACCAGAGACAGAAATAGGACCAAACAGACTTCCAGGATGATGGCGTTTATTATTTCACACAACAGGAAGTTTGGGCAGGCTTCATGGCTGCCGGCTCAACGGCTCAGAGATGTCCTCAGGACCCAGGTTGTTGCCGTCTCTCTGCTCTGCCATCCTTGATGTTAGCCTTCTCCTCAGTCTGGGCACAAGGTAGTGGCAGCAGCTCCAGGGGTCACATTTGGGCAACAGAACCTGGAGGAAGAAGAGAGACCACCTCTCCTGGGCATCCTTTTGGAGGGAAGAGACATCCCAGAAGCACCTCCGTGCCGACCCAAACCCAGTGACCTCGTCTCACATTTCATTGGCCAGAACTGGGTCACATGTCCATTCCTGAACCAATCACATGCAAAGAATGAGATCACATAATTGGTTCAGATTAATGGTAGGGAGTGGACTGGAAGCTGAGCGTCAAGCTCCATGTCTTCTGGCCTAAAAGACCAGGATTCTATGGGCCTTGGTGGGCTCTTGCCTTCAAAAGCTCAGGCCTCCTAATTCTACCCAGAAACAGCTGCACTGGAGACCCTAAGTCTCGGGAGCACACCGCTGCTTCCCGCCCTGTGACTGGTCAGCCTTTAACCTGTGCCTTGGCGGGTGCTGGCTTTGCGGTGCTTCCTCTGCAGGAACTGACCCCGAACACCCAGCTTGTCATTGTCCCGGGGGCATCCTGGCTTTGGTTCTGTTAACACCTCAGTGCTGAGAAGGCGCCTCAGCCCTGGCTTTCTCTTCCTGTCCTGTTCTCTCTCTTGGGCCCCCTGCCTCGAGGCCCAGGTTTTATATCTCTGCTCCCATAAACCTCTGGTCCCTGAAGCTTTCCTCTCAACCTCAGCAGGAAGGAGTTCGAGACCAGCCTGGGCAATATAGTGAGACCTTGTCTCTACAAAAAATTTTTAAAATTAGCTGGGCATGTCGCTGGTGTGCCTGTGGTTCCAGCTAGTCAGGAGGCTAAAGCGGGAGGATTGCTTGAGCTGGGAGGCAGAGGTTGCAGTGAGCCGTGACTGAGCCACTGCACGTCAGTCTGGGCAACAGAGTGAGACCCTGTCTCAAATAATAATAATAATAAGGGTCAGAATAAAGAATCAAGACAGTTTTTTTCCAGGATAAATGAGTGAGGTTGGAAAGAGTTTAGCAAAAGAGAAGAGACACCAAGTAGTGTAGGGTAAGGATTATTTAGCGGGGGAGAGAGAGAGAGAGAGAAAGAGAGGAGGGAGAGGGCAGGAAGGAAACACGGGAATATGAAGAGAGAGACCTCACACTTCTGCTAGAGGGAATGGTGCATAATCAGTTCTGCTCCTTGAAGAAATTACCTAAAATATGAACGTTTCTGCTGCCTGAAGGCAGCTTTCGCTGGCTGGATCACCTCATTCTTTCTGTATTCTTATTGACCTTTGTAGTTGGAATCTGGTCCGTGGCATGCTGAAAATAACCCTGAGAAATAACTTTTGTTTTCATGGTCATGTTAACTCATTTTCACCTCCTCCTGCAAGATGGTTGTCAGGGCTCTTTCCTGTGAATTTAGGCAGCACATCCCTTGCAGGGAAGCTCAGGTGTCATCCTGAGCCTTTGTGAGGTTCTGTGATTTGGGCTCCTCCTGGCTTTGGCAACTGCATTTGTTTTCTCATTGGGCCATTTGTCACTATCCCACCATTGTGCATCTGGAAGTCAGTTGTCAAAAAATTCCAACCATCCAGAAAGTAGCCACGAAAACCAAAATGAAGACAAAAAGCCCCAAGATCCACATACAGGACTTGAGTACCAGGTATTCAAGCCCACGTCTCGAGGTCAGGAGGAAGGGCTCCGAACCCCTTCATCAGCCTTAGTTCCCATGCAAGTTTAACCTCCGTGGCTGTCAGTGTTCTCAGGCCGTAGCAGTTTATCATGCTGCTAGAGACTGGCGAGCTGGGAGCTGCTGAGAAAAGGGCGGTCTCTGCCTTCCAGAGAGGGATGGAGACTGAGACCTCGGGCGTTCAGTGCATCTGCAAATGTCTTTCTGCACTTTGATAGGCCCACTCTGCCTGTTAATTTCCCAAACATGGCTGGGACAAAAGGACAGAATGGGGACTTTTCACTTCTTTATATAATTGCAAACGTGGTGAGGTTATGGGTGATGTTTTCATTTTTTGTGTTTTTGTTTCAAAAATATTTCGAATGGAAAAAGTTTTCTTCTCTGGGGCAGTGGAAAGGTGCTTTGCCTCCTCCCTCCCCACCCACCGCTCCCGAAGTGCCTGATTTGTGCTGTCCAGGGTTTGCATGTGCTGCTTCCCCTGGCCGGGGGTGCTCTCTCCCCAGCACCTTTTGTGGCTACGCCTTTGTGTGTCAGGTCTCTCTGCTGAAATGTTGCCTCTGGTGGGGCGTGGGTGTGGGTGGGGGGCTCACCCATCCAAAATAGACAACCCTCTGTCCCCCTCCACACCCCTCACCCACTTCTCTTCTTCTCAGCACCCAGCACTCTCTGGAGGGATTCTTTGCTGCCGTGGGACCTCCCTACCACCAATCCTGAGCATCTAGAGTGCTGGACTCTGCTTCTGTTCACTGTGGCCTGTTCGGGCCTAGGATGATGCATGGCAGGGGGAAGGTGGCCAAATGGAGGCTGCATTGCTACACACGCCTTTCAGCACTGCGATGCAGAGGTATCCTGAGAAGCTCTGCGTTCCTCCAGTTAGGGGTGGCTACCACGTTAAGACCACATGTTTCCTGGGTTCAAATCCTAGTTGGGGTTGCTTTTTGGGATTCCTTAATATGCCTGTGCCTCAGTGTCTTTATCTGTATAATGGGGACAAGACCAGGACCTATCACATGGTGTTATGAGGATTAAATGAATTAGTATACATGTCAGAGGCGTTTGAACCAGAGCAACTGCATCTTGAAAAGATGCTCTGTAAAATAAGGCTGAGACCTGCTGGGCTGCATTCCCAGACAGTTAGACATTCTAAGTCACAGGATGAGATTGGAGGTCAGCACAAGATACAGGTCATAAAGACCTTGCTTATAAAACAGCTTGCAGTAAAGAAGCGTCCAAATCCCACCACAGTCAAGATGGTGATGAGAGTGACCTCTGGCTGTCCTCACTGCTACACTCCCACCACTTCCGCGACAGTTTACAGATGCCATGGCAACGTCAGGAAGTTACCCTATATGGTTTAAAAAGGGGAGGCATGAATAATTCACCTCTTGTTTAGCATATTATCAAGAATTAACCATTAAAATGGGCAACCAGCAGCCCTCGGGGCTGCTCTGTCCATGGAGTAGCCATTTATTCCTTTACTTTCCTAATAAACTTGCCTTCACTTTACTCTATGGACTCACCTCCAATTCATTCGTTCATTCATTTTTTTTTTTTTTTTTTTTTTTTTGAGACGGTCTCACTCTGTCACCCAGGCTGGAGTGCAGTGGCACGATCTTGGCTCACAGCAACCTCTGCCTCACAGCAACCTCTGCCTCACAGGTTCACCCTCCCGAGTAGCTAGGACTACAGGCGTGTTCCACTACGTCTGGCTTATTTTTGTATTTTTAGTAGAGATGGGTTTTTGTCATGTTGGCCAGGCTGGTCTCAAACTCTTGGCCTCAAGTGATCCGCCCACCCTGGCCTCCCAAAGTGTTGGGATTACAGGCGTGAGTCATGGAATTCTGTCTTGCATGAGATCCAAGAACCCTTTCTTGAGGTCTGGATCCTACTCAAAACACTTAGCGCAGCCCCGCGACATGCGACTTCTGGAATCATTCCTACAACGACTGAAACTGCCTTTGCAAAAATGATAGCTGGGGAAATTATGACAGAGAAAGAGATCAGACCTAACCAACTCCTTCTTGCTTCTAACCTTTAAGCTGTCCTTGTTCATTCCTGGGTGTAGGCTGAACTAACCTTGGAAAGGAATTTAGTTTCTGGTTTGACTCTGAAACAAAATTGGTAATAGCCCTTTCCTGCAAGAAAACCCCTTCTTTTCTGGGGCCCAGTTTGCCTTTGTAGGACTAATAAATTAGGTGCAAGATTAGAAATTACAATTCAGGGGCCCCTCAGCCTCTGGCTGCAAGAGTCTGAACCTCCCCAGATTGCTCCTGGGGATGATATCACTATTGTAAAACCTAAGATAAGTGCTTGAGATATTTTGCACCCAAACCAGTCATCTGACTCAGCCAGTTCTGTGATCCCACCCAGGCACAGAGGACAGCAGGAAAACCTCACTTCAATCCCCGATCATTCCATCTCCATCTCCAACTCTACCAGCCAGCACTCCCCACATCCCAAGCTCCTACCCGCCAAATTATCTTTAAAAACTCCAATCTTCAAAGGCTCCCCAAAGGCTCAGGGAGACTGATTTGAGTAATAATAAAGCTCCGGTCTCCCGTGCAGCCGGCTTTGCGTGATTTACTCTTTCTCCACTGCAATTTCCCTATCCTGATAAATCAGGTCTGTCTAGGCAGCGGGCAAGGGACCCTGTTGGGTGGTTACACTATGACTACTACTAGGACCATTGCCAGTACTACCGATATGAGTTGTTGCTACTGTGGATACTGCCAGGATCACTCTTGGCAGCACCACTGCGGCTACAAGGACTGCACCTGGGGCTTCTCTTAACCATTACCACCGCGACTACTGCTGCTGTGATGATGCCACCGTGCTGCCACTATTCATTAATTACCACCGCGACTACTGCTGCTGTGATGATGTGACTGTGCTGCCATGATGTTCACTGTTCCTACCACCTCTGTGACTACTGCCTCTATTACTGATATTTCTCCTGCTCCTCCTATTACTCCCTGCACTGATTCTATCACTGCCACGTTACTGCCTTGACTATGTGATTACTGCTGCTAGTCTAGTCATTACTCCTGTGGTTACCGCTATGACCATGGCTGAGACTGTTGCCTCTGCAATGGTGACTGCTGTTGCTGCTGGTATTACTGCTAGCTTTAGTACGGTAACTCGCTTGTGGAGGAATGAAATACCCACCGAGCCCCCTTTTCAGCAGCATCCCCTGCAGAGTCCTGCCCTGAGTCTTCTCTGATGCCAGCCTTTCTGAGCCTCAGTCAGTCGTCCTGGGGTCCTGAGGTGGTGTCATTTAGGGACGGTGCTGTGGGGGCTTTTCCGGGCACGCAGGCTGACTTTACCTTAAGCCTGAGCCCAGCCTGATGGAAGTGGTGGTTCTATGTCCTCTAAGCTCAGGCTTGCTGAGCCTTCCGCGACCTCAGTGACCCCCTGTTTCTGTGGTTGCCATTTTGACCTTTGGTTGTGTACTCAAGCTAACTGACAACTCCTCGGTCATAAAAACTCTCTGCCTTGAGTTGATGTTCAATGACAGCGCAGGTTTATTGAAAGCAAGTGTGTTCATTATCTAGCACAAGGGTTGAAACATTATTCCTGTGAATATCCAATATTTGGACAACATTTTACAGGTAAAATATTCCTTTAAAGGGATATCTCTGAGTCAGTAATAGCAGAGGCATTGGCACCAGAAGGTTCTGGGTTAGAGACCCAGATCTGCCGTCTCCTGACTGTGCGAGCTCAGCTGTCTCCTCCTCTCTCTAAGTCTCTGTTTCTCTATCCATGAAATAGGGGTAAAAGTAGTCACCACCTCCTTCCTGGGACTCAGGTGAAGACTCCATGAGATGATGCAGCTGGAACTCAGTGAGGGTCTCATGTCCTGTTTCCTACCTTGACTCAGTGACTGCCACAGAGCAGAGGCTGATACTGTTTATGGAATAAGCGAATTAAGACATATGGAGCCACATCCCCAGGGCAGTGCTGGCAGAAGAGCCAAGTGGGTGAGGCTTTGCTTCCTGTCCCTCCTCTTACACTGTGTTCCCACAGAGCCCTCTCCCCACTCCTTAAGGCAGAACTGCCCTGGCGGTTCCCTCTGTCTCAGTCACACCCTGTTCCTAGGATCAGGTGTCAGCCGGTGACATCTAGATGCCACTGAAACCAGCAGAGCCCCTCCTTTAGTGCAGTGGTGGGTGGACCCTTCCTTTCTGTTAGGACTAACCATTTCTTGGTAAAAAGACTTCAGGCGAGCAGGTGGAGAGGGTAGGTAAGCCTTAAAACATGCCAGTTGGAGGGTACCAGCCTGGCGCACACAAGATCGTCCTCCCCTGCCTTGGTGCTGTTCGAATATATGACTGCTGATGTGACTTTAAAGGGAATCTCAGATTGGAGGTGCCTGTACCCTGGTCAATGTTTAACAAAGGGCTCCCAGCCAACCCCAGGGTGAGGGGTGAGGGGCTTGTCCAAGTTCCACTCTCACTGCAAATTGAACTTAAGGAAATGCCTCCTTCCTACAGCCGCCCCGTGAGCTTCCCTTCCTCCTTCCAACCTCCATATGAAGGCACCCTGCAAGGGGCCAGCCTCTCTTCTCTCTCTCCATAACTCTCCCTGACATGAGTCACTACCAGCTAAGATGGCACTTTCATGTGAATGGGAAAAAGGCTTCCTTCCTGGGTGAATGCAGACCTGCAGGCCTAGGGGTTGGTGAGCTAACTGCCAGGGCTTTTGTGCAAAGAAAAAGATGTCCCTACAAGGCAGCTCACAGCTTGGACTTTAGCCCCACTTGAGATAGAAGCACTTTGTGCAGTGCACAAACCACACCACTGTATGCGGCAGACCTTTTCAAATGCCTGATCCGTTGGCCTTGAAAACTCAGTGGTGGAATCTCCCACCAGCCACGCAGTTATGTTTCCTCAAAATACCTGGGTTGCTAAACTAGTTGGAAAACAACGTCACAAAAAAACACAATGATCTAGAATTAAATACCCTCAAACCAAAGTTCTAGACAGCAGCTGCTCCTCGAACAAACCAAATTTGTAAGTGTTAAAAACCAACTCCTGGCTGGGCATGGTGGCTCACCCCTGTAATCCCAGTGCTTTGGGAGGCTGAGGTGGGCAGATCCTGAGGTCAGGAGATCGAGACCATCTTGGCTAACACGGTGAAACCCCGTCTCTACTAAAACTACAAAAAATTAACCAGGTGTGGTGGCGGGCGCCTGTGGTCCCAGCTACTTGGGAGGCTGAGGCAGGAGAATGGCGTGAACCCGGGAGGCAGAGCTTGCAGTGAGCCGAGATCGCACCACTGCACTCCAGCCTGGGTGACAGAGTGAGACTCCATCTCAAAAAAAACAAAAACAAACAAACAAACAAAAAAACTGCTCCTATAGACAAATCTCCTGATGCGCAGTCTTTGAAAGCTCAGAGAACATTGCTTCTGTGCTGCCATCTTTTGAGTCTGGTTGCCTCATGAGTTTAATGTTGTGCTGTACTTTAAAAATTCTTTCTAATGCTTCCTGGCTTGAGATTTAATATCCTGGTGACTCTGTCTTCAGTTTTCATTTTCACAGTCCTTATCACAATTTATTGAGGGCTTTGAAGGAACGTCTTCCTCTTTGATATTCCTGTATGGACAGGGTGAAGTGTAAAGAGATGTCCAACAACAGTGGTTTTAAAAAATTGGGGTGTATCATTAAAGACAGCCCTGGGAATCTCAAAACCATAGCTGTGACGCCTCTGGTAAAACATTCGAAATCACTTCTTGATCTGAACATACCTCCTGGGCTTAAAACTCCTTCACCCTCTGGGTTTCCTTCCTTCCATTGTCTGCAACATTGAGTCATTTGCAAAGACCCCTCCTGGTTCACCATGGCCTCACAACGGTCCACCGCTTCTGAACCCCCAACTGCTGCCTCATCTCAGACCCCCTTCCCATCCGTCTTGCCTGTCTCTCTTCCGTGCACATTGCTGTGTGAACAGTACTCTTCCATAAGACCATCTCTGTCCATACCTCATCCTTGTGATGTTGGCCATGGAATAGCGGGTGGTTGTTCAGGATGCAAATCACAGTGTTTAGATTGGAGGCTCCCAAATCCAACCCCCCAGCTACCACTTGTCGTGGCTGCTGATGACCTTGGATGACTGGCTTAACTTTGGGTCTCACATTTATTCCTCATCTGTAAAATGGAAAGAATAGAAGTAGCCACATTAAAGAGTTGATCAGGTGCAGAGTGGCTATAACAGCTTGGCACAGAGTAAATGCCCAATTAAATTAAAAGGTAGCGGTCACGTTTATTACCACTTCTCACTTTTGTATGACATTCAGTATCTGATGTAGTGTCCTACATGTAGTAGGTGCTCAATAATAGTTTCCCTTTATTGTTTTTCAAGGAGCAGGACACCCTGGTTCAAAACAGGAGAGGTGAACCTTTGTCTCCGCTTTCTCTTTAGTGCCACAGGCAAGGGCAGTTCTGACTGAGAATAATTTTGAGAGAACGAGCTTCTGCATCGGTATAAAAACAGTTATTTTGCAAAAGGGCAAAACTGAAAAAAAGTTGTTTTAAGGAGCATTGCAGTTATAGAAATGTGTCGCCTAAAATACTTTGTAACGGTTTGTGGGAATGCTCCCAGCCACATTCTGAGAGGACTCTGGGTGAGAGTTTCCAAGGGGGATGTAAAAAACCAACCCAGCCCTGCGAGCGTGCCTGGCCCACCAGCGATGTCACAACACACAGTGCTGAGTGCCCGATGTGGGGCCCACGGGGAGCCAGCCTGGTGCTGACGCTTCGTGTTAGGAGGGACGAGCTGAAGATTAGTTCTCCGGGCAGTGGATGCCTCTGCCTGACCCCTTGGTTCCAGTACACTCTTTCAAATGCTGGATTCTTAAAGGAAAGCTTTGCATTTGATTAAGAAGAAAAAAGAAGTCCACCCACCACTTCCTCAATTGTCACAGCTCTTTCACCACTGGGAATGATGAAGATTAAGTAAAAATAGACACAGTCATGATTTGTTACTTAGCGAGGAATACCAGGGCCGCGCTCAAGCCGGCGCCCCGCCCTTCCAGGCTCTTCCCACTGGTCCCCACGCCTGCTCCTGCGTCTGCACCACCCACTCTTTCCCGGCCTGGATCCCTGCTCAGCGACACTCTGAGAGCTCTCCTGGGCCTCCCTTTCTCCTTGCCCTTGGAAAAATGGAGATGCAGCTGCAAATCCCTCATCTCAGTGATGGGGTCATGGCAGGGGAAGACGGTCAGGACCACGTTATTCAGGGAATCTCAGTGCCTTCGCCCCGGCTCTGTGAGGCGGGGCTCAGACCATACGCTCCTTCTTGAGCCTATGGAAACGCCACCAGTTACTTGCTAACTTGGTGTCCTCCCACACTGTGTGGTCCCCAAGATCAAGGAAGGGCTGGGAAGCCGAGCGAGCAGCAGACTGGAGGCCCAGGTGCTTGGCTACGCACAGGCTGTGTGCCCTGGGCCGGCTGAGCAACCTCTCCGGGTTTTCATTTCTGCATCTTTAAAATGGGTCTAGGAATCCCAGCTCTCCCTAACTCACCCGGTGAGCTGGCAGCGGACCGTGCGCCAACAGCGACCGCAGCTGCTACCTGCGGAAGGCCTGAAGAACGCCAGGGCCTGTGTGTTGAGTTCCATTCACCCCTCACTTGAACTGGGGAGCCCGAGGCACAGAGAGGAGAAAGAACTTGCCCCAGCGGGGAAATTATAGAGCCAGGATTTGAACCCAGGCAGTTTAATGGGGGAGCGGCGTGGTGGACCAGAACTTTCTGCACGGGTAGACACATTCTATCGTCTGCTTGTCCAACACAGAATCTGAATTCTGAACTTTAATTTTAATTTAAATGTAAGCGACACATGGCTTCCTGAAGGGACAGTGCAGTTGAGACCCTCTTGCGGCACCGTCTGCTGGAACTTTCTGTGATGAACGGGAAATGACCCATGCCCGCACTGTCCAAATGGAGCCACCAGCCGCCATGACACTTGATAAGTGCCTGATCCTTAACAGGATGGGATTGTCGTCGATTTAAATGCGCATTGCTTAGCTGCAGGTGACTGGTGGCCACCGCTGGGTGGCTCCAGTCCCGCTCACTTAACAACGTGCACACCCGTCTGAGAAGGGCTTGTCTGGCACTCACTGCCTTGTGTCCTGACGATCCACGTATCTCTTTCTCTCTCTCTGTGTTTTTCATTTTGATGTGTGCAGTGCCCAGCGGGGCATACGGTCCACGGGAGGGGCTGAATAAGTGTTTGCCAATGAGCAGGCGGATGGCTTGGTGTCAATACTCATTCACCAAACGTTGCGTTGAGAATTCTGTAGCTGCCAGGCACGGTGCTGGGTACTGGGCAGATACGAGCCATGTATCTCTGGAGGGGGACATGGATGATCAAACAGCTGAATATGGAATTACAGCCTAAAAGGAAAATATAGGGTGGCATTGGGGACGCAATGGGGTGCCCGCTTCAGACAGATGCCCCGGGGGGTTCTCTGAGGACCCACCTGAGGGTCCATTTAGGCTGCAGCCTAGAGGATGGGAGGAAGGGAGGAGTGGGGTTGGAGGTCGGAGAAGAGCTGTTCAGGAACGTGGAACAGCCAGTGCAAAGGCCCTGGGAGGGAGGGTGCTTGGTGTGTGTGAGGCAACCAGAGGCCAGTGTGTTGGGAGGCGCAGTGCTGAGAGGTGGGCTGGCTTGAGAGGGAACCAGGAGGCCCGTGTGTTGGGAGGCGCAGTGCTGGGAGGTGGGCTGGCTTGAGAGGGAACCAGGAGGCCCGTGTGTCGGGAGGCGCGGTGCTGAGAGATGGGCTGGCTGGCTCCGTTCACTCCCCATTACAACCTTTTGCACACCAGGATTGGGAGCCTCACATTGTGTGTATCACCTATATACAAATTTCCCAGATCTTCAGGGGATGCTGAGCTGTTTTAATGATATGATAGAAATGCTGGTTCCCATGGAAGACTTGCAAACGATTGTCATGTTACAGAACAAGTCAGTTACCCAGCAGGGAAAGTGCTAAACCCACAGGCAGAAACTTCCCTGTAGCAAAATAATTCTTATATTTGACAGATATACATATGTAACATTTACTGTGTGCTCAGCGTAGCTGTATGAACTCTAAATACGAACCGGTTGAATCCTCCCAGCACCCCCACAGGGAAAAGTACCATCATCATCATCATCATTGTTGTCACCATAATCACCTTCATCATCACCACCACCATCGTCACCATCACCACCATCATGACTGTCACCACCGTCACCCTCATCACCATCATCACCACCATCATCATCATCATTCCCATTTCACAGTTGGGGGAAGAGATGCTCAGAGGAGATAGCTAAGTTGCCTGAGGTTTGTGTGACCAGCAGAAGAATGCTGTCCATCCTGCCCTGCGAAAGACGTCCCCACTCCAGAACTGTGAATGTGTTACCTGACGTGGAAAAGGGACTTTGCAGATGTGATTAAGGATCTTGAGAGGAGGAGATTGCTCTGGATTATCTAGGTGGGCCATCACAAGGGTCTTTGTAAGAGGGAGGGAGGCAACGCATCAGAGTTAGAGGTGGAGCTTGAGACGAGGGAAGTAGAGTCAGAGAGAGACTGGAAGATGCTGGCTTCAAAGGTAGAGGAAGAGGCCAAGAAATGTGGCGGCCTTTAGAAACTGGGAAGGGCAAGAAAAGAGATTCTTCCCTGGAGCATCCAGGAGGAGCACAGCCCTATGATGCACTGACTTTAGCCCAGTGAGACCTGTGTCGGATTTCCGACCTCCAGAGCTGTCAGAGAATCAACACATGCTATTCCAAGCTGTTGAACTTGTGGTCATATGTTATGGCAGCCACAGGAGCTGAATTCAGTCTTAAAAAGGGAGAATGGCTGGGCGTGGTGGCTCATGCCTGTAATCCCAGCACTTTGGGAGGCGGAAGCAGAAAGATCACTTGAGCTCAGGAGTTCAAGGCCAGCTTGGGCAATATAGTGAGATTTCGTCTCACTATGCAAGGCTACATTTACAAGAAAAGGAAACTAGCCAGGCCTGGTGGTGTGCACCTATACTCTCAGCTACTTGGGAGGCTGATATGGGAGAATCCCTTGAGCCCAGGAGTTGGAGGCTGCAGTGAGCTATGGTTGCACCAGTGCACTCCAGCTTGGGTGACAGAGCAAGACCTTGTCTCAAAAAAAAAAAAAAAAAAAAAGGTAAGGGAGTGACTTTCAACTTTCAGCCTCCTTCATAGACCTGTGCCCCTCCTGGAGCAGTGATGGACTCACTGTGGCGCCGTGCGCAGCCCATGACTTCCTTGAGGCTCCAGCTGTGTCTGAGCACAGCACAGGCAGACCCCAAACCCATGGCACCCACCCCTTGGCTGCTTATCCCACTACAGGGGTATTTCTGGGCTGTGACTTGGGCTGGAGAAGGTGGTGGAGGGTCCATGTTGCTGCCCTAGTGTGCCGCTGACTTCTGAGCTATGATTTAGCAGGATCTGGGAAGAATGACTTTTGCCCATGCCTGAACAAACCCACTGAAACACCGGAAAAGCCGCCCCAGTGGGCTTGGAATGTAGTCAGCCCAACCCGCTGCCTCTTCACGCCTGATGACCAAGGCATACACTTACAAAGGGCCGAAATGAATGTTCCTAGGTGCCCAGCTGGTCAGGCCTGGATCTTTCACGTAAAAAGGGATGGGAGGGCAAAGACAATGAGAAGTGGGGGACAGAGGGTGGAGAGAAAACATAAGGCCTCCCACAGTGCCTGACCTGAGTTTGAGGGACACGGGGTCCAGGGTGAATTGTGGTTGGGGGGAGCGGCTGGGGTGGTAGGATGACTCGGCAGCTGCACTCTCTCTGATTCTGCGAAGCCCCCCAGGAGCCTAGATGGGCCTGTGAGCGCCAGGGGCCGAGGACCCCGGTGGGGTGGGAACCACCAGCAACAGGAAGAATCTGAAGGAGAGGAACTTGGCAGAAACCCGACTTCTCTAAAAATATTCAAAGCCCGTGGCCCACAGAGGCTGGATTGCGAGGCTCCTGGGCTCCAGCAGCCGCGTCTCTGACCGTTGAGACCTGGCGCGGTCCAGGCGTTGAGCAATAGGGCTGCGCCCGGTGTCATGCCCACCGCCCACCCCGCCCTGCCTGCTCCGCTTACACGGAGACGAGAGGCAGCTGCTGGTGTGGCTGCGTGTGCATGTGGCCATGTGTGCATATGTGTGGCCATGTGTGCATATGTGTGGCCATGTGTGTGTATGTGTGAGTGTGGCCTCTCGTGTCAGTGGGTGGGCCTGCTGTCGGCTCCTGCAGTCCCCTGTGGCCTCTTCTCCAAGGACAGGCAGCAGAGCCCTCCTGTGGACCCTGCACAGATCTTGGGCTGGCTGTGGTCTGGGAGGGCCAGAGCATAAGGGAATAAGTACAATTCATGGAGCGCTTGCTCTAGGCCTGGCCCTGTGCTAAGCAGGTCACAGCTGTAACCCAAGACACTATGAGATAAGAACTGCTTTTGGCCCTATCTTACAGAGTCTGAGATGAGTTTAGAGAGGTCAAGTTGTTTGCCTGAGGCCACACAGTGATGGGTGAAGCTGGAGGAAACCAGCCTGCAGGGTGGTGCCCCTAATGCTCCACTCCACAGCCTCATTGAGGACGGACACCCCAGAGCCAACCCAGGGCCAGGGGGCCCGCATTCGCCCATGCCCACCGTTGACCTGGAAGGTGGGAGCTCTTGCCTCTACCCCCAGGTCGCTTGGGGCTTCTAAAGCCTTTGGCTGTTCTGCAAGGAGGTCTTCGAGGGTCTTAGTGTGGGGAGATTAGGGATGGCAAGCCGAGGGTGGGGAAGGCTCTAAGGCCCCCAGCTAAGAATCGTTCAGGTGGGACTGAGACATTCATCCTCTGTCTCAGACGTCTAAGATGTCTTGTCTGTCCTTGTCTGAGACACAGCTGAGGTCTGGCTGTCTCTCTGAGGCCCTCAACTCCAGGAGGCATCAGAACTGGGTGAGAGCATGGGGCGCCAAGAGCAAGCTCCGGATTCCCAGGAGCTGCTGCCTCTCGGCCCCTTCTCCACGCTGGTCAGGCCTCCCAGCCCACCGGAAGGGCAGTGGGGCGAGCTCTCCTTTCCTTCCTGGTGTCTGGCTCTGCAGCTGACGGTTGGCTCCTCCGCAGCCCCTGCTGCGCTTCCTCATCTGCAGAGCAGAGCTGCGTTGGGGGCACTGCTGCAGGCGGGGGACCTGGTCCTCCCTCAGCGGGGTGTCCGCTCCATGTCCTTGCCTTCCCTGGACCCTCCTGCCATTCATTCGGGGTCTGTCCGGGGTGGTCACAGGCATGATGGGGTGGAAGGCGCGTGCTGCCCAGTCCCTGGTAGACCAGGTGGAAATGGAGGTGCCCAGCTTTGAGGGGTCTGCCACTGGTGGCCCTGAGCCCGGGTCCTGGATCCCAGCTGCGGGCTCACCTTCTAGCACCCTCCCAGCCACTCTCCAGCCACAGGAGCCTCCCCATGCCTTGGTTTAGGGACGCAGGGACAAGAGCCTCTGCCTCTCGGGACAGTTGTGAGGATTAAGGAATTCCTCATGTGGCATTCTTAGCCCTGTGCCCAGAACCATGTGGCTGGGATTGTCACCTGATCAAAGGCAGGGCGAAGGTGTGGTGAGTCCTGCCTTGGCCAGGAAGGGATATCTAGAGTCAGCCCCATGACCGCATTTTGCAGATGAGGAAATCGCCTGAGGATGGATCCGACTTGTGGCTTCAATGGAGCCCTCATTCTCTTCTTCACTTATCCTCTCCGTGAGGAGGAAGCCAGTGCACATCAAACGTTTCATTTGTGGCACAGACTCTTCTCCCAAACGTCTTTGCATTCTGCACTGGTGAGGGCCAGTGGTGCCATACAAATGTCCCACCTCACCTTGGGAACATCCTTGGGTGCATTTCTTTTTGTCTGTAGAAGTAAAAGAGCAGAACTCAATGCTGAAGCCAGCAAGCTGCTGGAACCTTGGAAATACAGAGGGCATGAAGGCTGAGTCCTGGGTCCTGCAGTCAGAGGCCCACATTCAAATCTTGCCTCTGCCTGTAATTGCCATGGCACCCTAGCAGGTGACTTAGCCATGCCCTGCCTGGGTTTACCTACCTGTAAAGAGCCCTTGTAAGGATGAAAGTAGCTGGCACAGACCAAGCATCTGTACCTGGCAGACCAGTCCTTAATAAACACGAGTTATTGTTACTATTATCTTGATTGACGTTTTCATTTTAATGCATAGGAAACAGGCCTGGAGAGAGGAAGTGCGTTTCGTGATGGCTGGAGAAAGGGCGTCTCCTGATCCCTCATCCAGAGCCATCTGTGCTTCCCTTAGCAGCAAGATGACTGACAGGGCTCAGACAAAGCCTTAGTTCCTTCAAAGAAGTGTTTTGCTTTCGGGGCCGTTGCTCAGTAACCCTGGAGCCGCTGGCTGAAGGCAGCATAGGCGCTTCTCAACGAGCGCTTGAGTACACGCCTGGGGAGATGGGGCCTCACTGGCAGAGGGAGGCCAGCCAGGCTGCCCTCACCACGTTCCCTCTGTCTTTCGCGGCAGCCCTGCAGTCCTGGCCCTGATAAGTGGCAGCCACGGCATGTGGCCTTGGGAACAGCTCTTAGCCACTGGGAGTCTTGGTTTCCTTACCTGTAATATGAACACAGAGGCTCCAAGCTCTGAGCATGGTCAGACTTAGTCACGTTTTCACCCTGCAATGGAGGAATGTTTTCGAAACATTTTTTTGACACCATGTCCGCCTAGGAAATACCCTGAGAAAATTAGACAACTGAATGATGTTGACTGTTCTCATGAATTACTCCAATAATTTGATTTTTCCTTGACCTGCAGGTTAAAGTCAGCATTCACTGATCTGCTACATAAAGTAACATTTCTCTTAATTCCAAATGTAACATGGGCTCAATTTAGAAAACCTGGAAAACAGAGGGAAACACAAAGTTGGAGGGAAAAAAGAAAAAAAAAACCCAACAGTGTGGGGGAAATTAAAAAAAAAGTCCCCAAAGAAAAAGAAAATGAAAAGGAAAGTCAAACAAACATTTATCACAAGATACGAAGCTGTCATAAAACTCTTGTGTTTCTTGGAAACACTGTCCTGCTCTCAGTTTGGAGGGCCATAAAATCTCAGGGTATTGCCCTTGCAGATGCCCTCTGGGAGCCTGCTGGAGGCAAGTCTTCATTTTCTAGAATCTTCTGCTACCCTTCAGATATGTAGTGACCCACGAGGTGGTTGGTGTGGAGGGGCAGCCCGGGTCTTGCACCTCCAGCAGGTTGCGTGTTCTGGACTCTTGACAGCCCAGAGGGACCCCTCTTTCTGCAATTTTCTGGGCAACTTGCAAGAGTTTCTTAACCTCTGTGTACCTTCCCTTCCCCATCTGTGAAATGGGGGAATCACCGGGGGTTGATAAATCTGAAGTCATACACATGGTAGTTGTTACTGTGAGTCTAACCACACCCCAAGCTTTTTTTTTTTTTTTTTGGAGACAGAGTCTCACTCTGTCACCCAGGCTGGAGTGCAGTGGTGCGATCTCAGCTCACTGTAGCCTCTGCCTCCAGGGTTCAAGTGATTCTTTTGCCTCAGCCTCCGGAGTAGCTGGGATTGCAGGTATGCACCACCATGCCCAGCTAATTTTTGTATTTTTACTAGAGATGGAGTTTTCATCGTGTTGGTCAGGATGGTCTTGAACTCCTGACCTCAAGTGATCTACCCGCCTCGGCCTCCCAAAGTGCTGGGATTACAGGTGTGAGCCACCGTGCCTGGCCCCCAAGCATTCATTTAATAAAAAACTATTGCTTTAAGAACAGAGCATGGGAGAAGCAGACAGAGAACTGGAATGGCATTAGCTTCCCAGAAACCCCCCTCCTGTCCCTTCAGATCACTACCCAGATCCCCATGGGGAGCCCCTATCCTATCTTCTAAGAATGTAGGTCAGTTTTGCCTGGTTTGGAAACCTGGGTAAATGGCATTGTTGTGTGGACTCTTATATCTGGCTTCTCTTACTAAATATCAAGTTTGGGAAATCATCCATGTTTTTACATGTAGAGGTTCCCTGGACAGCTTCCATGACTTGCCTGGAGGCTGTCAGAAGGCAAAAGACACACGGGCCACTTCCAGTTTCATAGATTCTGCTGGTTTGTTTTTTTTTTAAATAAAGAAATGCCAGAACAGACATGCACACACAAACAGAAGGTCAGCATTCACAGGTGGACACCTTCCTCCAGTGTTGAGTGACTGTGTGCATGGATGCCTCTGTAAGTCCAACACTGAGACTCTCTGTGAATTGGGGCAGCCCTGCCCTAGTGTGTGAGGCTCTGGTCTTGTTAGCACTGGGTCCCTCCCAGCTGACAAACATTGCCCAGCACACAGCAGCGGCCTGGCATCTGTCGATCAAATACATGAACGCACAAATGAATGAATGGGACTCAATCATCATAGGAGGAAGAGCAGAGGAAATAATGTGTTCTGATCTCCTTGCCCAGGGCTGTCCTCCAGGTCCAAGGAGCAGAGGATATCAGCTCATCATGTTGGATAAGGGACATCTGTCCCCTGGGCGCAGCTGCTATGGCCTCTGTTGCAGATATCTGTTCTACTTTCTCTTTCGCTTTCTTTCTTATCCTTGCATTTCAAGTTGGGGTGCAAAGCAGGGTAGGGCCATAAAGATAGGGGATGTTGTAGCAAAGAGCTTGGAGGCTGCTCTGTTGGCTTGGAGCTTAGTCCAGGAGTCCCTCAGCCCTTAGGTGCTGGGGCTGGGGCCCGAGGGTCTCCCCCTGCTTCCTGCTCCCATTCCCTGATGGCCACGTGGGAGTCCAGGAGGTCATCTGAGTGTGTGGCAGTGCATGGATGTTGGGGTGCAAGGATGCCCAGCACACGTGACACCCCCATGCCCCAGCGCCTCCGAAGTCCCACCCCAGGGGCTCATGCCACATCCAGCGGGTGTTTGGGGTCACTGAGAAGACAGGGACAGCTGAAGCAGCAGCCCTCAGATGGCCTCCACCACCACCTGGGACCCTTGGCCATGAGGATCCCACGGGCAGCAGCGCCCCCTGCTGGCTTATCGTGGGCCCTCCACCCCTCCCCCTCTCCCCTCACCCCTGCTTCTTCCCTGCTCCTCCCCATCCTCGTTTGGGACCTCTAGGACCTTTGATTGTCACTAAGTCCATCCACTGCCTGTTGGGCTGCTGGATAAACTGCTGGGTATCAGTGGGGTGGGTGAATTAAAAAAGGTGGCCACCCGAGAATATGAGCCCACCATTGCACTCCTGGATACATACACCCCAGAATTGTCACCTGGGGTCCACTGGGGACGTGGATGATGGTGTTTTGTGTGCTGGGGAGTGTGGGAGGCATCCGACGCCCCTCAGTGATGGGTGAGTTGTATGGTGGGCATACCCTGGTTATGCAGCGGCACGGATGAATTTTAAAAACAAAACGCCAATTTAAAAAAGAAAAAAAGGGCCAGAATGAGAGGACAATACGATACCGACAACTGTGTTTACCAGAAGTAAAATGCATGGATCATGTCGGTGGTTACAAAAAACATGAACAGAGTCCACAGCAGACCAAGTAGTTGTGAATCCCCAGTCTGAGGGTATATTCCAGTCTGAAGGACCGGGACTCCAAGGTTCCCACATCCAACAGACCTTCCTTCCAACACTCTTCATAGGTGCGCAAGGGGGCTCCCCTTCTCTCAAGCCTCCCCCTTTGTTTTTTGTAACCTACAAAACGGCAATTTCATGTCATTTAACCATACAAAGTGTGATGTGTTTCTAGAATAGAGAATGCAGCAGTGAATATGAATGATTAGATCCACATGTAAAAACAGAGATGATTTCCCACACTTGATACTTAGTAAGAAGCCAGATACAGGAGTCCACACACCATGATGCCGTTTATCCAGATTTCCAAACCAGTCAAAACAGATCTACATTGTTAGAAGTTAGGAGAGGGCCTCTCCTTGGGGGTCCGGATACCGACTTCCAGGGGGCATGAGGAGGGTTCCTGTGGGAGGCGGGGAGTAAAGCCATTCTATTTCTCTACCCAGTGCTGTTACTGGTGCTTAGTGTGTGAAATTCATTGAGCTGTGCACTTAGGATGCATGCATTTTTCTGAACCTGTGTCTTACTTCAATACGGTGTTCAGAAACGCATGTTTCTAAAGCAACCATGGACAGTGCAAGGACACCTGGGAACAACAGGACACACATTCAGTGTGGGAGGACATTTGTCCAGGGTGGGGAGGGTCCAGGAAGCTTCCTTCTGCTCCAGGCATCCCGGGCCCCTCCTCCAGCTCTCTCCTGAGCCCCTGCATTGCTGGGGGCCCAGCCTTGGCTGGCAGGAAAGGAGGAAAGTCCCCTCTAGTTTCTTTTTCTCGACACTGAAGGAGGTGACAGGTATTTGTTCCTGAAACTCATGGCTGAGCTAATTTTACACAGTGAGTGAGGCACTGCAGAGAGAAATGAAACAGTGGCTCAGGGGGTCTGATCTGGGCAGAATGGAAACCCTTATGGGGCAGCTGGGAGTGGTGAGGGGGAGGCTTGAGAGAAGGGGATCCCCCCTTGTGTACCTATGAAGAGTGTTGGAAGGAAGATCCGTTGGACGTGGGAGCCTCGGAGTCCTGGAATGTCAACATATACTCTTGGACGGGGAATTCACAACTACTGGGCCCTCTGAGCCTCGGTTTCCCCATTTCTAAGGGGACGGGGTGGATAAAATGATGCTTAAAATTCCTGCCATTGTGCAAGGGGTTGTGCCCATCTTCACCTCGCCCCTTCTCTCTTTCTCTCTCATATTTTATGTCCCAACTGCAGTAAAGGTTGAACAAGAAAGCATTACATTGTGTTTGGGTTTTCAGAAAAACAAAAACATATACCCATTAAGAGCACGCTAACTGCTTCATAAAAACATCCCACCGTGCGCACCGTGATGGCAAGCAGAGGCTGTCTGGGCTTTGAGGTTGCTGCACACTGAAGAAATATTTGGTGAGCCCACTGATGCATCCTTTACATTCCATGACACCATTAAAAAATAAATTCATTTTCACTGTAGCTGTTTTGTGACTTATATAATCATCCAAAATGCTTTAAAAGCTCTTCAAACAACCGCGGCACATAAAAAATTTACAACGTCTGTAAGCAAAGTAAACAGTCGCATTTAGCCACAGCAGGGGGATTCTTCTTTTTCTTGGTGGCACAACTGATGTGAAAGATGAAAAGGAAAAAACAGTGCATCTCTCTGAAACTCTTCCCTTTAGCTCTTAGTCTTGCTGGCTCACACTGTACTATCAGAAGCCGCCTACCATGCTTAAAAGAGAAAGTATTATTTCTGATCTTGTTTTTCCAAGGGAAGGAGTGGGGAGGCTCATGTGCTTTTTTCCCAGAGACAATGTTTAAACTAGAAAACACACTTGGGTTAACCAGAGCCCATGCAATGGCCTGTGTGAAAAGAACAATTTCCAGCCCCTCAAAATGCTGGGGAGGCCCGAGCAGTGTCGAGGTGGTGACTGATGTTATAGATCACGGAGCCTCGGCCGAATACGGGTGGGGGTGAAGCTTGAAGGGTGGATGGGAGAGAAATAAAGGGCCCGCGGACTGGTGGCCTCTGAAAGGCTGGTGAACTGGGATTGTGGCCAGGTTCGAGCCTAGGTACAAGAAGAAGAAATTGGGTTCTGAAGTCTGAGGATGTCTGAGTGAGGTATTCTGGAGATAGAGAAAAGACTTGTGGGTTATTGAAACAGAATGGAGACGAAGGTCAGTGAGATGAAGAAATTAAGACAGGGAGCACAAAATTCAGCTCTGAGCTTCCTAGCAGCCACAGCAAAAAGGAACACGATGAGCTCCAATTTAAGAAAAAGAAGATAATAGGTCATGTGATAAGTCTGAGGTTCACCTTCGACGACAGATGGAATTGGGAGGAAGGAGAGAGCTTGTGAGTGGGTATGTGAGTATTCACTGAGTGGAGAGAAACCATCTAGAAGGCCGGTCCCTGCATAACCTTGTGGCTCATGTGTGAGAAACAGAAAAGCTGTTTGTTGCTATCACTGCAGAGCTAGTAGACCGTGGCGGGTATGGTGGTTATTGGCTGTCTTCACTGCACCACAGCGATATGGCGGTTGGGAGACAGACCTTGCCATGCAGGTGCGAGTGACAGAAGTGGGGGATTAGAGGTTAACACCAATGGAACAAGCCCAACTGGACCCCCTGCCCCAACTCAAGCCAGTTCAGGCTAGGGAAATGGAAGAACCCTGCTGGCTAATGTGCCTGACCCAAGGGTGATTAGTAGCCAGGCCGGCGGACGTGGAGCCGCATGGTGACCGTCATGAGCACCATTTGTTGACCTGCAGCACGCTGAGTACTGTATTGTGTCACCTCTTTAATCCTCTTTAATCACCTTTTTAATCACCTGTTTAATGAAGCTCTATTCTTATCTTCTGTCTCCAGCAGAGAAAACTGAGGCCTGAGAGGCTGAGTACGTGGCCTGAGTGTGCATGGCTGTGGTTAGGAGGCAGCTGAGCTGGGATTGGAACACATGTCTCTCTGATTCCAGAGTCTGTTTTTTTTTTTTTTTTCTTTTTCTGGCCCCTTCTAAGGTTTGAACAGGCTGAGTGAGATGTCCTGCGTTGGGCAGTCCCTCGATGGCAGCAGAGCTGTCTGTGTCTGGGGTCTTTGGGAGGCTCTGTGCTGGCTGAGAGGCAGCTGGCTGGCTCACACCTGTGCTCAGAACCCCTGGGGTTTTTCCTACAAACCCACACCATCGCCTTCTGAGTTCACATCAGGGACAGAGTGACTACGATGAACCTTCCCCAGGAGGCTGCAGGGTTTTAGAAAGGGTCCTAAGGAGGGAGCTGCTAGCAGGTGGGTTTTGGCCTCAGACATTTAAGAAACCTCAATGGCAGAGAGAGGACTCGAAGGAGGGAACATTGATTTCACAGAATTCATGGTTCCTGCTCAAGACATCCTGGGCAAATTGAGCTCCAGAGACCTAAGGGGTACTCTTTTCCTTTCCAGGCTATTCTACATATTAAAGGGTCCTTTGCATTTATCCTGACAAATCCCACTGGGGTGTGTCTGTGCCGCTATTGTGTCTGATGTCACAGTCTTGAGTTTGCTTTAGTGTTGGAACATGGCATATCCACCCCCTTGGCTCTCCTGACATGTGGGGCTGGAGCATTCTCAGCTAGGGGGGTGGCATCCAGGGCACTGTGGGGGTGTTTAGCAGCATCCCTGGCCTCCACCCGCTAGATGCCTGTCATACCCCCACCCCAGTTAGCATGACAATAAAAAATGTCCCCAGACATGGTCAGTATCCCCTGGGATTTAAAATTCACTCCCCCAACACCTTGTTGGGCTTTTCCACCTGCTCTAGGTTTTCTAAGCTTAATGGTACAGAGGGATTTGGGGCTCCATTACCAATGGCACGTCCTCAGGCAGATCTCTGAATCTCTCTGAGCCTCAGTTTTCTTAACTGCAAAATGTTATCCCCTAAAGTAATAGCAACAGAAGTAGTGACAGTCATGGGAGCCATGGGAGCCATGGGCTCTTGAACACCTGCTAGTGCCGGGCAGTGTGACGGGAGGGGACGTGCAGCATCTCAAGGAAACTGGGTGTCTTTGGCTACAAAGCCAGAGGTCTGTCCACTCTTCCAAGCTGGTGCCTTTCTGTGATGAGTAGGCGTGAACCTTAGGAAGTGTCATACACAGGACATCACCGGAGTGTGAATTACGACCCTTTGGTTAAATCGCTGAAATGTGAGGCACGTGCACTTTGCCATTTTGGTCTTTAGGGACCAATCACTTAAAATGCTTGGCCCTTGGCAATCACCAAGGAATGAGAAAAGAAATGGCCAGCTCTATCAGTGACCACAGCCCTCATGTGCACAGGGCAGTCCTTGTTTCTGTCTGATGTTTTGCTATAATTACTAATTTCACACTCAAAAATGCCCTGGTCTGGATGCAAAATTAAACAGTCATGCTGCCTATGTGGCACTGACGTTCTCCCTTCTGTCCTTCCTCCCTTCTGTCCTTCCTCCCTTCTGTCCTTCTGTCCTTCCCCCCTTCTGTCCTTCCTCCCTTCTGTCCTTCTTCCCTTCTGTCCTTCCTCCCTTCTGTCCTTCCTCCCTTCTGTCCTTCTGTCCTGCCTCCCTCTGTCCTTCTGTCATTCCTCCCTCTGTCCTTCTGTCCTTTTGTCCTTCTGTCCTCCCTTCCTTTGGCCAATCTACTCTCAAATGTGTCACTCATATGAAAGTTCCAGAGAGACATCTCCCAGAGTTAGGTCTGAGGAATAAATGAGTCTCTATTCAGTGATGATGCCTCTTTTTTATTAGCTGAGAGCTTGTCACGTTCCCTTTTTGCTGTCTGTCAGGAAGCTCAGAAATAAGGTTTGTGTGCAGATGTGGTAGCTCTCCTTAGCCCAAGTTTCCTGGATCTTCACTTTCTCATCAACAGCTGGATGGTGGGTCATTTCTTATTTTTATTTTATTTTTTTGAGACAGAGTCTCACTCTGTCGCCCAGGCTAGAGTGCAGTGGCATGATCTCAGCTCACTGCAACCTCTGCCTCCCAGGTTCAAGCGATTCTCCCACGTCAGCTTCCCAAATAGCTGGGATTACAGGCAGGCCACCATACTTAGGTAATTTTTGTATTCTTAGTAGAGATGAACTTTCACTGTGTTGGCCAGGCCGGTCTTGAACTCCTGACTTCAGGTGAGCCGCCTACCTTGGCCTCCCAAAGTGCTAGGATTACAGGCGTGAGCCACCACGTCCGGCCCCGTTTCTTGAATGGTTCTGGGCCTTTAATGATTGCTTTCAGTGTTTAACCATTTACCTGTAGCCGCTCTTTCCCAAGAAGCTGGCTTCGAGGCCTCCCGGCAGCAGGGCAGCTCATAAAAGAAAGACGTATGCACTTTCAGAGTGTGGTCGGGGAGACTTGGTTACTCCTTAAAGCTTGAGGACACACACACGGGAGTCGCTGTCCGGAGTGGGTTGTGATGGGTAGCGTGGATGGGTGAAGAACGAAGTTCCGGCACCAGGCGTTGCACGAAAATATGAAGCGCATTGTCTGCTTTCAATAGGAAAGCACCAACTCCTGTGTGATGGGGGCTGTTATTATCCCCATTTTACAGAGGAGGAAAGTAAGGGCCAGCTTGGGAGGAACACCCGCCTGCTTCCCACACAGTTAGCAAATGGAAGAACCACGCTTTGCCCCAGCACTGCTGGTTTCAAAGGCCACGTTCCTAACATCTGCAGTTCACTGTCTCAACATGGCCCTGTGGGATTGCAATAACAGCCTGCGCTGACGGCCTGCTTCCTGTGTGCCAGCCTCTGGGCTGAGGACTGGAATGAACCCCCATGTGATCCTCAGGCCAGTCAGAGTTGAAATAACAATGAGTTAGCTGGGCGTGGTGGCTCACGCCTGTAATCCCAGCACTATGGGAGGCCGAGGTGGGCGGATCACCTGAGGTCAGGAGTTCGAGACCAGCCTGACCAACATGGAGAAACCCCGTCTCTACTAAAAATACAAAAAAATTAGCTGGGTATGGTGGTGCATGCCTGTAATCCCAGCTACTCGGGAGGCTGAGGTAGGAAAATCGCTTGAACCGGGGAAGTGGAGGTTGCGGTGAGCCAAGATCACGCCATTGCACTGCAGCCTGGGCAACAAGAGCAAAACTGCATCTCAAAAAAAAAAGAAGGAAGAAATAACAATGACCGTCTATTGACATGTGAAGACACTGAACGTGGAGAGACATACTTGTCCGAAGTCCTGTGCTTAACGAGTGGCAGAGCCAGGACCAGGACTGGACTCAGAGAGGTCCTGTACCCCACGATCACACAGGAGGCAGAGGCAGGACTGGTCTGCAGCCAGGTCTGTCTGGGTCCAGCAGCCTAATTTCAAGGATGACTGACCCGTAACCAACTCTCTAGGGAATGTTCAGGGCACATTTCTGACCTTTTGAACTGAGGTCACAGAATGAAAATGCCATTGTTTGTCACAAAATGTTCCTTGTCATTGCTGTAAATGCCTGGGTCATCAAAGATCTAAATCACAGGGTGCTTTCTTACGCTCTGCAATTCTGTGCAAGAGGCCTTCAGCAGGGGCTGGACTTCCCTCCCAAGAGGGCAGTGTGGTGCTTTGTGGATCCTGTCAGGTGAGAAACTGAGACCCAGCAGGTGTGTGTGCGCACAGTGGAACCAGGTACAAGAGGTACAAGCGGAGAACCAGGTGCCAGCTGCTAAGGGGGGTCTCGCTTCTCATTCATGGAAAGATGCCTCCTGGGGCCTGTCCTACCCCCTGTACTCAAACAGCCTCCCACATCTTCCAGGGCCTGACGCTGGACTTACCTGGAGTCCTGGCATGTGGTGATCCCATCTCCGCTGGACCTGAGTCAGAAGCTTGCTCTAGAGGAAGCAGAAAGTACATCTGGTTTTGGTTGGAGACGTTGCATCCATTCTAATAAAGCCAAGAGTCAAACTGAAATACTGGCTCAGGCTGGGAGGATATTCTGCCGTTCCAGTTTTGCTGGGGGCCGTTTGTTTTGAGAAGACTGGAGAGTCAGTTCCAGTTTGTCTTGGGGGACTAAGCTTTTATCATGTTGTTTCTAGTGGTGGCTTACTGAGAACATATGCAGGTATAGCCACGTTTGGGTTTTATTCCGTGCGGGATTTCACAAATGGAAGCGATGGGTTCCTGGTCTACATACATTTAAGGAGACCCACTGGGTGCTAGATGAGTGTGTAGGTACAGAGACAGAAAAAGACAACATAAGACCACAGTCCAGCCAGTGAGTCTGGAGCAGAAAGTCTGTGGTAGGGGCCAGACAGGTGGAGCCAGTTGGTACCAGACCCTAGCACCAGGCTGGGCGTTGGAGCATTGGTCTCTGGCACTGAGGTTTGGAGATGCTGAGTGCGTTGTGGGGGTCAGCCTGCGGCACCCAGCCCCCGGCAGTGGCTCATGTCGGAGTCCCGGTGGAACGAACACCACCCCACTGTCACTTCTTCAGAGGCAAAAGGGGAAGGGCCGGGATTTGGAATGAAAAATGAAAATTCTTGCCCTGCGAAATGGAAACCGTAGCAGCTGTTTTCAATTTCCTGCGCAGTAGGCGACATGCCCCCTCCCTCCCTCGGTCTCATAAACACCTTTCTTTAGAATTTGGAAACACAGAGGGTGGGGGAAAGGCCAGGGTGGGGTGCTAGCACGTGACTGGAGTCAGGTGTCGCAGCAGCGGCTCCATCAGAATGCCCACGTCCAAACACCCACTGTCCATGTGAGAACAACTCCCCGGGAAGCTGTTCTTTCTGCTTTTTCTCTCTCTTGCAATTAATAGTGAGTTCCTCTATGAGGCTGTAAGTTTCTGGAAGGTGGTTTCTGGGATGTTCAGTTCCCTAAGCCCAAGACTAATCACTTAAGTAAGGACAACAGCTGCCACTTGGGAATGCTACTCCATGCCTGTCAGGGAATCCTCAAGTTAGCTCTATGATAACCAGCACAGTAGGGGCGGCTGTCTCCATTTTACCTATGGGAAAACTGAGGCACTGAGCAGTGACATCATTTGCCAAGGTTGTAAAATCAGGAGTGGCAAGTCCCGGAAACAGAAAGAGTTTGTGATAGCTCTGCACCATTGTGACAGCTCAACACCATTGTGACAATGTTAATAAATGCTAAGTTGTGACTTTAAAATGGCAAATTGTTTGGTAGACAGATTATATCTTGATTTGAAAATGCAATAAGAGGGTACTGGTGTCCCCCACAGTGGCTCTCCTGCCCAAGAGAACAGAGATACCTGTCTTTTTTCACTGCCATGAATGTCTAGCAGATGATGTGTTCAGTAAATGTTGGAAGGAAGGGAGAAAGACACAGTAGGAGAGGAAGGAAGGTGGGATGGAGGGAAGGAGGAAGGAAGGAGAGAGGATGGAGGTAGCAGAGGGAGGGAGAGGGGGGAAGAAAGGAGGGATGGAAGGAGGGAGGGAGGAAGGAAACGATGGGAGTGGGTTCGAGTCCCAGCTCAGCCATGAAATCCCCGGGTGGTCCTGAAGGCATGGCTTCTCTTTGGGCCTCAGTGTCCTCACTTCTGAAGTCCTTTCCAATCTCCGCTCTGCGTCTATGGTATTTCGGCAGGTGACTCTACCACTGACTCCTACCCGGGAAGGGCACGATGGCCCCAGGAATAAGTGTGGGCGTTGGCTTCCTTCCACCTGGAGCTGCCTGCCAGGCGGCCTCCTTCCTCTGCTGATCTCTGAGCGTCTGGGCTCCCGTGTCCCCCAGGGCCTGCAGTCTCTGGCCTCCCGTAGTTACCCTGGAAGGGCCTGGTGCCCTGCCGAGGGCAGAGGTGAGTTTGGAGATGGGATGCGTCTCTGGGGGAAGCTGGCTGAGCCCCACCAGTCTCACCACGGGTCTCCCACATGAAGCCACAACATCCACTGAGCCTCCACTTCCAAGACCTCACCCTGCTGCTGCCGGGCGGGTCAACGCTGGGATGCAGATGCCATTTTATGGCAAAGCTGTCTGTGAAACTAAATGACATTGTCCTCAAAGGAACCAAACCTGCCTCCCTTTCAGGCAGATGACAACCAGAAAATCACTAGCAGGCCTAGGATGTGAGGGAGGAGGGGAAGCCAGCGTCATCCTTGGCTGGAGCGTTGAGAAGCAGTGGTGTGGCAGATGGGCTACTCGTACCCGAGAGTTGGGATGCAGGGGTGTGGTAGACGGGGCTGTGCCTACAGGCCCGAGGGGTCCACTGTCTGCATCTCTTCCCAACTCCACGTTCAGGGCCGGCATGGTGGTGGCACGAAATCTGCCAAGCTGTGAGTATTTACACCATGGGAATTGGCATACACCACAAATCACGGCTTGCTTTTTCAGAGTGCTGACTGTGAAACAGTGGACACCAGTCATGTTGTGGTTTATCCTCACTGCCTCATTCTGTCCTTCTAACCATCCTATTAGGCTGGCTCTGTTGTTATAGATGAAGAAACCCATGCTCGGAGAGGTCACAGAGCTTTCCAGAGGACCCACAGCTTAGATAGGACATGGCCAGGGCTGGATTTGAATCCAAACCTGGAGTGCATTACCACCCCATTCTATGCAGTCTCCAGGTCCTGGTTTGCAAAATGCAATGTGAGCTGACCTCACAGGGATGTTGGGAGAATCTGGGTAATGTTTTTGGAGAAGAGGGAGCCCAGCCAGGGGTCCTTCCAGGAGGTTTATTATTTCTCTCTTCTCTGTGGCCCTTAACTTCTAAACATTTAGTCAAATATGTGTTCTCACTTCAAAGCAAAGAGCCTGTGACCAGCAGTGATGGCAGGAAACTAAAGAAAAATCTGCCTCTCCTTTGGCTGGTGAGAGATGCTTTGCTTCTTCGGGGCCTCGCCCCGGCCCTGAGCATCTGCTTCCCTCCTCCCCCTGCCAGCCCTGGCCGATAGAAAATTCTGCAGTGATGGAGACGCTCCAGGTCTGTGCTGTCCAAGGTGCAGCCACCCGTCCACAGGGCTCTTGCACGCATATAAGGTGGCTGGTGTGAGTGAGGAACTGGATTGTAAGTGTAATTTAATTTTAATTAATTAAAATTCAGTTATCATGGCCACGCATGACTAGTTGCCACTGTCTTAGACAGAGCAACTTCAGAGTCCCACCCCCTCCACCTTCTGGCTCAATGCCTAGCTCTGCTTCTCCTGTCCAGCCTGGGAGTCACCCTCTCCATCCTCTCCACGTCAGCCTTAGTATTTCAGGCCCTTCTGGAGGTAGCTTTGTCTCCAGAGCCCTCAGGGGCAAAGGCAGCCTGGGACAGGGCAGGCTCTAATGAGCTCTGTAGCTGAGAAGGGGCCCCCCTTTCCTGAGCGGCCTTTGGGAGTGGGGAGCCTGAGAGCAATGGGTGTCAGGGCCACACCCCAGCCTTGTGAGCTGGGACCTGCAGGGTGAGCCCAGGCCCCTGAGCTTTTAAAAGCTCCCCGGTGTTCCTGGTGCAGTGTTTCAGGCTGCAGACTTCAGGCACATTCTTATTTTCTTGGGCCACCCCCCCTCCCACTTTCCCTCATCCTGGGTCTGAAGCCGCCTCCTCTTTTTCCCCTAAGGAACTCTGTCTTCATCTCTTTCTTTCTTTATCTCTGTCTGGGAGCTCCTTGGCCTGGCCCCGGCTCCTCTGATGGGCTTTTTCTAGCTCGATGGCTCCTTTGAGTACCTGCCATTCCTACCTCCTGTGGGACATTTCACCTTCAGGAAATGCCCACCACACAGATTTAAAAATCCCCAGACCAAAGTCCTCATTTCCCCTCCCTTTTCCTCCTCCTATCTTCTCTGCTTGTGTTAGAAGGGCCAAATCTTCTGCGGGTCACCGAGGCTCCTGTCTTTAAAGTCATTGCCAACTTCTCCTCTCCCAACCTGATTGGATGTTACAAATTCCTATGTCATTTCCATTCTGTTTCTTGCTTTCAATCTTTTCTTTCACTTTCAGCATCTCTGTTCAGACCCCTGTCTCTCCCTGGATCTATCTTCTGTAAACTCCAAAGCAGCCCTCACAACTCCTCATGATCTCCAAAACAAAGCTTGGAAAATGATTGGGCTCTCTGCTCAAGCCCCTCACTGCTGTCAGGATGAGGTTTGAGTCCTTAGCAGTGCTGTCAGGATGAGATTTGAGTCTTTTAGCAGTGCTGTCAGGATGAGGTTTGAATCATTAGCAGTGCGTTCAGTGCCTGCTATTACCTTGCCCTACTTCTGTCTTTCCCCGGGACTGGCTTCATGCTCCAGCCCTGAGTGAGTATCTCATGGGCCACCTGTGCCTGGTTGGAGCTTGTGCATCTGCAACGTTCTGTGGTTAAGCAGTCCGATGTTGATGGGGATCATGAGGCTGTCCCTGGGATCACTGTGAAAGCATGCTGCAATTGATTAGCAATGTCTGCCATGGGCGAGGGTGCGGAGAGTGTGGTACAGGTACCGTGTATTCCCAACCTGTTTTCCAACAGATGGGGCTTCTCTCTATAGCCTGCCCCAAATCACTTTATACTTTCTGATACCTGGCGTTTTCCTCCATTCCTGTCCCTTTCTCGGTATGTTTGAATTCTAGCAACTCTCTAAGGGCCTGCCTGAGTACTACCTTCTTTGTGAAGCATTCCTTGCGTGCAGCTGATGTTGAAGACAGAAAAATGTATATAGATAATTCATCCAGAGAGCAAGAGGGCAGCCCCTGGTGGAGTGTTAAGCCAGATGTTCCCAAGCACAGGCATGGCCAGCTGCATCCACATCATGGCTCAGAGTCCTGGGCCCCAGCTTGGACTCTCCTGTGCTGGGGTCAGAGGTTGGCACTTTTAACAAGCTCCAAGGTGATTCTTCGGTATTCCTTGGTGAGAGAACTCCTGTTAGAATGCCTAAGGTACAATTCTGCCACCCTGTCCCAGAGCTGAAACCTCAGGCGCTACTTCTCAAACCATTACATTTAATGGCAAAAACTGCAATTGCTTGTGCCCCAACCTGCAGGGAAGGACCAATTATTAAAAATTCCTTGATCTAATGCGAACCAAAATTGCATGAAAATGTTAGTGGGCATTTCCCCATTTTTGTCACGACATAGATGGATACGGAATTTCTTATCTTTGAATCATTTATTGCTCAGAACTCAAGTAAGCATGCCAGCACTTCCTATGTTCGTGCTGGAGGGGAAATGTTTTACTTTTTATTGGAGAAGACAAGACAGGGTGATTTTCATGCTATTGTTTTACACACATGACAACAATATATCTTGCCTTGTGTAAAGGCAAGTTCATATTAGTAGATAATTTATCTTTTCTTCCTCCACTAAACATATGCAGAAATCACTTACATGGAAGGTGAGTATTTATTTTGTTTTTAAGGAGAGCCACTTTCTAACTGAAGGTGATTGATACAGGGAAATGTTTGGACTACTATATATACCTCATATATTTGACAGCAGGTTATAACATTTTTTAAAATGGGCTGGGTGCGTTGGCTCATGCCTGTAATCCCAGCACTTTGGGAGGCCAAGGTGGGTGGATCACCTAAGGTCAGGAGTTCGAGATCAGCCTGGCCAACATGATGAAACGCTGTGTCTACTAACAGTACAAAATATGAGCTGGACATGGTGGCAGGTGCCTGTAATCCCAGCTACTGGGGAGGCTGAGGCAGGATAATTGCTTGAAACTGGGAGGTGGAGGTTGCAATAAGCCAAGATTGCACCATTGCACTTCAGCCTGGACATCAAGAGTGAAACTTTGTCTCAAAAAAAAAAAAAAAACATTTTTTAAGATCTCTAATTAATATATTTGGAACTGATTCATAAGAAAAACTATGCAAACTGTCCTGAAAATGAGAAAAGTTTGAATCCATCGTATACTGCTACTTTTATAAAATAATGTAAAAATGAATTACTAGAAAAATAAAATAAAGATATAAAAATATAAGCCCAACTTTAGACCTAAAAGTACTCTGTTGAATTGCTGTAAAAATTTCTAAACTCTTTCTCTCAATTTCTTCAATCCTTGTGAACCAGCACCTGATAGTTTATGGATCGCACTTAAGCCACACTTTGAACAGCACAGGTCCGAGGGTCATCCCAGCCATCCCAGCTAGCTCTCATGGTCATCTTGCCAAAATGAATCCTTTGCAATAAATAATTCAACATGACACACGTTCCTCTTGTATGATGGTCAAAAAACTCCTTGCATTTTTCCTGGGTGTGTTCTCAGTTGAGTGTAGGTAGGTGGGTAAGAAGGTAAATAAAGGCCAGGTTCAGTGGCTCACTCCTGTAACCCCAGCACTTTGGGAAGCTGAGGCAGCAGGATTGAGAGTCCAGGAGTTTGAGAGCAGCCTGGGCAACATAGTGAGACCCTATCTCTATAAAAAATAAAGAAAACTAGCCCTGTGTGGTGGTGCGCACCTGTAGTTCCAGCTAGCTGGGAGGCTGAGGTGGGAGGATCTCTTGAGCCTCAGAGGTGAAGGCTGCAGTGAGCTGGGATTGTGCCAGTGCACTCCAGTCTGGGCAACCTTCAGAGTGAGACCTTGTTTACCCACAAGTTGTTTTCTTATTCATTGTAACTTTTTCAGCTTCCCCTTGTCTGCGATTGTGTTCATTCCCTTTAACAAAAATCACTTAGCAGATCATGTAGCTACAGCCCCAAAGTAGAAAGAGGAATGACTTCATGGAACTCTCCCTGATTTTAGAAACCCTTCCCCTCACTGGCTGTGTCTCTGCAGAGCAGCTGCCTGCCTCTCGGCCTACACATCTTGGCAGCTGTGCATGGCATTGTGCCGTGTACTCCCGACTAACTCTGTTTGACCCTTAGAGATAAAAATGCAAGTAAAGGCATAAATGCATTTTTAGGAATGTATTTATCAGAATCCAATTCTACACTAGGGAAAGAGTTTTGACAGCGCAGCTTGAACCTATGAGATTTTACTTGTCTAAACAAACAAATTTTTAAATACCTGATTTTTGTTGGGGCCCCTGCCCCGAACTATGAAAAAGATAAAATATGCAAAACGCACATTTCCACCCTGTTAAAAATATGTCTGGGTGCTAGGTCTGGCTTCCTTTGCTGGCCAGAGTGGGGGCCTCATCCTAGGTATAGGGTGGCGTGACCACTATTTGCATAACCTATTTACTTCAGAGTTTTAAAACATGTGGGAGCCACTGAGTGTCCCCAAATGGTAGTTTTTCATGGGGAGACAGAGACCTGGCACTAGCCGTGTAACCTCAGTTAGGTCTCAGCCTTGCTGATTCACAGTCTCGGTGCCTCTCAGATAAGGAAGTGAACTTAATAATGAAGGCTACGTCTGTGGAGTCTTCTCCACACCCCAAATTCCTGCTAAGCCAGCTCCATGCATTAATCCAATTTAATGCTTGCAATCCAGTGAGCTTCATGTGATGATCAGGCCATTTCACAGATGAAGAAACAAGGCACGGGAGATACGGTCACTTGCCCGCGTTCACACAGCTGGGATATGCCAGAATCACACTTCCTCTCTTGGAGTTTTGACTCCCAAGCCTATGTTCTTTCCCTCTAGCTTTTTTTATTGTGAAAATTTTCAAGTATTTGGAGAAGTGGAAAGATTAATACAAGGATCACCTGTACAGCTATTATCTGGCTTCAACAACTTAACATTTGCTATATTTGTGCCTTCTCTCTCTCTTTTGATGAAACATGTACCCCATTTTAGAGAACAGCCTTTCCATACCAGTTTTATTGAGGTGTAATTGACATATGATGAGCCATACATATTTAAAGTGTACAATTTGATATGCTGTACATACGCGTGTACCCTTGAAATCATTGGCACCCTCAAGACAAGGAACAGACTCGTTATCCCAAAAGTTCACTCAGGCCTGGCTTTCATCCCCCCACCTGCTCTTCCTTGTTGTGCCCCACCTCCAGCCCCGGCAATCACGGGTCTGCTTTCTGTCACTGTGCGTTAGTTTGCATTTTCTAGAATTCTATAAAAATGGAATTACATAGTTTGTATTTTTTTTTTTCGGTGGTGGTGGTGGCGGCAGTGGGGCGGGTAGGTGTCTGGCTTCTCTCACTGAACACAGTTCGTCTGTGTTGCAGCGTGCTGTGGTCCAAATGTATCCCCCCAAAAATTCACATGTTGGAGCTTAACCTCCAGGGTGATGGTACTAAGAGGTGGTGCCTTGTGAGGTGATCAGTCAGGAGGGCTCCACCCTGGGGCATTGAATTTGTGTCCTGATAGATGGGCTTCAGGGAGTGAGTTAGTCCCTTTGCAGTTCCTTCCGCCATGTGAGGACAAAGCAAGAGGTACCATCTGCAAAGCCAAGAGCAAAAACCCTCCCCAGACACTGAACCCGCTGGTGCCTTAATATTGGGGAACTGTGAGCAATAAATTCCTATTATTTATAGGTCACCCAGTTTAAAATACATGGTTATAGCAGCAGGAACTAAGACATAGCATGAATCAATTGTACATTCTATTTCTTGCTGAGTAGTATCACATTATATGCATATACCACAATTTCTTTATCCACTTACCTTTTAGTGTTGCTTCTGGGCTTTGGTGGTTACAAACAGAGCTGTTCTGAACATCTGTGTACAAGCGTTTTCATGAACAGCATGTGCTGTGGTAGGCGGAATGTCCTACCTCTCCTCCCTCCGGAATGTTTGTGCTCTTATCTCTAGGACCTGTGGATATGTTACATTATATGGCAAAAAGAATTCATATAATTAGGGTTATGGACTTTACAATGGGGGAGGGTGTTGTCCTGGGTTATTTGGGTGGGCCCAATCTAATCACACAAGCCTTTGAAAGCAGAGAAGTTTCTCTGGCTGGAGATAGAGGAAGCAGAAGGTGAGAGAGAGGAGGCAGAAGGTCGGAGAAGGATTCGCTGTGTCATTGCTGGCTTGAAGATGGAGGGAATAATGTGATGGGGGATTAGGCCGATGTAAGGAACTGACAGCCAGCAAGGGAATGGAGACCCCACACCGAGAGCCCCAGGAACTAAACTCTGCCAACAACCTGAACAAACTTGAAGTGGATTCTTCCCCAGGGCCTCCAGAGAAGAACACAGCCCTGCTGACAGCTTGGCTTCGGCCTTGTGAGACCCTGAGCCAAGAACCCCACCAAGCCTGCCTGGCCTTGAGACTCAAGCACACTGAGATAGTAATTAGGTGCTGTTTCATCTGCTAAGCGTGTGGTAATTCATTATGGCGGCAATAGAAAACTAATACATATGTATTCATTTCTCTCAGGTAAATGCCTAGGAGAGGGACGACTGGGTCATATGGTAGGGGCATGTTTAACTTTTTGAGAAACTTCCTAACTGTTTTTCGAAGTGCTTGTACTATTTTATATTCCCATTTTATATTCAGGGTACGTGGGCTCCTGTTGCTCCACATCCTTGTCAGTACTTGGTGTGGCCAGTCCTTTAAATGTTAGACATTTTTTTTTAACATGGAATTTTAGACATTGTGGTTTCCTTGCATCTTTTTAACATGGAATTTTAGACATTGTGGTTTACCTGGCATTTTCCTAATAACTATGACATTGACCTTCTTTTCACAGGCTTATTTGATTTCCATATATTTTCTTTGGTAAAGTGTTTATTTAACTCTTTTTGCCCAGTTACAAAAATTGGATTGTTTTCATATTATTGAGTTTTTTATTTTTTGTTTTTCGGTTTTTTTTTTTTTTTTTTTTGAAAGAGAGTCTCGCTCTGTCACCGGGCTGGAGTGGAGTGGAGCGATCTCGGCTCACTGCAACCTCCACCTCCCAGGTTCAAGTGATTCTCCCGCCTCAGCCTGCCGAGTAGCTGGGAATACAGGTGCACGCCACCACACCCAGCTAACTTTTTTGTGTTTTTAGTAGAGACAGGGTTTCATTATGTTGGCCAGGCTGGTCTTGAACTCCTCACCTCAAGTGTTCCACCTGCCTCAGCCTCCCAAAGTGCTGGGATTACGGGCATGAGTCACTGCACGTGGCCCTATTATGGAGTTTTGAGACTTCTTTATTTTTGATACAAACCTTTTATCAGATAGGTAATTTGTAAATGTTTTCTCCCAGTCTGTGGCTTGTCTTTTCTGGTATTAACAGTGTTTTTCAAAGAAAGAAGTTATTAATTTTGATGAAGTTCTTGGTTTGTCAACTTTTTTCTCTTACGGGGCATGCTTTGGTGTCATATGTAAGAAATCTTCACTTAACTGAAGGTAACAAAACATTTCTCCTGTGTTTTTTCTAGACATTTTATAGTTTTGCTAGTCATGATGGCTCATGCCTGTAATCCCAGCACTTTGGGAGGCTAATGTGAGAGGTTTTTTCTAGAAATTTTATAGTTTTGCTAGTCATGATGGCTCATGCCTGTAATCCCAGCACTTTGGGAGGCTAATGTGAGAGGATTGCTTGAGGCCAGGAGTTCGAGACTAGCCTGACCAACATAGTAAGTCCCTGTTTCTACCAAAAAATAGAAAAACATAGTCAGGTATGGTGGCACATACGTGTAGTCCCAGCTACTTGGGAGACTGAGGTGGGAGGATTGCTAGAGCCAAGGAGTTCAAGGCTGCAGTGAGCCATGATTGCACCATTGCACTCTAGCCTAGGCAACAGAGTGAGATCTTGACTCCAAAAAAAAAAAAAAAAGGAAATTGTATAGTTTCAGGTTT
Organism: Nomascus leucogenys; assembly: GCF_006542625.1. Taxonomy (NCBI): domain Eukaryota; kingdom Metazoa; phylum Chordata; class Mammalia; order Primates; family Hylobatidae; genus Nomascus; species Nomascus leucogenys. The sequence goes on from NC_044382.1 coordinate 152,148,531, forward strand.
TACATTGAAGTATATAATCCATTTGGAGTTAATTTTTATATATCATACAATGCATGGATTTTAAGTTTAGTTTTTTTTTTTTTTTTTTTTGCTTATAGATGTTTTCTAGCACCATTTGTTGAAAAGACCACCTTTCTCCACTGAATTGCCTTTGCACCCTTGTCATTAATCAGTTGGTCAGTATACAAGTGGGTCTATTTCTGAACTCTGTTCTGTTCCACTGATGTACTTATGTATCTTTACACTTATGCCACACTGTCTTGATTACTATAGCTTTATAATTAGTTTTGGAACTAGATGGTGTAAGTCCTCCAGCTATCTTCTTCTTTCCCAGGGTTGTTTTGGCTATTCAAGGTCCTTTGCATTTTCATAAAGACTTTAAAATCAGCTTGTAAATTTCTTTTAAAAAAACATGTATTTTAATTGGGATTGCGTTGAAGAGTCTTCTAACTCATGAACATAGTACATCTCTTCATTAATTTAGGTTAGCCCAGAAATATTTTGTAGTTTCCAGTGTACATGCTTGTATATCTTTTGACTGATTTGTCCCTAGGTCATCATATTTTTGAAGAGTATTGTCAATGGTATTATTTTTAAATTTCAATTTTAGATTTTGCTAGTATGTAGAAATGCAATTGATTTTTGTATATTGATCTTGTAACTTGCAATCTTGCTAAATTCACATATGAGTTCTACTAGCTTTGTTGTAGATTTTACTAGATTTTGACATGAAACATCATGTCATCATGTCATCTTTCCTCATACAGAAGCCTTTTATTTCCTTTTACTGCCTTATTGCACAAATTAGAAGAATGTTTAGTAAAATGTTGAATAGAAGTGGTAAGAGTGGACATCCGTGCCTTTTTCCTCACCTTAGGACAAAGTATTTCGTCTTTCCCTACTTAGGGTAATGTTATCTTAAATGCCCTTATCAAGTTGAGGAAGTTTGTTTCTCTTGCACATTTGTTGAGAGTTTTAAAAATAAGAAGTGGATGCCAGACTTTGTTAATTGCTTTTGCTGCATCTATTGAGATGATCATATGGCATTTCTTTTATAGTCTGCTAATACAGTAAATTAGCTGTTGACTTTTGTATGTTAAACCAACCTTATATTCTTGCAATAGTCTCTGGTCCATAATATTGTCTTATTCCTTTTATATATTGTTGGGGTTTCCCAAAGTTTTTATATTATTGGGCTTAATTTGCTAAAACTTTATTAAAAACTTTTGATCTATGTTCATGAATGATATTCGTCTATCATTTTCTTTTCTTGTAATGTCTTTTTCTATTTTTTAGTAGAAACTGGGTCTCACTAAGTTGGTCAGGCAGGTCTTTACAAGACATTTACAAGACAATACAAGAAAAGAAATGGTTTTGGTATTAAAGTAATACCAATCTCATAAAATGAGTAGGAAAATACTCCCCCCTCTTCAATTGTTATGACATAATTTGTGAAAAATTGACATTTATTTCTTCCTTAAATGTTTAGTAGAATTGATAATTGAATCCCTTTGAATCTGATGCTTTCATTCTGGGAAGGGTTTTAACTGCAAAAAGTCTGTCTTTAATAAATGTATGGATATTCAGATTTTTTCTTTGAGTGAGCTTTGTTTATTTGTGTTTTTCAAGAAATTTCTCAGCTTCACTCAAAGTGTCAAATTTATTGAAATTGTTTATAATTTTCCCTTGTTATACTTCTACGATCTGTAGAATTTATGTTAATGTTACCTCTTTCATTTCTAATTTTGGTAATTGTATCTTCTCTTTTTTTTTCCTTGTTAGTCTGGTTAGAGGTTTGTTAATATTGTTGATCTGTCAAAGAACTAGTTTTGGTTTCTTTGATTTTGGTATTGTCTTCTAGTTTCTGTTTCTTTCATTTCTGATCTTATCTTCATGATTTCCTTTCTGTTGCTTGTGTTGGTTTTACCCCACCCTTCTTATTCTGGTTTCTTAGGTGGAAATCAGCTTATTCATTTGGGCATTTTTTTTCTTTTTATTAGATGGGTGCTCTACATTTCCCTTGAAGTTCTTCTCAGTATCATTACTCAGATTATGATACACTATGTTTTCATTTTCATTCTGTTTAACATACTTTCTAACTCCTATTTTCACTTTTCATTTGACCCATATGTTATTTAGAAGTGTGTTAATTGCATTCTAAATCTTAGATTTTTCTAGAGATCATTTTGTTATCAATCATTTTAATTTCGTTGTGGTCAAAGAAAATACATCGTATGACTTGAATTATTTTGAGTTTATTAAAACTTGTTCCATGACTCAAATATTGTTTACTTTGGTAAACATTCTGCATGCACTTTCAAAGAATGTGTGTTATGTTATTGTTGAATGGAGTGTTGTATGAATGCTGGTTAGTAGCATTGTGTGATAGTGGTGTTTAGGTCTTCTGTATCCTTGTTTATTTTTGTTATTCTGTCAATTACTGAGAGAGGGGTGCTGAACACTCTCACGATAGTTGTGAATGTGCCAATTTTCTTTGCAGTTCAGTCATGTATTTCAAAGCTTTGTTATTAGGTGGATAATATATAGGCTTGTATGTCCTCTTAATGAATTGACCCCTTAAACTTTATGAAATGGCCCTTTCTCCCTGGTCATATTCTTGCTATAAAATTTACTTTGTCAGATATTAATACGGCCACTCCTGCTGTCTGTGGTGTTAGCATAACGCCCTGTCTCTCCTGGCCCTCCCCACCCGCCTGCGGCACTTTTAACCCATTTGTTTCTATACATATTTAAAGTGAGTTTCTGATAGTCAGACTAAAGCTGGGTCTTGCATTTTTATTCAGTCTCACAGTATCTGCTTTTTCAGTGTTTAGGTCATTTATTTTAATACGATTGTTGACGTGGTTGAGTGTGAATCTACCAATCTGGAAGATATTTTCTATTTGTCTCTACTGTTCTTTCTTCCTTTTTCTTTCTGCCTTCTTTTAGATGGGATATTATTTTAATGGTACACTTATCTCCATTGCTGGCTTATTAGCTTTAACTCTGCTGTGTTATTCTAGTGGTTTGTTGTATGTGTATCTAACTTATCACAGCTTACTCTCAAATGTTCTTCCACTGCTTCACATATAGTATAAGAAGTCTTTCCTTCTTATCTTTGTTCCTCTTTACCTAGTATTTTTTCCTGCTCTGGTTGCCTTTAAGATTTCATCTTGATCACTGGTTTTGAGTAATTTGATTGTCATGGCCTTGTGGTTTTTTCATTTCTTGTGCTTGATATTTGTGGAGCTTATTAGATCTGTGGGTGCTGAGTTTTCATTAAATTCAGGTGTTTTTTTTTTTTTTTTTTTTTGAGACGGAGTCTCACTCTGTCGCCCAGGCTGGAGTGCAGTGGCACCATCTCAGCTCACTGCAAGCTCTGCCTCCCGGGTTCACGCCGTTCTCCTGTCTCAGCCTCCCGAGTAGCTGGGACTGCAGGCGCCCGCCGCCACACCTGGCTAATTTTTTTGTATTTCTAGTAGAGATGGGGTTTCACTGTGTGAGCCAGGATGGTCTCCATCTCCTGACCTCGTGATCCACCCGCCTCGGCCTCCCAAAGTGCTGGGATTACAGGCAAATTTAGGTATTTTTTACACATTTCTTTAAGCATTTTTTTCTATACCCTCCTTCCCATCCTAAGGGCCTCCAATGACACATATGTTAGGGTGCTTGATGTCCCACACCTCACAGATGATCTGCTCATGTTTTTCAGCCTTTTTTTTTTTTTTTTTTTTTTTAAGACACGGTCTCACTCTGTTGCTCAGGCTGGAGTACAGTGGCACAACTATGGCTCACTGCAGCATCAACCTCCCAGGCTCAAGCATCCCACTTCAGCCCTCTAAGTAGCTGGGATTGTAGGGGCACACCACCATGTTTGGCTAATTTTTTCCTAGTTTTTGTAGAGATAGGGTGTCACTATGTTGCCCAGGCTAGTCTCAAACTCCTGGGCTCAAGCTGTCCTCCCACCGTGGCTTCCCAAAATGCTGGGATTACAGGCGTGAGCCACTGTGCCTGGCCCATTGCTTTCAGTCTTTATTCTCTCTGTGTATTATTCAGATCATGTCTCTTGCTATTGTCTTCAAGTTCACCAACATTTTCTCATGCACTTTAGAAAAGAGGGCATGGAAGGAATCATATCCTAAGTGGATAGTCAAGGAGAAGGGGCTTGGTGAAGCCCCTGTCTGGACACTTTATTTGTTAAGGTGTGTTCATTAAGGTTAAGCTTGCTGATGCAGCTGGCCACGGAGAAGCTGCAGATTGGCTGTCCGGATGTGTTTTTAGTGGCGTCTCTAGTGAAGCGAGGTTCTGAGTTGCATGCAGGAAACCATCATCCTCAGCAAACTAACACAGCAACAGAAAACCAAACACCGCATGTTCTCACTCATAAGTGGGAGTTGAACAATGAGAACACATGGACACAGGGAGGGGAACATCACACAGTGGGGCCTATCGGGGTGGGGGACAAGGGGAGGGAGAGCATTAGGACAAATACGTAATGCATGCGGGGCTTAAAACCTAGATGACGGGTTGATAGGTGCATCAAACCACCATGGCACATGTATACCTGTGTAACAAAGCTGGATGTTCTGCCCATGTATCCCAGAACATAAAGTAAAATAAAAAAAAAAAAATAAATAAAAGAAGAAGGTATAAATAGAATCAGGGGAGGGGGTCTCGTAACAGACTCACACATCTGCAGGGAGTTTGGAGGTCACTTCTCTTTCCCCTTTGTTTTAGATGCAGTTAAACACGGCTAGTGCTCATTAAGTGCTTGCCTCCAGCAACTCTCGAATCCTCATAACAAGCCTATTATAGGGGACTCTTGTACCTATTTTGCAGGTGGTAACCCTGAGGCACAGAGAGGTTGAGTAACCTGGTCAAGGTCATTCAGTAAGAAGCAGCAGAGCCCGGATTTGAGCCTTAGTGGTCTGGCTCTGAAGCCCCTGTTTTTATCCACTCCACTGTCTGGCACCTAGAACCCCACTTTGCATATGAGGATATTGAGGCACAGAGAGGGGAAGTCACCTGTCCAAGACCACAGAGTGAGTGCATGTTGGAACGGAGGCTGTGGCTGCAGCAGCACCTGGCCATGCCTGGGAGTGACTGGTTTCCGTTGATCTTGGTGCTTGGGGCCCGTCTTCTTGCTGGCTGGTGAGCCCTTGAGGTCAGAGATCCGGGGCTGTGGACACAGTGGGATCCTTCGGGGTGACAGTTAAGGCCTCGACCACCCCGTTTCCTGGAAGCAGCATCAGCTCCCTGAGTGTCTGTTGGCTCATATGTAAGATGGGGACATCACACCACGTCCCTGAGGGTTAAATGTGACCACGTAGGGGGAGGGTGTAGCTCAGAGCCCAGGGCCTCGGCAAGCACAGTCAACAGCAATCACCAGAACCCTGCAGCAGGGTTCCCCTGCCTCCCCCGAGCTCCACTGCGGTCTGGATTCGCAACCCTCCAGCTGCTTTTCCTTATTTCCCTTTTCCTGTGGTCTATCCTCCTTCCAGAGAACAGGCAGCTTCACCCACCCTTCGGCAGGGAGCGTTTTGAGGGACAGCTGCCACCGTTTTCATTCCTAAAGATTAAAGAGGCTGGGGATTAAAGATTAAAGTGGCTCACACCTGTAATCCCAGCACTTTGGGAGGCCGAGGCGGGCAGATCACAAGATCAGGAGATCCAGACCATCCTGGCTAATACGGTGAAACCCCATCTCTACTAAAAATACAAAAAACTAACCGGGCATGGTGGCAGGTGCCTGTAATCTCAGCTACTTGAGAGGCTGAGGCAGGGGAATCGCTTGAACCCGGGAGGCGGAGGTTGCAGTGAGCCGAGATCGCGCCATTGCACTCCAGCCTGGGTGACAGAGCGAGACTCCGTCTCAAAAAAAAAAAATTAAAGAAAAACAGATGCAAACAAACAAAACCCTGCTCTGAGGTTTCCTTGCCATTTCCTCTTTCAAAGGTGCAGAACAGCACATCAAAACCAGAAGATGAATCAAAACGTTGCTGGTGGATTCTAGAAAACTCCAATCACAAGGATGAGGAAGAGTGTGCTGAGATGTGGAAGAAGCTGCTTTGTAGCTGCTTCTGGTTTTGGGTCTCTGCTCTATGACAGCGAGTCATTGAAATGTCCTTTTCCCAGAGGGCGCTTGGGCCACTCTCGTGGCTTTTCGGCCTACAGTTTGGCCAGGGGCTCTCCTGGTGGGAACAACTTTGAACTTATATTTTCTGACGTTTCCAGTAGAATTACAAGACTTCAAAGTGGCCCAGCTACTCAGGAGGCTGAGGCAGGAGAATCTCTTGAACCTGGGGGGTGGAGGTTGCAGTGAGGTGAGATTGCACCACTGCACTCCAGCCTGGGTGACAGTGAAACCCTGTCTCGATCAGTCAATCAGTCAATCAATCAAATGACTTCAAAGTGCTACCCAAACAGCATGCTTCTGAACATTGGTTCTAAGACCATGGTCACAGCCAACGCAGACGGTGGCTGCAGAGACGTTGGAAGCATCGCCCAGGTTACCTCAGGCGTATCGGACAGGTGTGCTCATGTGCTCATTCAGGTCCTCCAAGAAGCAGACACCAATAGAGGATTAGATGTACAAGAGGTTCCTGGGGGAGCTGGTGCCAATAATAACAGGGCATACATGCCGGTTGCCATATGAAGCAGGATATCCTGTTTCCCTCTCCACTTCGGAACCATCAGGGGTGGGAAGCTGAGTCTCTTTTTCCAAATGTTTAACTCTGATTTACTGTAAAAGTCCCTGACTGAATTTTATCATTTCTGAATGGCCCCTGTAGGGGAATGCTGTAAGGGGGCATAAACAGCACATCATGTAATTTCTACTGAGAAAAGGGAAACACACTAGTAGTCGGATGACAGAAATGACACTGCATTGCATGACAGAAATGACACTGCATTCCTTTTTCTTCCTTAAACCTGTGGAACCAGATTCTTCCAGGCCCGAGTTATTCCTGGTTCTAAGTTAGGAATCTTTAGAAGCCACGTGAACCTTGAAACGGAGAACTAGTTAAGTGATTCGTCTAACAAACATCTATGGAGCACCTGTGTGTCAGACCCTCTTAGATGCAGAAGATGCAGAAATAAACTAGACACCAATTTCGACTACAACAAACACCCAAGCCACGCACAAAACAGTAGAGAAAGGAAAGCTGTATTAAGCTGTTCTCGCATTGCTGTAAAGAAATACCTGAGACTGGATAATTTACAAGGGAAAGAGGTTTAATTGGTTCATGGTTCTCCGGGGCGTACAAGCATGGCACTGGCATCTGCCTGGCTTCTGGGCAGGCCTCAGGGAGCTTTTACTCATGGCGGAAGGTGAAGCTGGAGCAGGCATGTCACACGGCAGGAGTGGAAGCAAGAGAGAGGGAGAGTGAGGGGAAGGGCCACATACTGTTAAACAGCTAGTACTCACCCTTGTGAGGACAGCACCAAGGGGATGGCGTTAAACCTTTCATGAGAAATCCACCCCCGTTATCCAATCACCTCCCATCAGGCCCTACCTCCAACGTTGGGGATTACAATTCACCATGAGATTTGTAGGGGACAACATCCAAACTATATTAGGAGGTGACTGGGCAGGCCATTGAGGTTCCCAAGGACGTGAAAGGGGTTTGGTTGGGGAAAGCTGCCAGCAGGGGTTGTCTGGGCTCAGTAGCCATGATCCTAGTGCCCCTCTTCTACGGAGTAGCTGCTTTCAGAGGTTCTGGTAGAAGTTCTCCGGACTCTGTGATCTGCTTTTGGCCACAGAAAGGTGGTTCCATTAGAAGAACTAGCCTCACCTGTTGTGCCCTGGGCACTGTGCTGAGTGCGATGGGAAAAGGCCCCCATCCTAGCCACTGACCTGGAGTGTGGCTGGGGAGTTGAGAAAGTACAGGGGGTCTGAGCTCATGGAGGCAGCTATGGTTTAGAAGTTCATGCTCCTTGCTGAAGTCCTCAGGGATAGGGAGAAAACTAAGTGAGATGTGAGAAGCACATAGCCCAGTGGCTGCTATGTCACAAGCACCAGTAAAGGACAATGATCAATGAATTGGATTGTTATCATTAAACTAATCAGCGCCCCCATCATCATCACCACCACCATAATCATTGTCACATCATTACCATCACCATCATCATCACTGTTATCACCATCATCACCATCATCAGCATCATCATTGCCACCATCACCATCATCAGCATCACCACCACCATAATCATTGTCACATCATTACCATCACCATCATCATCCGTATTATCACCATCATCATTACCACCATCATCAGCATCACCATCATCATCACCACCATCATCAGCAACACCATCACCACCACCATAATCATTGTTACATCATCACTATCACAATTATCATCACCATCGTCATAATCACCACCACCATCACCATCATCATTATCATTATCATCACCATCATCATTACTACCACAGTAATTATTACATCATCACCATCATCACCATTGTCATCATCAACATCATTATCACCATCACCACTATCATCAATATCATCATCACCATCATTAGTCACCACCATCACCGTCACCACAACCATCACGATGACTACTACAATAATTATCACATCATCATCACCATCATTATCACCATCACCACCATCATCGTCACTATCATTACCACCACCATCATCATCGTTATCACCATAACTGTCACCACTATCACCATCACCACCACCATAATCATTGTCAAATCATCATCCCCATCACCATCCTCACCATCATCATCACCACCATCACCACCATCATCACCATCTTCATCATCACTATCATCACCTTCACCATCATCATCACCATCATCATCACCATCATCATCACCATCTTCATCACTATCATCACCTTCATCATCATGTTTATCATTATCACCATCATATTTATCACTCTCATCATCATCACCACCATCACTGTCATCATTACAGTTATCATCGTCGTCATTATACAAACAGATATGGCCTTGCTCACTACCTTTTTAAGCCAGCTCTCCAGTCTTAGGTAAAGAGTTGCAGGGAGCAGTGAGGTAGGATTTATGCAGTAGAAAAAGTAATCAAGTTCTTAGGACAATGATATTTAGAGGGTAGGGTGAAGCAATCTTTTGGATTTTAATCCCTACCCTGATTGTAATGAAATCAGTCGATGGCAATACAGGGCCTCTGACCATCTTCATGATTGCCCCTCAATTGTGCTCAGGGATGGCAAAGCGGTTATTTCAGACAAAATCTGATTATAGTTTTGCCATGAAATAATTGCTCTTTTGAGGAAGCCTCAGTCTTGGCATCTTCATAAATAGCTCCCCATTTCTTTACCAGAATAATCAGGTGTTGTTTCAGAGACAGGCATAGCTATTCTGTGGATTCCAGCAGTCCTTCTACTTCATCCATGGAAAGTTTAGCAATTGGAAAACTCTGAGCCTTTCTTCTAAAGATTATGGGTTTAAAAGTATGCCTCATCCATTTGATGAAACTGGCACTTCAACTGATTCAACCTCAAGGGGAGGCAGCATCACTTAGCAAACAGGCATAAAATGAGAAGCCAGAGCTCAGGGGTGAGCCCTGGCTTTGCTGCTGCAGATGTGGATCCTTGGGCAAGGCACTCTTTGAACCTCAGTTTCCTTATACAAATGAGAATAATAACACATTGATCCAAATTTCACAGGGCTCTTATGAGGCCAACAGGAATGCATAAGACCTTCTGAAATTAAAGTACCAGCATTAGTTAGTTACAGATAGATATATGGGTAGATAGGGCGGGCACGTTGGCTCACACTTGTAATCCCAGCACTTTGGGAGGCCCAGGTGAGAGGATCACCTGAGGTCAGGAGGTCGAGACCAGCCTGGCCAACATGGTGAAACCGCATCTCTACTAAAAATACAAAAATTAGCTGGGTGTGGTGGCAGGCACCTGTAATCCCAGTACTTGGGAGGCGGAGGCAGGAGAATCTCTTGAATCCAGGAGGTGGAGTTTGCAGTCAGCCAAGATCATGCCACTGCACTGCAGCCTGGGTGACAGAGTGAGACCCTGTCTCAAAAATAAAATAATAAAATAAAATAAAATAAAGATAATAGATTCAAGGCAGCTCAAAGGCAGTGCTTTCTGATAGAACTTAGGGTGATGATGGAAATGTTCTGTAGGTCAGAATCAACCATGGTCTAGGGAGGACAGCCATCCATGTAAGAAATATGCCAGTTCCACGTGGGGCCTCCTGGTTGGACAGAGAAGGGTGGAAATTCTCAGGAGAGGAGGGTTTTCATCACAAACCATGGTCTGTACAAATTGAGAAATCTTGGACTTACCTTAGAGAATGGTAGAACAGTGAAGGAGTTGGTAATCAGGTACAGAAAGATCCTTTGCTGTGACTATTTGGAAGCCCCCCCTGGTGCCCCCACAGTCTGGCCCACTGTGAACACTGAGGTGCCAGAGCACTCACTGCCCCATTCCTTGTCCTTGTAACTGCTCTAGGTTTGCTATCAACTTCCCATGCCCCTCTGTCTTGTCTCTCCAACCTCACTTCCCAAGACAGGGCTTTGTCTCCTGGGAACTCCTTGTATCAGCCGTGGGGCCTGGTCTGATGCAGTGCTCATGGTCGTTGTTGGCATGAGAAAGTCATGTTTCTTAGCCACCAGGAAGACAATGGGCCAATCATGTGAGAGAAGCAAGCCAGATGGAATGCCTTCAGCTGCAAGGAACAGAAGATTCAACCCCAGCTGGGGAAGCTACCAGGGGTTTATCAACGTACATCACAAGAAGTTCCAAGGTAGGGAAGCTCTGGGGTTGGTCATTTGGCAAGCCAATGACATGGTGAATAGCTGAGGCTCTTTCCATTTTTAGTGCTGCCATCCTCAGCATGTACTTCTTGGATATCTTCCCTCCTGGGCCCAGTATGGCTCCCCTGGCTCCAGACCTTGCAAGCAGGCACGACAATCTCCATTGCCTTCCCTGGCTAGAGAGTATGCAATGTGTGGCGCGGTACCATAAAACCCATGGAATAACAGCAGAGCCATCCCAATAACCTCTCAACGTCTGCGTGACAAGATCGCCTCCAGCTTCCTAATGTTTTGCAGACATTAACATGTCTCAGAAGCCATTTGGGCACAAAGCTCTGCTTCACAGACGAGGAAACAGGGTGGGGGAGTGAAGGGTTCTGCCTAGGCTGCACGGAGAATCTGACAGATGTGGCTGCTTAAGGTCAGGTGGCGGGGTTGAATTAGAACTCAGGTTTTCTGACTCCTGTCCAATTAAGATGCTCCCTTCTTTTGAATTCTATTGAACGGAGTGACTTGAGGATCTCCCCTAAACAGCAGCCATCGCTGTCAGCCACCTGGTCCCAGATGGGAAACTTGCTGTTTTGGGGCTGTCAGGGAAGCTTCATGGTTGTGTCCCTGGGGCACTGGCTCCCTCTAGTGAACAAAATAAAGAATTACATGATGTTCCTTCAGGATCCATGCAGTGACCCAACTAACGCTCAAAAAACATTCTCCGTGCTGGCTAAAATGCTGATTCTAGGGCCTCATCCTCAGAGATTTGAATTCAACAGGTCTAGAGTGGGACCTGGAAATATGCATTTTAACAGACTCCAAGATGACTTTGATGCTGCAGGTCCTCTGACTGTACTTTGAGAACCACGTTCCCTGGCAGTTTGGGGCCAGGAAAGGAGCATGTGGGGTCTGAAGACCTGGTTGCTGGTCTTGCTGTGTGACCTTGGGCAAGGCCATTTGCTCTCTGCGCCTCTGTTCTCATCCATAAGACCAGTGGGTAGGACTAGAGAGGGGGCAAATTGTGGAGTCTTGGCAATGACATATCTCTTTGGCCTCAGTATCCCCAACTGTAAAATAAAAGGGGTGGGCAAGTGGTTAAAAAGAAGAAGACAGACAACACCAAATTCTGGACAGGCTGTGAAGCAACTCAAGCCCTCATGCGATTTGATGGGATGAAATTTGTTGCAACCACTTTGGAAGACTCTGTGGCAATGTCCACTACATCCATCCCCCACGACCCAAAGACTCCTCTGCTGAGTACAGTCCCTCCTTGTTCAAGGTGTCACTTTCCATGGGTTCATTTACCCTTGGTCAACCTCAGTTTGAAAATATTAAACGGAAAATTCCAGAGAGAGTGAGAGAAAGAGAATGTACACGCACATTCACATAACCTTTCTTACAGTTACTGTATTATAATTTTTCTAGTGTTTTTTATTTTTTATTTTTATTTTTGATGTGGAGTCTCATTCTGTCACCCAGGCTGGAGTGCAGTGGCATGATCTCAGCTCACTGCAACCTCTGCCTCCCAGGTTCAAACAATTCTCGTGCCTCAGCCTCCAGAGTAGCTGGGATTACAGGCGCATTCCACCACGCCCAGCTAATTTTTTGTATTTTTGGTAGAGATGGGGTTTCGCCATGTTGCCCAGGCTGGTGTCAAGGGATCTGCCCTCCTCAGCCTCTCAGAGCATTGGGATTACAGGCGTTTGAGCCGCCGTGCCCGGGCTTATTCCAGTTTATTATTAGTTATTATTGTTAATCTTTAATGTGCTTAAATTAAACTTTATCATGGCTTTGTGTGTACAGGAAAAACATAGTATATATAGTGCTTGGTATTATCCAAGGTGCCAGACATTCACTGGGGGTCTTGAAATGTATCCCCTGAGGGTAAGCGGGGAAAACTGTATGTATGCAAGAGAAATGTAAACATCTGTTTACCTAAAGACATAGAGAAGAAACGTCATAGCAGCGTGGCTCAGTTTAGACAGCAATGAGGTCGGGCAAACTATTGCCACAGGCTACAGCCAGCACAGCTTTAGCAACAGGATGTTGAGCACATAGTGCAGATTCTGCAGAGCGGGTTCAGGGCCCCCAAGTGCAGACCTGCCCCCTTTCCCCCTCTGAAGTTTTCTGATTGCAACTCAGATACCATTTTCCCATCAACATATGTTATGATTCCAGAATGTATTTCCACCCCGCTCAAATTGTGCAACTCTGTTTATAATAAGTTCAACAGCAGGTGAAAGAAATCTCTGCTGTTAGAAGTCAGGAGAGTGGTTACCCTTCTGGAGGAGAGAGAGAGGTGGCGGGGAGGGTGGTGATCACAAGGGCTTCTGGATGCTCCTAGAGGGGTGACCGATGTCCTGTTCCTTTTTCCTAGGTGCTAGTTACACGGGTGCGTTCAGTTTGTGAAATTCCTCAAGCAGTATGCCAAGGACTTGTGCACTTTATATATGTCACATTTCCATAAAACATTTACATCTTAAAAAAAGGAGGGTGGGTTGAGAGGCTGTCTTGGGGTCGTTGTGGCCCTGCTGTTCCTCGGCTCTCTCAGTCTAGCCCTGCTTCCTTTTTTTTTTTTTTTTTTTTTTTTCAGCTGTGCTCAGCACCCAGGGGAAGATCCCAGTAGTGGGTGGGGTGGGCTCCTTGCTTGGGGTTTGGCTGGGTTTTCTGAGGTCACGCCAAGAGGCTGCTGTGGAGGGAGAGATGCGTAAGGACTGAATTTCCTTGCAGGGTCTGACTCTGGGCTGCAAAGTGGTTTCCTTGGCAACCAGTTGTTGTGAGAAAAACAGAACAATGAGAGAACATGGCAGGGTCAGACGAGGAAAGATACTCTGAGGAACTCACGCACGCAGAGGAATAAGAGGAAGCAGTAAGAGCCGGGGCTGGGCCAGGGTCCTCAAAGTGCAGACCTGCCCCTCTTCCCACCTCTGGAGTGTTATGTTTGCAAATCAGATCTCATTTTCTCATAGACATATATTATGATTCCAGAATGTATTTCCATCCCTCTCAAATTGTGGGGTCTGTGAAATATGGCTGTGAAATTTGATCCCCAGGTTGGGGGCCAAACATGGTGTCTTGCCCGTTTGGGTCGCTATAACAAATTACCATAAACAGAGTGGCTTATAAACAACAGAAACTGGTAAGTCACTTCTGGAGGCTGGAAGTCTGAGATTAAGGTGCCAGCAGGTTTAGGGTCTCTGATGGCTGCTTCCTGCCTCATGGGTAGAGCCTTTTGCTGTGTCTTTGCATGGTGGAAGGGGCGAGGCAGCTCTCTGGCGTTTCTTTCATGAGGGCACTAATCCCATCGTGAGGGCTCTGCCCTCCTGACCTTATCACCTCTCAAAGGCCCCACTTCCTAATGCCATCAGCTCAGGGGTTACAGTTTAAACGTGAATTTTGGGGGAAAACACATTCTGAAAATGTCATATGAGCACACTGAAAATTTAAAAAAAACAATCACTTATATCCCACTTGTCTTTATTTGTAGAAAGTCCAGTATTGCATCTTGAAGATCCTCACCTTCCCTATTGTCCATGAAGGCTGGGGGCATTCTAGGTCCATGGGGGAGGTCAGCAACCTTCAAACTGCTGTTGGAGGGAGGGTCCTAAAATGTCCCAGCCTCTGGCTGGAGCTGCTGTGCCAGTGGTGACCACACAGTGTCACTGTTGAACACTGGTTTTGCATAGCCTGAAGTGGGGCCCCCAGGAGAGCTCCCTCCAGGCACACCCAGGTGCTCAGCTTCTGTTCTCCCAAATAAAACATCAGGCAATAAAACACCAAGGTCGCTGGGGCCAGAGGTACTTCCAGTCTCCCTAGAGATGGGACAACACCTCCCCAACGTCACACAGCCAAAAGGACCAGGCTCCTGAACACATGCACATACACACCTGTGTGTCTCCTCATGCGTACACACATATGCACACACACCTGCACACACACATGCACATACATGTACACACACACACACACATAACACACACACAAACTCCCTTTCTCTCTCTCTCTCTGCATTATGTAGTTTGGAGCTGTGAAGCTGAAAGCTATTCTGAGATACTTTAGGGCTGACTTTGCTGCAGCTAAAGATCCCATAAAGATCCCCTGTGGAAGCCCACATGGGGTCTACGTGGGGTAGGATATAAGCTTGGGCTGCAGAATGAGATATTTTTGTATTCAAGTCTTGATTCTGCCAAATGCAACCTGTGGGTTTTGGGCAAGTAGTTTCATGTCTCAGAACCTTATAAAATGGGTAATAGAGTAGTACCCATCCGATAGGGCTGTTGTCAGGGACAAGGAACTAATACCCATGAAGCACGCTTAAAGGTTTCTCCAAGGGCTTCGGCTCTTGGGGACTCATTCGCATCTGTGCCTGGCTGCAGGCTCTCCCTAAAGACTGAGTTCTCAGGTTTTCTTGCCTTCTGCCCACCCTGGAATCAGCCATTTCTCCAAGGAGCTTGGGCTCTGGCATTCCTATGCCCCAAACTCCCTGGATACTTGTAATGTGAAACCAGGTTGAAGACTGCACAGCATCTTTGTTCCTTCCAGTATCTGAAGAACCACCTGGTGTGAGTGTTCACTGTGTGCTGGGGGTATCATCTTATTTGATCGTCACAAACCACCGCACAAGGGAAAATTGTTAAACAGTTTTGCACATAAAAATACAAAGGCTGCCCGAATTAGGCAATGTGTCCAGCGTCACACACAGAGTGGGGACAGACCAGGATTTGAACCCAGGTCCCTCTTTCTCTAGAGCCCTTTGTTTCCTCTCTGCCTCTACTTCTCAGCCTTCCAGCCCTGGAGCTATGAAAATCAGCCTTCCCTACACGCTCAAGCTTGCACTCCTCCCATCCCCTTAATATGTTCTCCCACACGGTTTTATGTTACAATTTTCATTCATTCATTCATTCATTCACTTTGCAGGTCGTTTTGCATGTAAAGCCAGACTGATCCAGAGCAGGCAGGTGGCATGCAAGGCTGAGGGACTGGCAGGCTGGCAGCATTGCCCCGAGGAGCTCAGTCTGGGAGCACAGAGACAGCGCATCTCTGGGACCAGGCTCTGCCGGCACAGAGTGAGGACCAGCAGCTCTCCTCTGGCTGCAGCCCTTGTACATAAGGCGGCAAAGCTGCAATCATCTTGAGGAACTCTGTGCAGCAGCAGGAGTTTATCCCAGAGGGAAACACCTGGAGGAGCCAGGGAGTTAGGCAGCGTGGGCCACGGGTCTCAGGCTGTCTCCAAGAAGCAGAGTCAGGGGAAGCTGCCATCTTTCCTCAGACCATCACCCCTGTGCTGGGCCTGGCCGCATGGGGCATCTGTGACTAGTTTATTAGGTTTAGACTCCCCATTTAAAAAGGAAATTCAGGCTTATGAAAAAAGATTTGGAAAATACACAAATAATACTCAGTTGCACATTCAGCATCCACTGTTCTTGGCGTTTGGGTCTCTCTCTCTCTCTCTCTTTCTTTCTTTCTTCTTTCTTTATTTTTGACAGAGTTTCACTCTTGTTGCCCAGGCTGGAGTGCAATGGCGTGATCTCGGCTCACCACAACCTCTGCCTCCCGGGTTCAAGCGATTCTCCTGCCTCAGCCTCCCGAGTAGCTGGGATTACAGGCATGCACCATCATGCCCGGCTAATGTTGTATTTTTAGTAGAGATAGAGTTTCTCCATGTTGGTCAGGCTGGTCTCGAACTCCTGACCTCAGGTGATCCGCCTGCCTCTGTCGGCCTCTCGAAGTGCTGGGAATAGAGGCGTGAGCCACTGCGCCTGGCCGTTTGGGTGTCTTTCCTTCCAGACTCCACTTGCTGCCCATGTGCTCTCAGGTGATTCTTAGTTGACATCTTATCAGCACCATGTCCTAATAATAATAACAATAATAAAATACAACTTGGGGCACATGCCGGGTCCTGCTATAATCCGCACGCCATGAACTCCTTCAGTTCTATGATGATGCTTTGAAGGGGGAAATGTCACCCATCCCTGTGTGACAGATGAAGTCACTGGGGCACAGCCACGCAGCTAGAGCCAAGCTTTGAGGCCAGGCAGCTTGGCACAAAGGGGACTGCACAGACCACCTGTTCTTACTCCTCCAACAGCAGTGACTGAGTTCCTTCCAGCTTAAGGTTCTGTCTAGAGCTCCCAGGACTCTGCGATGGTGAAAACTGCATCCCTGAGAGTCTGTTAATTCCTTCAGGGAGCCTCCAAGACTGGGGCTTGACTCAGCTTCCAGCCTAGCCAGGCCTTTCTGGAGTCTTCCAGCCCCTGGTATCAGCTCTTTCTCGTGGGAGGCTAAGAGTCCAGAGGATCCGAGTGACCCTGGCCCTTGTCTCTCTCCACCAAAGGCTCCTGAAATAAAACAGAGTTGGTAGATCTGTTTCCGAGTGACAGCGCCCCTTGTCTGCCCCCAGCAAAGGCTCTTGGAATAAAACACTGAGTTGATAGGTCTGTTGCTTGCTGCTGAAATGCAAGCTCAGGGCTCCCTGGGTTTTGAACACCATTTGGGGCTCTGAGTACCTGTGGGGGAAGGGAAGCCTTCACTATCAGCATGGCCTCTTCACCCCGCCCACCCGTCTGCTGACACCTCTGCGGGTGTCTCCTCCTTCTCTGCAGAGAGAGATAAGCATCTTTCTAAAGGAGGCAACTGGTCACCTTCTGGCACAAATTAAACTGCAGAGGCTCTTGAGGACATGCCGGGAGTCACTCTGAGCTCCTTGTAACAGTGAGGGGCTGGCTGGCTGCTGGGGCTCTGGTCCCCCAGGACCATCCATCAGCTGGGCGGCTTTGATTCTGATAGTGGTTTGATCTCCAGTGACAGGAGTGGGGGAGGAGGTTTATGGCCCCCACTTCCCCCAGGCCTTGCAGCTCAGTGGCTCCGGAGGGGACATTGTCCAGCCAGGTGGTGGCCTGCATCTGCTCTCACAGGCTGCTGGCCTGGAGAATTGACAAGAAACTAGCTACAAACAGCTCCACGTGGGGCTGCAGATCTACATTTTGAATACTTGTCTCATTTATTACAATAACTTGAGGGTAGGTATTAGTGCATCACTTTTCACATGAGGAAATAGGCTCAGAGAGGGTAAATTGTCTAAGGCTGCCCAGCTAGGAAGCAGAGCTGGGTTTTAGACAGGTCTATCTGACACTATAGCTCAGTGTCTTCTGATTTTCCCCAAAGTTTCCCAAATGTAGGGGCAGGTACGGCTGACTCTGGGCCCTAAAGAGCCCTGACACCGTGGGAGAGGAAAGGCTGTGCTGAGACTTTCTGTTCACATGAAGGAGAAAGTCTCAGTGTGGTTCCAATAGGTCTTTAACCCTCAGTAGCATTTGCTCATCTCTCTTGGGATTTTATTGTTGTTGTTTGTTTCGGATACAAATTTATTAGTTTTAATTTTTTCATGTATTAACTTTTTTTTTGAAATAATTTCAAGCTTACAGAAGAGTTGCCAGTGTGCAACAACTGAGCCTTTGAGTGTAACTTGCCGATGTGATGTGCCCTCAGCCCTGGATGCTTGGTGTAGGCCTCCTGCACACCAGGACTTTTCCCTGCAGAGCTACAAAAGCGTCATCAAAATCAGAAGCTACACTGGCACATCGCTGCCATGCAGCCCTAAGACCCTGCTCAGCTTTCCCCAGTTGTTTGAAAAAGACTCAGAGCCTTAGACAGCCCTCAGTTTCAAGCCAGGATTTAATAACATTGTCTTCTTTCCTTTTAACTCGTTTGGATGGTTGATTACTTTCTGTTTATTGCTGGCAGCATCAGCTTCCTTTTAAGGTTGTGATATAAATTCCATTATATCTAATATTTTAAAATTTGTCAAGGCTTGTTTTATGACCAGGGTATGGTCTATCTTGGTGAAGGTTCCATGGAGCCTTAAAAAGAATGTGCGTTCTGCTGTTGTTCATTAGAACGTTTTATAAATGTCAATTAGATCCTGTTGGTTGATGGTGCTGTTCAGCTCTTCTATATCCTTGCTGATTTTCTGTCCAGTAGTTTCATCAATTGCTGGGAGAAGGGCGTTGATGTCTTCGACTATAATTGTGATTTTGTCTATTTCTTCTTGAGTTCTATGAGTTTTTGCTTCACATAATTTGAAACTCTACTGCTTGGTGCATACATGTTTAAGATTGCTATGTCTTCTTGATAGATTGACTCTTTTATCATTACACAATGTCCCTTTTGGTCCCTGATAATTTTCTTTGCTCTCAAGTCCACTTTATTTGATGTTAATATAGACAGGCCTCCTTTTTATGGATTCATGTGCTTGAAATATATATATATATTATTACTATATATAGTTATATATATTATTATTACTATATATATAGTTATATATATAATTACCATATATATAGTTATATATATATATAACTTTGTCTACCTATGTAACTATATTTGAAGTGGGTTTTTTTTAGGCAGTGTAAAGTTAGGTCATTTAAAAAAATCATTCTGCCAATCTCTGTTTTAATTGGTGCATCTAGGCCATTTACATTTAATGTAATTATTGGCAGAGTTGGACTTCAATCTCCCATTTTATTGATTCTTTTTGTTACTTCTGTGCATCATTCCTCTATTTCCATTTTCCTGTCTTTCTATGGGTTACTTGAACGTTTTTCAAAAGAATTCCATTTATATATTTGAGTATATTTCTTTGAATGGTTTTTTAGTGGTATTACATTATACATACATATCTTATCACAGTCATGAAGTTTTCCTTAAAGTTAATTTAAGTAAAAATGTGACTTGATTGAATAAGATATTGAGTAAATTATAGTTAACACTCACAGAGTGGTTAGTCTCTGCTAGGCATTTTCCTAATTGCGTTACATGTATTAACTCATTTAATTCTCATGATAACCTCATGATGTAGATTATGATTCCTGTTTCCTAGTTAAGGAAACAAAGGGACAGAGAGGTTAAATCACTTGCCGAAAGCCACACAGCCAGTAAGTGGCAGAGTGGGGACTGGGACCCAGGTTGCCTGGTTCAGACTCCGTGTTCCTGACCATCATGTGATGATATGGCAGAAACTGTGAAGGTGGACTGCATGGTCTAAAATTGGGAAACCTTCTACTTGGCCGTATTTGTTTCCAAACCCTCTGCCATGAGATCTTTACCCTCCTGGTGGAAGAAGAGAGAGAAGGGATGACTCTGTAGCTGTTTTGAAAATATCATGAAGGTGGAGCCATAGAGAAGCTTGTAGGGCCCTTGTGTTCCCAAGGCTGCCAAGCCCAGGTGTTGGGGGCGGGATGGAGGAAAGGGGAGGAGTGGCCTCTCTGCCATCTTGTGCTGCGCCACATGCACCCATATGCCACCTGCTCATGCTCTTCAAGGTTGCCCCGACCACCCTCTCTCCCTCCCTTGCTCCCCAGCTCCCATATCTTTCCTCCCATTCTTCCTTCCATTCTTCTTTCTCTCTTTCTTTCTGTCTCTGTCTCTTCCACTTCTCTGCAGGTGTCTTGGCTTATCTGTGTTGGTTTCTCTGAGCATCTCTCCCCTCGTCTCCCTGTCTCCCTGCTCTGTCTCCCCATCTCTGGTCCACGGCCCCACAGCTCTTCACCCTCCTTAGTTGTCTCTTAGCGCAGCCCCAGGGCCAGGGCTGAGGCTTTGCGGCCCTGCTTTCAAGCAGACAAGATCAGTCCAATGTTCTGACAGGTGGAGACCTGGTTTCTTTACCCGCTTCAGTCCTTCTTTGCAGGAGGGTCGGGATTTGGGCAAAGGAAAAAAGCCACATTCTTGAAGAAAGGAGAAGCAGGTTTGGGACCCTCTAAGTTTTGAAAACCCAGACCCTTCTCAGGCAAGCTCCTCTCAGGAGGGCAGAGCCAGTCCCCTTGCACATTCTGAGGTAGGTTGCTCCAGGGAGCCCAGGCCAGGCTGGCAGGGGAGTGGCCCTGGATAAGAAGCAAACCCTCCACGTCAGGAGGCTCCCCACCCCCAGGGGAGGACAGGGGAGGATGTGTGGGAAAGGCCATTGGCTTCCTGCTCTCCACCTCCTTGCAGATGCCGTGAGGGCCCACTCCTCTCTCCTGGGGAACATGGAGGACTGAGCTGTGGGAGCCTGGAGACCCAGGTCCCAGAGCGGATCAGCTGTGGCCTTGATGGAGGACTGCCCTGGAAATGTCCACGGGAGAGGCCCCTGGGAGTGGGAAGAGGAATTGGGGGGGTAGGGAGAAAGAGAGAGAGAGAGAGAGAGAGAGGGAGAGAGGGGAAGGGGGGAGAGAGAAAGAAAGAGAGGGGGGGAGAGAGAGAGAGAGAGAGAGAGAGAGCTCCAACTACAGAGATCCAAAGAAACCAAGGAGCCCAGACAGCATCAGAGAGAGACATTGAGGGCAGCTGGGGAGGCAGGCAGAGGGAGACAGGGTGGTGGCAGCCAGCCTTGCTGCACGTGCCAGGTAGTGGGGCGACCCGGGGTGAGGGGGTGGGACTGTGGCCTGGGGGTTAAGCATGCATCTGTGCTAGGTGGAGCTGCCACCTCCACTGACCCTTCCTAGACGCCCACCCTGCCTTGCCTGGGGCAGCAGCGGGACCTGGGAGCTGCGTATGGGTACACCAGGAAGTGTGTGAGTGTGAGTGTGTGTGTGGGAGTGTGACAGTGTGTGTGTGTGTGTGTGTGCGCGCGCGCGCGCGGAGGCCTGCCTGGGGGAGTGTGTATCCCAGTCCACTTTCCTGGAGGAGCCTGATTCTTCATGCTGGAGGCCTCCCCCTGGGGTCCTCCATCCTGGGGGCCTCCCTGGGGGACCCACACCAGCAGGTTGCTGGGTGGGCAGCAGAGCTCTGTGGGTGAGGCCCACCTCCACTGGGGGTTTGGGACTGGGGCTGTGTGGCAGCTGCCTGAGGCCTTTGGCTCCAACTAAGCAGCCTGTTGCCTCCCACACGGGCTCTGGGCTGTACCTGTGAGCCATCCTTCACACCCTCTCACTTCCCGCCTCCTTAGCTTTGGCGAGGACTTTGTACAAAGGACTTTGATCTCAGCCCCTGTGATGTGCGCCGCAGTGGAGGTGAGAGCAGAGCGTGGGGTGCCGTTGGGGCTGGTACCCAGGCTCTGCCGTTTGCCTTGGGACCACCCTGCTGGACCTCAGTTTTCTTATCTGTAAAGTGGAGATATGAATAGCACCTACCTCTCAGGGTTCATAGCACAGTGCTAGCTCCTGACTGGAGCCCGCAAACGTCAGCCCTTTGTATGGTTTGAAAATGTGCCCCTGTGCACTCACAACCCCCACTCCCCCGCGAAGCCCCCGGGCCCCTTGGTGACGCTGACCAGAACCTGTGCCGAGTCTGGACGTGGCATCATAATGGTCTCCCTTGCATCCCTGCCTCGTCCCTACTGTTTAACCCAGGTAAGTCCTGTACCCTCCAAGCCTCATCTGTAGAATGGGGCAGAAAAAACCCTTTTCCTCTCCCGGGCAATGCTCTGTATAAAGATACTCCACACACACGCTCAGGACATGGAAGGTAATGCTGCTGTTAGAAAGGCAAGTTCATCTCCTCGCCACAGGGCCTCTGTATGTGAACAGACTTGGTGCTTTCGAGCCAGAAGAAAACTGCTGGGGTCCCGATAGTCCCCTCCCTCCTTGCACTACAGATGAGCAAGCTGAGACCAGGCAAGGGAAGCAGCAGAGGAAAAACCAGAACCTGGCCCAGCCCTGCAGTCTCCTTCTTCACCGAGTGCTGCGGACTCTGTTTTGCTTTGTTTCACCTGCAAGTCCCTATCACTGAACTTGTATTTATTTTTATGACTCATACAGGGAACTCGGCGAGGGTGGTAAATTGCGATGTTGGGCAATAAAATGCCTTGTTCCAAAGCCGGTGGCCTGGCAGAGACTGACAGATGTTCTCCAGGGTCTTTCTTAAATAATAGAAATCATAGTTTTTAGCTGGCCACATAGACATCACTGGAAATAAAGACAACATTTCTGAGCGTCCTTGCAGTTAGATGTAGCAAACTGACAAAATTTTGGCCAGTGGCATGCAAGGGAAAGTGTCCTTAAAGAGTATGGGGTGCACTTGTATGCCATTTATCTTCCTCTTCCTCTTTCTAGCTTGCTGGAATGTGAATGTGATGGCTGGAGCTTTAGCAGCCGCATTGGACTATGAGGTAATCTTGGTACTAGAAATCCATGCCTAGTGGAACAAACAAGATAGAAAGACCCTGGGTTTCCAACCCTTGGCTGTCCCTGGGCTTCTTGAACACACAATAAAACACATTTCTATCTTGTTCAAAAACATTGTTAATCTGAGATGTTTTAGCTGAACTTAACCTAATGAATCGACAGGGGTGTATGAAGTGAGGATGGAAAGGGAGTGGTCCGTCCTGGCAGGGAGGTGGAGTTTATCACAAATGTGTTTGGAACAGCCAGCATGTTACAGCGTGTCTGGGCGGATCCATGCTGGGCTTGGCTTTCACATTTATCTCCAACATAATTCTTATCATCACAAACCACAGCTCAAAAACCTTCATAGAAAAGGCCCACACTTCTTGGCCAGGTGTTGAAGGCCATTCCCATCTTCCTGATCTTACATCTGCTGTTCACGGTTTGCTTCTGCCCAAGCAGTTTCTGTGACTTGATAAGACTGCGCCCAGTCCTTCCACCTCCAGTACTTTGACCCACTGCTCCCTGCACCTCTTGTTCAACACCATTTTCATGAAGCAGCAACACCCAAGCTGAATGCCTCTCTTCTTCTGAGTGTCTTTTATTTCTTTATTTTTTTTTAGATATGGGGTCTTGCACTGCTGCCCAGGCTGGGGTGCAGTCGTATGATCATAGCTCACTGCAGCCTCAAACTGGCGGGCTCAGGCAACCTTCCTGCCCCCGCCGCCTGAGTAGCTGAGACTACAGGTGCACACCACCATGCCTGGCTAACTTATTTATTTATTTTTGTAGAGATGGGGTCTTACTATGTTGCCCAGGCTGGTCTCAAACTCCTGGCCTCAGGTGATCCTCCCACCTCGTCCTCTCAAAGTTCTGGGATTACCCTGAGGCTAGCCTTCCTCTGAGTTTCTTTCCCACCGTCCATCCTCCTTGGAGGTGCAGGTATTTGTGCATTTATCCCATCTCCCTCACCCGAAGCCACATTCCTTGAGGTCAGAATGTTCTAGGCCCTCATTTCCCACTCAGGGTTGGACACAGTGTCCAGTGTCTGTGGGACAGTGGAGGGGAATGAGCTCTGGGATGGCTGGAAACCAGTGACCCTGGCCTCAAATCCATCTCCACCTTTTCCCAACTGGGTGAGGAGCAGCACCTGATCCCTTAGTCTCAGCTTTCTCAGATGCAAGAGAGGGCTGATAACAGGCTCATCCAAGTCCGAAGTCCAAGCCCCGCCTCATCACCCAGCAGGCGCTCAACCGTCCTCAGCAGGGCCCGAGCCCGGGGCTCTGAGGATGGCTGAGCTTAGGCTGGAAGTGATCAGCCTGCCTGGCTCGCACACCTGGCAAGCGACCCTGCGCTAGGCAGTAGGGCGGCTCCTCAGGTGACTGTTACGATGAGAAATGCTGGCTGAGCTGAAGTGCCTACATTTCCGGGAGGGTGGGAAGAAGTTCCCAAGCTCTGGAGGAGGCTGCTCTGGAGGCGGCTACTCTGGAGGCATTCTCTCCTCTCCCCTCTTTGATTCTCTCGCCTTCCAGGCAGCGCCCCATCGACTTTGTTCTGCATGTAGTTTCTAGGGCGCTTTGGTGGAATTGAAAAAACAAGGAAATGCCAGCTCAGTTCCCAGCAGCGCCTGGCTCTGCACTGAGCTGGTTCCATCTGCTGCGGCCTGAGACCAAAGCAGCCTCGTGCACTTCTGGCGTCTGGCAACGGGGCCCAGCCGGCAGCAGCGGGGGCCTGCTCTCCTCACCCCCTGGGAGCTCAGCAGGCTCGGGCTCCCTTTGAAGCTACTGGGAACTCAGTGCCCAGGGCCGCTCTCAGGGATCAGAGACAGGATGAGGCTCCCGGTCCCAAGAGCACACTCCGGGGGTAACGGGGACTTCCTGAGTCCAGTCTTGGCCTGGACAGAGGGGTCAAACCAAGGCCATTCCACAGGTCTGATTAACCATAATTCATTCACTCATTCACCCCCTGGCGAATGTAGCATTCCTTCATCTCTCAGAGATGGCTTTGTCATCTGTAAAGTGGGGGTAATAATAGTACCTATTTCATGGGGTTGCTGTGAGGATTAAGTAAGATATTCACATAAACTGCCTATACCCAGCAAATGCACATTCTTATAATACAATGTCACAGCTGTGTGTTTGGACTGCAGCCATGGCCCCCTGAGTCCAAATCCAGGCTCCACCACCCACTGGCTCTGTGACCTTGGCCAAGTCACTCGACCTCTCTGGGCCTCAGTTTTCTCACCTATAAATGGGTATAGCCAGGGCACTCCATAGCGTTTTGAGGTGGCATAAGTTAATATTTGCAAAGCACACAGAACAGAACCTGGCACCGAGCGAGCGCTACATCAGTGTTTGTTGAAAAATCCTGTATTCTGGTAAGAGCCAGCAACCAGAGACCCTGATCCTCGGTCCTCTGCTCGAGTGTATTAAGAATGTCCATTCTCCCCTGACTATCAGCCACGGCGGGGTAGAAAGGAAGACAGGGGACGGACTGAGAGGAGAAGTAACGCATGATCCCTGAGCTGAAGGAGCCTCTCATTTGCCACATTTTGTGTCTGAAGAAACTGAGGCTCAAAGAGAGGATGTGACTTACCCCAGACCCCGTAGTAAGGAAGTGCTGGGGTTGGGATGTGAACCCAGGCCATCTGTTTCCAAGACCTGTGGATCCCAAGACCATGAGGCAAAGTGACCCCAGCAAAGTGGCCAAGTCAAAGGAGCCAGAATGGGGCTAAGCCCATTAGTATTGGCTGACACAATAAAAGACTTGTTTTTTCAGTCTATGTAAGTGAATGTTCTGGAGACAGGGTGGGTGTCAGTTGGTTTGCTTCAGCTCCTGATGGTGTTACCAATCTGTTTCTGTCCTGATGATGTTACCAGTTTCTTTCCTTCTCTCTGCTGTGCTGTCTGCCATTTTAGTTCATCCTCAGGTTGGCTTCCCTCTTTGTTGCAAAAGGGCTGCAGGAGTTCCAGGCATCACTTTACACATCACGTCATTCACAAGGAGAAAGAGCCGGTTGCTAGGAGAAGCCTCTTCTTTCCCAGAAGCCTCCAGCACACCCCCATCCCATCTCTCTGGCTCCAGCTGCATCACATGCCCATTTCTCCATCAATCCCTCTGGGCTGAGGAATAACTCACTCTGATTGGTTGAGGTCTGACTTACCAGGGGTGAGTTTGCTGACAAGGATTCACACCTGAATCTTGCAGTAGTATCAGCCCCTCCCTGACCTGTGTCTAAAATCACAAAAAGGCAGGATGCAGGAGATCTTGGGGACACCTCTGTGATGCCCACCTACTGTATGCCAGGCTTTGTGCCAGGCCCTGGGGTCACAGTGAACAGGACGTTAACCTGTGGGCTCAGAAGCTCACACCTGCTGTGAGAGCCAGATGAGAAAGCAGGGACCTGACGTGCCATGTGACCTACATCATGAAAGGTGAGCATGGGGAAAGGGTGGCCGACCCAGCTTGGGAATGGCCAGGAAAGTGTTCTGGAGAATTTAACCTGAGACCCAACTAGGTGAACGGAAAGGGCTGCAAATTAGAGGGAGTGTGATGTACTTTGTGATTGATTAATGATGTCTGCTGTGGGTGGGGCGTAGCAGCGGAAAGGCAAGTGACTTACGCACAGACAAAGCAAATCCACTTAAAACTGGACCCACCTTTCAGAGCAAATTGGGACTTTATCTGAAAAAATACCCCAGCATTATGAAAATAAGCTCATTAAAAATACGATGTTTAATAAAACTAGATGTATAATTGCAACTCTGAGCTAATTCTTAGACCAATGTGGATAGTTATATTGCATATATATATATATATATTTTTTTTTTTTTTTTTGAGGCAGGGTCTTGCACTGTGGCCCAGGCTGGAGTGCAGTGGTGCAACTGGCTCACTGCAGCCTCAACCTCCTGGGCTCAATTGATTCTCCCATCTCAGCTTCCGAAGTAGCTGGGATTACAGGAGCATCCCGCCATGCCTGGTTAATTTTTTGTTTTATTTTTGTGGAAACAGGTTCTTCCTATGTTGCCCAAGCTGGTCTCAAACTCCCAGGCTCAAGCGACCTTCTGCCTCAGCCTCACAAAGTGCTGGGATTACAAGCATGAACGATACCATGCCTGGCCCACCTTGCATAATTTTAGGACTTTTTTGAGTGTGAGGCAGCTCAAATCCAATGACTAATCAATGTGGGGGTTTGAGGGCCCAAAATTCTTGCTCCAGCACAGGACAGCTAGGAAGATCCCTTCTACCCCACATGGGCACAGGGAGAAATTGAGCTGTGATGCAGTTTCAAGAAAGGCGTTGGGTGTCCCTGCAGGAATCAGCAGTGCTGAGGCTCCTCTTGAAACTGCATTACAGCCACAGCTCCCTCTGCACAGGCCAGCTCCTTTGCTTTCTTTCCTCTCCCAGCAACCCCCACCACCCAAACCATCTGCAAACCAGGAGTCTGCCTCCTGGGGAGCCCACCAGGACAATTGCTACAGTCCCTTGCTGGAAGGTTTATTTTTCTTTCTTCTTTCTTGGAAGTGTGGGTGGGGAGTGCATGTTTCTGAGCAGCAATCCAATCAATCACAGATTGATTCCAAACCCAGATGAGACAACCTCAGACCAAGTTCTTTAGGGCTGCGAAGCATCCTTAATTCAGGGAAATCCAGCCCTTGGGATATAGCTACCCCGCCCCCACCTCTCTCTCTCTCTTGCTTTCTTCGCTATGCTTCCTACCAAAGCCAAATTCCTTCTGCCTCCACCCTGACCTGGCCAGGCCAATTTTCCCTTAATGCTCAATTTCACCTGCCAATTTGTGAGACAAGACTTCCTCTATCCTGCCTTGCAGAGGCCCCTCAGGGGACCCACTTTCCAAGGGCGTCCCCTACTTCACATAGGCTCTTCTCAGGGTCTATTTGGAGAAGAAGCCTGGGATTTCTAAGCCCCACTCCCAAGCAGGCGGGAAGAGCCTTCTTTTGCCTGCATGCTTGCATTTTCTAAGAGGTTTTTCTTATGGGAGTAATTGGAGCAGGCTTCATTTATCCCGCAAAGAGCAAGGCTTTGCAAGGTCACACAGAGAATGCCAGGCTTGTCCGATGATCTGGCGGCGCCAAGCTCCCTGCAATAAGAGGCAGGAAAATGGCTGGGCTCCAGCCGGCAGAGGCGGGGCTGTGATCAAAGCCGTGACCTCCCCAAACTCAAGCCTGTGACTGCAGCTGGGCCATCCTCCCTCCCGCTGCCACCTGGGGAGACCCTCCAGCTGGCCCAGACGTCATCCATGGCCAGCCATCCTCTCTGGGTAGTTTGCCTTCCTGGACTGGGGGGAGGACCTGGTGGCACCTTCCTCCTGGTGTCCCCGGGTGGCTTCACACACTCTCCCCAGAGCCCGTTTGGCCACGTTTGGGGAGGGATCCTGCGGAGTTTCCAGGGCACTCCTCTGTCTTGCCTCCTCGAGGCAGTGAGAACATGGTTTCCCACATGGCTGTCCGGGCTGTGAGCGACTTGCTGGATATGGCTTCATTCTCCTGGGGGAGCCTCAGCATCTGCCTTCTTTCCCTTTTTCTCTCAGCTGAGGGCTGGGTTGTGCATGGGCCAGGGAGGTTCTGAGAGCTGAGACTGGGGAAGGGGCTGCAGAAGGCAAGGTTGGGGGACGCTCTGCAGGGAGAAACTCAAGCCATCCATGGCCTTCCTCTCGTTAGTCAATTAGGGGAAAGTTTCATTTTTACTGTTGCACTTTTTTGACAGGGTGAAGCAGCTTACAGCCACTGACTGATCAATGTGGGGGTTTAAGGGCCCAGAACTCTTGCTCCAGCAGAGGACAGCTGGGAAGATCCCTTCTAACCTGCATGGGCACAGGGAGAATTTGAGCTTGATGCAGTTTCATTACAGAGTTTTGCATATTTTGCTCCAGGTTTGTTGAGGTTAGAAGCAGCAGAAAAATATCAAGTTGTCTTTTCCAAAATCCTGGTCAATGCCATAAGAGAATGACTGTAATCTATGGGAAGTGTCATCCAGGGTCAGAGTCTTGTAACAGAGATTTGAACCTGGGTAGACTGGCCCTGACTTTCAGATCATCCTGGGCAACCAGTGGAGAGTGGGAAGAAGTCCTTGTTTCTGGGCTGGAAGAGCCTTGGGGAGTCCCAGAAAGTCTTTGGAGGGAGTGATTGAGAGCTGGGCTCTGGAAGGCACCAGCCTTGAGTCCAAGCCCTGCCATCGCCAGGCTGGGCAAGGTCCCCAGCATGCCAGGTCTCAGTTTCTTCATCTGTAAAACAAGGCTCCCCTGGGGTGGATTGTGGGTTCAGAAAGATACATGTGAGTCCTAACCCATACTGTGCCATGGGTTTAGTCGTGTCCCCAAAAAGATATGTGCAAGTCTTCATCCCACTACCTGTGAATGTGACCTTATTTGCACCAAGGGCCTTTGCAGATGTGAGCAAGTTAAGGTGAGGCCATACTGGAGTAGGGTGGACCCTAAATCCAATCTGACTGATGTCCTTAAAAGAAGAGGGAAATTCAGATGCAGACGCAAGAGGGCCAAGACTGCAGAGATGCAGCTTCCAGCAGAGGAATGCTGAAGGTGGCCCGTAGCCACTAGCAGCTGGGGTGAGGCCTGGAGCAGTCCTCCCTCAGAGCCTCCAGACAGAGCCAGCCCTGCCCACACCTTGATTTCTGGAGTGGCTTTCAGAACTGTGAGAGTCCATTTCTGCTGTTTTAAGCGTCCCCAATTCATGCTAATTTGTTTTGGCAGCCCTGGTTCACGAATACACCACGGGAGGCTAAGTGCTAAAGCCTGTTGAATGCGTCATACACACTCAGTGCGCATTAGCTACTGTTTAACTGTCGTCCTTGAGTTTTGCCCTGAAATGCTGTCTCCGCATGGAGCTGAAGGGAGTGCACTGCTGTGTGCACAGGAGGATGTTGGATTTTGAGGGGTCCCAAATAGCCATGCAGTGGAACATGTGTGAATGTCGGCTCTGAAGTCAGCCCGCCTGCAGCCATCTCCTGCTCCTCCACTCTCCGGCAGTGTGCCCTTGCATAAATTATCCAGCCTCTGATAGCCTCAGTTTACTCATCTGTAAGGTGGGACAAGAACTGTATTCATTTCGGTCGGGTGAAATAATACGGGCAAGGTGCTTATCCCAGGTGCACAGTAAGTGGTGAATATGCGTTAGCTATTATTGTTGTTGTGAGGGGCGGGGCTTCCCCCAAGGCTAAGACTGGCTTGGGGTTGCCTGAAGATGGGTGTAGTGGGTTGAAGAGTATCCCACCAAGTTCATTTATTCGCAGAACCTGAGAAAGTGACTTTGTTTGGAAATGGGATGTTTGGAAGTGTAATTGGTTAAGGATGAAATCATCCTGCATCTAGGGTGGCCCTAAATGCAATGACTAAGTGTCCTCATAAAACAGTAGATAAGGGCCAAGTGCAGTGGCTCTCACCTGTAATTTCAGCACTTCGGGAGGTCAAGGTGGGTGGATCATGAGGTCAGGAGATTGAGACCATCCTGGCCAACATGGTGAAACCCCATGTCTACTAAAAATACAAAAGTTAGCCGGGTGTGGTGGCATGCACCTGTAGTCCCAGCTACTCTGGAGGCTGAGGCAGGAGAATCGCTTGAATCTAGGGGTGGAGGTTGCAGTGAGCTGAGATTGCACCACTGCACTCCAGCCTGAGCGACAGAGGGAGATTCCATCTCAAAAAAAAAAAAAAAAAAAGAGAGAGAGAGAGAGACAACACAGAGACAGAGGAGAAGCCCACCTGAGGATGGAGGCAGACACTGGAGTGATGTGGCCACAAAACAAGGAACACCTGGAGCCACCAGGCGCTGGAAGGCTGCAAGAGGCAGGAAGGCGCTTCCCTAGAGCCTCCGGAGGCAGTGGAGCCTTGCCCACACCTTGATTGCAGACTTCTGGCCTCCAGAGCTGGGAGAGAATATATTTCTGTTGTTGTAAGCAACCCCAGATCAGGGTACTTGCTGTGGTAGCCCCAGAAAGCAAATACTAGGGTGACTGAGAGCCTCAGCCTTTGAGATCCCATCATCACCACCTCCCGAGTCGCCATGGGCATGTGACCTCGGGCCGTCAGCATCTCAGGGTGTTGGCTCTGCTCAAAGCCATCCATCCTCGTCCACACTGCACCTTGTCCAGGCCTTGTTCGAGTTGGTCACCTGAGCCTGTTATTGACGGTCTGTCTGTCCTCCCCTGTGCAAGTATGGGGATGGTGCGATGCTGCCATTTGTCAAACAAGAGCCCTGGAAAGCTAGAGGTACAACCAAAGACAGAAAAATAAGCAAGATGAGCAGTCGCGGTGCCTCTGTTATTTTCCCAGGACGATTGCTCTTTTCCTCAAATGGGCCTGGGGAAGAAGCAATTCTCACAGATCCTCCTTGACATGAAGGGTGTCAGGGTCCCTGTAGATTTGGCTGGAGTTCCAGAGCTGCTGTGTGATTCAGTTGCCAAGGCCAGATGTGCCCAGGGAGCACTTGAAATGAGGCCTGTGCAACTGAGAAACTGAATTTTTAAAATTAATTTTATTTTAATTAATTTTATTTTAATTAATTTTAATTTAATTAATTTTAATTTAATTAATTTTAATTTAAACTCCAGTCCTTGATTCAGTTATTAAGAAAACCCAAGTATGTGTGGAACAAACTCATATGTGAATCTGCCTTTTTGACTGTAAATTTTATGAACTCTAATTACAGATCACATCTTTCCAATGGAAATTTAACATTCAAATTGAAGTGTGCTGTAAGTGTAAAATATACACCAGATTTTGAAGACCTAGTATGAAGAAAAGAATGTAGGCCAGATGCAGTGGCTCATATCTGTCATTCCACCACTTTGGGAGGTCAAGGTGGGAGTATCGCTTGAGCCCAGGAGTTCTAGACCAGCCTGGACAACGTAGTAAGACCCTGTCTCTAAAAAAAAAAAAAACAAAAACTGGGCATGGTGGCATGCACCTGTAACCCCAGCTGCTCAGGAAGTCGAGATGGGAGGATTCCTTGAGATTGGCAGATTGAGGCTGCGGTGAGTCATGACCATATCATGGCACTCTAGAGTAGACGACAGAACTAGACTCTGTCTCAAAAAAAAAAAAAAAAAAAAATTAAAATACCCCGTTATCCTTTTTTTTTTTTTTTTTTTTTGAGAGGCAGTCTCACTGTGTTGCTCAGGCTGGAGTACAGTGGCGTGATCTTGGCTCACTGCAACCTCCACCTCCCTGATTCAAGATTCTCCTGCCTCAGCCTCCCAAGTAGTTGGGATTATAGGTGCCCGCCACCACACCCGGCTGATTTTTGTATCTTTAGTAGAGGTAGGGATTCACCATGTTGGCCAGGCTGATCTTGAACTCCCAACCTCAGGTGATCCACCTGCCTCGGCCTTCCAAAGTGCTGGGATTACAGGCATGAGCCACTGGACTTGGCCTGCCATTATACTTTTTATATGGATTATATGTTTTGGATATATTGAGTTACATAAAATACATTATTAAAATTAATATTTCTCCCCCTTTTTAAAAATTTTAAAATGTGACAATTAAATAATTTACAATTACATACATGGCTTGCATCATTTCTTTTATACAGCACTGGTCTAGAAACCAAGCTGGAAGTTTGGAACTGATGTGCATTTTAATCTCGACCAATACAGGGTTTTGTGACTTGGGGAAACTGCGAGCTCCCTCCAGACCTCAGGTTCCCAATAACAAATTAAGGACTGGACTGGCCTGGTGGATTCAGGGTACTGAGGGGAACTTGAGATGGGTAGGGCTTTAAAAACCACCACCAGATTAGTTGACCCCAGTTCCTTTCTACTGTGATTTCATGGTTCGGCCGAGGACTGGCTCACACTATTTCCTCTCTGAGGCTGAGCACGTGATGGCACTTGCAACAGGGTTGCTGGGCATGGTTGTGCAGGTTGTTGACTGCACAAAGGAGCCTTTCTTGATTTCCATGAAAGTGCTCTGTGCCCATGGAGAAGAATGTCAAGATTTCTAGATTGGAATAGCATTTCCATTTAAAAGCACTTGCCTATAATCTAGATGTATAAATACAGTAACGGCCCTCTGTTTCCTGAGGCCACTTAAGCATCTGGAGGGAAGGTCTCTGGGATGAGGAATACATTTGCAGAGAAGGAAGAGGGTTGTTGTTGGTTGCAGCAGTGGGGTGGAGAGAATATTCCTGCCCAGTCTCTCCTTTGTAGAGACTTGCATCTTCAAAATGGCCGTCTCAGGCGCTCAACATTGAAAGCTGCTCCATGCGGATCCTGGAAACTCTCACCCTGATGCGAGTGGGCAATGCTGCGGGTTCGGTTTGCATGGAATCGGTCTCTCCCGGTATTTCCTGAGTGCCTACAGCACCCATAGGATCGGCTCACAGTGCGGTGCCCTCTCTCCTTCCCGGCTCCAGGAGGTCTCCATGCTCCAACTCCCACATCTAGGTGGGCCAGGTGCCTCACTTGCTGAAGGAATGGGAACAGGAGTGGCGTGGGCCATTCTGGGGTTTGCGTTGAGTGTGTGGAGCTCCCTGCAGAGCGGCCCCTGGACTGTGTCCTGAGCAGAAACACACTTGGACTATGTGACACCCCTGCTTGTCACCGCGGCGGGCACATTGACTAGCACAGTGTGGGGGAAGGGCTGGTCTTTGCTTGCCCTAAAGGGCTGCACTTCCAGGCAGCAGGGAATGGAGTGGGCACAGCCTTTGTTAGAGTGTCCAGGCCTCCCCGCATTGGCCTGGGCTTCCCTGCAGAGCTTCCCCGTGCCACACGGAGGAGAAAGGTTTCCCAGCTTCCTGTCCTGCTTCCCAGGACTCAGTGCGCTCCCCATGGCCTCCACCCTGCCACCCTTCTCCACACGTGGGTAATTAGCAGCTGCTGGCCAGAGGCTGGCTGCAAGCCAAGGCATTTTCTCTACATGGGAAAAAAAGAAAATGAGGTTATAAGTTCCAAGCCGTGGAAACCACCTAGAACTCCGAGGCTGTTTTGCCGAGCACCGTCCGCGTGGAGTTTTGGAGGGGCGCAGAATCCCCAGCGCCAGGGTGACCGCCTTGCCTCGGCCTGGCCTTGAGGCTCTGCTCTCCCCCGGGGCCCTTGGTTGGCACAAGGAAGGAGGCCTGGAGGATGCTGGATGCCTCTGGACTTCCCAGTGTGCAGGAGCCTGGAGGGAAGGCGGTGGTGGGTGGGTGAGTGGGGAAGGAAGGGGACTGGGCGGACCAGAGGGAGTTTCCCAGAGAGTCGTTGTTGGTGTGGCATGGGGGTGGCTTAGTGGAGCCTCTGTTCTCCCTGCAGCGTTCCACCCCCAATGGGACATGATCGTCACTGATGGAGACGACAGATAACTTCTGAGGTTACGTGAAAGCGGCAACATAGATTGTGAAGCGTGAGTTGAGTCTGGCAAAGCCACTCTGCGTAATGCCAGGGCCTCCCTGCCTGGCATTGTGTCCTGAGTAAGGGGCAGCGCTGGGATCCTTCGGACTCTATGGCCGTGCTCCAAAGCAAACAGATATGCAAATCTCTTTTAATGAGAAAGAAACACATGCTCGTAAAATTCAAACAACACTGCAGCTTGTAAACTAGGCACTTTCAACACAGGGCCACTGCATTTTTCCATACTCCTCTCATTGAGAGGTGGGGTCACTGTCCCCTCCCCTTGACTCTGGGGTCTTATGACCACATCCCCCAATAGAGTTCAGTGGAGCCGGTGCCGTGTGACTTTGGAGGTCAGGTCAGGGAAGGCCACGCAGCTTCCTCCTGGCGCTCTAGAGATGCTTGCTCTGGGGAAAGCTGGCCGCCATATGAGAAGTCCTTCAACCCTAAGGCCGCCATGCTGAAGGGGAAGGTGTGGGTGCCCCGGTCCTCAGTCTGGCTGAGTTCCAGCCAGAAGCAGCTGCCTGCCATGAGGGAGGACCAGCGCGGATGTCCAGCCACGAGGGAGGGCTAGCATGGACATCCAGGCCTGTTGACGTCAGAACTTGGAACTTCGTGAGAGCACAGGGCTCTTCCTCCATTCCCTTGGTGTGTGGTGTGTTCGTGGATTCATTTACTCACTCGTAACTTCATTTATTCACAAATGTTGATTCAGCACCTTGGGCCAGATGTATTTTGAAATTCACGTTTGTTTTTGGATTTTAGCAAGGCAATATGGGTATTAGGGTTCCCCAGAGAAACAGAACCAATAGGAGATATTGATCTATTGTCTCTGTCTCTCTCTTCCTCTCCCTCTCTCCGTTTCTCTCTCTCCCTCTCTCTTCCTCTCTCCCTCTCTTTCTTTCTCTCTCCCTCTATTTATCTTCCTCTCCTTCTCTGTCTTCCTCTCTCTCTCCCTCTGTGTTTCTCTCTCTCTCTTCCTCTCTCTCCCTCTCCCTCTCTCTCTCTCTCCCTGTCCCTCTCTCTCTTCCTCTCTCTCTCTTCCTGTCT
Source organism: Nomascus leucogenys (assembly GCF_006542625.1). Classification (NCBI taxonomy): domain Eukaryota; kingdom Metazoa; phylum Chordata; class Mammalia; order Primates; family Hylobatidae; genus Nomascus; species Nomascus leucogenys. Next base: position 152,183,772 of record NC_044382.1, read on the forward strand.
CTCTCTGTTCCTCTCTGTCTCTCTCTCCTCTCTCTCTGTTCCTCTCTGTCTCTCCTCTCTCTCTCTTCCTCTCTCTCTTCTTCTCTCTCTCTCTCTCTCTCTCTTCCATTCCCACAGTTATGGAGGCTGAGAAGTGCCATGATCTACCGTCTGCAAGTTGAAGAAACAGGAAAGCCATTGAAAAGTCTGAGTCTGAAGGCCTGAGAACCAGGGGCTCTGATTACCAAGGGCAGGAAAAGATGGGTGTCCCAGCTGAGGCAAAGAGATGCTTCGCTCTTCCTCTGCCTTTTGTTTCTATCTGGGCCTCCACAGATTGTACGGTGCCTGCGTACACTGGGGAGGGCACTCTTCTTTACAGATCAAAAGCTGATCCACCCCACAGACACTCCACAGACACAGAAGTAATGTCACCAGGCTCAGGGCATCCCTTAGCCTCGTCAAGCTGACATGAAATCAGCCATCATGGCACCTCATCAAATATGAAAAGGGGGTGCCTAGGAAAGCATAACTGTAAGGACACTGCTGAAGGGACACTGTCCTGGGAACGCGTGACCCGGGCCACAGTACTAGTGAGGCGGCGTGTCCCCATGTGCTCCTCATGCTTGGTTTCTATTAATACCGTGGCTGTGCAAAGCAGATCCCTCATTTTTTTTCCTCCCCAAGTCACTCTTGCATAGAAGCCCAGGTGGCCCCGGGGGTAGCTCCCTGCTCTTTGGTCACTCTAGGAGAACATGGTGCAAATTAAGCTGCGGCATTTGTTTCAGCCAATGCCGTCCAGCATGACAGGCACAGTTTGCCCTGAGTTGCCTCCATCAACCCCAACCGAGAGGCCACGGGGGTCGAACAGAGCTGCCATCCTGGTGTTTCCCCAGAGCCTGGTATAGGGCCTGCTCAGGGAAGCTGCTCTTGTGGCTGGTCGTCCGCACTGTCCCTCCCTGGAGGCTGGACGTCCGCGCTGTCCCTCCCTGGAGGCTGGACAACCGCGCTGTCCCTCCCTGGAGGCTGGACGTCCACACTGGCTCTCCCTCGAGGCTGGATGTCCATGCTGCCCTCCCTGTGGCCGGCAGTTACTGTGGCTGGCATCCAGGAGTCCAGCTGGGCTGTGAATCGGGGCCTCTGTGCTGGCCCCCTTCAGTGTGGTGGCCCAGGGTTGCCAGACTTCTTATGTGGCAGCCAGCTTCCCCCAGAGCCAGCGTCCCAGTAGCACCAGGCAGAAGCTCTCTGCTCCTCTGATCTGGCCTCGGCAGTGAGGCAGCATCGTTTCTGTTGATTCTTTTGGCCAAGTGACCACAGATCCTGCCCTGATTCATGGGGAGGAGACGTGAACTACCTCTCAGTGAGAGGATGATCAAAGAATGCTGTGGTCATGTTTTAAAACTGCCACACTTTATGGCTTGATTTAATCATTCACATCGTACACATATATCAAACCATCGAGTGGCACAACATAGATATATACAATTCTTCATTTGTCAATTAAGAGAAATGAATAAACATGTCTGGAATGAGTTTTTAAAAAGGGCCACACTTTATAAGCTCTAGTGTTGTTTGAGGGTTTACTAGCATGTCCTTGTTTTGTAGTTTTAAAAAGGCATTTGCATATTTTTCTGTTTGCTTTGGCTATAAAGTCGAAAGGATCCCACCTCTGCCCCTTGCTCAAGGAGCCCCATGTGACTTTCATCTTCCTCTACCTCTGCTAATTTCTCCTCTGAGAAGAAGAGAATAGGCTTCGGATGACAGCTCCTTGGCAAGCAAAATAACAAGGATATCACAAGAAATCAGTGAATGCCGTTGTTTCACGGTCTGCTACAGGAATGCCACGACTTCGCCAAAATCCCAAGTCTCATGCGTTCGAAATTTAAATTTCCCTTGGGCAGTATGGTGCTCGTACAGCGATTTGCTTAACACTTTTAGTGGGTTCTGGGGAGGCCCTTATTACTGTCTCTTTTTTATCTGTTTCTTCGGCGAAAAATGTGATTTTCACGCTAAGTAGAACAGAGAGACTACAGTCAGCCCCAAGTCAGTTCAAGTCAGGTTTGCCACCAAAGGACAATGTACCAAATTTACAAATAAATAATAAAAACAAAAAGAAAAACAAACAAAAAAAAACCCCTTTTGCTTTTCAGAGCCTTGGGTTTGGGTTGTGAATGCGGGATTGTGGCACTGTGATAATTTCTATGGTGACCTTCCATTTCTGGAAAGCAGGGCTGATTTTTCTATGATCTTAATGATATGCAGTTGTCCCTTAAAATATTTAAGTGAAAAAAGTTGAAATATAGTGAGTAAACAGAAACCACCGGTGGAATGCAGATGTCCCTAAAGTGTGTTCGTTTCCCTTGAATGACTTAAATCTAAGGAACTCATATCTAACCCAGCCCCTACTCGAACTGGGAGGGAGAAGTGACTCCTCTGAGCTCCTCCTGGGAGATGGCGTCATAGGTTTGCAGGGCTCAGGTCCCAGGTGAAGGGGCACAACATGCCCCAACTCCCAAAAGGCCCCCCATTTTCCTCCATTCTGGTAACTACCCTTCCCAGGAACCACAATGTTACCTCTGTCACCACTGAGAAGTTGTTTGAGTTTGAGCTTTATGGCCGTGGCACGTGGACTCTTTTGATCATCTTTGTGCTTGTGACTGTGGTTGCCAAATTCTCATTTTCCTTGCTGTATAGTATTCCACGGGGAGACTGTCCTGATTCACTTACCCATTTTACCATTGATGGACATTTCGGCAGGACAGCCACCAACATTCTAGACTGTGCCTTTTGGTGAATGTGCCTCCCTATTTGGGGTGGTAATCTGCCCAGAAGTGTTGCTGGGTCACAGGTGGAGTGTGTGTTCAGCATCAGTAAGTCCTGCCGACTGTCAACTTCAAAAGAGGTTCCAGAGTCTTGCCACTCCTGCTGCTTTGAAAACCTGCCTACCCTTTGCTATAAACAGGCAGTTTTAAAGGATTTGTTTCTTTGCTGGTTTTAATCGCCTTGAAATTCTTGGCGACATAAAATGTGCTCCAAAGGGGATAAAAAGAGAGTGGTGAGAGTTCTTGTTCAAATGGCCTGTCTTCTGGGTCGAAAGGCAAATCTGTTCCTTGCACTACAAGCCTTTGTTCCCTTGCTCCTTGTTTTAATCCTTATTTCTTAGTCCTTGAATAAAACTCCGGGCATCCTGTCAAGTCATGTAACATTGGTTTCATTTTTATTCCTTTTGGCGGGTGCTGGCTTCCCCTGGCTTCAGATGAAGTTACTGGGGTTGGCCTCACTGCCCCCTGCCCCACGGATGCAGGGAGTCCTGGATCTGCCCTATCACCAGGAATTTTGCAGCAGCTGGGCTATAAAAGCAGAGAAGCTTTGCGAGGGATGTGTCTCAGAGATGCTGAGGTGGGGCCGGTGGCTCCTCGTGCTCAACCCTGCCTGCCCTGTACCTGCTGCGGGGGACAGTTGACACACCCACGTCTTGGGCTCCCACCTGCTGGCTCCCAGTGACTTTGGCTGCTGGGGCCACTGGGCAAGTCCCAAGAACAGGAGGTGGCAGGGTGGGGGTTTTTCTTATCCTGTCCCCACCCTGTTCAGCCACCACAGCCCTGACCATGGCTGTATCTCTCCTGCTCAGTGCTCCCTCTCCCACCGGCTGGTGACACTATTTCCTTTCCTTGTCCCTTTGGCCCTGGGGTGGTCACAGTTTCCTTTTGCTGCTCATCTTGGGGCATCCATATCCCTTACCTGTCCCCTTGGTTCTGCCTGGTGTGCCGTGAATGGGCCCTGCACTGTGCTGTTTTCACTTAAACTCTCTGAGTGGGGGGGTTACTGTTTTCTGCTAGGACTGGCTCAGCCTGAAATCAGCGGTCACGTTCTGGACTGGCCAAACCTCCAGAAGCTTGGCATTCTTGGTGTCTCTGCCTTGCTGGGGCCCGGGACTCCTCTGGCTGTCTGGTGGAGCCTGAGGGCCTCATAGTTAGCAGAACAATGACTGCCAGAGCTGTGCATGCCCAGATCTCCAGAGCCCATGAGTATCTGCCCTGTGGCAGGCAGATGTGACTGGGTTAAGAACCTTGCAATGGGGAGAGTATCATGGATTATCTGGGTGCCAACGTCATCGTGGGGTCCCTGTGGGGGTGGGGGCAGGAGGTTCAGAATCAGAGAAGTGCTATGAGGATGGAAGCAGAGGTTGGAGCCATGCAATTGAGGGCCGGGAAGATGGGGAAGGAGTCACTAGTCAAGGAATGCGGGTGGCCTCTGGAGGGTGGAAAAGGTGAGAGGCCAGATTTTCCCCTGGAGCCTCCAGAAGGAACCAGCCATGCCCACACCTTGGATTCAGCCCAGTGAGGCTGTTTGGGACTTTGGCCCTGAGAATTGTAAGAGAATGGATCTGCGAGGTGAACCGCTCAGTTTTGGGTCCTTTGTTACAGCAGCCACGGGAAATTCTTCTTGGAATAAGGTTTTTAAATCCATAAAACGAAACGCATAGACTTACACAGGAGATGGATTGTACAGACCCACCGTCCCAGCCACGCACCCCGTGGTGGGCGCCAGACCCTGCCTGTGCCCTCCCGCATTTCCCTCTGCAAGCTGGAGGCTGTTTATCATCCGCACACTTGGGTTCTAGCCAAGGCCTTTGTCCAGCCTCGGAAGCTTCCTAGGCTATGCGGGGCGAGCCAGCAACACTGGAAAGTCAACGTTCCCAAAGCAGCCCTCACTGAGGGATGGGGGTCTGCTGGACAAACATGGCCTCTGCCCAGGGGGCGCGATGCATCTCCCATTCCCCTAAGCTGGGCTCCCGGCGCCCGCTGTGCTGGCTGGCCTGGGGACTGCCATTTGCCGGCCTCCTCGTCTTCTCTTCCCCTTTCTCACCTGCCACTGCTGGTTTCCCAGAGCACCTCCCAGATACGCCTATTGCACTGGAAGCCTCATCTCAGGGCCTGGTTCTGGGGGAACCTACATCCAACAAGAGCCTGGGGGTTCCTGGAGCCCTGGATTCCCACCCACGCTCTATGCCAAGGCCTTTGGCTGCCTGTAGCGATGGTTCCAGAGCAGGCGTGGGCACTGCACCTGAAGGCAGCCATTCTCTGAGGTCATCAGTGGCCCATTTCAGACCTTGTGTGGAATTTTGGTTTACCGAGGAGCAGTGGAGACGTTATGAGCTAAATGGTGACCCCCGAATACAGATGTTAAAGTCTCAAACCTTGGTACCTATGAATGTTGTGAATGTGACCTCACTGGGGAAACGGGTCTTTGCAGATGGAATTAAGTCAGGGATCTCAGAATGGGATCATCCTGGATCAGCCAAATGGACCCTGAATCCAGTGACCAGTGTACTTACAAGAAGAGGAAAGGACAGAGAGGCACAGAGAGAAGGCCCTGTGGGGACAGAGGCAGAGATGACAGCTATGCAGCCACAGCCCACAGCTGCCTGGAGCTCCCAGGAGCTGGAAGAGATAAGAAGGAGCCTTCCCTAGAGCCTCTGGAGGGATTGGGGGCCCTGCTGACACCTTGATTTCAGACTTCTGGACTGCAGAACTGGGAGAGAATACATTTCTGTTCTTTTAAGCCTCCTCCTCTCCCCTCCCCAATTTGTGGTCCTTTATGATGAGGCCACAGGACACAGGCTTAGTGATGCGGATTTGATTCTTTCTGCTTGACTTTGGCCTGGGCCTGGCTCCAAGATAAGATGGGCTGTGTGGCCACGAGGGTGGCAGGGGAGCCAGCTGCACGAGGTTCCCGTTGGAGCAGGGCCAGGAGGGCTGCATGGCCTGTGCTGGGCTTCTGCGGCCCAGGTGAGTCAAGCTCCTGCAGCACCTGCCAGCCCAGGGGTGGAGCTGGCTGCGTGTGGCAAAATGATCAACACTTCGTTTCCTGTTTTAAGGATCATGGGAGAGTCCCCCTTGCGGTTGATGTGGTGACAGCATGTTCATTTTAATTGTGGACTATTCCATTCTATGAACACGCCGCCATTCATGTACCTATCTCCCTGTTGATGGGCATTGGATAATTTTCAGTCTGGGCCTGTTGCAATTCTAGCGCATACTATGTACTGTCATGAGCATTCTAGAATGCACCTTCGGGTGACTGTACGGATGCCTGTCTGTAGGGGACACGCCTGGGTGTGGAACTGCCGAGCCACCAGGAACGACACTCAGGCTGAGCTTCAGCAATCCTGTAAGATGGTTTTCCACAGGGTTGGACTGAAGTAAACCCCCACTGGCAACACAGGTTTCTGGATTTCTCACAATGTTCTATCGGGTTCTTGGAGCCCCTGGGTGAATTTTTTTTTCCCCTTTGAGTCCTCCAAACCGGGGGCTTCTGATCCAGCCAGAATCCCAGGAGGTGCAGATCTGGCAGACCCTGCCTCATGCTCTAGAAGTGAGAGCCTTTCAAGGGATTCAATTATCTATCCCATGGTTATCTCTCACCCTATGACCCAATTATCTCCACAATCCAAATTCCTGCCTCTGAAGTGGAGGCTGGTCTTTGATGTTCCCTTTGGGGAAGATCTGAGCTCCCTAAGATGGCCCAGGAGACCTGGGACCAGGCTCGAGCTGGCTTCTGTCCTGGCTCTTTGGCCAGGCTGGCCCCCTGGGGAAGTGGGAGTTCTGCCTGCAGGTTTCGCCTTCAGAACTCCGGAGCTCCCCAGAGAAGGAGCCTAGAAGCTGCCTGGCGGACTGATCAAAGGGCTCAGTGTTCCCTTATCAGAGCAGTAAGGTGAGAGGGGGTGAGGAGGGAAAGCTAACAACTCCTCCAGCCACATAAAATGTGAGGAGCGCCTACAATGTGCCAGGCCCTGTGCCAGAGGCTGGGCTCGGTAACAAGAGAGACCCTCCCCCATTGTTTGAAGTTTGCGGGGCTGAGCTTGGAGGAATAGGGCCCAGAAGAATGCGTGTTTTATGGTGTGTGGAAGGAGGAGCATGGTGGCTTTGAGAGATCCTGGAGGATGTGGTGGGTTAGGTCAGGGGTCACAGAAGGCCTGTGGGAAGTGGCAGGGGAAGGGGTATGATATAGTCTCGGGGGCTGGGCTGGCAAGCACATTCCTTTTTGGAAAATCATGGAGCTCTTCACATATGACTTAGGTATTCTGTATCTTGAATAAAAAATTGTTAAATTGTTAAATCTTTATCTTGAATAAAGAGCTTGTTGCAAGCTAGAACTCTTCCAAACAGAGACCAAAAGAAGCTTCTGGAGGTCATGTTGTCCCTGCCCCCCATTTGCCCACCCTCAGCCATGGTGGACCCCATAGATTAAAAACCTCAGGGGAAGCCAGAAAACTGTTGCGTGAGGGCTGATATGGGCCCACTGTCCTGAGAAGAGAGGAGGACACCCCGACAGGAATGGGGTGGCAGGTCAGGTGACATCATGAGCCCGGGGTGGGGTGGGGGGGCAGCAGCCTGGGGGGTTCATGCTGCCTGTGCACCAGGCAGGAAAGTGCAACTCAGGCAAAGCAAAGGAAGAAAGCAGAGTGGCTGCTGGGCAGCTGCTGAGGGGTGGGTGGTGGGACTGACTCCACAGGAGGTGTGAGGGGTGGGGAGGACCTGGGGTGACGGGCAGGATGAGTGAGTCATTTGCAGATAAAGCATGGCTGTGGGAAGCCTCAGAAGGTGTTTGAACAGGGGCTGATGTGAACATGTGAACGCAACCAGGCTTTAAGGAGAGTGGGCTGCGGTGATGTGGGGGAAGGACTAGAGTTCTAGGAGTTAGAGGTGGTGGGGGGCTGCCTCTAGGGAGTGCGAGGGTTGAGGGAGGGAAGCTGGAGAGGGACTGGAGAGGAGGACCTGGATTGGAGACACCCTTTAGGGAAAGGAGTGACCTCGACAGAGCTTGGAAAATAGCTGGGAGGAGGAGGAATGGAAGAAGACACTGAGGTCCTGGGGGATCTGAGTGGATGGTCATGTTTCCCACTCATGTGTACTGAGCATTTACGGTGGGGCCAAGTTTTAAAATGAATTATTTTATGTCATCCTTGAAGTAACTTTAAGAAGTAGGTTCCATTATTACCCCCACTTTGCAGATGAGGAAAATGGGGAACTCTGATGTCCAGGTGTGTGTCCAAAGTCACACATATGAAAAATGCCACACACGAGAATATGAGGGGTTGGAGAGGAGGTAGGGCAGCCAGAACCCTCCTGCAGTGCTGGTCGGGAATCTAAAATGAGGCCAGGATGCTGGAAAATCCATCCAGTCCTTCCCACTCTAGATGTATACTCAAGGTAAATGAAGGCAAGGGACTTGTGCACACACATCTGCAGTGGCTTTATCAATAGTTACCGCACCCTGGAAATAACCCAGTATCCATTGTAGTGAGTGGGTCAACCAGCTGGAGTGTATTTGGACACTGGGACATTGGAATCCCACTCGGCAGCAAGAAAGCCTCATGGAGGGATGCAACCATGTTACGGAAATCTCCAAGCCAGTCACAGAAGACCACCTCCTGCACGGCTCGATTGCGTGTTCAGGAACAGGTCTTTTCATGGATTGACTGTGACAGCAAGGCCATCAGTGGTTGTCACAGGCAGAGAAGGGGAGATATTGACTGGAATGAGAATTTCCTGGGGAGATGGAAATGTTTTGTCTTTTGATCTGGGAGGGGGCTATATGGGTGTATCTGCATGTAAAAATGCATGGACTGTACACTTAGGATGACAGTTGCACCTCAATTTATAAATGTCAGCTCTCAGCCCTGCTGGCGCTCCCTCCTCCCCTGCATCCAGGCAGTTCCGGGCCTGGGCTCTCCACTCTGCCCGGAAGGGGGAAGGGGAAAGGGGGAAAAGGGACAGGCCTGCTGTTCTCTCCCTGTCTGGGGCCTCCTTTTCCCCTGCCGCTGGCTCCCTGGAGGAAGTGGAGAGGTCTTATCAGATCTGCATCTGTGACCCCTGGGCAATAGAGCATCAAAACCTGCCCCGGCCTGGCCTCCGCCTTTTGGCTCTTGGGCGCCAGTCGGGTTCCCAGAGATGGTTGCACTCTCTCTAGCTGGCAGAAGGGCGCCTCCCACTCCCTCTCCCTTCCCTTTCTTTCCTCTCTCTTCTCCCTGCCACTCCCAACCTGTCTTTTGGCACCGTGGGAAGCTGAAAGCTTTAGGCAGATGAAAGACATAGGGTGTTTTTCATGAGTTCTCAAAGGGACTCTGATTAATAACAGTAGTGATAATAATCCTAACTGCTACTTATGCACAAATGCATTGATCTCATTTATTCTCTGAGACAATCTGGGGAGGCAGATTCTATTATTCCCATTTTAGAGATAGGGAAACTGAGGATCAGAAAGGCCAAGCTGCTTGTTTGGGGACCCACAGTGAGTTTTATGGCAGGATTTGGACCCAGTTCTGAGCGGCTCTAAAGTCCATGCTTGTAAATGCATTTTCCCTTTCTCCACACTCACAGAGTGCCTCCTATGTGCCTTCTATGTGTCAGGCACCCTGCTGTGTGCTCAGGATAGACAAAGCCCCGTGGTCAAGGAGCTCCCCTTGGAGTGGGCTGTGAAGCCTCCACACCCTCATCACTGACAACCTCTGGGGGGCGCCTGTCCTCCCCACCTGTCACTGTCTCGTCCAATTCTCCCCACCCGTCACTGTCTCATCCAATTCTCCCCACCTGCAACTGTCTCATCCAATTCTCCCCACCTGTCACTCTCATCCAATTCTCCCCACCAGTCACTGTCTCATCCAATTCTCCCCACCGGTCACTGTCTCATCCAATTCTCCCCACCGGTCACTGTCTCATCCAATTCTCCCCACCCTCACTGTCTCATCCAATTCTCCCCACCTGTCACTGTCTCATCCAGTTCTCCCCACCGGTCACTGTCTCATCCAATTCTCCGACCCGTCACTGTCTCATCCAATTCTCCCCACCCATCACTGTCTCATCCAATTCTCCCCACCTGTCACTATCTCGTCCAATTCTCCCCACCTGGTGTGGTAGGGATGGGGGTTATTACCCCATTTTGCAGATGGTGAGATGGAAGCACAGTTTCTTTTTCAATGTTGACCAGCCAATAAATGGCAGAGCTGGGGAGGGTCCATAGCCCATGATAATGACCATTGACCCCATGGTGATGACCCCTGGGTCCATGGCGATGAGGCACCTGGGTCCATGGCGATGACCTCTGAGTCCATGGCGATGACACCTGGACTTATATTTATGACCAGTAGGCTCATGGCAATGACTGCTGGGTGATGCTGCCCCAGGGACCCCGTGGTCAAGTAGGCAGCACTGTTGCTCTCTCCTACCCCCCCAAGCCCGCAGTATCTGCCACAGGATGCCAATGGGCCATCCTCCCCTTGGCCCAACACCTCCTGAGCTCTAGTAATAATGAAATGATGGCATTAGTGGTGAGCACAGCCATACTCCATTCATGTGTTCGTTGTTCACTCAACAAGTATTTATTGAGTACGAACGACCTGAGAGTCTCTGCAGGTTCCTAGTTGAGGCATTTGCTTTCATCTCTGCCACTTACCAGCTGTGTGACCTTGGATAGGACTTGGAACCTCTCTGTGCCTTGGTCTCCTCATCTGTGTAATGGGCATAATGAACACAGGTGGTATCCAAGGCTGCTGGGGCTCAGCTGGGGAGAGTGGTGCTGAGAAAGCGTCCTGTGCACCAGGCCCAGTGGTGGGGGGCCACTGCCCCCGCGCTGCTGAGAGGAGGTAAAGCTTAGCAGTGAGGCACGCGGGTTTCTGTCCCTGCGAGCACCTGAATCTCGTGGCCTTCACTGCCTTGTCTGTGAAATGAGGCAATGACAGGATGACCACAGAGTGATTGTGAGGGTGAAATGAGCACCCAAGAGCTTGGCTGGGAGCCCGTGCGGGAACCACCCTGTAATGTCACCTAGTAAGAGGCCCAGTATTAGACATGAGCCATCCTTCGATATTAGCTATCATTAGACATTAGCTGTCATAGCAGTTAGACTCGGGGAGAAGGCAGGAGCAGACGTTCCATCGACAGATGTTTGTGAGAAGGTCAGTTCCTGAAGCAACACACGGGGGTGTCCTCCACACCTAGAAACATCCTAGCCAGGGAGGGGGCTTCCCCAGTCCTGCCGAATAAATCCGTGCCCATGGTTCACACTTCTTGCCTGCCTTCTGTGTGGGCAAATTTCTCAAAACCCTCAGGTCCTGCTGGGTCGCAGAGGATCGGACAAGACGTCCTGAGAGTTTATTCTTTGGAAAGAGGTGCTGACTGTTCCTGTAGCTTCACAGGAGAAGCTGATCTTTCTCAGGTGTGTTCATGGGACAGAGAATGTGTCTAAAGGGCAAAGAGCAGGTTAGAATCGTGCCTCTTCTTTGAGCATCTGTTCCATGCCAGGCACAGAGCTAGGCACCTGGGTGGGATGCAGCACTGATGTTCCAGACCCTCTCAGAGGTTGCACAGCAATCGTTTCCTGCAACACGCCCGGGGGGTACTGGTAAGCATCAGATGAATGACTCCTGTAAGTCACGTAACACAACCCCTGATCTGAATAAGTGCTTTGTAACTGTTTGTAACTGTTTAACTTTGTGACTGTAATTCAGTTATCCAACCAGTGGTGAAGGGGTCCTGCTGTGTGCTGGGCATGATCGTAGCTTCTGAGGATACAGGAGAGAACAAGGCAGTGGGGGCTTCTGCCCTCATGGAGCTTATGGTCTGGTCAGAAAATAAACAACTTGTCAGAGACATGAGATGGTCTGAGTGAGTTTCTTGGTATTCGTGTGCTGTTCTAGGGGGAGGCCTCCGTATTCATGGGGCTGTGGGAACTGTGATCATGTGCTTGGGCCCTCCTGGCAGTGCTTCTGCCTGCTCAAGTCCCCTGACCTCTCAGACCCTGTTATTTATCTGTGCATGGAGATGGTAATGGTTGTTAGGACCAAAAGAGACAGCACAGGACGCCAGCACATGGCAAGTGCTCCGCAAACAGTGGCTGATTGGCGCCAGGGGGATTGGCGCCACGGGGAAAGGTGCGGACCGTCACTCATGAGAGTCCTAGCGCCAGAGGAGAGAGAGTTGGTGGGTTTGCAATACGTGGCGAGGGACCAGAAACCAAGGGGCCAGATTTCGAAGGGGCCAACCTGGGGCCTGCTGAGAGCCCGAAGTGCATGGTTGAAATCCCGACTGCGGCCTTTCCAGCTCTGTGATGCTGAGCAGGCGACCTAGCCCCTCTGTGCCTCAGTTTCTCTCTTGTGCAATGGCAACCATGATCGAGTTGACCTCCTGGGCGGTTGTGAGGACTCAGGGAGGTGGCACTGGCAATGCTGTCGGCCCAAGGCCAAGACTCCCCAGAGCCGAGCTCTCCCCATAGTGATTCCCTCTGCTGAGCGGAGGCACATGAGATCAGCCTCTTTCCTTTCAAGGAAACTCATCTGCAACTGGTTCCAATAAAGCCAGGCTGGCTGGGCCAAGGAGGACAGGAAGTGTACAAGATCCAGGGCTCCTCCCCTGGGCCCAGGAGCCGGGTCACACCAGGGTCCTCGGAGCCCCTCCTGAGGACTTGGACGCTGGAGGGCTTCCTGGCCAGAGGTGGTCAGCAGTGCGCTGGGGTGAGGGTCCCTGGGGGAAGGGCACACGCGCTGCCCTGTCTCCCTCCTCCTCACACTCCCTTCCTCCTCCTGGGCTGGCTGTTGACATGGTGAGGAATTGCTCCCAAGGCAGTGTGGAAACACAAAAGGACGTGGCGCAGCAGCAATAAATCACGATTTATGTCCTCGGAGCTGCCGGAGGACGCTGGGGCTTGTCATGATTTCTGGAGATTCGCTGAGCCAGATGACAAGCCAAGCTCCGATGCCCCGTGGTCAAGTGCAGATGGGACCCGAGGTCCCAGCCTGGGGAGGTGCCCTTTCCTGCAGGGCTGGCCGAGGATGCCCAGGGAGGTCAGCCTGGGGAATGACTGCATGCATCCAGGGGGCTCTGACCTCTGAATTACCCCCGACACCCGGCCGTGGGAGCGTTTGGCAAATCAGGATTGGAACACCTGCTTGTGTTGAGGGTGTGCAGGTTCCCGAGGCCGACTTTGAATTGGTGGTGGGAACTGAGGACTCTGGACAGCCAGAGCCTCTTGGTCCCAGCAGTGCCTGGGCGGGGCCGCCTTCTTGGGGTCCTCATGCACCAGGAGCTCAGGTCTTGTCCTAATAGCGCAGCTCTCGTCGCCCAGGGACTGCTCCCAGCCTAGGATGCTGCAGAACTGTCTGGAGAGACCCGCAGAAAGGCCGCCTCCGTGGCTCTGCCCCTGCCTTTGGCGAGCTCCAGGCTCCTGTGCTCCAAAACAAAGGGACCGGTGAGGCCGGGACCTCCGCCCCTGTGTGGCCCACAGGCGGATGTGAGGCTTCTGTGATGTGCCTGGCAGTGTTCTAGGAGTCGGGGGTGTGGCAGGATCGAAATTGAGCCACTTCCTGGGGTGCGCAGGCCATGACCATCCGGCCTGGAACATGCTGGGGGAGGGGGCTGGGCGTGTGACAGCAGCAAAGGGCCTTCTATACCTGTCAGCTCCTCCGAAGCGCACGCCAGCCCAGGGGAATGAGGAAACTGAGGCTTCCAGAGGGCACACTACTCGGCCAGGCTCATACTGGATAAACATAAAGTAAACCTATGCATAAATGTAGGGTAAATGCAAATAAAATATCGAGTAAGTATAAATATAGAGTAAATATCAATAAAAATAACAAGTCAGTAGAAATATCCAAATAACTATGGAGTAAATGTTAAGATTACTATAGAGTACATAGTCAATATCAACAGAAATGTCAAATCAATAGAAATATGAATAAAGAGAAATATAGAATAAATAGACACAAAAATGTAGAGTAAGTATAAATCTAGAATAACTGTCAATATCAATACAGAGTGCTGGGGGCGTGCAGAGCCTTGGGCAGCCGGGGGCTCCCCTGAGGAGCACCCCGAAGGAAGCCTAAGGCAGCGGTGGGTTATCCAGGCTGGGAGGGGCAGGGGGAGGGCCAGCTGAGGAACTGCCTGAGCAAAGGCCTGGAGGCCGAAGCTGCAAGCGAGTTGAGGAGGAGCAAGGGGCCCTGTGTGGTGCTGTACAAACAAGGCATGTGGCTGCCTGGGAGACGGTGGATCTCAGGGATCATTGTCTTCTGGGGCTGCAATATTAGTTTCAACAGGGGCTGCCTCCTGGCTCCCAGCCAGCAGACCCCAAGGCTGAGGCCCAAAGGACTTTATTCTGACTTGGTTTCTGCCAGCTGGTATTGGCTGGTGTCTTCCCTGCCTGTCTGCCTGTCTGTCTGCAAAGACCACCCTCTGACTGCAGATCAGCACCCGTGGCATTGTGAGTGAGACACTTCGTGGGGGAGGGGCGCCTGCCCTGTGCTCTGATCACATCCCTAGCTTTTTCCAGGTCATGGACCCTGTGGTAGGTGGGCTAAATCTGTGAGGGCATCCTCAGAAAGATGTTTGTAAATGCACACATTAAAACGTGCAGGGTTACACAAAAACCCACAGCCTATGATATAGAAAACAGCTATCAAAACCATTAAACAAACCGATTGGTACATATACACCATGGGATACTATGCAGCCATAAAAAGGAATGAGATCATGTCCTTTGCAGGGACATGGATGAAGCTGGAAGCCATTGTCCTCAGCAAACTAATGCAGGAACAGAAAACCCACCACATGTTCTCAGTTGTAAGTAGGAGCTGAACAATGAGAACATATGGACACAGGGAGGAGAACAACACACACTGGGGCCTGTTGGTGGTAGGGTGGGGGGAGGGGAGAGTACTGGAAAAAGACCTCATGCATGCTGGGCTAAATACCTAGGTGATGGGTTGATGGTTGGAGCAAACCACCATGGCACAGATTTACCTATGTACCAAAGCAGCACATCCTGCACATGTACCCCAAAACTTAAAATAGCATAAAATAAACAAAAAAACTATGATAAAATATATATGTTGGGCTTCTTTATTAGCAGATTAAATGACAAGATCGAGAAGCAGGGCTAGAGTCTAAGTATCATAATTGCAAAGTGGTGATTAGCATAAACGGCACTTTGAGAGAACTGTAATGACTCCACATGTTAAGAAAGCATCTGTGATTCTATTGGTGATAAAGTCACAGCCACTGCTAATGCGCCTATGGCTTGTGCCTACACTCATCATCGAAAAGAAAAGTGCTAAGTATCAGCACGTGGCTAGTTAAAATAAAGAGGCACCTTCAGGCCAGACGCGGTGGGCTGACGCCTGTAATCTCAGCAGTTTGGGAGGCCGAGGCGGGCGGATCATGAGGTCAGGAGATTGAGACCATCCTGGCTAACACGGTGAAACCCCGTCTCTACTAAAAAATACAAAAATTAGCCGGGTGTGGTGGCGGGCGCCTGTAGTCCCAGCTACTCATGAGGCTGAGGCAGGAGAATGGCGTGAAGCCGGGAGGCGGAGCTTGCAGTGAGCGAGCTGAGATGGCACCACTGTATTCCAGCCTGGGCAACAGCAAGACTCCACTAAAAAAAAAAAAAAAAAAAAAAAAAGAGGAAACTTCATTTAATTTCATGGACTTCTTGAATTGTTGGGGGTGGGTCTGTGGATCCCTTTTCTGGAAGAATACATTTCCTGGATATTGACAGCACAGACCTTTTCCTTGGCAGTGGTCACAGTCAGCCCAGTGCTATCTAGGGTCACTTTTCCTAAAAGGTTTGTGGGATCTGGGGCTTGGGACAGACCCTGGTGTCAGCTGTTGAAAATGATGTGTAATAGGTAGAACATGGTTTCTCAGAGGCAGGTGCTCCTCGAAGCCCCTTATAGGCATTACCTCATGTTACACTTACAACCCATCTTTGATATAGGCTATTCATTCATTTGAATATATATTGAATATCTAGCATATGTTAAAAGCTGTGTTAAATGCTGTTGGCACCGACGGCATGCCTTCTCTCACAAAGCTTATGGTATAGTGGTAAGAGACAGACATTGACTGAATAATCACAGGGAAACCAAATGGTACCCTGTTCTAGGACGCAGTGGTTATGAAGAGGGGATTGGCTTAGCTGGGTGGATCTTCCCTATGGAAGGGCGAGTGAAAGGTGGGCTTGCCTAAGGAGCCCACCAGCAAGTGAAGATCTAAATGGTAGGAGTGACTTCGTGTAGACACGACAAGAATGCCCCAGGCAGAGGAATAGCTTGCATGGTTCCCATCTTACAGAGAAGGAAACCGAGGCTCAGAGATGGTCACACTAATCATGATGGAGTCAAGATGCTAACCCAGGACTGACTGATTCCACTGCCTCTTGTCTTAGCCAGGCGTTTAGGGAGACAGTTTGTTCTGTAGAACCAAATGCCCATGAGAATCATCTGAACATTGTGCTCTTTATTTGCTGTCGCCAGCAAGATTCACTCAGGGCATCAGTGACCTTCGAAGATAAACTGGTCCCTCATAGCTGTGCTGTTTAAGGTAGGGATGAGAAAATCATCCCAAAGGACCTTGGAAATCTTTGCTAATAAAAAGCCACTGGAGACTTGAAGGCAGAGAAATGCCGCCTGTTGTCAAATATATTGGGAAAAATCAGTGAATATTTATAAACCTACTCATTGAATTAAATATTAGACCAGCATTATCCTGATTCCAAATCAGACAAAGACATTACAAAATAAGAAAACTACAGGCTAATATCTGTCATAAACAGAGACACAGACATCCATAACAAATATTATCTCATTGAATCTAGCAATATATAAAAGGATAAGATTACTACAATCAAGTAGAGTTTACTTCTGGAATGGATAGTAAATCATATGAAAATAACAGAATATTAACAGAAAGGAGAAAAAAACATACATTTATCTCAATACATGCAGAAAAAGACTTTCAAAGATTCAAAACCAGTTCATGATAAAAATTCTCAGCAAACTAGGAATAGTGGGAAACTTTCTCAACCTGACGAAGATTCATTGATAAGCGAAAAACCTACAGCTGCTATTGTGCTTAATGATAAAGACTGAATGTGTTCTCCCTAAGATCCAAAACTAAGAAAAGAGGCCCCCTCTCACCACATAGTATCCAACAGTCTACTGGAGGTACCAGCCAATGTGATAAGGCAATACAAAGAAATATTGATTAAAGAGAAAGAAAAAAATGTCATTCTTCCTAAATGGCATCATTGTATACATAGAGAACCCTGGCTGGGCACTGTGGCTCACGCCTGTAATCCCAGCACTTTGGGAGGCCAAGGTGGGTGGATCACCTGAGGTCAGGAGTTCAAGACCAGCCTGGCCAACATGGTGAAACAGCGTCTCTACTAAAAATACAAAAATTAGCTGGGCGCAGCAGCAGGCACCTGTAATCCCAGCTACTCAGGAGGCTGAGGCAGGAGAATCACTTGAACCTGTGAGGTGGAGGTTGCAGTGAACCGAAATTGCGCCATTGCACTCCAGTATGGGAGACAGAGCAAGACTCCATCTCTAAAAAAAAAGAAAAGAAAGGAAAGAAAAAAAGAAAACCCTAAGGAATGTAGAAAAAACTTCCAGAACTAATAATACATGAGTGCAGTATTAGCACTCTATTAGGCCAACTTTATAAACCATGCCAATTATGTTTTTATACAGCGTAGTTTCTCCTTACCACAGTTTTGCTTTTGGCAGTTTCAGTTGCCCATGAGCAACTGTGGTCTGGTAATAGGTGAGTATAGTGCAATCAGATATTTTGAGAGAGAGACAGCACATTCACATACATTTTATTAATACTATAGTATATTGTTATAATTGTTCTTCTTCTTTTTTTTTTTTTTTTGAGACGGAGTTTCACTCTGTCTCACAGGCTGGAGTGCAATGGCATGATCTCGGCTCACTGCAGCCTTCGCTTCCCAGGTTCAAGCAATTCTCCTGCCTCAGCCTCCTGAGTAGCTGGGATAACAGGCACCTGCCATCATGCCTGGCTAATTTTTTGTATTTTTAGTAGAGACGGGATTTCACCATATTGGCCAGGCTGGTCTTGAATGCCTGACCTCAGGTAATCCGCTCGCCTCGGCCTCCCAAAGTGCTGGGATTACGGCATGAGCCACCATGCCCACCTTCTATTTGATTATTACTTATTGCTGTTAATGTCTACTGTGACCAATTTATAAATTAAACTTTATCATAGGTAAGTATGTATAGGAAAAAACATGGAATATATAGAGTTTGGTACTATCTGCAGTTCTAGGCATCCACTAGCGTCTTGGGACCTATCCCCTGTAGGTAAGTGGGTCTACTCTAGCAGCAATGAATAATTGAAAAATAAAAAATTTAAAACATCATTTAAAATAACATCAAAACCATAAAGTATTTAGGGATAAATTACACCATAAAACAGTCGAGTTTTTTGGTTTGAGAGAAATTGCAGAGAGAAATTAAGGAAAATTCAAATAGAGTGATGGATCTTGGTTATGGACTGAAAGATTCACTGATTTGAAGAAGTCGGTTTTTCCCAAATTGACCCGTAGATTTAATGTAATCCTATTAAAATCCCAATGGTCTTTTAAAAAATAAAAGATACAGGCAAGTTGACTCTAAAATTTAAATGGAAATAGAAAGTACTTAGGATGGCCAAAACAATTTTGGAAAACAAGGATAAAATGAGAGGACTTACATCACCTGATTTCTAGCCTTCTAAAGTATATTTTATTGAATCCAACATATTTGAGACATTATTATTTTCAACAAGTAATCAATAATGCAATTAAGAACAAGACATTTTTACATTTTTTTGGTTCCAAGTCTTTGAAATATGGCATATATTTTACACTTACAACACTTCTCCATTCCGACCAGCCACATTTTAACACTCAATAGCTAAGGTAGCAAGTGGCCACCATTTTGGACAGTACAGATTATGGACAAAAATTCACTTTAAACATTATCTCACATCATCTAAAAAACTAAATCAAAGTAGATCATAGACCTATATATAAAGGTCAAAACTGTCAATCTTCAAAAAGTAAACGTAGAAAAAAGTCTTTACAACCTTGGGGTAGTGAAAGATTTCTTAGGTAACACACAAAAAGCATAAACCATAAAAGAACAACTGATGATTGAACTTAGTCCACATTTGCAAGTTATGTTCTTCAAAAGACAACATTAACAAGATGAAAAAGCCCACCCCAGTCACTAACTGGGAGAAAATAGAATATCTGATAACAAACTTTTATCTAGTCTATTAAAAACAAAACAAAACAACAACAACAACAGACAAAAACTGGTTACACTCAATAGCAAAAAGCCAGCAAATGTATGAAACAGTGGGGAAAACAGTAGAAGACACTTCACACAAAAGGATATATGGATGGCCAATAAGCATATGAAAGATGTTCAACATCACTGTCATCAGGGAAATGCAAATTAAAACACAATGAGATAAATATGCATTAGAACGGCCAATAACAAAGCTTGACGGTACCAAGTGTTGACTGGGATTGGAGCAACTGCAGCTCCCATTGCTTTGGAAAAGTGTCACAGTTTCATACAGAATTCAACACACATTTACCATGTGACCCTGAAGGTTAACTGCTGGACATCTCTTCAAGAGAAATGAAGACATACGCCCACGGAGAGATTGGAACATGAATGTTTGCACTTACTTTTTCATTAGAGTCCTAAACTAGATACAATTCAAATGTCTATCAGCATGTGAACAGATAAACAAATCGTGGCATATCCACACAATGGAACAGTACTCAGCAATGACAAAGAATAAACTGTTACATATAATATCCCTGAATCCCAAAGACAGGCTGAACGAGAGAAGCTTATCCCAGAAGAGAAAATGCTGTATGATTCCACTTAACTGAACTCCAGAAAGACAAATCTAATCTAGTAACAGAAAGCAGATCAATAGTTGATTGGGGCCAGGATTGGGGGAAGGGGCAGGGACTGCGTGAAAAGGGGCTCAAGGGGACATTTTGGGGTGACGGAATGAATATTCTGTATCTCATTTGTGGTGGTATTTACATGGGTGATTTAAATTTATCAAGACTTGTGGAAATATACACTCAAAACAAGTGCATTTTATTGTATGAGTCCCGTTAATATTTTGGAGTATGTAAAACATGATGCTGCAGTCATTTTCTTTGTACATATTCATGTATACGTCGTATTTTACAAAGTCAGTCATATTGCATTTACTATTTTGTAATTTCCTTTTTCCCCTTGACAGCATCTTGAAAACATACTTGCCCATCCACAAGACCACTTCTATACCCGCACTTTCAATGGCTGTGGAGGTACCAAACCCTATGGCTGTACCCTCATGCTAGCATCCAATTCTGCCTGTGAAACTTTGAGTCTGGTTCCCACTATCTGCTATCAAAACCACGCTCGTTAAGCATCCTCTAGTTTCGTCTTTGCTCATCAAATGGCTGCTTTATGCTGGTTTCCCAGCAGTGGTGGGGCAGGATCAGAGGGTGTGGACATTGTTAAGGCTGTTGATTGGTAATGCCCCACAATCTATGACCGCGGTAAGAACTGGATCCCCCATCAGGGTGTGAGACACCCTTTAGGCTGTATCCCAGGAACCAGCAAACTCCTGTTGGCTCCCTGCCCTGGGTTTTTATTTGCCCACTCAGTTTTATCAGAAGCAAAGAACTGATGAGAACCTGCTAGCTTCCATGCTATTCTTGAGGGCATGTGGGTGGAGGTGCTCTGGGGAGGGCTCTGGCACCTGCAGGGGGAAAGATTCCAGCTGCTGGGAGCGTTTCCCTCCCTCTGCACTCAGGGAGGCCTGTGAGTGGGAGGCTCTATTGCTTGGCAGGGCTGGGTGGCAGCCCAGGCTGGGAGCCACACTCCTCCAGCACTGCCCACTGGGACTGGCCCTTCCTGTAGCGTTAGCTGGGGCATTGCGTGGGGGACCTCACTTGGGGCTGGGTGGAGGTAAGGGGCTGGGGGTGGGAGTGAGGATGGCGCCAGTGGCCCAGGGCCAGAGCATACCCTAAATTAGAAACCTTCGTCGGCTGTTCCAGCTGGTGTCTGAGAAAGGCTGCCATGGCCAGCAGGAAAGGTAGTGATTACGTGAGTGGAGTCTGTACAGAGAGAAGCAGTAATGCAGGCCTCGGCAGCTTCTGGCTTGTTCCAGGGCCCTCCCTGCTCTGCGGGACCACAGCGCTCGATGCCTCCCTGACCCCTGGCCTAGAGCCGGCCTCCCCTCAGGAATTGCTTGGAATAAAATTTTCCAGAAGGCTGCCTTGGGCTATTCTCGTTTCTCTCCACTCCTCCTCTCTCCTCCCCTGCCCTTCTTCTTTCAAACAGATTAAAATCCCTCTCTGCAGAGACCCTGCGCCATGCCCTGAGGGGTGGGGCACACATGGGTATTCTGAGGTCTTGGCCTTCCAGGGGTTCATATTATTTCATTTTTCCATTTAAAAATATTTCAAAGAGGCAGTAAGTACAGAGGGCAAAACTCCTTTTGGACAGTGAGGACTCCAGGGTAAGAAATTCTCCCCTTCACCCCCTGCGCAGGGGCTCAGTTGGGGAGGGTTTCCAGGTGTCCTCACGCCCTGCAGGACATGCAACGGAGAGCACTCCGGATCGGCCCCATGGTGCCCTGTCTGTCTTTTCCGACTCCCTGCCCTTTAACAGGGGCTCTGGGAGATCCTGGAGCCCTCAGTTTACAGAAGAGCCTCCTTTCTTATTAGCCTCTGGGCTAAAGGCTAAGGGCCAGGCATGGTCTCTGGACTTGGCTGGTTCCTGGGGCCCGCGTCTTCCCCTCTCTGACACTCAGTGTCCCCTCTGGCACAGGTGGGCTAATAATGGTGCCCATGTGGCAGCACTGCTGCGGGCACTGAGATGACCTTGGCAAGGCTCTGGGCCTGGAGGATGGGCACAGCCAGTGGAGGCTTCTGCCATCCAGAGGAGGTAGGCAGAATGGTGACAGGCTCAGGGGGGGGGCAAAGGGGCTGAGGAGACGAGCCTGGGGAGGAAGGTCCCTGCATTCAAGTGTCTCATGGGCCAGGACCAGCCTCGCTTTGTGGGCACTGAAGGTCCCTCGGGAGAAGGGGCAGGGAGGCACGTTTTATCTCATTACGTGGAAGAGCCGTGGAAAAGAGGCAGCTCCCCATTCCTAGGAGCATGCGAGCTGGGTGACAGCTCCTGGGTGACTCAAACATTGGAAGAGGCATGGAGTCAGAGTACAATCCAGCCCTAGACGAATGCCAGGGAAGAAGGCGTAAGTGCACAGAGCAGTGCCGGCCAGGAAGTGCTTCACAGGGAGTGGTTGCAACTTGTTCTTTTATTGATATTGTTACGGTGGTTTATTTCCTTCGTTTTGCTCTAGGTTTCCCTCCGCTGAGCAGATGCAGAATGGCCATGTCAAAAAGCTCCTGCCCACGACGGTCTGAGTGCCAGAGCCCAGCGTGGTCCGACGTTGCCCTCTGTGGAGGGGCACACGGTTGTCATTGGAGAGGGCAGCTTATCCACTGGTTTCAAAGGAGACTCCTTCTCCTGCCCCCAGTCGCCCTCACACCTGTTCCCATCTGATGCATGGGGAAATCCTGGTGGGCTGCCTGGCAGGAGCAGTGGGAATGTGCAGCTGAAGATAGTTCATTAGTGGAGGATGGGTGACAGGGGCAAAGGCCAGGCAGGAAGCCAGCAGCCCACCCAGTCCCCCACCCGAGCTGGCTGCCGTGTGCAGAAACTGCTTCCTCTCTTGCCCAGCATTTTTTGGGGAAAGGAACTAAACTGAGTTCCTGAATTGGAAGGGAGAGGAAAAGGCGAGGGTTGTGAGCCATTGAAAGGCTTGCACTTTCCCCAGTGCTGGGAGGGATCTGCATGGGAACCATGAGGCGGAAGCGATATTTTAGCAGCTGTTTTCCAAAGTTGATGAACAGCAGAAGACATGCGAGCAAAGACAACAGACCCAGATTTCCGGCCTGCAAGAACTCCTTCCACCAAAACAGCAAGCACTGCCTGTGGCACCCAGGAGTCTCCCGGGCTGCGTCCCAGATGGACCGGGGCTCCTCTAGCATCTTCCAGGGGACGGAAGCCATGGACCAGTCCCAAGGCAGCCCACGTCACCCCTGCTAGCTGGGTGACCTCTTCCCCACCCTCTGCACCTGGGCTTCCTCGTCTGGTGGAATCCTCCCTCGCCGGTCTTGTCTACAGATTTCGGTGACAGCATAGGGATAAAGTCACGACCACTTATGATTTCCAGATCTGGAATAAATCAGGTCTTTCTAAATGGCTTCTAAGTGGCTAGGGCATATTTGATTACTCTAAAAACAAGCAAATCAATGAGGACTTGAAGTAACGGAACAAGAATAGGACTTCATATGGATTATTACTGTCAGTCACGTGACGATCCACTGAGCATGGTACCAGGATTATACCCATTCTGCAGCTGAGGAAACTGAGCAGAGAGGGGGAAAAGGTTGCCCAGGGTCACTCAACCGGCAGGTGCGTGGCTGAGGTTCAAACTCAGGCCCGTGTCACCCACTTCGCCGTGCCGGCCAAGCACCGTAAGACAGCAGGTTTCCACCTGGGGCTGCCGGTTGGAAGAGTGTGTGCCAGGTGGCTCTCTGGGACTGGCCTCCCTAGAGAATCCCTGAGTGGGATTTGTGTGCAAATGATTAAAGCAGCGAAGGCGCCGGGAAGCAGAGGGAAGAGAAGGCACCAAGCAAGCAGTGGTTTCTTGGGGGCCCTGCCGCAGGCTGACCATGCAGGGCTCTGGAGGGCGGGCCATGGGCGGGCCGGGCTTCACAGCCCCACTCCGAAGTCCTTGGTGAAGGCCCAGATGGAGCCACGTGGTCTTAGAAGCACAAGGACGGTTCTCTGAAGAGAGTTCCAGGTGAGGCCCACAGAAACAGAAACACACAGGAGCTGGGGAAGGAACAGGCACAAACCTTCAAAGGGATCTGGGTCACGTGGGTGGAGCCTCACAGTGTCTGCGCCATCAGTTTCTAGAGTGCCCACCGCCACTAGGATGTTAGTGCTCCCGGGTGGATGTACTGTTCACAGCTTAGCCCCCGGAAGCCAGGATACATGTGCCACCAGTTTGCTGGTGACTTTGTTTCTCCTGTAATCCTTGGTTGCCCAGCAGCTGAGACTTCTGTGATCTCCCTGTTGCCTCCCTCTGCACACGCTAATTCCCTTCCCGCAGCCCATGCTGCCTGTGCACCTGCCCCTGGGGTTCTCCCTTCCTGGTGCCTTTGCTGTCTACTCGCTGCTTCTGCCATGTACTGTGTAGCCAGTGTCCTGGAAAAGTGATGTCTCAGCATGTGGGGGAAGGAGAGGGAAGCAGAGGGAGAGGGAAGGAGGGAAGGAGGGAAGAGGGAAAGAGGGAAAGAGGGAAGAGGGAAGGAGGGAAGGAGAGGGAAGGAGTGGGAAGGAGAGGGAGGGACAGGGAGGGAGAGGGAAAGAGAGGGAGGGAGAGGGAAGGAGAGGGAGGGAGAGGGACAGAGTGGGAGGGAGAGGGACAGAGTGGGAGGGAGAGGGAAGGAGAGGGAAAGAGAGGGAAGGAGGGAAGGAGAGGGAGGGACGGAGGGAGAGGGAAACAGAGGGAGGGAGAGGGAAAGAGGGAGGGAGAGGGAAGGAGAGGGAGGGAGAGGGAGGGAGTGGGAGGGAGTGGGAGGGAGAGGGAGGAGAAGAGGGAGAGGAGGGAGAGGGAGGGAGTGGGAGGGAGAGGGAGGGAGAAGAGGGAGTGGGAGGGAGAGGGAGGGAGAAGAGGGAGAGGAGGGAGAGGGAGGGAGAGGGAAGGACAGTAAAAGAGTGTGGGGGGAGATGGGGGAGGGAAGAGGAGGAAGCCTGAGCAGGGAGGGTAGAGGGTGGGGAGGGAAGAGGTGGGGGGGAGGGAAGAGGTGGGGTGGGGAGGGGAGAGGGGGGGGAGGGGAAGAGGTGGGGTGGGGAGGGGAAGAGGTGGGGTGGGGAGGGAAGAGGTGGGTGGGGAGGGGAAGAGGGGTGGGAGGGAAGAGGTGGGGTGGGGAGAGCCAGAGAGGCTGGGCTTTCGTAGCTGCAGCAGCTGCCCGGAGCTGTGGGCTGGCCGCACATTTCTGGTCCTTGGGTCTCATTTGAGGTCTGGGCCTCTGCTTGTCCTGTCTGTCGTCGGCTGTGTGGTTGTGAACTCCTCTTTGAGCTTCTCACCAAGTTGGCACCTGTTAATTGAGCACCTGCTATGTGCCGGCTGTTTGCTGGGATCCAGCAGTGAGCCTCAGGCAGCCCCTGCTCTCTGAGGTCATATCCTAGTGGGCCCAGACCGCACCCACTGAACACATGGTAACTCCAGGCATTGCCCAGCTGTCCTGCAGCCTTACAGCGCAGGGTCCATCCCTTGGGTGGAGATCCTGCTCCACGACTGGCTCCTGCATTCCCAGATGTGTTCCCCCGAGTCCCTCGAGCTGTCCCGGGGACCCTGACTGCAGGGAGACTCCCCAGCTTCCACCCTTCCATGGCCCTGTGGTTCCTGGGGTGCAATCTGGCCTCTCCTGACCCTCAGTCTGTCCCTCTCTCCTTGCTCGGGAACTTTCTACCTGCATCTGGACTTAATTTCTCTCCCAGCTCCCCAGCCTCCGTGCCATCCCCACACGCAGTCGTTCCTTAACTGGAAAGCACATTCAAATCACCTGGGAAGTTAAATAAACTACCCAGAGTGCTGGCCACGTGCAGACCAATGAAGGCAGAATCTCTGGGCCTGAGGCCTGGCGATTCCCCGTGCCCAGAGCCGAGACTTCCCCAGGCCCTCGTGCACTGTCTGCACTGCTGCCCCGCCCCGCTTTCAGGTTTCCCTCTGGGCCTCAGATCTCCCAGTTGGGGGTTCTCAGCCACCGCAACACTGCCTACAGCTAAGCCTCCAGCTCACAGCACGGGATTCCCATCTTTCTCCTGACTCACCTCTCCTTCCAGGTCCAGGTACCCACCTGGGCAGCCACGCTTCCCAGCCTCAGCACAGATTCTGAGCTGTCCTTGGAGGGATTTTGATGGCTCTGGCCAATATCCTTTGGGGCACTTTGTCTCAATGTGGCTGTGGCTCTGTTCCAGGCAGGCCCTGGCTAGCTGCCTGGTGTCCTGTGGGTCCCACGCTGAGGGCATTACTGGACCCCCTTCTCGCCAGGATGGATGGACGTGGCTGTGAATGGTGGTTCTCACATTACCAGCCCCTGCTCTGCAGCCTCAGTCTCCTCATCTGTCGTCTGAGTTCGTGCTGAAGATGAAAGGTAGGCCCCCCTGCACACCATTGCCTGGTCTCTTCAGCTCCTGAAGCCCCAGTGGGCTTGGGTTACAGGGTGCTCTTTTGGTTTTGCCATCTGTAGGTGGCTTGTGCTCGTCAGCTCAATTAGATCCTCTGCCTTATTGCAAGGACAAAGGGCTTTCTGAATCCCGGAGTTCTTGCCTTGGTGTACCGGAAAAATCAGATCACATGTGGGCTGGGAGAATGAGTGCAAGGTTTCACTGAATGGTGAAAGTAGCTCTCAGCAGATGGATGGGGAGCCAGAAGAGGGAGTGGGAAGGTGTCCCTGGAGTCCGGCTGCTGGGCCACTGGACTGTCTTCCGACCATCCCTGCCAAATTCCTGTCGGCGTCTGTGTTGTTCGCCGGTCGATGGCCTGCCGGTGCCCGCCAATGCCTGTTGGTGTGCTCTTCCGCCAGTGCGTTCCTCTCAACATCCAGCCACTTGTGTCTGTGCCCGCTAGCGTCTTGAGGTTTTTACAGGCACAGGATGGCGGTGTGGTGGGCCAGGGAGGTCTTGGAAAATGCAACATGGGGGCATGAAAACAGAAATGCTTGTCCTCATCTAGGTCCGTGGGCAGAGGCCTGGGGGTGGAGCCCTCACCAGAGACCAAACCCTTCCCTACTCAGCATTTCCCTGCCCCCCTCCCATATCAAGACGACATGAGGGAATTATTGTTAATTTTGCTAGGAGAGCTAATAGCAGTATGGTCACACAGAAGAGTGCCTTTGTGTTTTTGGAGATGCCTGCCACAGGATTTAGGGCTGAAGTGTCGGGATGTCTGTGAGATACCTCGATATGCGTTAGCAATGTCTATTTAACCGTCTATCTGCTTAGCAGAGATTTGACAAAAAGCTAAGAGGTGTTGAGTCTAAGTTGTGGCTCTATGATATTCATGTGATTTTATTTCTGATTTTCTCTCCGTTTGGAAATTTTCATAATAATTTAAAAATTGAGCGAGGGTGGATAAGCCCCATGGCGAGTGTCTGGCGCACATGGATTGTTTGGTGAATCGGTGCTGCTGTCTCTAACAAGAGCGGTGGGCTGACCTGGCCCTTCTTATGCACGTCCCAGCTGAGCTGGGCCACCCTACTCTGCCCCTGGGTCCCAGCCATGACGCTAGGCCACACCTGCACAGCCCTGCATCCCAGCACTTGCTTTCACACGTGTCCTTCTCATAACCTGGGGTGCTGTGGCCACGCCTTACTCCTGCAGCCCCACTGTCCACCCTGGCAGGTCCTCGTGTCTCCAGCTATCCTGGGAGTAGCCTCAGACCCCCAGGGCTGGTGGAGCCAGGGAGTCCCAGCGGGGCCCGCACCTCTTCCTCCCTGGCACATTCAGATGTCAGCGTTTGAGAAGTGCTTTCCTCTCCTGGGGGTGGGTGGTTGGAAAGCGCTGACGGGAGTCGGCTAATAACAGCCCCACTGCCTCCCAGGCAGGGAGGGGTGGGAGCCATGGAGGACTTTGGGAGCCGCTGCAGGTCAGGCAGAAAAAGAGGGCGAGGGGTGTGATGGGGAGGGCAGCAGGATGAGGGCACCCTGCACTTGAGATGAGCCTCTGCGGAGGCCGGGGCCTGGAGCTGCCCTGGGGTAGGTGCCCGGCACTAGCCCAGTGCTGGCTGTGGTCAATACTCAGAGGTCTCTCACGGCGGGGATAGGGCAGGGGCTTGAGTATGGGCTCTGGATTGTGGTAGCCTGGGATGGAGTCCCAGCTGGGTAAACTACTCAGTCGCTTTGTGCCTCAGTTTCCCATTTGTGGGGTGGGAACAGGGTAATGTCACACCTATTTCATACAATTATTGTGGGCATTAGACACACAGTAACCGAAGTTTCAGGAGTAGAACCGTTACGTGTAAATAGATGTTAGCACAATCTCTCATTTGTGGGGTGGGAACAGGGTAATATCACACGTATTTCATACAGTTATCATGGGGATTAGACACAATAACTGAAGTTTTGGGAGTGGAACCTTTACATGTAAGTAGGCGTGAGCGCTGACATCGTTACCATTATGTCGCAGCTCTCAAAATGCTACATGTAGTTGCTCTCGGAGCCAACAATTCCCCTTCTGGGTTTCTAGGAGATGCGAAGACAAGAGAAACGCAATTACCCATCCTCCCAGAAACTCGTCTGGGAATGTTCACAGCAGAACTACTCACAACAGCCCAAAGTGGACCCAGAAACTCGTCTGGGAATGTTCACAGCAGAACTACTCACAATAGCCCAAAGTGGAAGCAGCCCAAACGGCCACCAGCAGGTGAATGAATAAACAAAGATGTGGCACATCCCTGCTGTGGAATATTACTCAGTCGTGAAAAGGAATGAACATGCACTACAACAGGCATCAACCTTGAAATACTGATGCTCAGTGACAGAAGCCAGACACAAAAGGCCACAAGCTGTGTGATTCTATTTCTATGAAATGTCGAGAACAGGTCAATATGTAGAGACAGAGGCAGATGCGTGATCACCAGCACCCGGGGAACTGGGGGGTTGGGAGTGACAGTGAATGGGTCCAGGGTTTCTTTCTGGGGTGATGAAAATGCTCTAAAATTGGACAGTGCTGATGGCTGCACAACTCTGAATGTACTAAAAACCACTGTTTTGTACACTTTAAATGAGTGAAGCTTATGGTATATAAATTTATGACTCAAAGCCATTGTTTAAAAAGAAGGGCATTGGAATACATTGCTATCATATTTATTAATATATTATATCTTAATTATTAATATATAATTGATAATTGTTTAACAATATACAGTTTTATGATTAATACAATAAGGTATTAAATATAGTTAATATGTAATATAATATATGCTATATATCATATGTGAAAGCAATAATCTGTTAGTTTTATAAAATAAATATTGGCTTAAAGTACTTGAAATTGCCATTTCTCTACATCCTGAATGGACAAACAGTGGCAATTTTGTGTGGTTCAACCTTACATATTTTCCTTGTTTATTATTTGATGAGAAGCATTGCTGTTTGGCTAATGCTATCATTTTGGGGTACTCCTGTGTGGCAGGCGCTGGGCTGTTTTCCCCAGCACAGGTATCCTTTGCAGTGATTCTCTGGGATGCCCTGCTGGCCCCAGACTGCAGAGTGGGTGGTGGATGTGGCTTAGCCACGGACAGGGGCTGTGGGGTTGGGTTGGGTTGGGAGCCACGGGCGGCCCCAGAGTTGGGCTTGAAGGCTGGGTTTCACTCCATGCTGTGCACAGGAGCCTGTGGAGCAGTGTGTTAAAGCCCAGAGCCCGAGTCAGCAGGTCTGGGTGGCCTGAGACGGCTTTTCTCACAGGTCCCCAGCAAGGTCGGTGCAGCTACTGTGGCCACTCTGGCCTCTGCTGTAAGGGAAATGCCCTCCCTGCCTCCTGTTCCTCCAGGCGACCAATGTGCTGAGCAAGTACCAGCCTCACCGGGGTCCTGGCTCGAGCTCACGGGTGCTGCCTGCCCCTAGGTGCAAGCTGGTGGCCTCTGACACTGAGGCCAGGGGCCAGCTGTTCTCTATTTGTCATGACCGCGAAAGCCAGAGGGAGGCAGGGCCCCTTCCTGAGAGGAAGCTGCATGAGGGCGGCTGGTGGCCTTGGACACCGGGGCCTCTGCCCAGCATGCCTGGCCCAGTGTGGCCGGATTTGGGGTGGGCAAGGGGGACAGACAAGCAGGGCAGCAGAGGGCAACTGGGTAGAATTTAGAAGAAGCTGGGTGAGAATCTGAGATGCGGAGAGGAAGCCCACCCCCACCTCGCATGCTCAGAAACTTCCAGAAGGCCGTTTACTCCCCTGGTATGGCTTCCCACAAGGGCCACCTCTACGTGGGTGGCCAGGTGGGAGCCAGAACACAGAAGCTGAGACTGGTCTAGAGCTAGGGAGAGGCTGTGGCCAGGACTGCGCTTGGAGGCTCAGGGCACTGACGCCACCTCAAAGCTTAGCATTGAAAACAGTGGCCGTGTAATTGATTTTCTCATTATTCTGCAATTTGGGTAGGGTTTGGAAGGATGGTGTGTCACTGTTCCACTTGGCCTCAGCTGACGCTGGGGCTGGGTGGGGACTCAGCCAAGGCTGTCAGCTGGAGCGGGCGGGCTCAGTGCTTCTGCACCTGGCCTTTCCACATGCCCAGGTTGGGTCTCCTCAAAGCATGGGGGCCTTGGGGACTGGCAGACAAGTCATGACTTCCGCTACACTGCCCCAGTGAGTAGCAGTTAACAGGCAGCACAGGTCCAAGGGGAGGGACCTATGTGACCTTGGGCAAGTTGCCGAACCTCTCTGATTCTCAGCTTCTCATCTAGTTTCCCGCCTAGCTACAGCTGCATCCTTAGTGCCTAGAACCAGGCTCCACAGATAATAGGTGCCCAATAAAGACGCGGGGCAGAGCAATGGAATGGGCAAACCAGGTCATCAACTGTGCGGGCTGCATAGGATCACTGCAAGGATTCAGTGTGAGGAAGCATATAAAGTGCTTAGCACTTCAGTACCCGGCCAAAGCACAGTGCGTGGTCAGGGTTAGCGCTTGTTTCTCAAAAGTGCCAAGCCATGTGAGGCACAGCACCTGTGACAGGTGGCGAGGCGAGCCTTGCTGTAGGTCGCCCCAGACACCTGGTCAGGGGTAAGGTGGGTGCTGCTCCCCTGTTTTTAGCCTGGGCCATTTGTTCAGAACCCAGAGGAGGGGCCAGGTCTGCATCAGTCTTCTGTCTTTCCTCTGGGCCATAACAGGAGGGGGCAGCTCCAGACAGCAACGGCAGCCAGGAAAGTGGGGAAATGGCTGATGCCCAGAAGGCAGATCTTCTTGCTTTGTGAAAGCAGGAGCTGAGAGAATTCCTTGTCCTTCAGCACAGAGCCACCAACTTTGGACACCTTCCCCCATGGCCCCCGCTGGGAGCAGCTGCCCATTTGGTGTAGAGTCAAATCACTGCTCAGGGGCCTCGACCAGTTCCTAAGCCTCATCTGTAAAACGGGAGGAGAGAGGGTTCTCACTGTGGGGGCTGCTGCGTGGGCGCGGTCATGCATGCGAGTGTCCTGTGTCCCCTGTAACAAATGACCCTAAACTTGGTGCTTAAAACAGCAAGAATTCATTATTTCACGGGCCTGGAGGCCGGACGTCTGAAAACCAGGTGTCTGCTGGGTTGTGCTTGCTCCGAAGGCCCTGGGGGCGGCTCCTTCCTCCCTTTTCCAGCTCCAGGTGCCTGATGGCTTCCTCAGTGCTCCTTAGCTGGTGGCAGCACTGCCCAGCCTCTGCCTCCGTGGTTACCTCGCCTTCTCCGTGTATGCGTTTCTCTATGGACTTCCCGTAAGGACACCAGTCTCAGATTTAGGGCCCAGCCTCCTCCACTATGACCTCCTCTTAACTAATTACATCTGCATTCGTGGCCCTAGTTCCCCAAAAGGTTGCATTCTGATGTTCCAGATGGACACGCATTTGGAGGGACACCATTCAACCCAGCACAAAGAGCTGCACGGCTGGTCAGCGCTCCCCAGTCAGACCTGCTATCTCCACTGCTATGATTAAAGCTGGGGAAGCTGGACTTCACCAGATGATCTCCCAGGTCCTCCTGGTTCCCGGGAGCTCTGGGATTCCTGTTTGTATTCTTGCCCCACCCTAGCCTCCCACTGTGGTCCCATCCTCAAGGAGTCCCACAATTCACAGGAGCCAGAGCATCACCCGGAGATGGAGTGATTCTCTCCAATATTTACAGGGACCTAACTCAGATTTAAATGTCCACAGGGGCTGTTGAGATGGCCCCTGACCATATCTCTCCCTGCTTTCCCTCTGTCTCTCCGTCGTAGACATGTTGGCTCTCCCTTACACTCCTTTCAAACAGTCAAAAACACCCCATCCTCCAAGCATTTGCACCGGCTGTTTCCTCTGTCAGGAGCACTCTTCCCCCAGACCGCCAGGTGATTCCTGCTCTCCCTGCATTCAGGTCTTGGCTCAGAGTTGCCTGCCTGCCCCCCTCTCCCCCAGCACACAGCATCGGCGATCACCCTGACTGCTCCGTACCTGCCTCAGAGATTTATTTTTCACAGCATTTACAACCACCTGGCTTTTTTGTTAATTGCTTTGTTAAGTTGCTTATTGTCTGTGGCCGCAACTAGAACAGGCACCCTCCACGGGGCAGGGTTTACTCCATCCAGGCCACAGCTGCATCCCCCGTGCCTAGAACAGGGCTCAGCAGACAGCAGTGGCCCAATAAAGGCTCAGTTATACTTTAAAAGCAGTTCTGGGTTCTGGGTAGCTGTTAGTTTTTGAGAAAATGCAAATCCAGCTGCTATAAAAAGCACAAATCCTATCATGTTGGATCTGAAATAATTTTGGGGATTGCCAAGGGGCTCAGATTTGTCTTTAAGTCACCTGTGAACAAGCACCATCAAGTTGTCCACACCCTCGTTTGTCCAGCAGAGGGCAGCTGATTCCCAGCCGCTTGGAATTGCTCTGCCCAGAAGGGCTGACTTTGGTTTTCCTCTTTGAAATTCTGAAATTGATGGGAGATTAAAAAAGAAAGAAAGAAAGAAAAAAAACCGACGGTCCATGTGAGTGGGGAAAAAAATCACTTGATTTGATGCACAGTCAATTGGGCAGTTGTTTTCTTCTAGGTTTCAAAACACCTTCTCTCTTTCCAGAATTTTGAAGGACCTGCAGGGGGGCATGGGTTAGATTTTTGATGAGCTCAGGAATGGACCTCAGTTACTACAGGTGTTTGAAGTACACCTGATGTACTTCAGCTGATGGACATCAGCTGATGGATCAGCTGCAGCCCAGCAACGCCTGCAGGTGTCATGCTCACAGAATCTGTGGGAGCAGACCTGACCTGGAGACACCTGCAGTGAGCCTGGGAGTCACCCTGCTCGTGGAGGGCGGGGGAGGGGGGCACGCAGGAAGCGTGTGTTGTGGGTCTGGTCTGGTCCTAATTAGCTGTGAGACCTTGGGCAAGGAACTTAACCTCTCTGTTCCGTTTACTCTTCTGTTAAATGGGATGCCATATTAACTCCTCTTGAAGTTCCCTTTAGCACAAAAGTCCAGAGTCAACGGAGAGGGGAAGGCTTCTAGCCTGGTGCCTCGGGCAGTGCAAGCCTCTGAAAGCTGAATTATGTCGGATATGGTGGACCTGGGCGTATCTGCAGTTTACATTTATCTCTGGGTGTAGAGCGGAACTGAGGCTGATTCTTGGCGCTGCCACTAACTGGACATGTGACCTGAGGTCAGTTTGTTTCTCTGAGCCTCAGTTTACCCAGCTACAGGCTGAGGACATAGTCCACCTTTGCAGAGGTGTGAGTTTTCAATGTGATAACAGACAAGTGTGGACTCTCTCCTCTCGAGAGGCCCCCTCCCACCCTGGCTGCCCCTACTCTCCCAGGACTGTGCAGGGCTCCCTGACGCGTGGCCCCACAGGTCTGGGTGTGGTCCTGGGGGCTGATGTCTCTCCTCTTCCCCGCTTATCACAGTTCCCCCAGCCTGGCGTCCTCCACCTGGGTCCTGTTCTCTGCCTTAATCCAGTGAGTTCATTTCTTCTCTGACAGCCCCTTGAAAAGGTCAGTGGGGTTCCAGGGAGAGAGTTTGGGGAATTATCTCGGTGCCCACCCTGTGTCTGTAGGTCCCTCCTGGGGTGTAGTGGACCTGCTAGTGCTTGTGTGAGAGTGTGTATGAGTGTGTGTGTGCAAGTGTGAGTGTGTAGATGTGTATAAGTGTGTGCAAGCATGTGCGAGTGTGTGAATGTATATGAGTGTGCAAGTGTGAGTGTGCAAGTGTGAGTGCAAGTGTGTGAGTGGGATGGGGGCAGACAGTGGAGAAAAACACAAATCTTTTCTTTTACTGGAGTGAAATTAACATAACATACAATTAACCATTTAAAGCGTGCAGCCCAGTGAACACTATTTTTAAAAGAGAATTTAAAATAGCAGGAAAGCCCTGAGAGGCCACCATTGGCCAGGCCCGTGCCAGAAGCTTCGCCAAATAGTGTCATTTCGTCCTCACTACCTGACTCCAGGAGGAAGGGCCTCAGTGAGTGAGGAATCTCAAGCTCAGAGAGGCAGAGCAACTTTCCCAAGAACACCCATCCAGGACATGGCAGAGCGGGATTCAAGCCCGGGGTGCAGGAGGTGACAGGGGACACCTGCCTGGCTATGGCTCTGACCCGACTCAGGGGACTTGGGAAGGGTGGTGGGCAGGCATGGGTGGGGACGGCGGGCAGGGCAGCAGGAGCCCCAGTGAAGTCACTTGACCTCCTCATCCCTTCATTTCCTGCTCTGCCAGAGAGGAAATGTTTATACAGCGGCCCCACACAGACGCTCCACAGGCCTGGGGCTGCAGTCATTAGCTGAACAATGAGGGCCCGGCCTGTCCCTGGCCCCAGCGATGGCCTGGGGTCAGGCAGCCGGGCCTGGCTCCTCCTCCACGAATTTGCCTTGCGATCCCACCCTGGGCCTGTTTCTCCATGTGGGAGAGGCAGAGGCTGAGGGCGCTGACCTACGGGACTCCTCTGAGGCCCCCGGGTGGGTGATCCGTCTGGTGGTGACATGTGGGGAGGAGAGTGGTCACGAAAGGGGGATATGTCAGCAGAGAACTCTCCCCCAGATCCTTATCTCACGTGGTTTAATCATGTGGGTTTCTGATTCAGCTCAACATTTCAACAGCCGCCTAAGAAGTCTCTCTTCCGAGTGGCTGGCTTGGTCATCCATTAGTTGGTGCACTGATGAATGAACCAAGCAAATGTTCACCCTGCACCTCCGGCCAGCTGTCTGTGGGCACCTGTGTGCATGTGTGGAGCTGTCCTTAGGGGGTGGCTGTCTGGCCGGGAGCTGTGTTTCCGAGGTGTCTTTGCATCTGGGTGGGAGCAGGCCACTAGTTCATGCTAAGAGAATGTGTGAGAAGAAGGTGGTTGCTGCTCCTCACCAAGGAAGTGCGTCGTATTCGCCACAATTCTCTGTCTTTTCCCCTCTCCTGTCTGAAGACTCTGGCATTCCCTGGACAGCCAGGCCCCAGCTGGAAGAAGCCCAGGCTCTTGAATCACCATGTGGCAAGGCTAATGTCTGAGAGCGACGTCCACATTGGAAGGGTCCATGCATGAGACATAAACTTGTGACAGGACATTGAGATTTGGGAGAAACAGAATAGAGGAAAATGATGGGATGCGACAGAGACCCAGTGCTGCCCGACTGGCGCCCCAGAGCCCGTCTACCAGAGAGCACCTTCCTCCAGAAGAGGGGAGGAAATTTAAAACTAATCTTCTAACTTCTGTCCACAGAGAACTCAACCACACACCCACACACAGTCACAAAACAAGAACAACGGAGCACTTAGGGCCAAACCCTTTACATATGTTATCTCATTCAATCCTCACAGTAATCCTACAACGTCAGTGCTATGCATCATTCCCATTTTATGGATGAGGAAGCTGAGGCCCAGAGAGGTTAAGTAACTTGCCCAAGGGGACACAGCCAGTGAGTGGTGGAGCCTGGACTCGCCCACCTGGTCTGTGAGATGCTGAGAACATGGATAAACTTCAGCGTGCACAGTGGGTACACTTGCCGTGTGTCATCTTGGTGTAGCAATTGGCATTACCTGAATGTATATAGCTATGCTGTGCCAGCCCTGGAAATGCAGCTGTAACTGACACAGAGCCAGTCCCTGCCCTTGGAGGGGATGGGAGAAGAGGACACATTCAGTTTTTAGGCTGTAGGATCGTCAAGACTTTGATTGGTGGGGTAGGTCCATGTTCACCCAGCTGCCTTATATCTGTCAGCCAGCCAGAAAGGTGCCCGGGAGCTGGGACAACTCCAGTTCCTGGAAAGGCAGAGCCCCCAATACATATGTGTCCCAGTATATACATCAGTCTCTTGTGAGTTGAGTTATTATGTCTCCATAGGTTGAGTTGTTCTGTTCATGAATCAGTATGATCTTAACAAATTACATCTACAGAGACCCTATTTCTAAATAAGGTTACATTCTGAGGTCCTGAGTTGGCATAGATTTTGAGGGGACACCATTCAACTCAGTATTATGTAAAGCTCTCAGACATAGAGATGCCAACCCCAGCAGTTGGAAGTTACCTGGGTACTAATATGTCCAGATACTGGAATGGTCTTTATAGGCAGACTCCTGCCAGCATCCACTTGGGCTGGGAGTGAAAGTGCAAGGTTTTTGTTTGTTGTTTTTGAGCCAGGGTCTCACTCTGTTACCCAGGCTGGAGTGCAGTGGCATGATGTCGGCTCACTGCAACCTCCACTCCTGGGTTCAAGTGATTCTCCCACCTCAGCCTCCCAAGTTTAGCTGGGACTACAGGCTCATGCCACCACACCCGGCTTAATTATTGTATTTTTTGGTAGAGACAGGGTTTCACCATGTTGGCCAGGCTGCTCTTGAACTCCTGACCTCAAGCAAACAGCCCGCCTGGGCCTCTCAAAGTGCTGGGATTACAGGCATGAGCTGGTGCACCCAGGCACAACACAAGATTTTATTTTTGGGCTCTGCTTAGCTCCAGCATGAGTCTGGGCTGGGTCTGAGGGGGCCTATTTCATTCCAGCTTAAATCCATCCTGCCCCAAAGTAGCAGCCACCCGTGGTCAGAGGACTTGGCCCTGGTTTCAGGTTCTCCTTTCAGAAAAATGATCTCTTTCTGCCTTTCAGCAGATGACTTCACCTATGGTGGCTGCATTCTTTGTTTCCTTGGGTTAAGGCCACTGGTGGCTCCACTGGGTGTGTGTCAGGATGAGACAGGGCAAGTCTGTCCCCTGTGCGCACTGAAGTTTATCCATGCTGTCAGCATCTTGCAGACCGTAGGGTGAATCCAGGCTCCACCACTCACTGGCTGTGTGCCCTTAGGCAAGTTACTTAACCTCTCTGGGCTTAGCTTCCTCATCTGTAAAATGGGAATGACGCATAGCACTGACATTGCGGGATTACTGCGAGGATTGGATGAGATCATACATGTAAAGGGCTTGGCCCTAAGTGCTCCATTGTTCTCGTTTTGTGACCGTGTGTGGATGTGTGGTTGAGTTCCCTGTGGACGGAAGCTAGAGGATTA
Source organism: Nomascus leucogenys (assembly GCF_006542625.1). NCBI lineage: Eukaryota > Metazoa > Chordata > Mammalia > Primates > Hylobatidae > Nomascus > Nomascus leucogenys. The sequence continues at coordinate 152,220,869 of NC_044382.1, forward strand.
GCTCTGAATTTCTACCCATCTTCTGGGGCTGCCTGGAGGAAGGTCCTCTCTGATAGATGGACTCTGGGATGCCAGTCAGGGGCAGCACCGGGTCTCTGTACTGCCCATTATTTTCCTCTGTTCTGTTTTTCTGTCAGAACCCCGAGGCTGAGGACGTGTCCTTTTCCATGTCCCATCCCACTTTCTTGCAGGCCCAAGACCAGATGAGAACTTGAGGGAATACGGGAAATGAGAATTCGTTGTGTGGCACGTGGTCCATGAACACTCTTTACCAAGAGTGACTCAGAGCATAGAAATCATCCACATTTGGTTTCCAAAGCCAGGCTGGGCCTTTGCAGAATTTCTGCCCCTAATAGGTAGCAGGACAGCTGGAGTCTGGCTTCAGTTGGGACACATGCTGCAGCTGGCCTCTCTGGGATCCAGGTCATCCTGTCCCTACCTCTTCCTGAGCTTCCAAACCGGCCAGCAGACCCGCCCACCCTCTGCCTTTCCTTCCCAGAGCACAGCAGCAGTTGCCTGGGTGCCGGCGGCCTCCTGACCTCCCGAGGACTTTGGCATTGGAGACTCATCTTGACGTGGCCCACCGTCTGAACGAGCAGATGCCAAGATCCCATGCTCAAATTGAGCAATGCGAGTGAGCCCAAAGTGAGGCGTGTTCTGATTTCCAAGATAAAGTCCAGACTTGGCCGAGCTGTGGCCAAGCCCGGTCCTGCCTTTTCCTCCAGCCCAGCCTTGGCTTCTGCTGCGTCACCCCGGCGTCTGATCAATGATGCTTGCTTTCCGTGCAGCTATTTGAACTTGCTTTTCAAAAGACCGAGTTTGAATCCAGCCAACGGACTCGTGCCTTAGCCCCATGATATAATCTGATGACGTGCGGTGGAATAATGACCGTTCATCACAGCCACCACTGCTTGAAGGTGTGCTGTGTTTTATGAGTTTTACACGAGTTCTTCTTATCGAAGCCTGAGAACCACTCTGGAGTGGGTGAGGCTGGTTTCCAGCTCTCAGAGCTGGGCCTGCCATATTGGTTGTTTGTGTCTGGGGTGTTTGGATCGACTGATGTCTGTTCTCCATGGGTTGTTAGACATTTTGAACATCACCCCTGGAGGTAGGTAAATGTCATCATCGCATTTCACAGAAGGGGGAAATAGAGGCTTACAGAAACTAAATAAGCTTCCCAGTCTCACTTAGTTATTAGGTTGCTGCAAAAGTAATTGCGGTGTTTACCATTAACAGTAAGGGCAGGCCGGCCGTGGTGGCTCATGCCTGTAATCCCAACACTTTGGGAGGCCAAGGTGGGTGGATCACCTGAGGTCAGGAGTTCGAGACCAGCCTGACCAATGTGGTGAAACCCTGTCTCTACTTAAAATAGAAAAATTTGCCGGGCGTCATGGCGTGTCACTGTAATCCCTTAGACAAGTTACTCAGGAGGCTGAGACAGGAGAATTGCTTGAACCCAGGAGATGGAGATTGCAGTGAGCCGGGATGACACCACTGGACTACAGCCTGGGTGACAGAGCGAGACTCCATCTAAAAAAAAAAAAAAAAAAGGGCAAACACTGCAATTACTTTTGCACCAACCTAATGGAAAGTAGAAGAGCTGGTATTTGACCCCCGGAGCAGCCAAACTCCACTTCACGTTCATGAACTTAGGGAGCAATCTTCCCCTCTCATGCCAGTGACCCCCATTTCCTGTGGCCTCAGCGGCTCGGCCGGGGATGATGTCCGTTCTCTCCTAAATATGTGCCGATTACCAGTGCTTTTGGGATTGCAGCTACTGGATTCAGAGGCGCTCTGGGAGGTCTGGGGAAAGGCAGCCAGCGTTGTCTTATTTGGGGGTCTTTCTTTTATGGAAACAGGCTGGCAGGGTTAACTTTGAGACAAAACTTGATATGTCAGCAGCCAGCTGAAACACAAAAGCCAAGGGCCACACTGGCAGATGGTGGATTTAACCAGGAATCACACCAGAGTGACGTCAAATTCACTACAAAAGGCTTGCATGGGTCCCTGAGAGCCTAGGAAGAGTGTACAGTGATGAACTGCATGGTCGCAGGGGTCAGCCGGGGTCCCCCACAAACAGCTGAGACAAGGACTTGGGTGCAGGTCGCTTACTGGGTCGGGGGGAGGGGTGCCTCCTGGAAGACTGTGGTCTACAAAGTACTGGTCCCCAATGGTGTTCATAATCCTAATCCCTGGAACCTGGGAATAAGTGGCCTCACGTGGGAAAAGGGATCTTGTGGATGTGATTAGCTACAAATTTACCATAGGGAAATTACCCTGGAGTATTCAAATGGGCCCAATGTACTTACAGTCATCCCTTGGTATCCAAGGGCCGTTGGCTCCAGGACTCCCGTGGATACCAAAATCTACAGATGCTCAGGTCCTTGATATAAAACGGCAGAGCATTCGCATACAACGTACACACTGCCTTCTGTATACTTTAAATCATCTCTGGATTACTTACAATACCTAACATAATGTGCCTGCTATGTAAGTCGCTGCTTTACTGTGTTATTTAGGGAATAATGACAAGGAAGAAGAGTCTGCACATGTTCAGCACAGATGGAATCGTTCATTTTTTTTTTCAAATATTTTCGATCTCTAGTTGGTTGAAACTGTGAGTTCAGAGCCTGCAGATATGGAGGGCTGACTGTGCCGCGGCCCTTAGAAGGTGGAAGAGGGAGAAAGCTGGGAAGAGGCTGCACTGCTGGCTTTGCAGGTGGAGGGAGGGGCCGGGGCCAGGGAGTGCAGGCGGCCCCTAGAAGCTGGAAAACCCCAGGAAATGTGTTCCCCAGAGCCCCCCAAGAGGAACCAGCTCTGCCCACGGCTTGGATTTAGGACTTCTGACTTTCAGAACAGTTGGATAGTAAGTTTATGTGGCTTTAAGTCACGAAGTTTGTGGTAACCTGTAACAGTGGCTGCAGGAAACTGACGAGGCAGGGAGGCAGGCAATAAAGGGTTACCTAATACAGGTGATTGATAAATGGCTGGGCTGCCGCATGGGCACCTGACAGCACTGCAGAATCAAATCACCGTGGACAGGACAGCGGACACCTTCACCCGCAGAGATGCCCGTCATTGCTAGAAGGTTCCCCCACACTCCAGGCTTCTGACTGGGGGTCTTAGCAATTGCATCAGTGCAGGCTGAGAAGCAGCAGTGCAGACCCAGCCGCAGGAGCACAGGTGGTTCTGGGCGGGGCACCAGCCTAACTTCCTCCATGCACCGACTTCCCTGCTGCTGCCCTGCCATTTCTCCCCCTGTACCATTTCGCTAATACTTTTCTTTAACTGGAGTTGCTTTATATTAAGGAAATTCAGCCCCAATCATAATTCCCAAAAATGACGGGTTTGATACTTTCGTTACAAATTTTTCTAAGAAACATTAAAATAAATACATTAATGGTGAAAATACCAAGTTTGCCCGTTGACCAGTCATCTCCTGTGACCACCCAAGGACCCTTGCTGTGAACTTCTGGAAACACTGCACTATTTTATCTGGCCACAACAACAATTTTGTGCATGGGGAGTTTTGAACTGAGGTTCAGAGAGGCTCAGTGACTCTCCTAAGGCCACACAGTAAGTAACTGAGCCAGCAGATTTCTCAGTCCTCAAAGCCTACGATCTTTCTACCACTCCGTCCTCTGCCTAATAATAATAATACAAATATTAGGATCCATGCTGAGGTCCCTTGCTGTGTGCCAGGCCACGTTTCGCGAGCTCTACACACAGGAACTGATCACATCCTTGCCACAAACACTATTGTTACCAACTATTATCCGTAATTACATTAATAAATTTATATGAGTGTTATTTTATATATACTGATGACAGGTGCCATTATTATCTCTGTTTTTCAGAGGAGGAAGCAAAGGCACAGAGGGTTTAAGCTTCTTGCCCATGGTCACACAGCACGGCTGGCTTCTGCAGGGTTTTAGGCCAAGCCTCTGCCCCCTGAGACGCAGAATTCTGAGAAGTGCCTCTAAATTTACTCTGCTCAGGAGGTGACCTTGGTTCTCTGTTGAAGGCAAATGAACGGACAGCATCCCAGGCCTCTCCGTGGAGCTAGTTTGGGATGGCCTGAGGCTTCCTTCTTTCTGTGGCAGAGCACTCCGTGCTGTGGATGCAGCCCATGTCGCCATCCATTCTGCATTCCCGGTGATGAGCTTTCGGTAGCTTCTAGTTCTTCATGATTACGAATGCTTATGGTGGGATGAGCATTCTTTTTTGTTTTTTTTTTTGAAAAGCAGTCTCGCTCTGTCGCCCAGGCTGGAGTGCAGTGGTGCAATCTCAGCTCACTGCAAGCTCCGCCTCCTGGGTTCATGCCATTCTCCTGCCTCAGCCTCCCAAGTAGATGGGAATACAGGTGCCCACCACCATGCCTGGCTAACTTTTTTTTGGTTTTTTTTTTTTTTTTTTTTTTTTTTTTAGTAGAGTCGGGGTTTCGCCATGTTAGCCAGGATGGTCTCCATCTCCTGCCTTGTAATCCACCTGCCTCGGCCTCCCAAAGTTCTGGGATTACTGGCATGAGCCACCGCACCCGGCCTGGGATGAGCATCCCTGCACATGGGTTCTTGTGAATGTCCGTAGGCATTTTTGTTGTATGTGTACCCAGAGTTGCAATTGCTGGGACCTAGGGCAGGCAGAGGCTCAGTGTTCATAAAAGCTGCTGCACATCTCCTGGCAGTTTGTAAAGACCCTTTTGCCCCCAAGCCATCATCCCGTGACCCATCTGATTCACACGTGGTGAGGAGGACTGTTGACATATTCTTTTTTGGAGCAGGTTTTGATGGGATGAAGGTGGAGACAGTGAGAGGGTCAAGCTTTTAAAGGATGGCAGGGAAAAAATGTCAAAGGGAGAGAAGTGGGGCATGGGCTCTTTCACTGCACTTTGCCCTGGGATGGTGAGTGTGGCATGCAATCTGCAGCAGGAGGCGTGGATGGACAGCTGACGTTTGAAGGGCTGGGCATCAGCAGGGGTCAAGAGCTGCTGCCCCTTGATGTCCCATGGTGCAATGGGGGGATGGGAGGAGAGGGGAGCAGGTGCCTCCGTGGAGACCCTAAGCCCACACAATGAGGGACATGCAGATGATTGTGTACCAAGGGTGCGTTCTCTCCACAGGCAATGGGCTGATATTAATTTGTACGCACCAGAATAAAAACGGCCAGCTGCCACACTGACCGCGGGGGTCGGTGCAAGCCTGACCACCAGGAAGTGAGGAATTTCTATCTGAAGGGGGCCTTGTCATGACTGGTTTATCAGAGCTGGCAGCGATGGCCTGGGGCTGCTGATGGACAGGAATGATGTGTCACCTGACAGACCACAGGTGTCCGAGGAGGAGGCAGGGACCCTGTGAGAAGGAAGCTCTGTCCAGATGCTGAGGGGCTGCCCAGCCACCTCCTGCTCCCCGCCTGCTCCCTGCAATGCTGACTTTTCTCGGGAAACAGTTTGGGGAATAGTTCTTGCGTCTTTTAAAAAATTCTCAATTATTTTTATTGCTCTTTTCTTGTTATGAGGAATATTTATATAAGTAGAGATAAGAGAAAGGAACGGAAACGGAATGTAATCCATCCACACAGAGCAGTGAGTGTGGGTCCCTGGATCATATAGCAGGGGTGGAGGGTTTCTGTGCAGGCACATGTGGGGCTCAGGCATTTGCAGCCCCTCCCATAGTTTCTCAGCACTCAAGGCTCCTGAACAAGCTGATGGCTTCCCACCCCAACGTATGTGGGAGTCCATGCCGGAGACTTTCTCTGACCATGGGAACATGCTCCGTCCACCTACAGGGCGGGCCAGAAAGGGCAGGGAGCAAAGGCCTTGGAGTCTCTTGGGATGGTGACAGATGGGGGGCTGGTGGGTTAGCACCCCAGCTCTCTCTTGCGTTGGGAGGATGCCTTGGGGGTGAGCTCTCCACCACTCCCAGAGCGCTCTGGGGGGACTGAGCCCACTTGCCATGCAGCCCCTGCTCTGTGATTCCCCGCTGCCGTGGCCCTCCTCCCCCACCTTGCCTCTCCACTTCACTGCTGCTCTGGTTATCCCCCAAATCAACTCTCATCCTCAAATCCTCATCTCAGGGTCTGCTTGTGGGGTGCCGGGCATAAGCCCAGGCATGCTGTCTTGGGACTCTGGAGCCAGACACAATCGGAGTGCAGTCCCACCTCTGCACTGACCAGCCCAGTGACGTAACTGGGACTTGTGGCTTCCTTGAGCTTCAGCTTCCTCCCTGTTGAGATGAGCCTCCTGCACCCTGCACCATTTCGTTTTGAGGAAATCATGGCACCAGAGTGGCACCTCACATGTCACCTGCATGCATGGCAGCTGGGGCTGACCTCAGTGCCCTGAGCATGCCTCCCTTAGATTGGGATTATTTGTGTCCAGACCAGCTTCTCTGGGGACAAGAACCATCGTTTAAAGTGCAAGTAATTTAAAAACAGTCATGCATTTATTTTTGTTAGTGACATATTTATGTAGTTGTATAATCAATAGGTACACAAAAGGGCTGTGTGGCCCATGATGATGACTGAGGTTTCTTTTGTGGTTGGCTACAATCTGGTTTAAGATCCTTTTCATCTGCGGGTTCCCCTCTGTCTCTTTTGTCTTGCATTTAATTTTTAAAAATTATGATCTATTTCAAATATAAAGAATATCTCAAAAATAATACAACAAAGGGCGGGAATACTAACGCCTGTTACTGTTTGAGAGGTGGCCTTCTCCCAACAGGCCTCATGGCCTTCTCCCAACAGCCCTGCAGGAAGCACTCTCCTCCCCATGCTACAGATGAGGAAACTGAGGCCAGAGAGGGGAAGGTCCTTAGAGGAGACACAGCTAGGAAGGCAGAACCACAATCTGCACACAGGCAGTGTGAGCCCAATACCCTTGGGGCAGAAATATTCCAATTTTTTTCTCTGAAACATATTCTCACTCTGTCACCCAGGCTGGAGTGCAGTGGTATGATCTCAGCTCACTGCAGCCTCTACCTCCCAGGCTCAAGTGATCCTCCCACCTCAGTATCCCGAATAGCTGGGACCACAGGCATGCACCACCACACTCAGCTAATTTTTGTATTTTTTGTAGGGACGGGGTCTCCATGTTGTCCAGGCTGATCTCGAATTCCTAGGAGGGCCCAAGTGATCTGCCTGCCTGACCTCCCAGAGTGCTGGGCTTACAGGCTTAAGCCACTGAGCCCAGCCTGAGATACTCTTTTCGAATTGAAATCTCTTGGACCCCCAGACCTGTGTGAGGGGTGTCTCCAGAATTTCTATCTAAAAGATGCTTGGTGGAGGCGTTTATTGGGAGGTGGCCTTGAGCGGCATTGCCTTTGAACTTTCCCTAGGCTGCGAAGACGGTGATTATTCACGGGACCAGGCTACTGTCATAGTGCCCAACCACCTGAGTTCAAAGCCCCTTCTGGGCTCCCTGAATCGCTTGAGTTACTTAATTCGTGTCTCTAGGCCTTGATTTCCTTATTGGGCAGTGGGAATAGCAGCTGTACCCCCCTCTTTGGGCTGCTGCCAGTAGTGGTGGGTCATCCATGTGGGCAAAGTTCCTGGCCCCATGCTGGGTGAGATGCAAGACCAGCACCCAGCAGGGGTCTGGGGCCACAAGCGGGAGTAGGAAGTCTGCCCCACGGGGTACCCACCTCCGCCTTGACCTCTCTGCCAGCCTGGTTTTCTTTCCTCCCAGACCCCATCGTGTGTAGAGCGTGGCTCTGGAGCTGTTAGCCCCCCAAGACCCCACTGCACTGGGCACTGCCCTGCAGGGAGCACTGGGGAGGAGCGCCCACCAGCTGGCACTTGGGAGATACTCCCCTCTGCTCTCCTAAGCCCTCAGGATGGTGGAAGAAACGAGCAGTGTGGAAATGGCCTCCAGGCTGCCTGCTGCTTGGAGAAGCTGCATTCCTGAGAATGCCCCTGCCTTGGGAATGGGGGTCTCTATTCCCGGGGAGGCCCCCAAGACAAATGGGTGTCAGCTCACCCATGCTGCCCGCCACCCACCTAGCCTCCCAGTGACCCACCCTCTTCTTCTGTGAAATTCCACGTGTCAGTGCAGAGAAAGCACCACCTCCTCACCACTGCTTAGGAGGCGGTACAGCCCAGTGGGCAAGGCTGAGGGTTTTTAAGAAGCTGTGTACTTTGGAGCAATTTCTTTCACCTTTCTGAGCCTCAGTGTTGCCATGTATAACATGGGATAACAATCCTTACCTCCTAGGGGATGGCTGAGACGGCCTATTAACACCCTTATCCATTTTCCTTTCCTCTATGTTGTAATCTTCCCAATTTTAAGCAAAGGAAATGACTTCCCAAAAGAAAGACTGCATTTCCCATCTTCCCTTGCAGCTGGGTGTGGCCACGTGACTCTGCCCAGCATCCCTTCATCCTCCTACCCCCGCGTGTGTACTGTGGGTGAAGGTGAGCTGCTCGGGGCCTTGCAGATGAGGACACCCTCCCAGGGGGAGACGCACAGCAAGGCGGAGGGAGCCGGAGCCCCTGTGGACTTTGCAGATCAGAGTTTGGGCTTCCATGAGCGAGAGAAATGGACTTTTGTTTATTGGAGTCTCGGTTAGATGCGGTTCAAACCATATTTCTACTGCAGATTTTTGAGGTTAAGAGCATGGTTATCATAATTTTACGTGCATCATCTCATTTAATTTTCATAGCCACCCCTTGAGAGAGGTGGGTACCATTGTTATCTCCATTTTGCAGCTGAAAAACCCCGAGCACTTGCCTGCAGTCATGTCGTGAATCAAAAGACAGAAACTTACTAGAAACAGGATCTGAGGGTCTCCCCAGAGCAAGTCTTCTGACAGCCCGGGATGAGTGTTCCTGCTTCCCAAAGGCAACCAGCCTTTCCCTGAGTATCCCTGGGCATTGATGTGTTTTACCCAACAGCCCTTTGCACGAGGTGGGCTTTTAATAAACATTGATTGATTAGTGCTTTTTTGGGAGGGTTGTTGACATGTCAAAAACGGTGGCTCTTACTAAGATGTGAAACTGGTAACAGCAACTCTGCCTCAACGTCTGACGCGGTTGTAGGTTCCCAGGAAGCCACGGGCCTCAGGACTCCAGGTTGCTCAAAGGCTGGTGTCTTCCTGAAGGAGGGCTGTTTGCGCAGCCAGCATGGTGGTGGAGTCTGGAGAGCACACCTCTGCCTCTCCTCTAGGAGAAACCCATCCTTCCTGGGAAAGAGCAACAGCATTTCAGCTGGGAATAACATAAGGCTGTGCTACGAGAAAGTGCTTTCACAGACAGGTCTCACAAGAAACTCTTGGCTGTCTGTCTTGAACGTCCACTGCCTAAAACTTGGTGGTTTTATGGGCAGAGTGAAGGATGTGGCTCACAGGAGTCGGCGGGCCGAGAGGGAGGTATGAGTGATCAGAGAGTCCTCGGTGGAGGGAAGAAGAACCCAGGTGCCTTTTCATAGCATAGGGACGGAGGGCGCAGGGAAGGACCCAACCTGACCCCAGGGGTCTCCCTCTGCGGGCCATGCCCGGCCCTATCCTTCCGCTGCGTCTGCGCCTCCTTTCCCATTGTGTTTGGCTCCCTGGCACCGGATGGACCCGGCTTGGCCACCATGTTCTGAACAGGCGTTCTCACATTTTTCTTCCAAGATGGGCTCAAACATAAACAGCCCTGGATGGTGGGCATCCGGACTCCGGGGGCCCATTGGCTCTATCCGGTGTTTGTCACTTCCCCGGAGACGGCTGGCGGTGAAGGGTGGGGTTTGAGACAGGCATTCATGTGCCGAGGAGCGGCCAGGACAAATGGGTATGTCGGGAGGTCGGGATCAGAGAGCCCGATGTTTATCCTGCTAGGCCCTGGGACGCGCCCATGTTGGTTGACTCCATCATATGAAGTCTGTTCTGTTTTGCTTCACAGGAAGCTTGCAGCTTGGAAGTGTGTCCAGCATAAGGCTTTCTAATCACTCTACTGTTTCTGGCTGCCTTTGAGGATTTTGGCAGGAGAGAAACCATTGCTCTACATTTCCCAGGAAATAGTGGGGTCTGAGGTGTCTGGTGCTTGACTCAGACCAAGATGGGCCAAGGAGGTGGCGGTTGGCGGGTCTCATCCAAGATAGCTTTGTCGGTGTCTCAGCCGCTTTGGAACTGGAGGGGATCCCGATAAAGACTTAACACAGTGTTAGTAAGAGGCAAATGTCTGGCTGTGTGATCCTGGGCGACTTCCTGGGGACCAGACTTCCCGAGTTCCAAGCTTTAAACATTGGCTGGGTCAAGGCACAAATGCACCTGTGTGTGCACGTGTGTACAGATGTGTATGAACGTGTGTGAAGCCCCAGAAGGGACCCCTGGGGTGCTCATTTTCTACCCCCAAGGGAACCAGTCTTGAAAATGAGCAGGCGGGCACTGGGAAGCCCCTCTGAGGGTTGGTGTAATCGGTGGGGGTGGGCTGGCTTCCCAAGGCCATCCATCACACAGAGGGCTGGCGGTGTGTTAGCATCGCCTCAGCAAGAGATAGCGGAGGAAAAATGGCCTGGACGGGCGATGTGCTTATCTGGCCTGGTGTCTGCGAGGCCTGTCCAAAGTGGATGGGTCCATTCATCAAGCCAGCAGGGGTTACCCCTACCTGGGGCCCCACAACACCTCTCACCCCTCTCTGGCCTCCACGTTCTGAACCCACCGGGTCGCCCCAGACCTTTTTCATAGACTTGACAAGACTTTGTCGTCCAAAATGGTGATACATGAGGCTTATCTGTGGTGTGTTGCAACTGGAGATGCAGATTTTTCTTTGTTTACAGTTTCTAATTCTTCTATGAACTTGGATGAGTTACACAATTAAACAAAGCAAAGCAATATTGTCTTCTAAGTTAACCTGTGGTTGCAGAGGGCACTCCCAGTCAGGCTGCGGACAAGATATTCGTCATCATTGTTATGTGAGACTTCTGTTGTGTCCAAATAAGTTTTTGCATCACATTCCGTGTTGAGATGGGCATCCTCAGTGTACAGAGTTGCTCGCTGATCAATGATTTCCTAAGGACAGATTGCGAAGATGCAGGGTTGCTGTGTCGCACATTCAGCTGACCCTAGACGACAAATGAAGCTCCAGGGGCTAATTCTAGGCAAAGGAATTTCAGCAGCCCCAGGTGACTTTCAGCAGCTCCCCAATCCCCATCTTGCACCACCCCCCACCCCTCCCACCCCGCCCCCCGCCCCCCGCCCCCCGCCCCCCGCCCCAGGATGTGACTTGCATTTTCATGCCTAAGAGATTCATGGCCCTGTAGCCACTTCCTGGGGACAGTGTGCTGTGACCCTGCCCCTGGGGACGCTCGCTTAAGGCAGGTAGGTGAGGGATTTCTGGCATGCCATGGCTAAGGGGACACAGCATCCCTCCAGCTCCCTCTTTGAGCATCTCCCAGTGCCTGGTGTGGCCAGCTGAGCAAGGCAAGGCGGGAGCAATGGGCATAGGGCAAGCAGGGCTGAGGCTGCCACCCAGGGGTGCCCCGGGGTCTCTGCACCCTGCGTGGATGTGCTCTGCCTCTGTAAGCTGCCTGGCTTATCTGCAGCCTGGGAGTGGCCTCTGGCCGCTGATACGTCTGTACTCAGAGAGTCTGCAGGCTGATACTCCCGCCCACATGGTCTTTGCTGGACATTATCTTCTAGGTGGGGGATGGAGGGGATGGGGAGTGCCTAGGGGATCAGTGCCCCCTGTCAGTTGCCCTGTGGGTGACCTCCACCTGCCTCAAGGAGGTGATCCTCATTAGCCAGGTAGATGATAACAAGAATAGCAATAATAAATAGCAGCAGTGGAAGACCTACCACTGCGTGCCAGCCCATTTATGGATGTCATTCTCTGCAACCCCCCTGTCAGGGCAGGTGTCCCTGAGCCTGCGCTGCAGCCAAGGGATCCCAGGCTCCGTGTGCGCCTCAGTGTTGGCCCCTGAGCCCGGGCTGTGCCTCCTGCTCTTTGGCCCAGCTCATTCAATCTCCATGGCTGCCTTGAGGGAGGGCCTATTGTGATGCCCGTTTTGCAGACAGGCATGGGGTGACTCCTGTTTATAGGTGATGAAATGGGCTCAGATTGGGGGAGACGCTGGCAGCTGGAAGTGGGAGCCCTGTTCCTGCAACATAAACTCACAGGGAAGCCAGATGCAGGGGGCAGAGGCCCGAGGGGGAGCTGGGCCGGGAGGGTCCGGACTTGGCTCTCTTGCCTTCCCAGTGAGGGCATTCAGGGGGCTCTCGACCACACCCCCAGGGAGAGCAAGGGATGTAATTGATGGAACTATTCCTACCTGTTAACTATGTGCCGCATGCTGCTAGGAGCATCATGTGCCCGAATTCCCTCCACAGTCCTCTTCTCAGCCCCATCTTACACATGGGGAAACTGAGGCCAAGAGAGAATGCGTGACTTTGCCAATGTTGCTTAGCTAGGAAGAGATGGAGCTGGGATTTGAACTCAGGTCCAACTGACTCTGCAGCCCCTCAGGGAAGGCTGTTGCTCCCTGGCCAGGAAGCACCGTCTGCACTCGCAGGTCACTTCCCAGGTGACTTTCAGCAGCCTCCACCGAGACGTGACTTTCATTTTCACGCCTAAGAGATTCAGGGCCCTGTACCCGCTTCCTGGGAACCATGTGCTGTGGCCTTGCCCCTGGGGACTCTCCCTTAAGGCCCGTGAGTCCACTTTTGCAATTTGTATTTGAAAAGCGGGAACAAGGCCAGTACCATGGTTGTTCCTGCTCAGGACTTGGGAGCTTTTCCCAAATGAAGGAGAAACTTCTTGGGTGGATTTGGCTGCTGTCTGCCACGGTGGAGTCTCTCCTTTAGTCTCTGCCCTGGCCTGTGTTCTTTCCCTGGGTTTCCACAGCAAAGGCGTTTTAGAACACAGTGGTGTCTGTTCTTAGGGGTCTGGTGACTGTGTTTTTGGTTTTTTTTTTTGTAGGCAGTGTGGGCTGTCGCTGTGCCCTTCTAACTTGACCCCAGAATGTAGCGTCGTTATCGGGCCATCTCTACAGCCTGTGTGAGTCCAGTTGAATTATGTCAGGGAGGTTATCGGGGGGCACACGGTAGTTCTTCTGCCAGGGCAGCCGGGTCTTGGGGTTAAAGGGCAAAGGTCAGCATCTACCGGGGGGCTCCATGTGGGATGGATTAAGTTGCCACCATGCTTGGGTGGCGGGTGGCCTGAGGGAGGACTCAGCCACTCTTAGGCCAGACCCTGTTGAAGTCACCTTGGTGTGAACACAGGGCTCAGATCTCTCAGAACTGACTCAGTTTTTCTCTGGGAGGAAAAATGCAGTAGGCTGTTTGGAATCAGGATGGATGCTTGCTGGGCAAGAGAGTCTGTGGGAGTGGAGGGTCTTGGTTTCTGTGTGTGGTGGCTCCAGGCTTGGAGTGGGGAGGGGTGGGTGAACTCCTCAGCCAGAGCATTCATGGACACACAGTTGAGGACCCTGAGTTCAAGGGGTGGGTTTGAAAGCTGTGAAGCCTGTATGGGCTCTCCAGACCTAAGATGTCAGAAACTCAAGGGGCCCCAGAGAAATAAGAAAAGTCCTACTTCCAGTGAACTTTCCAGAACACCACAACCAGAAAATCTAGCTATTTAATGTCAGCAAAGAAGAATTTTATTTGCATTCTCTTTTTTGGGGGTTGGGGGGCAGGGTCTCCCTCTGTCACCCAGGCTGGAGTGCAGTGGTGCGATCACGGCTCACTGCAGCGTCGACCTCCCTGGGTTCAAGCAATTCTCCCACCACAGCCTCCCAAGTAGCTGGGACTACAGCTGCAGGCCGCCATGCCTGTGGCTGATTTAAACAATTTTTTTTTGTAGTGGTGGGGGTCTGACTATGTTGCCCAGGCTTGTTTCAAACTCCTGGCTTCAAGCAGTCCTCCCACCTCAGCCTCTCAAAATGCTGGGATTACAGGCATCAGCCACCATGCCTGGTCACATTGTCCTTACTTTGGATTATATATGAGATACAGGAGGATTCTAATCATTTACTGAAGAAATATTTATTAAGCACCTGCTGTGTACCAGGCACTATTGTAGGAATAAGAGATAACATCAGTAGGGGGATAAACCTCCAAACAAACAAACAAAAAAATCCCTGCCCTCTGTGGTTTATCCTCCAGTGGTGAGATAGAAAAGCATAGCAAAGGAGTAAAATATGTAGTTAGACAGGAGACAGTGAGGATTGTAAAAATAAAATAGACCATGGTGAGGGCAGGGGAGCTATGGGGGTTTGGGGTGGATTTTTGAAAGGGGTGGTGATAAAATGATGTCCCACTGTCTCCCGGATCAGGGGCTTTCAAAGCTCATTCAGGGCCAATTTTAGTCCGTGGAACGATTCGGATCCCCACCCCCACCAGTATGTGTCAGCCTCAGTTTACAAATCTCCGAGAGGAGGCCACTCACAAGGCATCTTTCGTAGTTACTGGGAAAGTTACTCAAGGTGTCTCTGGAAGGGCTTGTAGAATGGGTCATCCCCAAATCGGCGCTTGGAGAAGCCTGCAGAATATGCAAAGAGGCCTCAGCAAGGAGGCAGAGGAGGCCCGGACTGAGGAAGGGAAACGGAGAGGTGGTTGTGCCTAGGGTTTTGGAATTCCCCGTGGAGTTGGGATTTGCTGTGATTAGACACCATCTGGGCCGGGCGTGGTGGCTCACACCTGTATCCTGGCACTTTGAGAGGCTGGGGTGGGTGGATCACTTGAAGTCAGGAGTTCGAGACCAGCCTGGCCAACATGGTGGAACCTCGCCTCTACTAAAAATACAAAAAGAAAACAGGCATGGTGGTGAGCTCTTGTAGTCCCAGCTCCTCAGAAGGCTGAGGCAGGAGAATTGCTTTAACCCGGGAGGCAGAGGCTGCAGTGAGCTGAGATGGTGCCACTACCCTCCAGTCTGGGCCTGGACAGTCCAGTCTGTCTCAAAAAAAAAAAAAAGACCCTCTCCTGAGGGCATTTACTAAGAAGGCTCCCAATGACGAGACAGTGTCATGTATTGCAATTCCAGCATAACAGGCTAATAATAACATGTGAATGGTTAACGCTAATGATCCCCCGTGGTCTCCAGTGCCAGGGGCTCCCTACACACTGGGCGGGTGAGGAAATGCTGGCGCTTACTGAGCTTGGAACACAGGCCGGGACCTGGGCTGTTTGTGTCTCCTGTGATGCTAGAACACATCAGCTGGAAGGCTCACAGCCACAGAAATGTGTCCTCTCCCAGTCCTGGAGGCCGGAAGTTCAACATCAAGGCCTTGGCAGGGTTGTGCCCCCTCCAGAGCCTCTACAGAGGATCCTTCCCATTTCCTCCAGTTCCCGGTGGCCCCGTGTATTCCTGGGCTTCCAGCTGTGTCGCTCCAATCTCTGCCATGTGGAAACATGGCCTCCTCTTCTGTTTCTTATGAGGAGTCCTGTCATTCGATCTGGGGGCCAGCCTCATTGAGGACACTCTCATCTCCAGATCCCTAATTTAATCCCACCGCAAAAACTGCTTTTCCAAGTGGGCTCCCCTGCACAGGCCTCAGGGCTTGGTGTGTGGACGTCTCTTATTGGGGGCCACCATTCCACTCACTCCCCAGGCTAAGTACTCAGTGCCTCAAATCTCAATCCTTGCAACAACCCCCATCCTCTGTGTAGAGAGGAGGAAACCGGGTCTGCGGGCGTTGATGCAGTTGCCCAAGGTCACACAGCGGCAAACCGTTGAGTCCATCTGCGCCTGCATCTCCCCAGGCATCCTTCCCGGCCTCGGCACAGGACAGACGCCAGGGGTGGGAAGGCCTGACGTTTTTCCGAATTCCTCCTCCTCCAAACAGCAAAATTATGCGACAGTTAAGAAGCAGTCACAGGATGAGGAAGGGGGTGCGGAAGGACCCAGGAAAACTGTGGATGGTTTTGGAGATGCACGTGAAGATTAACCAGGGCTGTGTCCCCACCACGTGGGTGCATTGAGATGGTGATTGTGGCTGTTGTTACAATATTCATTATTGTATAAGCTACCCCTGCTCCTAGCCCTAACCCTAACTCTGTGCCCTGTTTTCTGTGAAGAGCCATGCATTTATTGCCTGATAGGTCCTCATGGTCACCGTTCGAGGTAAGTTCTAGCTTCAGCCCTATTTTACAGTTAGGAACACTGAGAACTGTTTTGCTCACTTTCACCTTGGCTCCCTGTCTGAAAAATTCCATCTAGGGTCATGAACTCCATCCTCCGAGCCCCTCTCTCCTCTCCCCAAATGGAGGTGCATGTCTGGAATAGATCCGACGGCCTTTTTACCTGGAGGGCAGTGACTGGTCGCTTCCTGGCTCCCTTCTGGGCAGGCCTGCAGGGGGCAGTACTGGGGCTCCTGGGAGACTGAGGACAATGGGGCTCCTTTGGGTGCCTGTGGCCTGGGAGGCAGGGCTGGGTCCCGGGTGAGGCCACAGCCGCGGGTGGGCCCACCTAAGCAGGGCACAAGAGGCTGCCGGGAACACAGGAAAGCACCGAGGTCTTGGAACAAACACAGCGCCGGGTGCTTGCGGAAGGGAAATGAACACAAATCTGGCTGCAGCATGGACCGCCACCTCCCATACGAGCCTGTCCACTGTCCCCACCTCTCACTGGGCCCTGGAGAGACTGGAGCCCAGAAACGCTGCCCGTAGTGAGGCCTCCGGCCCCTTCCCTGGAAGATCGGCTCGGACTCACTTTCCCAAAAAGGCCTGCGCCGGGCCAGCTCCCCGGGTGCCTGGCCCCTCAGGCTCCCCTGGACTGAGTCTTAGCAGCTGCAGCTGCACCTGGCCAGGAGGCCAAGTTCTGAGCTCCAGGGTTCTGGCATCAGGAGGTGGGGTGCTCAAGGCTGCGCAGCACCCAAGCCTGGAAGTGCAGCCATGTATGGGAGGGGCCCTGAGTGTATCCAGGATGTGGTGGCCTGGCCTGGGGGCTGCTGGATTGGGCCACACCGGGAAAGAGGGGTCCAGGGTGGCTGCACACTCCCTGAAGGGTTGGGGTGCTCCTTCCAGCACGAGGCAGGTCCCCACAGGGGCAGAGAAGCTCCAACCCGGGTGGGCCGGGGAACCCAGCTGCCTGGGTCAGAATCCTGGCTCCCATATACCCACCTGTGGCCTTGAACAAAGTTTCTTAACTTCTCTAGGTCTCAGTTTTCTCACCTGAAAAATGAGGCTGATCCCTGCACCCATCTGAGAGGCTGCTGGAACACTCAGTGGGGACATCTGTGCAGAAGCCCTTTGCACACTCCTGGAAGGTCCTCCGCGTCTCAGCCGTGTTCCCAGTACTGTTCCTGCCCTTACGATGATATCCATGTCATCACCTTCCCTCTGGCTGCTGGGAGCATGGCAGCGGGACGGCACATTTCTTCGTGCTAAGCCCATTGTGTGTCCAGTGCTGTGCTCAGAGCTTCTACGCCTTACCCCTCCACTTGGCAGCCTTGGGAGGTAGCTCTGAGGCCTCCATTCGTGGATGAGAAAATAGAGGCTCAAAAAGGGGAAGGGTCTTCATTAATTTACTCGCTCATTCACTGGACACATACTTTCTGAGTCCCAGGCCTTGTCCGTGGTGCAAGGGAGATGGTGGTGGATGAGGCAGATGATGCCATGTCCTCGTGTGGATCACCTTCCTGCCAGGTCTGGGCCACACAGCTGAGCCACGGGGAGAGGATTTGGTTCCACATCCACCCCTCTCTATGGCCCAGGCTTGTCCACTTCTCAGTGCTCCATTTTACCTGCACACAGGTGCTGGGAGAAGGTGGCACAGAATGAGTGTCTGGCCTCCCACCCTCCAGGGAAGGCTGTGTGCGTGCACATGCATATGCATGTGTGTGCATGCCTGTGTGTACATGTTTGTGAGTGGGTATGTGCATGTTTACATGTATATGTGTGTGTTCCTATGTGCATGGATATGTATGCATGCTTCTGTGTGTCTGTGTGTGTATGCATGTGCACACAGGTGCATGTGTGTGGATGTGTGTGCATGTGTACACTTGCATGCTTGTGTGTGTGTACAGGCTGGTGTTCGTGTGTGCACATGCATGCTTGTAGGCCCCTGTGTGGGGGGCTATGTGTGTGCCTAGCCATGCTGAAAGAAACCTGCATTCTGCTTTTGATACTTGTAAGTTTGTTCTAACCCTGGGAAGTGTCGAGAAGCTGGGGATAGGTAGGTCCCTGCTCCATGTCTGACTTCACTAAGAAAAGGGGATGAAGAGATACCTTGGCTCCTGGCTTGGGGCCTAGGTGGCAGGGCCAGCGGCTTGACTTAGGAATGTAGCCTTCTCTGCACATACCTGCACCCAGGCCTCAGAGCTCCTGGGTCTGGCTCTGAAGAAGTTTTGCAAAGCCTCTTCAGTGTCTAAGGAGGCTCTGTCCACCTCCTAGTGCCTCCCACCGCTCCTCAGCTCAGCTTCATTCCTGGTGGCCTCTGCATGTCCAGGAGTCACTGAGTGGCATGCACATACCCCCTGGGAGGGGTATTTACTGGCAGCCTGCAGGCAAGGGTTGGACAGAGAAGCAGATAGGAGGCTCAGGGAAGACCGGGTGACATGGTTGCCAGAACTCCTCAGTACTGCCCCTGCCTCCCCAAGTCCCAGCCCTAGGTCAGACCAGAAGAGGTGAGCAAATCCTAGAAGGGTCCCCATCCCTGCTCCCCTGCCCCAGGGATGCCTCTGCCAATCCCAGCCTTAGGTCGGACCGGAAGAGGTGAGCAAATTCTAGATGGATCTCCATCCTGCTTCACTGCCCCCGGGGATGGCTCCCCCAATGCCAGCCTAGGTCAGACCAGAAGACGTGGGCAGATGCTAGATGGATGCCATCCCTGCTTCATGTTCCTGTCTTGACTTGGGGCCACACAGCCACTCCGCCACCTCCCTGGGTGGACTTTGCTGGGAGACCAGTACAGGTCACTTTATCTGAAGTTGTTCAAGCCAGAGAAGAAGTGTCTTTCAAACTATTAGTCCTGGATTTCCCAAATTAGAGTCCCTGTACAACCCAGTGCCATAAAAGTCTTTGTGGGGAAAAAAAAACCTAGCCTGCAGTCAAACGTGTTTTTGCACACTGCACGCTTGATGCCTAGCTCCCTGCTGGAGCGTCGTGTGTTTTAGCACGTCAGTGGTTCTGAGAAGTCTCTGCCAAGGGAACCTTTGAAATCTGTGTGTGCAACGGATAAGTCAGGCGGGTATTTGGGCTGGGAAGTTTAAAGATGAGTTGGGAGACAGGATAAGTTGGTTATAAAAATTTTTTAAAGACATAAATTCAGAGGAAGCTGTATGGATAACAGGACTCTATAAAGAGAAAGAAAACAGCACCAAGCCGAAGCACGCTTTGCATTCTTTGGGCTGCAGTGGTGAGGTAGGCTGAGACCCAGGGGATATCAACCAGGTGGAGTTTGGGGTTCCAGAAACTCTGAGGCCATCATTAAAGCTGACTGTGGCATTTTGTGCCACCAGCAAGGAATGAGAATTCCTGCCAGTGTTTTGTATTTTATTCTAATAAGGATGCAGCGATATGTCATTGTGGTTGTAGTTTGCATTTCCCAAATGGCAAATGGCCTTGAAAATCTTTTCATGTGCTTATTTGCCATCCATGTATCTTCCTTGGTGAAGTATCTGTTTAGATCTTGGGGTGTTTTTAAAAATTGGTCTCTTTGATGTCTTATTGTTGAATTTTAAGAGTTCTTTATATATTCTGGATACAAGTCCCTTTAATGGCTATGTGATTTGAAAATATTTTCTCCAAGTCTGTTGCTTGTCTTTTGATTCTCTTAACAGTATATTGCACAAAGCAAATGTTCTGGATTTGACAAAGTACAACCTCTCAATTTTGTTCCATAAGGATTGTGCTTTTGGTGCCATATCTAAAAACTCATCACCAAATATGAGACGATGTGGATTTTATCATATATTTTTCTAGAAATTTTATAGTTTTACATCTTACATTTAGGTGAATCATCCGTTTTGGGTTATTTTTGGGGTAAGATGTGGGGTATCTGTCAAGTTTTATTTATTTTTTGCATATGGATGTGCAATTGTTCCACTGCCATTTGTTGGAAAGATTATTCTTTCTCCATTATTTGCCTTTGCAACTTTCCCAAAATTCAGTTGCTCATATTGGTGGGGGGTCAATTTCTGGGCTCTCTGTCCTGCTTTATTGACCTCTATGTCTGTGCTTTTACCAATACCATACTGTTTTGATTACTGTAGCTTTATAGTAAGTGTTGAAGCTGGGAATGTGCATCGTTCAACTTTTTTCTGCTTCAAAATTGTTTTGACCATTCTCGTTCCTTTGCCTTCCATATTAACTTTATAGTCAATTTGTCTAAATCTATAAAAAAAAGCATATTGAGATTTGGATTGAAATTTCAATGAATCTGTAGATAAAATTAGAAAGACAACATTTTAATAGTATTTAGTTTTCCAACCCATGGACAGAGTAGATCTCTTCATTCATTTACATCTTTTATTTATTTCATTAGTGTTTTTTAGTTTTTAGCCTACAAGCACTAGCATATTTTGTTAGATTTATGCGTAAGTATTTCTTGTTTACAGGGGAGAGGGAGTATTATAAATGGTATTATTTTTGTAATTTCAAATCCTAACTGTTCGTTGCTAGTATAGATACACAATTGACTGTTGTATTTTGGTAATGTATCATATGACCTTGCTAAGCTCATTTAGTTATTCTAGGAGTTTTAAAGATGATTCTTTCCTAAGTAGATAATCATGTCAACAGCAAATAAAGACAGTCTTATTTCTTCCTTTCCAATTTGTATGATCTTTATTTTTTTACTTGTCTTCGTGCACTGGCTAGGACTTCCAGTATTATGCTGAGTAGAACGTGGAGAGAGGACTCCTTGGCCTTCTCCAATCTTAAGGGAATAGCATTCAGTCTCTAACCATTAAGTCTGATGCTAATGATAGGTTTTTGTAAGTGTCTCTTTATTAAGCTAAGAAATGTCCCTGTATTCCTACTTTTGTGAGAGGTTTGTTAGCCATCAGGGGATGTTGAATTTTGTCCTATCTACTGATGTGCTTTTTCCACATATAACTGAGATAATCATATGGTTTTTCTTATTTAATCTGTTAATGCGATAAGTTGTATTCATTGATTTTTAAGCTCATTGAATTTTTGATGGACAAAATAATGACAGTTTTAAAGGTATTTAAATGTATGCATGATTACTTACGGCTTCTAGGTCTTTCTGGCTGAGCGGCTTTGGGTAAGTCACTTAACCTCTCTGGGCCTCAGGCTGGTTCATCTGTACACTGAGAGTTCGGTGGGATCATTGATCTCTAAAGGCCATTGCAGTCTGGGTGAGGGGAGGATATGAATGATAACAAGAGCCATGTTTTCCTGTGGCTTTGCAGCAAGCCTAAGAGTTTATCCTTATTGAGCATCTTTTGTTTGCCAGATCTTAGGCTAGTGACATTTCATCATTTTTCTCACCAACGTTGTGAGATATGTATTACAACGGCAGTCCCCAACCTTGTTGGCACAGGGGACCAGTTTCCTGGAAGATAGCTTTTCCATGGACGGGGGCGGTGGGGATGCTTTTGGGTTGATTTAAACACATTGCATTTATTTTGCACTTTATTTCCATTATTATTACATTGTAATATGAAATGAAATAATTATACAGCTCACCATAATGTAGAATCAGTGGGAGACCTGAGCTTGTTTTCCTGCAACTGGAAAGTCCTATCTGGGGGTGATGGGAGACAGTGACAGATCGTCAGGTGTTTAGATTCTCATAAGGAGTGTACAACCTAGATCCCTCGCATATGCAGTTCACAATAGGGCTCGAGCTCCTATGAGACTCTAATGCTGTGTCTGATCTGACAGGAGGCGGAGCTCAGGTGGTGAGGCGGGCAAGCCATGGGGAGTGGCTGTAAACACAGACGAAGCTTCACTCAATTGCCTGCAGCTCACGTTTTGCTGTGTGGCCTGGTTCCTAACAGGCCACCTACTGGTCCCAGGGGTCTGTGGCCCAGGGGTTGGGGACCCCTGCATTACGGACTTTACTTCACAGAAGAGAAAATGGGAACACAGAGAGGTGAAATAATTGTTTAGGGCCGTGTGTGTGGTGAGTGGAAGATGCCATCTCGTAAAAGGGGTAGGAGGGGAAGTGGGTGCTGGTCCAAGCCTCCAGCTCAGCAGCTCGGCCACAGGTGGCTTCTGAGCATCTCAGCTGTGGCTCATCCGAACTGAGATGGGTCGTCAGTGCACACGGAGGTCTAGATTTCAAAGACTTGGTACAAAAATTATTTTTAATATCGTATCACAATCTTTATATCCTGAATTTCATATTGAAATCATAGTTATATATAGGATTAAATAAAATATATTTTGAAAATTAATCCCACCTGTTTTGTTTTACTTTTTAAAAGTGATCAGTAGAAAAATTGCGTATCTGGCTCAGACTTTTTTTTGAGATGAGGTCTCACAGTGTCACCCAGGCTGGAGTGCAGTGGCACAATCTCCACTCACTGTAGCCTTCACCTGCCAAGCTCAGGTGATCCTCCCACTTTGGCCTCCCGAGTAGCTAGGACTACGGGTGCATGCCACCATGCTCAGCTAAGTTTTTGTATTTTTAGTAGAGATGGAGTTTTGCTATATTGCCCAGGCTGGTCTCAAACTCCTGGACTGAAGCCATCTGCCAGACTCGGCCTCCCACAGCGATGGCATTAGACATGAACCACCGCACCTGAGCAGACTTTGTTTCTCCTGCACAGCCCTGCTCTAGGCTAGAAGTCAGGAAATGATAGCTCATGAAACAAACATGGCCAATGCCCTTTTTCTTGTAAATAAAATTTTATTGGTACACAGTCGCATCCATTTGTTGACATAGTGTGTATAGCTGTTTTTGAACTGCAACAGCAGAATTCGGTGTTTCCAAGAGACTGCTCAGAACGTCCACAACGCTTACTACCTGGCCTTTTACAGAAAAAGTTGGCTAACCTCTGCTCTAGATCAAAGTTTGGGAGGCCCAGAATATTTACTGTCTCTGTGGGAAGATTATAGATGATTTTACGTTTGCTTCTTTTTATATCTCTGTCTTTTGTAAAGTTTCTGAAACAAAAACATCAGTTTTGATAATAAAGAAGAAAAATTATAAGGACTTTTTAATTATAAAATAGTAAATTATGGGACAGAGAAACAGAAAAAGGGTGGCACTGGGACTGACCCTGGAAATGAGCCACCCCTGTTTAGCTCCTGAGTGCGGGCCTCCTGAGAAGGCCTGGGAGTTGCCCAGGAAGCCTGTTGCATGGGAAGCAATCCAAAGGCCCCTTCCTTACCGAGGGGCTGTTTACATGGGAGTGGGAGGGAGGAGCGCGGGGCTAAGGAAGCCAGTTAGCCACAGGCAGGCCTGGGGAGGCTGGGCCATACAGCGTGGGGGGTTCGGGAAGCGGGGCCCATCTGGTTTGCATTAGGTTTCTAAGGTTGATAGCAAATAAGGGTATTAGAGCTAATTTACTTATTTAGAGAAAGACGACTCAATCCCAGGAACTGATTGGGAAGGAGCAGCCCCCTTCTCCTCCACTGCAGAGATGCCCCATGGGAGGGGGGGCCTGCTATGCCCAGGCCCCTGTGTGAAGATTGGTATCTTTTTAAAAATAGCCCTGCAATCATGTGTGGCCTCAGGCTAGACTGGGGCACTTCCAGCCCCCTAGTCCTGCCTCCTCGGGCTGGGGCTGGGGTACACTCCCAGGGGTTCTTGACCCTGTCCTCCAGCTCCTTGGATTTGGGTTCCCACAACAGTCCCGGACCGCAGGTAACCTACGGGGTGAGGCCAGGAGGGTAGCACACACAGGGCTCATCTCTCCGGGTGCAGAGTTCCACATCCAGCAGCCTCAGCACTCTGGATCCCAGGGGGTCATCAAAACATCACAGGGAGGCCTGGGGATGTGGCTAAGTCCGCATAGAGCCGACAGCAGGTTCCCATCCATGCTGCCCAAAGCTCAGGCCCCCCAACCCATTTCCCCCAGGAGCCAGGAACAATGACATCACGGCTGGGGTCCCCGACCCATTTCCCCCAGGAGCCAGGAACAATGACGTCACGGCTGGGGCCCCCGACCCATTTCCCCCAGGAGCCAGAAACAATGACGTCACGGCTGGGGCCCCCGACCCATTTCCCCCAGGAGCCAGGAACAATGACATCATGGCTGGGGCCCCTGATCCATTTCCTCCAGGAGCAAGGGACAATGATGTCACAGCTGGGGCCCTTGGCACAAGTTCCATTCTCAGACCAAGGGCTTGGGTTCACAGAATTCTGGCCCTGTGTGGAGGCAGCACTCCCTTTGGCTTGGGTTTTTGGAAAGAGCTTGGGCTTTGGCGTCAAACCAGGATGGGTTCAAATCCTAGCTTTGCCAAGTTCCGCCTTGGGGAACTTCATTTTCCCCATCTGTGAGAGGCTGAAAGTGATACCCATGACATGAGCTGGTGGCGAGGACTAGACAGGGAGAGATGGGAGTGGGGACATCACAAGGCTGGGCACAGGGCTGGGAAAAGAGGCAGCTACGCTGAGGAAAAGAAGGCAGGAGGATGAGTTCATTTTGTCGAGATGGATGTTACTGAGGTGGGGAGGGCATTTCAGCTGGGGGATCAGTACGTAGCTCTATGACATTAACTTTAGAGTTCAGCTGGAGATGCTCTGGGTCCTTCCTTCTTCCTCCCTCCCTGCCTTCCTCCCTTCCTCTTTTCTTCCTTCCTTCCTCCCTCCCTCCTTCTCTCTCTTCCTTCCTTCCTTCCTTCCTTCCTGCCTTCCTGCCTTCCTGCCTTCCTCCTTTTCTCTCTCTCCTTCCTTTTTCCTTTTACAACATTTTAGGGGCCCTCTCCTTCCTTGCCTTTCCTTGCCTTTCCTTGCTCTTCCTTCCTTCCTTCCTTCCTTCCTTCCTTCCTTCCTTCCTTCCCCTCTCCTTCCTTCCTCCCTTTCTCTCTCTCCTTCCTTTTTCCTTTTACAACATATTAGAGGTTCAACATGGCTGAATTATCCACACTGTTCTTGGACCAAACAGCATGTTGCAGATTTACTAAACTATTTATTTATTCCTTCTTCAAACTTTATATTTAGTAGTGCCTATTAGATTCTGTAATTCCTGTTAAATCCATATTAGGATTCCTGTATCATTCATCATGCAAATGAGTCATTCAGCCAGTAATTACTAAATGCCCACCACCAAGCTCTGTCTTAGGAGCTGAAGTCATAGCCATGAACAATTATAACTAATTTATACCAAAAACATAAGGAGCAAGAGGTAAGGGAAATAGAAATCTAATACTTTGCAATGGTCTTATAGCAGTGGCTTTCAACTCTAGTTGCATATTTGAATTACTTGGGAAGATTTTAAAAAATATGTGACCCCACCACAAACCGACTAAAGTTGAATCTCAGGGTGGGTTCGGGGAGAGTCACATCGGTTTATTTTGTAGATTCCCTGGGTGATATGAATGCAAAGTTAATGTTGAGAATCACTGGCCTCTAATTAACCTCAATCGCAAAGTCTTGTTACTAATTCTTGATCTTGTTACTCTAATCTATTGGTTCTCAAAGTGAGGTCCCAGACCAGCAGGATCTGCATCCCCTGGGAGCTTTTTGGAAATGCAGATTCTCAGGCCCAATCCCAGGACTGCAAAGTCAGTAACTCTGGCGTCGGCCCAGGAATCTCTGTACAAACTCTTAGGTAATTCAGTGCAGGCTTGAGCCTGAGACCCTCTGCACTGGTGCATGAAACACATCTGTTTGCTCTGATGTTCTCACCTCATCTCAGCTGAGCACTTACTGCTCAAGTCTGGTGCTCTCCCTGAGGCTTAGGGTCTCATCCTGCATGCGAATTCAATGCCAACTCCGTTGGTGGGAGTGGCTCCTTGAGAAGCATCATGAAGATTTGCCTGGGCTCACTGGAAGGAATGCAGCAATCAATTAGTGATGTCTGCATGGGGATGGGTGTGGAGAGTTTTGTCTCTTCAGGCTCAGCATCTGTAATCTACATCAGCAGCCTCTATCATTTGAAAACTCTGATATTCTTAGTTCGGGCGCCTTGTCTATTTCTGTTTTCCAAGCTGCACTAGGCTTTAGCAGGCTACTTTCTTCACAGACTTAGCCAAAAAAAAAAAAAAAAAAAAAAAAAAAAACAAAAAAACTCAAACCAAAAGCCCACATTCACCACCGTTTTAGATAAAGTTCAATGGACTGAAATTCCCAACGGCAACAATAACACCAACAAGTTAGTGTTTCTCCCCCCGGCAAATCCCCTCCACCTTGCTTCTATTATGTCAGTGGCCAACTCATTCTCTCCTGCCAGCTTTGAAGTCCAAGTTATTTCTGTTTTCAATTCATTCTTTCCTTTGCAATAAAATTAATTTTGACGTGATTAGAAAAGGAATGTATCATCGTGATATGAAATTGATAAAATGCTAAACAAAAAGGATTAAAGTCATCTGAAATCCCACTATCCAGAAATAATTAATTCACCTTTAACACTTTGGTTGTATCCTTCCTGACTTCTCTCTCTCTCTCTTTCTTTCTTCTCTTGACACTGGGAGGGGAAGCTGACCTATGTACGGTACATTGCCTAATTTCACTCATTTCAAAATATAATGACGAGCTAACGGCTTTATTGAAAAAGTGAGGGGCCCTATGGTTTTGAGGTATAAAGATAATTATTGAATCACTGTGCGGTTACTCCCTAAGGCGTACTCCTCCTTCTTTTCACCTATTGCATGTTCAGGGCTGCAGGTGAACTCTGCAGGGCTCCCTGCAGCAGCCACTGAGTCCTCCAGTGACACTGTACAGTGCTTTTATTGCTGATATTTTTGGCCACCCTTAACAGGTGAGGAAACAGAGCCTGAGAGCGGGAAGTGCCCTTCTCAGGGGCACATCTCTCCAGACTCCTCCATTCTTTCTCTATCCCCCGGAAGCTCACACTCTATCAGAGGAGGTGACCCCCTCATAATACCTAAGTCTGAAGTGCCCAGTAAAGGTTTAGAGAAGTTCAGGGGCAGTTGAAGGGGCAGGGAGAGGCTTTTTGTCTACCTGAGAGAGGAGAAGATGGAGTCAGGGAACCTTCTTGGAGGAAGTGTCCCTACAGGAATAACCCTATATGTGGTCCTATGTGACTCCTCTGATGTCATACTAGTCAGGATTCATTCAGTTTTAAGTGACAGAATGACTTTACATGTATGGAAAAATATATAATACAAGGACCCCATCTTTGGAGTTCAGGCATGGTGGGATCCAGGTGCTCAAATCCTGTTGTAAAAATCTGCCCTCTCCCTTCCCTTGGTTCCATTTTGGTGTAGGTTGGTTTCATTTTCAGGGAGTTTTTCTCCAAGGGCTTCCCTCCAGCAACTTGACTTCCACCCTGTCAGTTTAGTAATGCCAGTGTGAAGAGCCTGTTCATTATCCGTTGTTCCAGGAATGTCCTGGGGTTGACTCTTACTGGCTTGGTCATGTGCCATCTGTGAGCCAATCGATGTGACTTTTTTTGTCTGGGCCTAGGTCTTGTGTTCACCCCCGAAACTGGGAGGTGTTGTCATCAACCACCTGAATCTCGTGGACTGAGAATGGTATAGGGATAGTTTCCAAAAGGAAATTGAGAGTCTAACCCCAGAAACAGGATGAATGAAGATTGGCAGTCGAGCAAAGCTGTCCAGCACAGTGCGAGCAGTGCCACCATTGAATACACCTCCTTCAAATGCTTCTTCAGAATAGAGCCTTTTATCCTTCTGCTTCCCTAACAAGATGATTTCAGTTGCATATTAACAGGGCCTGGAGTTATCTGATCAAGTTATTAGCACCCAGTGCGTCCTTTAGGACAGGCAGGGACTCGAGATTTTCAGGCAGAGGACAAGCAGGCTACGAGGGAGAGAACATTCTGGAGCTCAGGAAGCATGAGTGGGAGGCTCTGGCATTCGGAGGATAGCGTGATAGACCCCAGTGTGGGTGCTGGAAGTTTCCAAATAGACTTCGTGAACAAGCTGCACGATTTCACAATTTTCCTCCTGGGTCAGCCATGTTACAGCAGAAATTTTTTTTTTTTTTTTTTTTTTTTGAGATGGAATCTGGCTCTGTCGCCCAGGCTGGAGTGTAGTGGCGCGATCTTGGCTCACTGCAAGCTCCGCCTCCTGGGTTCATGCCATTCTCCTGCCTCAGCCTCCCCAGTCGCTGGGACTACAGACGCCCGGACCACGCCCGGCTAATTTTTTGTATTTTTAGTAGGGACGGGGTTTCACCGTGTTAACCAGGATGATCTTGATCTCCTGACCTCATGATCCACCCACCTCAGCCTCCCAAAGTGCTGGCAGTACAGGCGGGAGCCACCGTGCCTGGCCCACAGCAGAACTTTTGAGCGGGTTCTCAGCTACTGCAGGCCAGGCTCTGGCTTCCACATGCAAGGACAGTTCATTCCAGGTGGACAGTTCCACCGGCTAACAGATGTGTCTCTGTTTACTCCTTGGCTCACCCACTCACCCTCCAAGCTTCCACTTTCCTATCAGCCCCTCTTCCAGCCTGGAGCCGCCAGGAGTGTGAGGAGCGTGTGTGGTTTGCTCATTATTCTATCTCCATTGCCTGGCACACAGCTGGTGTTTAATAAGTGCTGTTCGGTGGATAATGGGTGGTTGGGTGAGCAGATGATGGTGTGAATGGCTTGGCGGATGGGCGGATGGGTGGATGGACGAGTGGATGAATGTTTAGGTGGAGGGCTGGGTGGATGGATGAGTGGATGAATGTGTAGGCGGAGGGCTGGGTGGCTGGAGGATGACTGAGTGGACCCACAGCTGGATCAGCAAGGTTCACTGGAGGCAGAATTCTGTGACTGTGAAGAGTAAGGTCTCTGTAGCCAGATTGCCTGGGTTCAAATCCCGTCTTTGCTCCTTACCTGCTTGTTGACCTTGGGTAAGTTTTTAGCCTCTCTGGGATGCCATTTTCTGATCAGTGAGATGTGGGTTCCACCAGGACTTACCTCAAAGGTTGTTGAGAAGATCATCCGAGATGTTACACATGAAAGCACTTGGCACAGTGCCTGCCACACGCTGAGAGCTCAGTGACTGTGACCTGCCTTGTCCGTTGTCATTTGCGTTCTAACAAATGGTTCTTTTGTACTGGCTGATGTGTTACTGGGTGCTACCCAGACACTAGGGACACAGCAGAGAATGGCGAGGTGCCCCTGCCCACCTCGAGCAAGCACGTTTATGGGGTGCACGTTTCCCTTTTGTCTTGCACAGCGCTTTTATCATTTATACGCATTTTTCATATCTGCACTAATGTTTTTAAAGAGTTCCCCCCATACTGGGCTGTACAGTCCAGCCAGGGCCTTTACTGTTTTGTTCCCAGCTGGATATCAAAGAAAGAACAAGTGATTATTCTCCTTCCACTTGCTCAGGCCAAACACCCTGAGGTCTGCCTTGTATCTTTCCTTTCTCAGGCCACGTTCAGTCTGTTGCAGAACCTATCGGCTCTGCCTTCACAATATACCCAGAATCCAGTTTCCTCTCACAATTCCCTGGTGACCTCTTGTGGGACACCAATTCCTCACTGGAATCCTGCTCACCGGGCTCCCTCTCCGTGTTTGTCCCCACGGTCCCCCAACCCAGCATCAGCCAGGGTGCTCACAACACATCGATTTTACCCTCTAAACTCTCCCAGGGGTTCCTGCCTCATCCAAAGTAAAGCTGACAAGCTTACCATGGCTTCCAGGTCCTTGCAAAACTGTCTCCTGCCTGCCCTTGCCTGGGACGGCAGAGACCTTGTCTCTCCATCTCTCACTGCCTCCTCACCGCTCCAGCACGGGCCTGGCTGACCCACCCACGTGCCGGGCACACGTCTGTCGGAGCTGTGCGTGCTGTGTTCCCTCTGCCTCGAATGCTGTGCTCAGTGATCTGAGCGCTCCTCCCTCCCTTCCTTCGGGGTTTCTGTCAGTGAGGTCTTCCCTGGCCATGTCTCTAAACACTGTCAGCATCCCTCTTCTGACGCGTCTTATCCTCCCTCCCTGATTTCTTTTTCTTCATAACACTTGTCTATCTAACATACAGTGTGTTTCATCGAGTGTCTTTTTTCCTCCAGCTGGAAAGTTAATTCCATGAAGGTGGAGACTTTTTGTCTACTGTTGTGTCCCCAGTGCTTAGTATAGTGCCTGGCACATAATAAATGCCCAATAAATACTGGAGGAATTGTTACTACTACCATTACTACTACTACTACTGTTA
This sequence comes from Nomascus leucogenys, assembly GCF_006542625.1. NCBI lineage: Eukaryota > Metazoa > Chordata > Mammalia > Primates > Hylobatidae > Nomascus > Nomascus leucogenys. The sequence goes on from NC_044382.1 coordinate 152,250,991, forward strand.
CTGCTACTACTCCCATTACTACTACTACTACCACCACCATTACTACTACTACCACCATTACTACTACTACCACCATTACTACTACTACTATTACCATTCCTACTACTACTGTTACTGCTACTACTCCCATTACTACTACTACTACTACCACCATTACTACTACTACTACCATCATTACTACTACTGCTACTATTACCATTCCTACTACTACTGTTACTGCTACTACTCCCATTACTACTACTACTACCACCATTACTACTACTACTCCCATTACTACTACTACTACCATTACTACTACTGCTACTACTACCATTACTACTACTACTGTTACTGCTACTACTCCCATTACTACTACTACTACCACCATTACTACTACTACCACCATTACTACTACTGCTACTATTACCATTCCTACTACTACTGTTACTGCTACTACTCCCATTACTACTACTACTACCACCATTACTACTACTACTACTACCATTACTACTACTACCATCATTACTACTACTACTACTATTACCATTCCTACTACTGTTACTGCTACTACTACCATTACTACTACTACTGCTACCACCATTACTACTACTACTCCCATTATTACTGCTACTGTTACTGCTACTAGTACCTTACTACTACTACTACCATTACTACTACTACTACCACCATTACTACTACTGTTACTGTTACCATTCCTACTACTACTGTTACTGCTACTACTCCCATTACTACTACTACTACTACCACCATTACTACTACTACTCCCAGTACTACTACTACTACAACCAATACTACTACTACTACCAGCATTACTACTACTGCTACTACTACCATTACTACGACTACTGTTACTGCTACTAGTACCATTACTACTACTACTACCACCATTACTACTACTGCTACCACCATTACTACTACTACTCCCATTACTACTACTACTACCACCATTACTACTACTACTACCAGCATTACTACTACTGCTACTACTACCATTACTACGACTACTGTTACTGCTACTAGTACCATTACTACTACTACCACCATTACTACTACTGCTACTACTACCATTACGACTACTGTTACTGCTACTAGTACTGTTATTACTACTGTTATTGCTACTACTACCATTACTGCTACTACTACTACCGCCATTACTACTACTACTACTACCATTACTACTACTGCTACTACCGTTACTGCTACTGCTACCACCGTTACTACTACTACGACCACCATTACTACTACTACGACTACAACTACTGTTGCTGTTCTTATTGCTCACTTTCTCTCAGAGATGCTCTAATTCGGGTACTTGTCCCAGCCGTCTATTTTATGTACATTCTAATTTCGTATATCAACTTATTTTAGAAATCGCTGTTTTGCATTCCAGTTTCTAATTTGTAAATGGGAAGAAAGTGGAGGAAGCCCCCTCTAAGGTCTTGCCCAGTTAAAAAAAAAAAGAAAAAAAAACCTCTAAGGCTGTGTAGTAGAGTTGAATGGTGCCACCTAAGCCCCCAAGGATATGACCACATCCTAAACTCTGGAGCCCATGAGTATTACCTTCCATGGCAAAGGAGTACCTACTACCTTACATGACAAAAGATATAATTAAGTTAATGATCTTAAGACTGGCGCTGATTCCCTATTACCTAGGTGGGCCCTAAACCCAATGACAAGTGTCCTTAGAAGAGGCACAAAGAGGAAAAGGCAGAGAAGAGGAGAAAGCCACAAGATCACAAAGGAGATGCAGCCGTAAGTGAAGTAATGCTAATAGCCACCGAGAAGGAAGGGGCGAGGAAGGATCCTCCCCTACAGCCTCTGGAGGGAGTACTGTCCTGGCGACACCTGGATTCCAGGCCTTTGGCCTCCAGAAATGTAAAAGAACAATTGCTGTTTTAAGGTACAATGTTCATGGTGCTCTGTTACAGCAGCTCTGGGAAACAAACGCAGGCTGTGATTCCACGAAGCTGGCTGCAGGCTCAGACATCATGGTAGCTACTGCTGAGGACACAGCTCCCCTGGCTCCAGGCTGGGACCTGATATCAGCTCTCAGCTCTGTAGCTGGCCTCAGGCTGACACCAAGCCTCAGAGAAGACTTGCTGGGGTCGCTGCGTGCAAGGAGCTCCAAATTGTTCTCACGGCTGGCTGCTGTGGCTGCCTGGGAACACCTGGGAGCTTCTAAGCTGTGCTTCCACACTGAGCCAGCTTTCGCTTTCTAGGACCAAAATAGATGCGGACTTTGGCAGATCTCTGTTCAGAATCATCCGGGAAACAGTGTCCTTTGCGTGCTAGCTCCACTTCCATGGTTTATGTGAATAAACCACATCTACACATGTCCAGTGAGTTATTGATAACCATGTGACTCACCCGCTTGTGCAGGAGGCCTTCCCAGATGTTCCCCCATTGTTGGGTGGATGACACACTTCTGGTAGACCTTGGGCCTCGCTGGGGCTGCTGCGAAGTAGCGTTTGCCTCTTGATTTGGCTTCTCCTTTTCTATTGCCTCCCCTCAAAACAGAAAAAAATTGGGATCACAGAGGAGGCTCATGGGAGTGCAGAAGAGGCTGACAGGGGGACAGAGGAGGCTCATTAGAGGGCAGAGGAGGCTCATGGGAGAGCAGAGGAGGCTCATGGGAGAGCAGAGGAGGCTCATGGGTGCAGAGGAGGCTCATGGGAGAGCAGAGAAGGATCATGGGAGTGCAGAGGAGGCTCATGGGAGTGCAGAGGAGTTTCATGGGATCACACAGGAGGTTCATGGAAGAGTAGAAGAGGGAGGCTCATGACAGTGCCCATTAGGCTTATGAAAGTCTAAAGGCAGAAACTACAGGCCAGATAGGCCTCATGGAGCTGGAACTGGGCTCATTACTCACCAGGAGCTGTTGGGGCCTCTGTGGGAGTGATGTCTCTTTCTTGGGGTCATGTGGCCCCTCTGGTCCTGGGACCTTGGCCCTGTCCTCTCCTCTTGACTGAGTGATGTCCTTTGTTTGCTCCTGATTTCTGTTTCATCCCGCAAATGGCCAAGGCAACCCACCCTGAACTAGTCAGGAGTGTTAGTGGCGGGAATGCTGGAAGCTCTCATGTGATTGAACTATCAAACTACAGGAGGCAGGGGAAGGGCAAAGAGTGCCTTGAGGAACAACTGGAGCTGAGTACCAGGAGGCCATCACCCCCATGTCTCTCACTTCTGGTTCTCTCCACATCAGTGTCCTGGCCCTGTGGACTGCCTTCCTCCTTGTGGCAGGATAGTCAGCCACCAACTATTCCCAACCTGTGTGCAAAAGTTGTCTCTGATAGAGAGGGATTGAGCCTCACCCTCATTTTTGGTTCAGAGAAAACCCAGGGGAATGTCCTAATTGGCCCAGCATGGCTGGGGACCTGGCCTTGAACCCTGGCCAGGGTGGCAGTGCTTCATGATTGGCTGGTGGAGGTCAGGTTCAGTCATCTCTTGCCAAAGGTTGGTGTCACGTGAGACCGAGTGGTGCCTGCCAGAAGCAGGTTCATGCAGTCGAGGACAAGCTGTTCTCAGAACCCAGTAGGGTAAGGCTAACAGGCAAAGCATCACCCTATACATCCTGGGTCTTTCACCTGTCTCCAGGGATCTCGATTCCAGATTCATCTGATTGGTCCTGCACATCTCTTCTGGCCAGGCAGACTACGTTTCTGGCTACCCATGACTTACAATTTTTGCCTGCTAGGTGAGGACAGGGTCCATCGCATGGTATAACCTGGCCATCCCCCTCAAAGAGCTCTGTAGATGAAGTGGGCAGTGGTGAGTGTCTCCAGGCACTAATCTGTAGGAAGCCCAGGAGGACTTAGGAAGGATGCTGGCCTAGTGGGTGGGTGTTAGGGTGAGGGCCCTGGGAACCATAGCTGGGGCAATAGCTGTCCTGAGGCACTGGGAGGGAGAGGGGAGGGGCAGGAGCAGGTCACCCTGAAGGACATGGACAGGGCTTCAGAGTCAACAAGTTCAACTCTCATCTCCTCCTCTAACTAGCAGTGTGACCACAGCCAAATCACTTCACTTCTGCGAGTCACAGTTTTCTCATCAGCGACGTGAGGATAATAATAGGATTTATGTCATAGGTTTTTGTGAAAATTGAGATGCCGTGGGTAGAATGATCCCTAGGGGATGGTGGCGGAATGGCTGTTGGTTTTGTCCTGTCCCTGAGGCCAGGCCCTGCCACCTCTTAGCTGGTGACCCTGGGCAAGTTACCTAACTTCCCCCTGCCTCAGTTTCCTCATCTGCAAACTGGAGTTCAGAAGGCAGCTATAGGCCAGGCGCGGTGGCTCACGTCTGTTATCCCAGCACTTTGGGAGGCCGAGGTGGGCAGATCAGGAGGTCAAGAGATCGAGATCATCCTGGCCAACATGGTGAAACCCTGTCTCTACTAAAAATACAAAAATTAGTCGGGTGTGGTGGCACGTGCCTGTAATCCCAGCTACTCAGGAGGCTGAGGCAGAAGAATTGCTTTAACCCAGCGGGAGGCAGAGGTTGCAGTAAGCCGAGATAGAGCCACTGTCACCCCAGGCTGGACGACAGAGTGAGACTCCATCTAAAAAAAAACAAAAAACAAAAAACAAACAAAAAAGCAGCTGTAAAGATTAAGGGTACTGTCATATATAAAGCCCTGGGAAGAGTGCCTGGGACATCATGAACTCTCAGGCAGTGTGATATTCTGCTGTCAGTGACACGCATGCCAGCAGTCACTGGGTTTTTAGTGGAGAGGAGTTGGAAGAAATGAAGGATTCTAGACCAGAATGTTCCTGTTTAGAAGACACTTTATACAACTGTGTAAATAGTGGACAAACTGAAGTCCTTATTTGAAACATCCTGTCTTTGTAGATGTTTAAAAGTGCGCAAAGTATGTTAAAAATAGAGGTGGTGAATAATACATTTTGTAGATGTCCTTTATTTAAGGTTCATATGAAACACTGTCTTTTGAAAATCGATCAGACCACTTCTCTGAGCAGTACACATGATTATCTTCATGCTGGTTCGGGGCGGGAGGAGGAGAAGAAAGTGCAAAGGCTTTGCGCCACTGCATTTATGGGAGGCATGAGTGAGTGTTGTCCTGCCTGTCTGTGCATCTTCTTTTACTGTGCTCTGTACATGATGCATGTAAAGGACAAGCAAGTCCTAATTTACATCAGCTAGTCCTTCTCGATGTTAAAGGGGTTGCCAGTGTGTGATAAACGTAGAGTTAGGAAACTCATACACTGAGCGCACTTTGTGTTGAAATTCACAGGAAAGACTGTTCTTAAAAACACTTATAGAAGTGAAATTGTTAAAATCTCCTCTAGGCCAGGCACGGTGGCTCTTGCATGTAATCCCAGCACTTTGGGAGGCTGAGGCGGGCAGATCATGAGGTAAAGAGATCGAGACCGTGCTGGCCAACATGGTGAAACCCCGTCTCTACTAAAAATACAAAACTTAGCTGGGCATGGTGGTGCGCGCCTGTAGTTGCAGCTACTCGGGAGGCTGAGGCAGGAAAATTGCTTGAACACAGGAAGCGGACGTTGCAGTGAGCCGAAATTGCACCACTGCATTCCAGCCTGGTGACAGAGCGAGACTCCCTCTCAGTAAAAAACAAAACAAAACAAAACAAACAAGCATACCAAAAACAAAACTCTTCTAAGCATTATGGATGTTTCTGCCTGTCCATTGTGTTTGATAGAGCTGGGAAGGGGAAGGGTTCTAGGCCAGAATGTTCCTGTTCGGAAGACACTTTGAAATCATAGCCTGTGTTGTGTATATGCACTGTTTGTTCAATGCTGCTGTGTAGGTCATAGAAAACTTAAGTCCTGTTTGAAACACCCAGTCTTTCCAGATGTTTAAAGGTACACAATATATGTTAAAAGTAGAGGGCTAAAGTACACCCTGTATGCATTTTAAAAAAATTTTCATAGGCGTGGTTGCATTTGGGAATGAAGTTGTTAAACTTGATGTTTAGGAGAGTATGCTGTTCACTGGGTGGTGGCAGGTTGGGGGAGAAGGAAGCAGACAGAAAGAAGAGTTCTGTGCTCATAAGTTAGACTAGTTCAGATGGTCTAACCATTGTTGTATATGTGCATTTTAGTTAACATTGTTGTGTATTGAAAGATAAGTCCTACCGCTCAAAGTGTGTTAAAATAATCCCTTCATAAATGTCTGTTTTGTTTTTGTTTTTTTTGAGATGGAGTCTCGCTCTGTCATCCAGGCTGGAGTGCAGTGGCGTGATGTCAGCTCACTGTAGCCTCCGCCTCCTGGGTTCAAGCGATTCTCCTGCCTCAGCCTCCCAAGTAGCTGAGACTATAGGCACGTGCCACCACACCTGGCTAATTTTTCTATTTTTGTAGAGACGGGGTTTCTCTGTGTTGGCTAGGATGGCCTCCAACTCCTGACCTCAAGTGATCCATCCACCTCAGCCTCCCAAAGTGTTGGGAATACAGGATTGTGCCGCTGTGACCAGCCTGTAAATGTCCATTTGTTAGTTTTTAGGAAGGTCTGTCTTCTGGGAGAGACCTTTGTTAATCTACCTCTTGGAACTGAACGCAGTCCTACGCTTAACCACTGGGATGGTGGAAGAGGGAGAAGAGGAAGGGTGGAGGGAAGGGCTCCTTGCTACCTCTCCATAGCTCTAAGGTGGGTTTAAATGATAACTGTAAGTCTATGTGTGCATTTTCAATAACGTGCCCATGTTTATTATGGACAGAGTTCATTATTTTGCAGCATCTAAGCATTATAGACGCCTCAAGGTGACAAGGTATGATAAAAAGTGGAGCTAGTGGGCCGGGCGTGGTGGCTCACGCCTGTAATCCCAGCACTTTGGGAGGCCGAGGTGGGCAGATCACAAAGTCAGGAGATCGAGACCATCCTGGCTAACACTGTGAAACCCCGTCGCTACTAAAAATACAAAAAATTAGCCGGGCGTGGTGGCGGGCGCCTGTAGTCCCAGCTACTGGGGAGGCTGAGGCAGGAGAATGGCGTGAACCCGGGAGGCGGAGCTTGCAGTGAACCGAGACTGCGCCACTGCACTCCAGCCTGGGCGACAGAGGGAGACTCCTTCTCAAAAAAAAAAAAAAAAGTGGAGCTAGTGAATTAGCCAACTTGTAAACATCTTTTTGTTATAATTGATACAAAAGATGCATCTTAGACACGGAATTGCTAAGCTGCCTCTGAGCAGCGTATGTCAGGGCTTGCTCGTTAGGTGGGCAGCAGAGAGGTGGAAGGATTATAAAGACAGAGAAGTATGCAAATATGTTTATATTTACATTTCAACAATAGCCATTGATGTGTATGCGTCTCTTTCGGTTGTGCCACAGGCATACGTTAAGTAATTCAGAGTAAACATACCTTCTTGCTACCATTTTAGTGGTGTGGATCTGATAATGAATCCTCTTAGAAACATTATACTTAGTGTGTTCTCTTGCTTTATGTTTCATTTGAGCATCAAGGGAATGCAGTATTTTAACTGAAGCCCTGACAGTAGAGGCTGCTTGCCATTTTTTTCTGCAATGAAATTTTTGTCCCCAAAAAGGCAGGATTACATTTGTTTTTCTAACAGATAAAAAACAGTATATTTATTGTGATAAGTCGAAACTAATAATAAATATCAAGTGTGGGTGTCAAGATTAAGGGGAAAATAACAGAGACAAATTCAAGTGTCAGGAAGAAGGTGGACTTGGAAAAGAAGAGGTCCGAGGTGAGGAGGGGAGAGCAGGGCCTGGGACATGGAGGAGGGTGGAGCCAAGGTGCCCTTGTCCTGTGCTGGAGACCTAGGCAGGGGGTGGACATCGGCCGGTGGAAAGGAGCAGTATTAGGGTCAGCAGGCCCTAAAAGGCATTGGTGAGCCCCACTCTACGTCACAAAGAGCTGCTCAGGAGATGCACGGGCACTGGGATGCCGCTCCTGCGCTGGCTGAGTTTTGAGAAACTCCACTGACTACCTCTATTTGAGAAAGTTAAGATCCATTTTATCTCACTCCAGAACTGTGTAAGATGCGGCATTTATCGCAGGTGAGGGTGTTCACCAGACAGCGTCCCATGATGTGGGGTTTAAAATATGGACGTTGTTATTCTTGAAGCCATGTACCTATAAAGGCATACATATATACATGTACATATGCATCTACACATATACATAATTGCATACACATGTATGTACTTTGTAATGCAACTTTATTGAGGAATAATTTACCTCCAGTACAATGCCCCCACTTGAGGCATACAGTTTAATGAGCTTTCATGAATGTACACACCCGTGTAACTGCCACTCAAAGGGGACCTGGGGCATCTGCATCCTCCCTCTACTTTTCAGGGCACCCCCTCCCCACCCTCGCCTCAGGCACCCGCAATCTGCCTTCTGCCACTTGAGGGTGGCTTTGGAATGCCGTGTCATGGGATCACATGCATGTGCCCATTTGTTTCTGGTTTCTTTCGCCCAGGGTGATGTTGCCGAGGTTTGTCCTTGCTGCCGCTCCTGTCAGTCATTGATTTACCTTTTATTGGTTGTTGTTGATGAGTAGTGCTGCGTTGTTCGCATGCACCACCCTTTGTTTCTCCATTCATCTGTAGAGGACATTTGGGTTGCCTCCAGCTGGAGGGCGGTTAGGAATAAGGCTGTTGTGAACATTCTGTGAACGTGTCTTTTGCAGCAATGTCTGCATTTCTTTTGGGGAAATCCCTTGGAGTGGAGTCCCCCTGCCACATTATGTTGAGTGTCAGAGGTGGTAGTGACTGGCTGGCCATTTGCAAGCCTCTTTCCCCTCCTTGGGCCCAGCTGGAGCACATTTTCCAGCAGCCCCTGTAGTCAGGTGAGGCCACAAGCCAGGGTGTGATGGAACAAGAGCGGGAGTGATGCCGCTGCAAAGCCTCTCAGTGCCTCCCTGCTCCTGACTCCTGGCCTACCTGGTGCAGGTGCGTGCATTGCTCTAAAGTCCCCAGTTGGAGAGGCAGAGCCAGCAGCTGGAAGGATCATGGGTCCTGATCACCGTTGGAGGAGGGCATCTGGATCACCAGGATCACCGTCTTGGACTCTGTGGGAATAAGAAGTGACCATGTCTGGGGCAGGGCCAGGTTACATCCTGGGTTTCCCAGCCACGGCCTCAGGCCCCATTTCTGGGAAGAGCAGTCTCTAAGACCTGGGCAAGGTGAGACAAATGGAGGCTGCAGAGTCCCAGCAGAGGATGCAGGACTTGATGGAACAGCATAAATTTGGGATCAGACAGCCCCTAAATAAGAGTAACCCCACGTCAGTCTCTGGAGCTTTTATTTTGAGACAGTATCTTGCTCTGCTGCCCAAGCTGGAGTGTAGTGGTGTAATCATAGCTCACTGCAGCCTCGGCCTCCTGGGCTCAAGGGATCCTCTTGCCTCAGCCTCCTAAAGTGCTGAGATTACAGGTGTGTGCCACTGCCTCTGGCTTCTGGAGGTTTTTGGGCTTCAGTTTTTTCATCTGCAAAATGGGATGGATAAGGCCCACCCAAATGGTGGCAAGCCCTGGGGCATCATGGGAGCCCCTGACAGTTTGGTCCACCCCTGTCTGCAGTGCTGCTGTTCCCCTACTTAGGAGAGGAAATGGCTGCTGAGGCCCCCAAAGTCCACCCCGTATTCATTTCCTGGGTGGAGGGTGGAAGGCCTTGGAATGCTGAAGCCTCTGAGATGGTTCTCCTGGGCTGTCGAACTTGGGACCCTGCACTCATCCAGAGCAGAGGTTCCCAGAGTGAGGCTGGACTGGCAGCATCAGTGTCACTGGGGAACTTGGTAGAAATGCAGATTCCGGGGCTCACTCCAGAACTCCTGCACCACAGACTCTGGGGGTGGAGCTTGGCAAGCTGAGTATGAATAAGCCCTCTCCTCTCATGGCCCATGAGCTTGACAACAACTGATCCAGGAGGCTGTAAGGAAAATACAGCCTCTTTCACTCCAGAAGGAGCCCCGGAGGAGGGAATGTGCCCCTGAGGTCCCAGCGCAGACCCACACTGCCTGAGGGTTTCCAGAGAACTGAGCAGGGCCCGTGGGGACACGCCTCCTCGGGAGACCTTAGAAGACACATTGAATCAATGGGTTCCACCATGGATGGGAGGAGGGACAGGGCGTGATACGTGCCCCTCCCCAGCTGCAGGGTCCTGGGACTGCATCAGGAAGGGCTCAGGTGCCGGCCAGCCCGGACAGCCCTCCTGCTGATGGACTAATTAAGCCACATCTGGATCTAATTAGCCATGGAGTCTCCAGCAGAGGCCGGGACTGCCTTTATCATCCACATGGCAGAGCCCAGACAGGAGAAAAATGGCTGTCGATGCTCTCTGCTTCCTGGTGCACTGTGAGTGCGTGTCAGGGGCGAGGAGTGCGTGGGAGTGTGGAGGGGTGAGGAACAAGAGATAGCTCAGTGCAGGAGGGAGAAGCACCAGCTAGCCCACAATGGGACGACGAACTTGGGGGTCTGGGAAGCCCTGGGATCCTGCAGGCGCCTCACTGAGCAGCTGCTGTTCTTCAGGATCCCTTACATAAGGGTGAGGAAGTGTGGGGTTCTTGAGCATCAGGGGAATGCAGTATTTCCACCAGAGCTCTGCCAGTGCTTCTAGAGGCCAGTTGCCAGAATTTCCTGTATTGAAAAACATATTATAGGGTCATGATCTCTTGGGGGTTCATATTTTTCTTTGCTAACACCTTGCCGTGTTTCATAGCACACATGTGACAAAGATTTATAGCTAAACATAGAATGAAAAGGCATATGTTTTGCTCTGCTTCTTAGAACTTTCTAGATCAATTCTTCTCAAACTCTGGCACTGTGACAATTACAGAGTGCTTGTTAAAACACTGACTGCCAGGCCCTGACCCCAGAGCTTCTGATTCAGTGGGTCTGGCCTGGGGCTCTAGAATCTGTGTTTTCAAGTTCCCAAGAGAGGCAGCTTATCCCGGGATCTCCCTCTGAGAACCTCTGTTCCAGATTAACTGCTGTTCCAAACTTGTTCACACACAGAAGCCACCTGAGACCTCTACTGTCTCTGCTGCCTGGTTCCCAGCCCCGGGGATTGTGGTTAATTAGTACCTGTCCCGCTGGGGCGTCAGGAGTTTTAAAACTCCCCAAGTGACTCTAAACTGCAGCCAAGTGTGAGGCCCGTGATTTGTTCATTGCGCAGAGATGTTGGAGGCGCCAGGAACTGTGTTGTGTTATCAGCTGTGGGGACTCTGGACTGACAGTGGTGCCCGATGCACAGGTCTCCCAAACTAAATAATAACAATGCCTCACAATCGCTGAGCCCTGCTGTGTCCCAGGCACTGTTGTAAGTGGATGAACTCATCCAATTTTCTCACAATCCTATGAAGTGAAGGCTGTTCTTATCCCTGCTTTAGAGACAGGAACTCTGAGGTAGACAGAGAGGGTAGGTAGCCTGCCCAGGGTCACACAGCAGCTGCCATCCAGATTGGCCTCCCTGCCCGACTGCTGTTTCAGGCATGGAGTGAGGGGCTCCCTCCAGAGCCCTAGAGAGCAAAAGTCAGTGCCTTGGGGTTGTAGCAGGGGGGCCAGTCCTTTGTTCTGTACATAGGAGGTGCTCAGGGCCTGTCGTCACAGTGCCATCCTGCTGTAGCTGGCTGTCTGAGGGGGAGCAGGACAGACTGTCAGAGCACAGGTGATTTCCATCATGACAGCATCCCTGCATCGCCACTGTTGACACACTTTTTAGGTTCCCCAGTTCGTCTAGCAAAACCCACCTAAGTCAGAAGGTAGCAAAAATAGAACCACCCCTTGACCACCATAACCTCTTTACTTAGTCACATATCTAAAAGCAAATTTTAAAATCTTCCAAGGAATCCCAATTAATTAAAAACTCAACATCTGCCTTTTTAATACTGACCTTGTATTCCCCTTGTATTCCTTTTACTTTTCTGCTTCTAGTATGTGCCGACATCAAAGACCAAATAACCAAATGTACTAACATTGTGGATGAAGTAAAATACCAATAGCAGGGACCTGTGGGTAAGCTCTAAGGGCTTCACGGGTTTCAGGGGACTGAATTTGCCCATCTCTTTTGGTGCTCAGAAATTTCTAGTCAAGGATGACAATGAAGAATAGACAGGAAAAAGCTATTAAAAATAGTTGATACAGGCTGGGCACGGTGGCTCATGCATGTAATCTCAGCAACTCAGGAGGCTGAGGCAGGAGGACCACTTAAGCCCAGGAGTTTGACAGCAGCCCGGGAAACATGGCAGAACCTTATCTCTACTAAAAATACAAAAATTATCCAGGTGTGGCAGCATGTACCTACTTGGGAGTCCCAGCTACTTGGGAGGCTAAGGTGGTAGGATTGCTTGAGCCCATGAGGTAGAGGCTGCAGTGAGCCACGATCGTGCCACTGCCCTCCAGCCTAGGCATCAGAGCAAGACACCCTGATCTCAGTGTCTTTTTGCACCTGCTCCCTGCTTTCTTGTCTGCATAGCACAGCCCCATCTAGCCCTGTATGATGTGTGTTTCTGTGTTACTTTCTCTATGAGAATGTGAGTGTCCTGTGGGCAGGCATCTTGTTTGTTTTGTTCTCTGAAGAATCTCCAGTGCCCACGAGAGCTGTGGCACATAATAGGCGCGCATGATGAAATGAACAAATGTACCTCCAGAGAACATGGCTGTGGGAGCCGCCCATTGATTCATACTCATCTCCATGAGTAGAAAGCCTCCAGAAAATTCAGAATAGCTTTTCAACTCTCTGAGAAATGTGAAGCTTATTTTGGAAAAAAAAAAAAAACTTACATAAAATGATTGAAATGTTTAAAAGTTTTGTTGATCAAAGCAGCCCGAATGATGCCTGAACATGATTAGGTGGGCAGCTTAGCTACACTGTGGCTGCGTTTCTTTCTATTGCTTAGGAAATGAGCTGCAAGGCACGGTGGTCTGAGTTACAGCTTGTTAGTAAGTTAGACCTTAACCTAGCACTTGTTTTTTGATGGCAAAAAAGCATAACTACCTTGTTTTAAATGCAGGAAGTTGCTGCCATGCATAGCACCACATCCTTTTTCCCCCCTCCCCCTCCCCCCCCCCCCCCCCCTCCCCCCCCCCCCCCCCCCCCCCTCCTCTTCCCCCCCCCCTCCCCCTCCCCCCCCCCCCCCCCTCCTCCCCCTCCTCCTCCCCTCCCTCCTCCCCTCCTCCTCCCCCTCCTCCTCCCCCTCCTCCCCCTCCTCCCCCTCCTCCTCCCCTCCCCCTCCTCCTCCCCCTCCTCCTCCCCCTCCTCCTCCCCCTCCTCCTCCCCCTCCTCCCCCTTCTCCTCCTCCTCCTCCTCTCCCTCCCCCACCCCTCCTTCTCCCCCTCCTCCTCCTCCTACTTTTCCTCCTCTTCCCCCTCCTCCTCATCTTCCCCCTCCCCCTCCTCCTCCTCCTTTTCCTCCTCTTCCCCCTCCTCCTCATCCTCCCCCTCCCCCTCCTCTTCCCCCTCCTTGTCCCCCTCCTCCTCTCCCTCCTCCTCTCCCTCCTCCTCCCCCTCCTCCCCCTCCTCCTCCCCCTCCTCCCCCTCCTTCTCTCCCTCCTCTTCCCCCTCCTCATCCCCCTCCTCCTCATCCCCCTCCTCGTCCTCCTCTAGCTGTTCTTCCTCTCTCTCCATCTCTTTCTCCCCACCAGCCTGCAAGCTGGCTCCGCAGTTCTTATCCAAACAGGAGGTGCATCTGTGGGATTTGCCCTGATTTATGGCCAGCAGGAGTGCCAGTTCACACCCCCATATCTCATCCTGAACAACCAATTCTGGCCTTAGACCCTTTTTAAATGTTAAAAGCAAAGTGTCAAGGTAGCGTTGCTTTTTGGCTGAAGGTTATGAGCCAGATTTTAGTGAGGGGGAAAAACAAAAACATGACCTATCTAGCAGCATCAAATTGGGAATTTCCCCTGTATTGAAAAACATATTCTAGGGTCATGATCTCTTGGGGGTTCATATTTTTCTTTGCCAGCCCCATATGTGTAATTAAAGCCCATATTTAAAATAAAGACAAGATCCCAGGGCTACTTTCTCACAATACTAAAACCAACTCCTGTTTCTTTTCCCTCTCCTCCTCCTCCTTCTCCCTGTCCCTCTCCCCTTCCCTCCTCCTTCTCCCTGTCCCTCTCCCCTTCCCTCCTCCTTCTCCCTGTCCCTCTCCCCTTCCCTCCTCCTTCTCCCTGTCCCTCTCCCCTTCCCTCCTCCTTCTCCCTCCAATCCTCCCTCCTTCTCCTCCTCCCTCCATCTCCTCCTCCCTCCTCCTCCCTGTCCCTTCCAACCTCCCTCCCATCCTCTCTTCCACGTCCTCCCCCTCATCATCATCCCTCCACCTCCTTGTTGCTCCTCCTCCCTGCCCCTCCTCACCTCCCTCCCATCCTCCCTTCCACTCTCCTCCTCCCTTCTCCTCCTCCTTCTTCCTCCTCCTTCTTCCTCGTTGCTCCTCCTCCTGCCTGTCCCTCCCCATCTCCCTCCTATACTCCCTCCGCCGTCCTCCTTCCTCCTCATCCTTGTCCCTCCTCACCTCACTCCCATCTTCCCTTCCTCCCTCCTCCTCCTCCTTCTGCCTCCTTCACCTCCTCCTAGTCCTTCCTCCTCCTGCCTGTCCCTCCCCATCTCCCTCCCTTCCTTCCTCCTCCTCCTGCCTCCTCCTCCTTGTCCATCCTCCTTCTCCCTGTCCCTCCCCACCTCTCCCCCATCCTCCCTTCCTCCCTCCTCCTTGTCGCTCCTCCTCCTCCTTGTCCGTCCCCACCTCCCTTCCATCCTCCTCTCTCTCCTCCACCTTCTCCACTTTGATCTGGAGCTGCTGCCCAGGCTGATGCTGAGGGTGTCTCTTGGTGACCAGACACTGTTGATCAAGGCCAAACACAACTGACCCCACAGTGCTGAGCGTGCATCCCCCACGTGCAGCCCCCACAACGGCAAGAGGTGAATGCTCTTCATTTAGCAAAGGAGGAGGATGAGACTCACGAGGTCAGGAAGTCTGGGGCCAAGGTGTGACTTCAGACTCCAGAACTGGTGCTCGTGGGGTACAAGGGAAGGAGAAACAGTTCCTGCTCTGGGGCAGTGTCCTTCAGAGCTGGCTTGGCACCTCCATCCAACAATCTCCTGGGCCAGGTGAAGAGAATGGGTGTGGAGAGGCCTTGCTTGGGCTGCAGCAGCGAGTGGGGCTGTGTCGCTCTCCTTACCCTGTCCGAATCCCCACTCACTGGTTTCTCCTCCTCCTTAGCCTCCTCCTTAGCCTCTCAGCCTTCTTCTCTGTGCTTGGTCTTTAGCTCTCTCCTCCTCTCTCCCAGTCTCCCAAGGTGATGATCAGAGCCTCCACAGTGGATAAGCCTGTGGGCCCTGGAAACTCACCTCTTCCACCTGCATTGACAGCACCCTTGATTCTGCCAATGGGGGGTCCACCAGGAAGTTGGAGGAGCGGAGGAGTGAGTCCAGGGGTTCTGTGGGATCTCCCCAGGCTGGCTGCTGCCCTGGCTGCTCTGGGACTGTGGGCGAGGTGCTGAGGCTTTCTGGCCAGAGGTGGGAATCCTCCAGGTTCTCTCCCAGGGTGGCCCCGCCTCCACGACCCTCCTTTCAGGCCCCTGGGGCCTCCACTAAGGCCTGGGGCACCAGCCCTCAGCCCTTGATGCTTTGGACTGTCCTGTGTCTCGTTTTGCAGGTGCACTCACCTGCCCAGCAGAACACACACTGAGGGCCGAAGCTCTTCCTCCTGCAGCGTAGAGTCCCCGCCTGTGTTCCGGTTTCCCGGAGACTCTACCCTGCTACTTGGACCCAGGGGAGGCAGATGTTTAGACCAGGAGGTCTCGAGCTTGCACATTACAGTCAGCGGGGGCTCTGCAGAGTCTGACGCCCAGGCTGTACCCCAGGGTTTCTGCCTCCAGTGGTCTGAGGTGGGGACAGCTGCTAGGCATTTAAATGCTACCCTGGAAACTCTAAGGTGCACCCAGGACAGAGAACCATGTGCTGAAAATGCTGAATGTCACTGAGGAGGTGGGAAGTGTGAGGGCCATGATTTACCTTCACAGCCACAACATGCCAGTAGCATTTTTTCTATAAATGAAATGTTTTAGATATTAATATTCAAATTATTTGAAACAGGACTATCTTTTTAAAAAATAGTATCCCTTTAAAAATCTTTTTTTTTTTTTTTTTTCTGTGGCAGGGTCTCACTCTGTTGCCCAGGCTGGAGTGCAGCGACACCATCTCGGCTCACTGTAGTCTCTACCTCTTGGGCTCAGGTGATCTTCCCGCCTCAGCCTCCTAAGTAGTCACCACACTAAGCCAATTTTTAATTTTTTTTTCTAGAGATGAAGTCTCACTCTGTTGCCCAGGCTGGTCTCAAGCTCCTGGCTTCAGCACGTCTTGATCTCCCAAAGTGCTGAGATTACAGGAGTGAGCTACTGCACCTGGCCAAAAATCCAAACTAATATTTAATAATAACAGAATGGTTACTTCATACCAGGCACTGTTCTCAGCATTTTGCATATTTTGGCATTTAAACTTTGCAGCAGTAGGCTGAGGTAAAAACTATAGTTGTCCCATTTTACATAGGAGAATGGAGGCAGGGAGAAGGCAGGTTGCCGGAGGCCAGGTCACTGACTAGGACATGGCTGGGCTTTGGCTGGGATGGGTGGGCAGGTGGCCTCCACACCTGTGCACATAACCAGCCACATGCAGTGCCTCGTTAGCATCGCCTAAGGCATGTGATGCTTGACGGGATGTGCTTGAGTACTGTTTTGTGATCTCCAATCCACATAAAAATCAATATGGAGGCCAGGCGCGGTGGCTCACACCTGTAATCCTAGCGCTTTGGGAGGCCGAGTTGGGTGGGTTGCCTGAGCTCAGGAGTTTGAGACCAGCCTGGGCAACACGGTGAAACCCCATCTCTACTAAAACACAAAAAATTAGCCAGGCGTGGCCGCATGCACCTGTAGTCCCAGCTACTTGGGAGGCTAAGGCAGGAGAATTACTTGAACCCAGGAGGCAGAGGTTGCAGTGAGCCAAGATTGCACCACTGCACTCCAGCCTGGGCAACAGAGTGAGACTCCATCTCAAAAAAAAAAAAAAATCAATATGGAATATTGAAACAAAAAGTATTCTGTATGTACTACTTAAAGTCATTTGGCCACCAGAAATAGAGATTGTGCTCTTTGGGAAATAATGGGATAGAAAGAGTGCTTGCATGGGAATTTGTTTCACATTTGAATACTAGATCTGCCCCGTAGGCATGGGGCCTGTCACCTTCCTGAGTGCCAGGGTCCATGCAGCTGTAAGATGGAGATAATGACACAGACTTCAGAGGGATCCTGAAATGGGAGGTTAAATGCTAACCAAAGCACGGAACAGGCTGGTTTCCTAGCAGAGCCTGGAGTTCTCAGCTATTGGCGGCAATGGGGGTAGTAAAGGGAATACCACCTTGTGAACCTTTTAACCTGCGCCTCTGTCGAGATGGGAGGATCACTGACTGGTTAGCCTATAAATAGGGCCAAAGAGACCTAAGAGAATTTCATGGGTTGTAACCTTCTGTCCTCCAAATGATCTCAAAGGCAATAAAGTTTGCTTGCAGATCAAGGGTTTTCAATGTTTTTATGACCCAGCTCCCCTCTAATGACTTTTCCGGCATTTCCCAAACATCACTGAGCCCCAAGCCCCTTGGTAGTGAGCTCTGTGTGTCTGACAGCTACACTGACCAAACCTTAATCAGTTAGTGACCCCTCAAAGTAATGGTAGAAGTTTGCCTAATAAAATAAAATTAGCTGTCTATAGAAACAGAATTTGATATACATCGAATTGTGGAAGGGAAAATGTGAAAACTCTAAAAGGGGAATGTAGGAGAATATCTTCATGACGTTGGAGTCAAGGCAGCTTTGTTAACATGAAAATATCATGGTCTACAAAGGAGTTTGATAAATTTGACTATATTAAAATTAAAAGACAAAATTCTCTTATTCTTAACAAATACACCCTTAACAAAATAGGGTGGAAAGCCACAGGAAGAAGATATTTTCAGCATAAGCCACTGCCCCTGGCCTGGTGTTTTGTCCCAGCAGCAGGTGTACAGATGCATGTCATGGCAGTAGCCTTCCCCATTTCCTCATCTGTCAACTGCTCTGAAGATTATATTGGATGACATCTGCAATGGGTTTAGATGAGCATTTAGTACATTGTAGGCAGTAGGGGTTGTCAGTATTGTAATTATCCAAGTTCAAAATATATTTTTATACAAATCAA
This sequence comes from Nomascus leucogenys, assembly GCF_006542625.1. NCBI lineage: Eukaryota > Metazoa > Chordata > Mammalia > Primates > Hylobatidae > Nomascus > Nomascus leucogenys. The sequence goes on from NC_044382.1 coordinate 152,269,160, forward strand.
TAATAAAAGACAATGGAATGAAAGTACGCAGGACATGTCCAGGCAATTCCCAGAAGACAGAAACAAGTAATATATTGCTGCAAAGGTGCATATCCTCACCAATAGCCAGGGAAGTGATAATTTAAACAACAGATGAGGTGACTTTTCAGGCTCATCATACTGAAAAAAAACTCAGAAATGTGAGAACACTTCACAGGTACATCAAGTGACCTGTTGTGGAAATGTACCTCAGAGCACTCTCTCTCTACAGTAATTTGGCAATAGCTAGTAAAATTGATTAGAGTGATTACCACTCTGGTGCGGTGGAAATGTACCTCAGAGCCCTCTCTCTCTACAGTAATTTGGCAATAGCTAGTAAAATTGATCCACTAAGTCAATTTTCTGGAGAATGCTTGCAAATGCATGTTTTATAGGCATGGATGTGTATGTGATAGAATGTTCCCTGCAACAATGTAACAGTGAAACCTGCCAACAACTTAATAGTATGGCAACAGGAGACTGGATGGGAGTGAACGCTCGTCTCAGAGATGGCAACACAGTAGCAAAATAACAAGGTTTATTTACTGGATTAGAACCTCAAGGTAGTAACAAAGTTTAATAGAATAAGGATGTGAAACAGTAACAGAGGTCATTTAATAGAATACTTGATATTTATCTCCACAAACTCTAAAAAGAAATTTTGGGGTAGGAAAAGTTTCAAAAGGAAATGTTTATATGATATTTTAGAAACGCTTTTTAAGGCCAGGAGCAGTGGCTCATCCTTGTAATCCCAGCGCTTTGGGAGGCCGAGGCAGGTGGATACCTTGAGCCCAGTTTAAGACCAGCCTGAGCAACATGGAGAAACCCCATCTTTACAAAAAATATGAAAAAATATTAGGCTAGTGTGGTGGTGTATGGCTGTAGTCCCAGCTACTCTGAAGGCTGAGGTGGGAGGATCCCTTGAGCCCAGGAAGTCAAGGCTGCAGTGAACCGCGATCGCACCACTGTACTGCAGCCTGGGCACAGAATGAGATCCTGTCTTTGAAAACAAGAAATCTTTTTAAAAAATGAAAAGTAGGCTGGGCGTGGTGGCTCACACCTGTAATCCCACCACTTTGGAAGGCCGAGACAGGCTGATCATCTGAGGTCAGGAGTTCGAGATCAGCCTGGCCAACATGGCGAAACTCTGTCTGTACTAAAAACATAAAAATTAGCTGGGTGTGGTGGCACACGCCTGTAATCCCAGCTACTTGGGAGGCTGAGGCAGGAGAATTGCTTGAGCCTGGGAGGTGGAGTTCGCAGTGAGCCGAAATTGTGCCGCTGCGCTCCAGCCTGGGTGACAGTGAAACTCTGTCTCAAATAAAAAAAAAAAAAAAAAAAAGAAAAAAGAAAAAAAGAAAAGTAATGCTGTGGGTTGTTTTGGATACGTACAAGAGTAACAGTAAAACATGAAAACAAAAACACTGCCAGGAATGCCAAGAGAGGGTGACTTTTGGGGAGGAAGAGCACCTGGGAGGGGGATAGGGAGTCTTCAAAACCATTGTAGTGATTGAACTCCTGAAGGAAGAGAAGCCTGAAGCTACTGTGGCCGGATTCCAGACCTCCACAGTGCGGTGCAGTGCACACAATTCCTCCGACGTGGACCATCCTGACTTGTTCTGCGGTCACATTTACAAAGAGGGTCTTTCCACATCTTCAGTCCAGCGTGCAGGCTGCAGGATGTATTTATGGGTTTGACACGCTGGGAAACTGAGCCCCATGCTTGCCAAGCCTTTGTTCCCAAGCTGGAGGAGCAGGGAAGTGCTGGCGGACAAGGTGGGTGCGGGTGGCCAGGGTGGGCGGCCACCAACCTGGAAAGGGGCCGTGTTCTCACAGAAATGGTCTCCAATGGAGCGTAAATGGCCAAATATTAGCCTGCCACATAACAGGGGTGAGAAAATGTCGGTCTGTTTCTTGTATTTGATGCAGAAAGACTATTTAAATCTATGAAATTTCAAAAAAAAAAAAAAAAAGCCGTGTGTGTTGGCGGAGAGGGAAGGGGGGTGGTGGATGTTCAAGGCGGGCGCACGTGTTTGATGGGGAGACTTCTGTGCGTGGTCTTGTTGTGGTTGCTTGAATTCCTTCCAAACGGGCCTTTCTTTCCTTTTTTCTCTACTTCCCCACCCTAGAAAGGGCCCCCTTTTCATATTTTACATGTTGTGATTTCACTGAGCCCTTCCAGTTGGTCGTCAACAGTTCATTTGTGCCAGGGCCTTCTGTAAACTCTGCGCTTGGGTCTCCCGACCTGACCACCCACCGAAACAGGCTGTCTAAACAGCGTGTGTCTGGGCCTCAGACACAGTAAGCGATCTTGAGATGGATCCTGTCCAAGGATTTTTTTTTCTCCTCCAAGCAGAGGTGGGGGCTGGGTGGGAGAGTGGGGGGCAGACCCTGGTAGCCCTGGGCCCCGCTTGGATGCAGCCCTTTGAAGTTGGAGAGAAATGGCCCCTGCCTTTTGTCATTTTTCTCCGTGGTTGTCCGTGAGCCTTAAAAGGGTTTCTCTTACCCTCTCTGACTTGATTCGGCGGGGTCAATCTCTGTGACCAGAGCAAACACGTTGATAGGAACTGGAGCTTCTTCCAGCCTCATCGCAAATGTCTGTGGCCGGAGTTCGATCCCCCTCTGCTACAACTCCCTATACTCGAAGCTAGAACCCCTGGGGTACAGCTCTCCAGGGGTCCTGAGTGGTCCTCAGCCTGGGCTGATGACATTGCTGGCATTTTGTTTTTTGTTTGTTTGTTTGAGGCAGAGTCTCGCTCTGTTGCCCAGGCTGGAGTGCAGTGGCATGATCTGGGCTCCCTGCAACCTCTGTCTCGCCAGTTCACGTGACTCTCCTACCTCAGCCTCCCCAGTAGCTGGGATTACAGGAGGATGCCACCATGCCCAGTTAATTTTTTTTTTTTTTTTTTGTATTTTTAGTAGAGATGGGGTTTCGCCATGTTAGCCAGGCTGGTCTCGAACTCCTGACCTCGGGCGATCCACCCTCTTCGGCTTCCTAGAGTGCTGGGATTACAGGTGTGAGCCACCATGCCCGGCCCATTGCTAGCATTTTGTGTGTGTCATTGGGACACACTTGGGAAGACCAGAAGCAGGTGCTGGTTACCCTGTGAACAACTCACGTTTCTTGCTTGCCGTCTGCTAGACCCTAGCTAAGAGCTCTGCCTAGATTCTCCCACTTAACCTTTGCAGTCGTCCCATGAGGCTGATACTGTTGTCATTGAGCCCATTTTACAGGCAAAGGAACTGAGGCATGGGCATTTAGATTAGTGCCCTGAATGGCAGCTGGTATGTGGCAGAGCCGGGATTCAAACCCAGTACTCCCTGCTTCAGAGGTCACATTCCAATGTGGTGTTACAGTCTCCCAGGTGCTATCTCTAATGAGAGGTTCCCCAGGACATCACAGAATCAGTAATGAAAGCAGCTGCCTGATGGTGAACACTTGTGAAACACTTGCTGGGTTTTATCTTACACCCTTTACACAGGCAGACCTCAGAGATATGTGGGTTCTGTTCCAGACCACTGCAATAAAGTGAATATCACAATAAAGCAAGTCACAGAAATTTTTTTATTTCCAAGTGGATATAAAAGTTATGCTCAGCCTGGCCAACATGGTGAAACCCCGTCTCTACTAAAAATACAAAAATTAGCCAGGTGTGGTGGTGGGTGCCTGTAGTCTTAGCTACTTGGGAGGCTGAGGCAGGAGAATTGCTTGAATATGGGAGGCAGAGGTTGCAGTGAGCCAAGGTCATGCCACTGCACTCCAGCCTGGGCTACTGAGTGAGATTCATTCTCAAAAAAAAAAAAAAAAAAAAAAAAAAAGTTATGCTTATGCTGTACGCAGTCTATTAAATGTGCAATAGCATTGTGTCTAAAGAAACCAATGCAGGTAACTTACCGAAAAATATTGCTAAAAAATGCTAAGAATCATCTGAGCCTTCAGAGAGCCGTGATCTTTTTGCTGGAGGGCCTTGCCTTAATGTTGGTGGCTGCTGGACTGACCAGGGTGGTGGTTGCTGAAGGCTGAGGGGGCTGTGGCAATTTATTAAAAGAAGACAATAAAGTTTACTGCATCCGTGGACTCTTCCTTTTACGAAGGATTTCTCTGTAGCATGCAATACAGTTCGATAGCATTTTATCTTCAGTAAAACTTCTTTCAAACTCTGTTCTCTCAAACTCTGTTGCTGTTTTATCAACTAAGTTTACATAATTGCCTAAATCGTTTGTTGTTATTTCAACAATGTTCAAAGCATCTTCTCCAGGAGTAGGTTCCATCTCAAGAAACTGCTTTGTTTTCTCATTCATAAACAGCAGCTCCTCATCTGTTCAAATTTGATCGTGAGCTTGCAGCCATTCAGACCCGTCATCAGGCTGTACTTCTCATTCCAGTTCTCTTGCTGTTTGCATCACATCTGCAGTGACTTCCTCCACTAAAGTCTTAAATCCCTCAGAGTCATCCAGGAGGGATGGAATGCACTTCTTCCAAACTCCTGTTAATGTGGATATTTTGACCTCTTACCATGAATCACAAATGTTCTTAATGGGATCTAGAATGGTGAGTCCTTCCAGAAGGTTTCCAATTTTCTTGGCCCGGATCCATCAGAGGAATTACTTTTTATGGCAGCTAGAGTCTTACAAAATGTATTTCTTAAATAGTAAGAGTAACAGTAATAGTAATAGGAAGAGTGTTGAGTAAGACTCAAAAGTCAAAATTAGTCCTTGATCCATGGGCTGCAGAATGATTGTGTCAGCAGATACGAAAACAACATTAATCTCCTTGTACATCTCCATCAGAGCTCTTGGGCAACCAGACGCATTGTCAATGAGCAGGAATAGTTTGAAAGGAATAGGTCTCAACAGTGGGCTTAAAGTATTTAGCAAACCAGCCAGGTGCGGTGGCTCACGCCTGTAATCCCAGCACCTTGGGAGGCTGAGGTGGGCGGATTATGAGGGCAGGAGATCGAGACCATCCTGGCTAACACGGATAAACCCCATCTCTACTAAAAATACAAAAAATTAGCCGGGTGTGGTGGCACACGTCTGTAGTCCCAGCTACTCGGGAGGCTGAGGTAGGAGAATGGCATGAACCCAGGAGGTGGAGCTTTCAGTGAGCCGAGATTGTACCACTGCGCTCTAGCCTGGGCCACAGAGTGAGACTCCGTCTCAAAAAAAAAAAAAAAAAAAAAAAAGAAAATTTAGTAAACCATCCTGTAAACAGATGTGCTGGCATTCAGGCTTTCTTGTTTCACTTACAGAGTGCAGGCAGAGTAGATCTAGCGTCATTTGCATCATTCTTAAGGGCCCTAGGATTTCAAGAATGGTAAATGAGCATTGGCTTCAACTCAAAGTCACCAGCTGCGTTAGCCCCAAACAAGAGTCAGCCTGTCCTTTGAAGCTTTGAAACCAGCCATTGACTTCTCTCTAGCTATAAAAATCCTATATGGTGTAATTTTTTCCAATATAAAGCTGTTTTGTCTTCATGGAAAATCTGTGGTTTAGTGTAGCCGCCGTTATCAATGACCTTAGCTAGATCTTTTGGAGAACTTGTTGTAATTTCTCCGTCAACACCTGCTGCTTCCCTTGCACTTTTATGTTATGGACATGGCTTTTTTTCACTAAACCTTATGAACCAACCTCTTGTTAGCTTCAAACTTTTCTTCTGCAGCTTCCTCACCTCTCTCAGCCTTCACAGGATTGAAGAGCGTTAGGGCTTTGCTCTGGATCAGGCTTGGGTTTAACGGAATGTCGTAGCTGGTCTGATCTTCTATCCAGAGCCTAAGCTTAAGGGAATGTCGTAGCTGGTCTGATCATCTATCTAGACCCTAAGCTTAAGGGAATGTCGTAGCTGGTCTGATCTTCTATCTAGACCCTAAAACTTTCTCCATATCAGGAATAAGGCTGTTTCACTTTCCTATCATTTGTGTGTTCACTGGAGTAGCAGGTTTAATTCCCTTTAAGAACTTTTCCTTTGCATTCAAACTTGGCTAATAACCGCTTGGCCCAAGAGGCCTAGCTTTTGGCCCATCTCAGCTTTCAACATACCTTCCTCACTAAACTTAATAATTTCTAGCTTTCGATTTAAAGTGAGATATGTGTGACTCTCCCCTTCATTTAAAGACTTGGAGGCCACTGTAGGCCCTCCAACATTGAAATGCGCTGAATTTCAATATTGTTGTGTGGGTCTCAGAGAATAAGGAGGCCTGAGCAGAGAGAGAGAGATGGGGGAACAGCCAGTGAGTGGAACAGTCAGAACACACACAGCATTTATCAATTAAGTTTGTCGTCTTACGTGAGTGTGACTTGTGCCACCCCAAGATAATTATTTACAATAGTAACACCAAAGATCACTGATTACCGATCACCAGAGCAGATATAATAATAACAAAAAGTCTGCGATATTGTGAGAATTACCAAAATGTGACACAGGAACACGAAGTGAGCACACGATGTTGGAAAAATGGTGCCAACAGAATTGTTTGACGCAAATCTTCAATTTGTTTTTAAAAAGAGCATTGTCTGCAAAATGCAACAAAGCAAGGTGTGCCTGTGCTTCGTGACTTTTTAGTCTTCACAACAACCCTATGAAGTCAGTATTATTAATACATCCATGTTCCAGATAAAGTAACTCAGGCCAGAAAAAATTCAAGATAACAAGTGGCAGCGTCTGTGTTCCCGTGTCATTGCTGGTGTAGACATCGCTAAAAATGTCACCTGGTGACATTGAGGCAGCTCCACCATGTGCCAAGGCCCCGTGGCCAGTGTCCCTGCAGGGGATGCCTACAGGAGAATGGAGAAATGAGATGGTTCTTTTAAATGACGGGATACTGCACAGCAGTGACATTGCATGAGGAGAGCTACATGCACCCACATGGGAGGGTCTCACAGATAAAACACTGGGTGAGAAACATTGCAGCAGAGCAAAGATGAAAAACATGGGCTGGGTGGTGTGACTCACGCCTGTAATCGTAGTACTTTGGGAGTGTGAGGCAGGAGGATCGCTGGAGTCCAGGAGTTCCAGGCTGCAGTGAGCTATGATTGCACCACTGCACTCCAGCTTGGGAAACAGAGGGGGACCCTGTCTCAACACACACACACACATACACACACACACACACACACACACACACACACACACACACACACAGAGAGAGAGAGAACAATACTACATGGCATTCATAAAAACAATAGAATATCGGTATTGAAATTCATGGGAATGATGGACAGTAAATTCAGGAAAATATTTCCTTGGCAGGAGAAGGGGGAGATATGGGAATGAGGGGGGCTCACGGGGAATTCAACCATAACGGATTGCTCCTGAATCGGGATGGTGAGTGTACAGGGCCTTATTATTCTTTATACCTCGTTTAACGTCTGGAATATGTAATAAATTTTTCAAAGGTGGCCAACCACAAGGAGTATCTTATGTGCAGAAAATTTGGGGTCCAGGAGAAATTGGGGGAAGTTTGATCCAAAAAAAGGGGACATGTTAAAAGATAAAGAGTATCAGTGGGAATGAGGTGGGTCTGAGAGAGCCGGCGGGGGTGGGGTGGGGTAGGCGAGACCACCTCCACCTGGGACCCTGATGGTCCTGGGGAATCCCCCAGCAAGACTGGCTGATTCTGAAAACTTTACCGTTAGGAATTCTTTTCTTTGGCCTAAGGACTCTCCTACTCCATTTAAAATTCAACCCCTCAGGGACTGGAGGTCATTAAAACCTCCTCAGTCATTTCCGTGTCACGGTGAATGAGGCTGCCAGGATATTTCATTGAGTGCGGCGTGATGACAGAAGAGAACACAAGGGCATGTTCGTGTGAGTGGAGAGAAGGCATTTCCGGGCTGGGAGTGAGAAAAGGTGGAGAAAAGGGTGTGATGTACACACCTGGACAAAATCCTGCAGCCTTCACAATTTTCAATCACACTGGGGGTTGTCGATCTTTTGGAATAGATGACTGAGGATCGCATCCCATGCTTTCCATGAGCAAGCGTGTAGATGCGGAGAGTGAAGCCCACCTTCCACTGGCCATGATTACCCCTGGCATCAGGCAGGCCTGTCCCAGCCTCTCCTGTGTGAACTTGGGCAAATCTTGCTAACCTCCGAGCCTCAGGTTCCTTCTCTGTTATGACGGGAACACTAATGCTGTCTCATAAGCCTGTCTTGTGACAGCTTGATGATGATGCATATGGGCTCGTCCAGCAGAATCAGTGAGCCCCCTGCAGTAGCCTCTTCCCTGAAAGGACCAAGGCCTCAGTGTATGAGACAGATGGCACCACACCCCAGCCTGCAGCACAGCAGTGTCCCCGCTGTCTTGAGATACAATCCTTCATTCTGACCTAAAGGCCCTGTGTGATGAGCTCGGTCCCCCTTGTGCCCCTCCAGGTGCCCTGGCCTCCTGCCAGTTCTCCAGGCAGGCTCTTTCTACCTCAGGGCCTTTGCACCACCTGCCCCTCCTGGAACACCCTTCTCCAGATAGTCTCAGGCCTGGATCTCTTCCTCTGCAGGTCCCAGCTCCACTGTCATGCCTCAGCGAGGCCCTCCCTGACCGAACGGATTAGTGCCCTTGTAAAAGAGGCCTGAGAAAGACCCCTAAAACCTTCCACCAAGTGATGGCACAGCAAGAAGACACCGTCTACGAACGAGAAAGTGTGCCCTTACTCCCTGCCCAGAGCCTGGCAGGTTGGACAGTGCCAGGTCACACTCGGGAGGCTGGGCCTCCTCCCACCCGCCTCCTCCCTGCACCCGGGTGTCCCAGGCTCGCTGTGAGGCCAGTGCAGATGGAACAGGCTATCATTCCGGATTATGAAAGAGGAACGATCAAATGTGCTCTTTCTACTTAATCATGATTGCTCAAGAATTTGCTGACATGCTGTGGAGTGATAACATGATAGTGAAACTAGCCAGATCCCTGGACCGTGCGCTCAGAACAAACTTCTGCTTTGGGCCCACTGAAGGCCACACCCCTCCCTCCCACTCTGCTATTCCTGGGCAGTGTGGTTTTTCTGCAAGTTGCCTCAGAGGCCTCAGAGGAATGCAAAAATGGGAGGGATTTCAGGTCTTGTTTCACCATTGGAGGAACAAATCTGTGCAGGCCTGGTGGAGCGATTCCATGTTCCGTGTCTGTTCCTTTTCCTGGGCACAGGGAAAATTCTATTTCCCAGATTCCCTTGCAGTTGGGTTGAGCCGTGTGCCTGACTCTAGCCCACAGGCTGGGAGTGGAAGTGAAGTGGCCCCTCTCTGCCGAGAGCTTAGCAGCGGTCAGAGCTCTCCATGCTCAGCAATCTGACTCCCTGCTGTGGACACAGGAAAAGCCACACGGTGATGGGGTGGACGCCACAAGATGGAAACAGCCTGGATCTCTGAGTCACCGGCTGGAGCAAGATTATCATCAACCTGCTGTAGCATAGAGTAGCCTCTTCTCTACTGTTGAAGGCATGAGCCTTGTTTAGCTCTGTTGGTTAGAATATTCATACCAGTGACCTGTTCTCCTCTACTTCATCCTCACAGCAGCCCATGAGGAAGGGCCATCACTCCGCCCACTTTGCACACAGGAAAATGAGGCCTGTAGATGAAGCTCTTACCCTGGCTGCCCTTTGCCTCTGTCCTTCGCTTGGTCTAGGATCTTGGGAAGTTGGTTTCCCTTGTTGGGCCAAAACGTCTTCCTTTGTAAAAGGAGGTCGCTAGGTGGGGTGGTTGGACAAGGTCATACAATCTAAGACAGAGGACCGGGTTCTTGTAGCTCAGAAGTTCCCAAAGATTTGGATTCTCTGAGAAGTAAATATAGATAACGTGGGGAATGCTATTCAGTTGCCACCTTTAATTTTTCCAACGAAAAGATCACAAAAGGCTCAAGCATTTATTACTTCCATCATGTCGGAAGAGAAGAAATGCAGGCTCTTTCTGCTGGTCCTCTTTCCTACCCCATGTCCCTGTAGTGGATTCTGAGCCAGGATTTACGTGGGGGGCACGCTGACAGCCACACCCCCTGCCATGCCCTGAGGCCACCCCCTCCTGAGGCTTTGGCTTCCTCGTGTGTAAAATCAAGGGCTGGAGTTAGGCAGTCTTTGATGCCTCTTTGGCTCAAATGTTCACTCAATTTAGGACAACTCCATGTCCCACAGCTTTTCAGTTTCCATGAGGCTGTGTTCTGGTGAGTAGCTGATAGCTGTTGGGTTTTAGAGATGTTTGCAGAGGGAGCTTCAAGGGTCTGGAGGACAGAACCAGCCACAGGAGGGTTGTGTGAATGACCTGGGAGTGTAGGCAGCCTGTCTTCCTGCTGGGAGGGTCCCTGGTGACCTTTGCTCTGGGCACAGCTGCTGTCCCTGCTGGAGGGATCAAGGAAGAGCTTTGCCTGCCCAGCTTCATAGAAAGGCGGAAAGATCAGAGGAGAAGGCACTGCCCAAGAAGGAAGGAAGGGGATGAAGCTGAACTTAGACACCCGGAGGACAAGATGTAGAACATCCCTGGGGAACCATCCAGGCAACCATGTCCAGAAATTCTCAGCAGGGAGAGCAGGAAGGAGATTTGAGAATAACATCTGTCTATCTAAAATACCTATCTATTTATCTAAAATATCTATCTTCTATCTATCTAAAATTATCTGTCATATCTGTGTATCATCTATCTAATCTATCTAATAATTTATCTGACTATCTATGCATCTGCCTGTCTATCCTATTATCTATCTATCTATCATCAATCTAATAATGTATCTGCCTGTCTATTATCTATCTATCTATCTATCTATCTATCTATCTATCTTTAGGAATACAGAAGGAAGGGTCATTAATCTAGTTTAGAGATCCACAAACACAAACCTATTAGTTATTTGTATTATTAAGCCTAACCATATGAAATTGGCATTTTAAGTTAAAAAATGTTCAATATGGGTGATTTTAATGTAATTTAACCTAAAAGAGTCACTGGGGATATTTGTTAAGCCTGTAGTTTCCTGACCCTTCCCAGGCCCACCAAGCCAGTGTTCACAGGGAACATGTCCCTGGACTCTGAATTTCCACCAGTGTCCCAGGCAATTCTGATGCTCTCCGTTGTTTGGGAATTGCCAGCTTTCCCCTCCCTGAAGCCTCTTCTTATCTTCCAGTGGATACTGGTTCTGTTTGTACTCAGTCACCAACCCATTAGGTCCCAGGACCTCCTGATTCCACCCAAGGCTCCTTAATATGCAGCAAAGCTCCCTAATTTGCAGACTGTGACAAGCATTAGAGAGATTGACATTGATTGTACTGGGTGTGTCTCCAGGGGTTTTTTAAACATCGAGGTGATATTTATAGCAGCAGAACACGCTCACACGCCATCTAGTTTACATCCTCTCATGCTGTGTTGGTGAGGGTAAACTCCAAGCAGCTTTAACCAGAAACACTCCAGAATACAGGGCCTTAAGAACAGAGCGTATGATTTATCTCCAGTGTTGTGGTCCTAAAGACAGTGGCCCAGGGGCCTGGGTGTGTCATGCAGCTCTTTGGAACCCAGGTCCCCTCCATCCCATTGCTCTGCCATCTCCCATAGGGTCGGGCTCATCTGCAAGGTGGAAGCTTGTATCCATCTCCGTGCTCAGCCTCCTGGGGAGGCGACGATAATGGAGGGGCACCTGCATGGAAGGCCCAGGCTGAGAAGCATCTCAGATCACCTACGCTCACATTGAGGTTTAGGCACACGGTCCCTGAGCTGCAAAGGATGGAGGGCGATGTGTTCTCCAGCACGGGCTGCTGTGTGCTCACCCACTGTTCTCTTTCTGCAGAAGAAGAGGAGGATGTATTTGATGGCTAATGGGTGGTCTATGCAGAGATACACCTAGGTGTTTGGGTTTGACACTGGCTGCACTCTCCAAAGGGCAGGGCTGAGCTGCCCTCAGAGGACTTTGGATGTGCGGGGCCAGTGGAAGCCTGAGGAGTAGGGGAAGCCTGGAAAGGACCCCACACGGGGATTCTCACCAGTGCACGTGGATTCTCATCAATGGCTTCCACATGCAAGGCCTCCCTGGGTGGGGTAGGGTGTCCCAGAAATAATTGCGAAATGCTTTGGCAGGGGCTAAGTTCACACTGACACAGGAATGGGGGAGGGTGGCCTTGTCCGTATTTTATGCCTTACGTGACCTTGTTCACAGAGCAGTGGGACCTGATGCACTGATTATGTTCGCATTGTGGGTGGTCTCGTGTAGTCCTGTGCCATCATTCCATCTTTAATTACTTAATGATGCAGGCATGCAAAAAGTGGCCCTGGGTGAGGGATTCGGCCACTCTGTCTTAGTCTACTCAGGTGGTTGTAGCAAATACCACAGATGGGGTGGCTTAAAAGGCAGATTTTTATTTCTCACAGTTCTGAAGACTGGAAGACCGAGATCAAGGTATCAGCTGATTGTGTTCCTGGTGAGAGCCTGCTTCCCGATTTGCAGGCAGCCGCCTTCCCACTGTGTCCTCATGTGGCAGAGAGGGAGGGAGCTCTGGCCTCTCTTCCTCTTCTTATAAGGACGCTAATCCCAGCATGGGGGCCCTCCTCCCCTGTGACCTCATCTGTCTTATCAGTTCAGGCAGCTATGACAAGCTACCATAGATGGAGTGACTGGTAAACAACAGAAATTTGTTTCTCATAGTTCTGGAGGCCGGGAGTCCAAGATCAAGGCGCTGGCCGACCACTGGCAGATTTTGGTGTCTGGTGAGGGCTCATTTCCTGGTTCGTCCACAGCCATCTTTTTGCTGTGTCCTCAGAAGGGGCAAGAGATCTCTCTGGGGCCTCTTTTATAAGGATGTGAATTCCAATCATAGGAGCAGAGCCCTCACAACCTCGTCACCTCCCAAAGGCCCTGCCTTCTAATACACCATCACACTGAAAGTTAGGGATTCAACATATAAACTCGGAGGGACACAACATTTAGTCCATGACACACTCTGTGCATCAGTGTCCTTGTCCTTGGAGTGAGGTTAATGGCTACGCTTACCACACGGGTCGGGGGTGGGCACTGAAGATTCAATGAGATGATGTCTGCCAAGTGCCGAGCAGTGCCTGGCCCATGGCCAGCACCGTAGAGATGTCAGCTCTTGGTTGTGAAATGAGCATGGGAATGTAGCTATTGCAAGGTAGATACATTAATGGGAGCTCACATTTATAGAGTAAGTGCATTTTCTCTGTAAATACTGCAGAAATTAACACAAGTGTAGACGACTTCCTGGTGTTAGCAGGCATTTACCTTTGTTGATAGGCTCGTACCCTTCTTACACTTAATACCATGTGCCATTTCTGCATGAATGTGATGGTCATTAAAACGTTTTTCCACCTTTATTGTGATATGATTACAAGATAAAAACTGCGTATATTCCAAGTGTACAACATGATCTAGTCTATATGGAGGTTCATCACTTTGCGTAGTGATCACCGTGTATGGGGTGGTGGTGATGCTGAGGATGTTTAAGAGCTACTCTCTTAGCAAATTTCAAGTGAACAATACCATTTTATTAATTAGAGTCACCATGCTTACTTAGATCCCCCGTACTCATAATGGAACCTTTGTTCCCTTTGATCAACATCTCCCCATTTCTCCCACCCACAGTCCCTGGCAACCTCCCTTCTTCTCTCTGCTGCTATGAGGTCAGCTTTTTTCAGTGAAATTATGCCATATTTGTCTTTCTGTGATAAGCTTATTTCACTTAGCATGAAATTGCCCAGGTTCATCGATGTCGTGGTAAATGTCAGGATTTCTTTCTTTATGGCTGAAAAATATTCGCTGTATATAAACCCCACATTTTCTTTATCCACTTATTCATTAAAATGTTTTTAAAAGCTAGAATAACAATTAATGAAGCCCAAATCTCTTCCTGAATAGGTAAAGAAAGTCCTATCCCCTCTACCCTGCCTGATCTGTTAGACCTAGCTAGTAAGATTAGGATATAAGTTCCAAACATCCTATTTTAGAGGGACTCTTAGCAATGGGCATGACAGGAGAGCAGTGAGCAAGGGGTAGGGTAGTGAAAGCACAGTAATAAAATATGAGCTATCTTAGTCCATTTTGCCTTGCTCTATGTTTCCCTGAGGCTGGGCAATTTTTAGAGAAAAGATGTATCTTTGGCTCACGGTTATGTAGATGGTATAATACAATCATGCCAGCCTCTGCTCAGGTTCTGGTGAAGCCTCAGGAAGCCTTTACTCATGGAAGAAGGTGAAGGGGGAGCAGGCAGTCACATGCTAAGAGAGGGAGCAAGAGAGAGAGGAGGAGGTGCCAGGCTCTTTTTATTTTTATTTATTTATTTATATATATATTTGAGACAGTCTCACTCTGTCACCCAGTCTGGAGTGTAGTGGTACGATCCCCACTCACTGCAATCTCTGCCTCCTGGGTTCAAGCCATTCTCCTGTCTCAGCGTCCCAAGTAGCTGGGACTACAGGCTCGTGCCACCTTGCCTAGCTAATTTTTGTATTTTTAGTAGAGATGGGGTTTCACTGTGTTGGCCAGGCTGGTTCTGAACTCCTGACCTCAGGTGATCCACCTGCCTTGGCTGCCCAAAGTTCTGGGATTACAGGTGTGAGCCACAGCACCCAGCCTAGGCTCTTTTTAAACAACTCACTCTTGGGTGAACTCTCAGAGCAAGAACTCACTCATTACTGTAGGGAAGGTAACAAGCCATTCACGAGGGCTCCACCCCCATGACCCAAACACAGGCTCCACCTCCAACAGCGGGGATTAAATTTCAACATTAGATTTGGAGGGGACAAACCTTCAAACTATATTGTGGGCTGGTTTCTAAGCACCAGATACTTTGCGAAGCCCTTTGCCCATCATTGCATGGAATCTCCATGACAGCCCAGGGAAGGTGGGTTTGGTCGCAGACGTTGATGAAGAATGAGGAGTAGGGCCATCAGCTGACTTACTCAGTGCCACCCATGTAGTCCTGCACAACTCGGGGTCAGGACTGTCTTCTGGCCCTGTAATTGTGAGCGCCACATTGCAGCTTGCCAAGTTGTCACCTTCAGAGGCTCCGCTTGTTGCCACCGTCCATGAGGTAGGGGTTCAGCCATAGTCAGCACCTGAACAGGTGTTAAGTGAGTGTAGATAGTTTTTGCATGCCTGCATTATTAAGTAATTAAAGATGGAATGATGGCACAGGAAGCAGTGGCTTCCTCCTTGAAGAGCGGCTTAATTTTCATTTGTCAATGGGACACTCTTCAATGTCAAATTAGGCCATACAATCTATCATAAAATCCAGTCGCAGCCCAGTTTTGTAGATGTTCTAAGCTGTTTCTGAAACTAAAGTTTCTCAACTGTGGAGGTTCTTGAAAGGACAGAATGATCTTCCACAGGAAAGATGGGACCAGCATACATAGCGCTAGGGACTGTGGCTGGTCAGGGAGGTGAAGACTCGGCTGTGAGGGAGGGAACTCGGCAGGAAGATGATGGATTGGCTCTTGGAGGGGCAGATGTTGTCTGTGTGCATGTGTGTGTGTGCGTGTGTGTGTGTGCTTCTGTGGCACAGAGCTCCATGTTAATCCATTCCATGAACTCATCTCATTGACCAGAAAACAACAGTCCGGATTCTGCCAACCAAACCCACCACGTGGGCTGTGGGCATAAGAGGCAGGTCCTTAGATGTGGGTAGCTGGGCTGTGGGTCCATCCACGATGAATTGAGTAACAAAATCTAATCCTTCACCAAATAGTTAAGAACATTGGGTGGCATGGCCATGTCATATTGTTGTAAACGTTTCTAAGCAGACCAGCAGCGGTCCTTCCTCTGAACACTCTTTGAGAAGGAATTGTCTGGAGAGGTTAAGGGACCTCTGCAAAGTCACTGTTCTGGTTTAATTGAGTCCTCCTGACAGATATGTCCATGTATTAACCTTTAGTAACTTGATTTGGAAACAGGGTCTTTGCACATGGAATCAAGTTCTATGAGGTCATATTGGACTGGAATTAGCTCTAATACAATGACTGGTGTACTTGGAAGAAAAGATTTGGACCCAGAGACACAGACAGAGGGAAGACAGCCATGTGAAAATGGAGGCAGGAATTGCAAAGACGCAGGTGCAGCCCAAGAATACCAAGGGTTGTAGACTGAACCAGGAGCTGGAAGAGGCAAGGAAGCCTTCTTCCCTTGAGCCTTCAGAAGGAGTGAGGCCCTGCTGGCACCTTGATTTTGAATTTTGGGACTGCAGAACTGTGTTAGATTAATTTCTATCCTTTCAGGCCACGCAGTTGATGGTACTTTGTAATGGTAACCTTAGGGGATTGATACCATCACCAACTAGTAAATGACAGGATGGGGATTTGAACCTGGGTCTCACTGACTCCTGGGTCCTCCCTTCTCCTGCAGTCTCACTCAGCCATGAGGCACCGGGTGGTGAGGAGAGAGGGCCTGTGGGATGGGATAGGTGGGCTTTGCTACAGCCTTCTGATCCTTTTTTGAAGGTTGCACAGGGGCCTGGCTCTTAGATCATCTCCTTTAGCCTCCAGCTCTGTGGGTTCAGAGCCAAAACCATAGAAGTTTAATCATCGGCTGTCCTGGAATTACCCTAACCAACCAGGCCGGGATCATGCTGGTTTCTAGTCCACCAGCTCTTTGTTCTTTCTGAAATTCTCCTCTTTAGTGCGGTCAGAGGAGGGTTTATTGCTGTCCCAGGAGTCATTAGGGTTGACTTCTCTGCCCCTGGGCACCGATCACGTGAGGCTGGCATTCCCTGACAAAGCCCTGTGGCATCTTTTGCACAATTGTTTCTTATATGGGTCCTGCTCTTCCCCCTAGTTGCATATGAGGGCAAGGGCCCTGTGAGCACGGCAGGCCTGCAGCATCCTCAGAGACGGGCCCAGCATGGGTGGCCTCTTGGAAGTCTGCACAACTCTGGGGTTAAGGTGGTGAGCATCCCTTCATGAACAAAGAGTGTCAAACATGGACAGAGGGACCAGGAGGAGGGCAGGGTATGCTTTAATGAAGCTGGGATGTGCCAGAGGTCAGAGGTCACAAACTGGTAGACCTCCCAGAGTCATGGCAGAAGGAAGAGAGAAGTAACCTTTTTTTATGAGGCTGGAGTCAGGCTTAGATCCAAATCCTGGCTTTGTCAGTCATAAGTTATACAACTTTGGAAATTAGCCAGGCGTGGTGGTGGGCGCCTGTCGTCCCAGCTACTCGGGAGACTGAGGCAGGAGAATGGCGTGAACCTGGGAGGCGGAGCTTGCAGTGAGCCAAGATCGCACCACTGCACTCCAGCCTGGGCGACAGAGCAAAACTCCATCGCAAAAAAAAAAAAATAATAAAAAAAAAAATAAAAAAGTTATACACCTTTGGGCAAGATCCTTAACCTCCTGAAGCCTCAGCTTCTTAATCTATTAAATGGGGAGATGGATCATACCTCTTGTGTAGAATCCGTGTGAAGGTAGATAAAATAGTGCATATTGAAGTGTCTACAGTGTCTGCCATATGTGGATCCCTGCTACCTGGTAGTGATGATATCTCTGCAGCAGGCATGGGTGCTGCCCCTCCCACAGCCCCATGGTTCCTCTTGGAGTCCACCTGCTGCTGTGCTGGGCAGTCCCCGTGAACCCTGACTACTGCCCACCTCAAGCCTCTGCATATCTCTTCACCTCTCCCTGACAGCTTTCTCCAGCATTGGGACATTTATCAGCCTGGAAATTCCAAGATTTAATGCCCCCCTAGAGTAACCCTCAACCACTGAGGAGTGGGAGTTGGCAGGAAAATGCTCCAGGTTCCCCACCTCTCAATGGGACCACTTCCAAGTGCTTTCCACAGGGTTCACTGGAGGATGTCCGGGGGACTGAACCTCAGTTACGTACAGAGGTAACCCTCTCGTTAATGCACCCTTTACCAGCTTGTCTCTCTTTCCTGACTCATGTCTTCACTCCTTCATTTGTGCTTCCAGGGGTCACCTCCCAAAGAAATTATGTGAGCTCAAGTGCTTGGCTGAGGCTCTGCCTCCAGGGGAACCCACCCTGAGACACCCACTAGAGAGTGGCAGAATATCAAATACTGGACAAAGACAGGAGAATCGGAAGTGTTCAGAGATTTACTTTGTATTGTATTGTATTGTATTGTATTTAGTATTGTCTTATTTCTTTTGCAGACAGGGAAGATCTGGTAGCCAAAACATTTTAAAACAAACTGATGATAGCCAAGAAAGCACAAATTCAATGGCTACAAAGCTGGCCTGAGAGCTAAAGGGCCAGAATGTGGAGAATGGTCCCCAAGCCAGGGGAGTGAGTGCAATCTGAACCACAGATGAAAATCTATTTATCTATCTATATTCTATAATATACCATATACATTATAGAATAGATTATATATAATATATATATTCTATATACATAATATATAATTATATATTATATATAGTTATATATAATATAAATATATTATGTTTTTAAATATATATAATTATATGTACAAAATATATATAATTTTTATATTACATATTATATATTATGTATTATATATTCTATTATATATAGAATATATAGTGTATATATTATAGAATATAGAATATATATATTATATAATATTATATATATATATATTTTTTTGGGAAGACCCCAGAGATAAACTGCCTCATTATTTCAAGGGTGCATCAACTATCAACATGGCTTGCCCTGTTGATATTAATGTTGATCACCTGTCTGGCTAAGATGGTGTTTGCCAGGTTTCTCCACTGTAGAATTACTCTGTTTTTTCCCCTTTCATCCTGTACTTCCTGAAAGTGAGTTACTACTATACACAGCCTACACTTAAGGAGTGGGCAGTGACGTTCCTCCTCCTTCAGGTGTGGTGTCTGTATGAACTATATTCTTCTGCATGGGAGATTTTTCTTTTCTCCCTCATTTACTTATTTATTCAATCATTTATTTATATGTCTATGAACCCATGGATATTTGTTTTACACTTTGGGTTATAATCCGATACTTTGTTTATTTTGTTGCTAAGATAGTTCTTTCTTTGACCATTGAGAGCTCTTTCATTTGGCTCCTGTGTTCCTTTGACACACTTCCATCCTTACGGGTGTGTGTGTGTGTGTGTGTGTGTGTGTGAGAGAGAGAGAGAGAGAGAGAGGCACTTTCTTATTTCCTGGCACTATAAGGTACTCCAAGCACATTTGATATATTTCCTATCCTGGTCCTGGAATCATCCATTTTCTCAAGAAGCCCTAGTTTCTGTTATTGGAGAATGGTGGTTAGAAACCAAAGTCTGGGCATGAGGTGTGCTCAAGACTAATGGGTGCTGTTACTTCCGTACTCCAAGGGTGTGAGACAGGAGCCTGAGGACGTAGGGAAAAAGAGTAAGGCACTCTTAAAAGAGCACTAAAGAGGATATCAAATTTGCTGACCAGACAGTCTCATGCAGTTATCCTTGTATGTATGTTTTATACTTAAATTATAACTGAAATTAGTTGCCAAGCATACATTTATTTGTTCTGTGTGTTCTTCTTTCCTTCCTTATTTTGGATTGACTTTTTTTGTATTTTATTTTATCTGCACTTTTGACTTACTAGTTATTTTTCTGTGCTTTACATTTTTAGTGGTTGCTCTGGGGTTTACTATGTGAATATTTAACTCAAGATAGTTTGCATTCAAATGATATTATGTCACTTCACATATAGTGTAAGGACATTACAACAGCTTATTTCCATTCACTGCCCTATTTTTTTTTTTTTACTGTTACTCCTGCGTGTTTTAAAATCCTCTTGTTGTTTTTATTTTATTTTGTTTTTTAGAGACAGGATTTTATTCCATCACCCAGGCTGGGGTGTAGTGGTACAATCATAGCTCAATGTAATCTTGAACTCTTGGGCTCAAGCGATCTTCCTGCCTCAGTGTCCTGAGTAGCTAGGACTACAGGCTTATTGTTATGTTTTTAACTAGTCAGCTATCTTTTAACTTTTTCAAAAGCAAGATAAAACATCTCATATTTACTCATGTGTTTACCATTTCTGGCACCCTTGTTTTTGTTCCCACATTTCCATATAGTATAATTTTTCTTCTACCTGAAGACTTTCCTTGGACATTTCTTGTACAGTAGTTCAAGTCCATTGGTGATGAATTCTCTCAACTTTCATTTGTTTGAAAAAAAATCCTTATTTTGCCTTCATTAAGGAAGAGATTTACGCTAGACATAGAATTCTAGACTGATAATTTTTTTTCTTCCAACAGTTTTTATATTGGTGTGTTGTCTTCTGGCTTGTATTTTTTTCTGATAGGAAATGTGTGGGCATTCTTATTTTTGTTCTTCTAGATTCAATGTGTTCTTTTTCCTCCAGCTTTAAAATTTTACTTTTGGTCACTGTTTTTGAGCAATTTAATTATAATGTGCCTACCACATTGTATGCTTGGATTTTATTGAGCTCCTTGGATCAGTAGGTTTACAGCTTCTATAAAATTTGGAAAAATTTTGGTTATCATTTCTTCAAGCATTTTTTTTATCCCTTTCTCTCTCTCTCTCTTCTTCTGGAACTCCAATTACAAGCATATTAGACTTTTTGATGTTGTCCCATGAAGCTGTTTCAGTTTATATTGTTTTCATAGCTCTGCTTACAAGTTCACTGATTTGTTATTTTGCAATGATTAATCTGTAAAAGCCACCCAGTGAATTTTTTATTTTAGATATAGTATTTTCAGCTCTGAACATCTCATTTGGTTCTTTTTTTAATATCTTCCAATTGTTTCTTCATTATGCCAGTATTTTCATCCAAATCCTTAGCATACCTATCAAAGCTGCTTAAAGTATTCCCATGCTGATTCCATCATTTGTCACTTTGAACTCTATTTCTTTTGACTGATTTTTTTTCCTGGTATGGGTCATGTTTTCTGCTTTTCAAATGTCTAGTAATTTTTTATTGGATGCCAGGCATTGCAAATGCTTGTTTTTGAATTTTTGGACTCTGTAGTTTTCCTTGAAAGAGAATTGATGTTTATTATGGCAGGTGTGTCATATGTCAAGTTGCTTGATCCTTTTGAGGCTTGTTTTAAGTGGTTGTTAAAGGTAATTTCCTTTACTCTAGGGCCAGTTAAGTCCTACTGTTAAGGTGTGACCCTTCTGGGATCTATACTGAATACCCTGGGTTATCCGTGGCTCTAGAGGGTAGCACAGAGTGAGGAGAGTTGAGTCCTAGTTTGGGTTTGCATGCAGACTTGCTCTGCAGTGTTACTCAAATGACTTAACATCACTTGGCCTCACTTTTCCCACATGTGAGGTATAGAACTTAGCCTTAATTTCTGATTTTTATTCTCTTTTACTTAGTTCTTGTGGTTGCATGGAGGTGCTTGAGCAAATACCTTGGGGGTGTGTGAAAATATAGATTTCTTTTTTTTTTTTCTTTTTTGAGATGGAGTCTTGCTTTGTCGCCCAGGCTGGAGTGCAGTGACATGATGATCTCAGCTCACTGCAAGCTCCGCCTCCCGGGCTCACGCCATTCTCCTGCCTCAGCCTCCCGAGTGGCTGGGACTACAGGCACCTGCCACCACGTCCGGCTAATTTTTTGTATTTTTAGTAGAGACAGTGTTTCACCGTGTTAGCTAGGATGGTCTCGATCTCCTGACCACGTGATCCGCCCGCCTTGACCTTCCAAAGTGATGGGATTACAGGCGTGAGCCATGGCGCCCAGTGGAAAATATAGATTTCAATCAGAACTCCTTACCCTATTTATATCAAAACCACTTCATGTATATCTACTTCACGTATCTAAGTCCCATATAAGAATTCATATGAACAATTGCTGTTAAATAAAAAAATTGGGAAATAACTATACAAAAATATCTGGGCGACACGACAGGTCTGTGTGACGTTCATTCATCAGTATCAGTATCTTGGTCCATATGAGCATTGTCAACAAATGACCCTGAGAATGCAGCCATCCTTACAGAGCTTTTATAACATCAAACAGTGTGAAGATAATAATTAACATTATGAGCTAAATTGATCCTCAGATTAAGAAGAATTTTATGTCTTTTAAAAAATTTTCTGTAATTTTACACTGTTAAAAACAAATAGTAGAGGATGGGCATGGTGGCTCATGCCTGTAATCCCAGCCCTTTGGGAGGCTGAGGCAGGCGGATAGCGAGGTCAGGAGATTGGGAACCATCCTAGCTAACACAGTGAAACCTCATCTGTACTCAAAATACAAAAAAATTAGTCAGGCGTGGTGGTGCACGCTTGTAGTCCCAGCTACTCAGGAGGCTGAGGCAGGAGAATGGCATGAACCTGGGTGGCAGAGCTTGCAGTGAGCCGAGATCGTGCCAGTACAGTCCAGCCTCAGTGACAGAGCGAGAGACTCCATCTCAAAAAAATAAACAAAAAACAAAACAAATAGTAGAGTAACACCATCCTATTCATTTGGATAAATGAGTTTGAACAATTTTCATATCCATCCCTATAGAAGTACCGTCACCCCCAGATTTTTAATATCATTATTGGTGACATTACTAGATTCTATCCCTATTCTAGGTTAGGTTGTCTTTTCTTGGAGAAAAATACTGCATTAGGCCATCTGTATTCTAGGAGACAAGGAGTTACCCCACACACATCTACATGAGCAAATGCTTGGCCCAACCCAATATCCATGTAGTCATTGAGGAAAAATCAATCTGCACAGCTCTGCGATAAATTAGTCTTAATTTATTAAAGGATAAGTTTTGGCATAAACTTCTGTTGGATCAGGTTATAGCATGGATGTTCCTAACGGAATTTGGTTAGGAAGACTTTAAGTGTAGCATTAGCCTTTGAAGCTGGGGTATTTTCAACATGGTGCATGAGAAATAGATCCAAATAAAATATGCTTCTCTTATAAGAAACTGGGGCATTTATTTGAATTAATAAGGCATGAACAGAAAGCAAACCCTGGTTTGGGGAGAGGGCACTCTGCCAAACCAGCCGGGTTTCACACTTGATGGATAAGGCAGCAGTGTGATGGGTAAGGATGTAAGACCACCTAGGCTTGGGTTCCGTCTCCATTCCTTTCTAGGTGAGTGATCTCAGGCTCTCTGCGCCTGACCCATATCCCTTATCTTTAACTTTTAGCAAATGCCAGTCTGGCTTCCAACTGCCTGCACCTGTGTTCGTTTGCCTGGGCTCCATCTGGGTCCAGGAACTAGCTCTAGCCCTGCACATGGTAGGATGGCAGTGTCAGGGAAATAATGGTGCAGGGAGAGTCCCTCAGCCAGTGGTGATGGAATGAGTGGGTCACATTCCCAGCTCCTGTCCCCTTAGGTGAACGATCCCAGGAGGATGCCCTACGCTATTCCGTGGGGCCTCCCAAGACAGTGCTCTAGGGACCCCCCAGGGGTAACTTGCTCACTGAGACCCCCTGTATTGTCTTCTTCCCTGTGTCACCTGCCTGAGCTCTCTGACTTGTGTTTTCCAGGACTGCCTTCCAGATAATCTATTTGTGCTAGAATCCTTGTCTCAGGCTCTGCTTGGGAAAAACCCCACCTGAGACAGGAAGAAGTGAACGAGCCTGTACCTCTGGCATGTGGCACATGCTCCTAACTGACAATCAGTTTTCTCCTTCTGTCTTGGGTAGTCCTGGAGCCTGGGAAGTGCCCTGTTTTAGGGGGCAGAAAGGTAACCCCAGCTCCAGGGCAAGAAAAAGTGTGAAGATAAAAAGTCAGGAAGTGCCTTGGGAAGCTGTGCCTCTGTCTCATTCGTGTCTGTCTCCATCAGCCAGCTGGTCCTTGCCTCCCTGAAGGTGACCATGTCAGGGAGAGTTCAGACCACCCCAGGAGTGAGCCGTGACGCGAAGGCAGTGGAGAGGAGGTGGGAGCAGGGTGGAAGCAGAGCATCAGAAGGTGTGGAAGAGAGAGCCTGGGCCTCGGGGAGGCCGCTGGTATGTGATAAGAGGTTGCAACGGCAGCAGGAAGGCTGGGGGCCAAATTCCAGCGTTTTTGCCCAGGTAGAGGAGGCTGGGGGATGCTCTGTAAATGAACCATCTCTGACTATCCCCTTTATCTGTGGCCTGAAACGGTGTGATTTCCTCCCTTGAAAAGATCTTCAAGCAGCATAGATAAAACCTGAGTGTGACTTATGATTCTGCATTCCTGCTATCGTGCCAGCTTGGGCTCCGGAGATTCCTTATCAATTAATGCTTTCTTGCCCAGCCTCCGCCTCCTCCTCCTGGGCCCCCTCCTATGGACCAGAGCCCTGAGATTCTGCCAGAGATCAGGCCGGGCTGGCCCAGAGGGAGCCATGTTGTATACATTTGTACACAGACACTTAAAAATAAAACCGCCGGTCTGGCTACAGAGCGCCTCTTTGGCTGACGGGAGAAGTGGCTGGGTTGGGTGCTGGCTGGGGCCTCACTACTTGGTCCTCAGCCCTGAAAGCCTCCCCTGTCACGCTGGGAGGTTCAACTGGAGACCTGAGGAACGCCAGGAAAGCGGTGAGGCTTCTCACAGGCGGCCCCGTCCAGCTCTGGGCCTGGCGGATTAGAGGAATACGTGGAATTTCCAAATTTAGCATTCAGGAATAGTTTCGTATAAACAAGGGCTGCTTTCGCTGCAGAGATGCGAAGTAGATAATGCCAAAAAAGTCCCCTTTTGTGACTGAATCCTGGGATTCTGCAGCCAACCTCTGAGTTGACTGGGTGCAGACGAAGGGCCGCTTCCTGCCTGTCCCTCTGCATGGGTGGTCGGGCTTAAAAATGAAATATCCAGGCTGACAAATGCTTTTACGAAGGCCAGATTATAAACTGTAAACCTACTGTCATCTGGGCAGAAGAGAAATCTAAATGCCTCTCTACCATTTAAAGATTTCGTTTGGCCACAAGACTAACACACTTCTTGAGCGAGGAAAGCGGCCTTGTATTTATGACTTGGTGTCCGAGCCACAGTGAGCTCGGGATAGGGGAATCTATCAACCAGGAAGGAAACAAACAGCCTCCCCAATATCTAGGGAATCTGAGTATTGTCACAGAAACAAAGTGCCCTGGAGCAAAAGAAAAGCAAAACAGAATTTCTAGAGGGGACACAGTCTGGGGTGCAGCTACAGTTTGGGAACATTCAGGTCCACGGAGAGTTTCTAAGGGTGAATTTTCCAGGGGAAAAACAGACCAATCCCCTGCCCAGGAAACACATGACTGGGGGTGGTCCCGGAGAGAGATGAGTTCTCATTTCCCTGATGTGTGCTGGTGTTTCTGGGAATTCAAACTTAGGGCCCCACTAAAGAGCCAGCCTCCTCTCACAGACATGGAGCCGTGAGGACTAGAGCCGGTTGGAAGATCCTGCACAGCACATGCACCATCCCAGCCTCTTCACTCAAGGCAGAAGGAGAGCAGTGTTCAGGAAACATAGACGCTGGGGAGCTGGGGAAGGGGAAGAGGTCTGCAGGGCTCAGCCACCCAAGGGGGACCTTGCCTCTCCAGACAGAGCCCCTTCTCCCGATAGCCTGTTAGAGGCAGCCCAACAGTGTGAGTGGAGCCGGGAACCCTGGGGGTGGGCCACTTGCCATTTCAGTCCCAAGATTCCCGTCTCCTTGGACATGAGAGAATTAGAGGATCCGGGATTCTGGGAGCCAGAAAGAGCAAGAGAATATTTGGTGTGGCAAGTTCAATGATCAGACAGTCCTTCTCCACCAGCAAAACCGTACGAGGAGTCTGTTCAAATTTTTTGTTCAACAAATATTTGTGGAGCCCCTGCCATGTGCCAACCACCGTTCTAGCAGCTCGGGAAGCACCAATGCACAAAGCAGGCAGCAGCCCCTTTCCTTCGCGGAGCTTGGGTTTTGGAGGGAGGAGACAGAGAGTGATTCCCGGAGAGCTGCCCAGTGAACCAGGTGAGCTGTGCTGGGACACAGGACCCAGAACAGGGAAGGCAGTGGCTTCAGACAGGGGCCAAAGTAGGCCTCAGGGAGAAGGTGATGGTGGGCAAAGACCTGCAGGATGGGCATGAGCAAGCCAGGTGTGTGCCTAGGAAAGGGTGCTCCAGGTCCAGGGGACAGCTGATGCCAAGGCCCTGGGGCAGGACTCTCCCTGGGGCCGGGAAGAGCAGCAGTAGGGGGAGGTAGTGGGAGAAGAGGTTGAAGCAGTGGTGGAGTGCGGTGGGAAGGGGCAGGTGGCCTGGGGCTGCGCTGGGCAATTCAGTAGCCAGGAGTCTCCTGTGGCTCCTTACGTTTCAGTTTAATCAAAAGAAAGTCAAGCTAAAAATCGGCTCCTCCATCAACCAGCCGCGTTTCAGGTGCTCAAGAGTCACCAGTGGCTGGTGGCTGCTAGCCCAGGTCTAGAACATTTCATCATCACAGAAAGCTCTAGTCCAGAGCCTTGTAAGGATTGGTAAAGACCATCGGAAGCGCTTCGGCTGCTACGCAGACAGACAGGGAAGCCGTTGCGGGGTTTTGACCAGAGGACTGATGTTTTCAAAAGGTTACCCTGGCTGCCGCGCGGATACATGATTCTAGAGAGAAAGGAAGAGCTTCACAGACGTGGTCCAGAGAGGGAAGAGGGCCCTGCGCATTCACCAGGTCCCCTGCCTGGCAACCTGGGACTCTTCCATTAGAAAGGGCCTTTCTTCTTTATACCCTCGATTACATACCCATATATGTATGTATATATTTGTCTATGTAGATTTGACACACGTGTGTATGTGTATTTGTGTCCAGACACATATATATATATTTGTGTATATGTATATATAATTTTTCCAATGAGCATGTTTTATTTTTTAACAGCTTTGTTGAGCTATAATTTACAGACTATAAAACCCAGCCAGGCTAAATGTGCCATTCATCGACTTTTAATAAATTGACCGGGTTGTACAACCATCACCACCACCCAGCCCCAGTTGGCACCCACATGGCACTGTGAGCAGGGGTGCACCACAAAGGTGTCCGCTGTGCATTTTCTGGGCTCTGTAAAGGGCACTCCCAGTGGGCTCAGGTGGGTCCGAGCACTGGCAACAGCTGGAAACTGTCCTCCCCTCGGGTCGGGTCACAGAGGTGCAAGTGGCTTGTCATGGAGAATTGCTCACATGTAAGACAAGCAAACCCTCAGACAGAGCCCTTCCAGGGGAGATGGGTCCCATCTGTTCTTACCCTCCTGACACCCCTCTTCCTGCCTCTGGCCGGCGTTTGCTCCCCATCTTTTCTCAGAATCTCTAAGCACCGTGCTTTAGTCCTGGATTTCCAGCCTTCTGGCCAAAAGTATACACAGAGAAAAATATACAGAGAGGTTAGCCTCCTTTTCCCACTGAGCTAATATTTAGGGGAAAGAAGATTAAACAGATAGTTCAGGGTTGGCTTGTATTACCACACTATCCTTTAAAAAGTAAAGGGTTTTAGAAAAAAAAATCCAACTAAGAGGGGAAAAGTTCAAAGCTCTTGAAGAGAAATGATCATGGTGTTATTGTCAAGTTATAGACTAGAATCCATGGAGCACCTGCTGTGTGCAAGGCATTCGGGTCACAGAGATGACAGTCTAGTCTCTACCCTCCGGGTGTTTCCACATTTATTCATTCATGTGTTCATTCAGCATGTTCCAGTTGATGTACCAGGTCAGCTCTACAGAGATGAAGAAAGCTTGGTTCTTGCCTTCCTGGTACCCACAGTACAGTTGAGGACAGGATGTTTTGCCCAGAATTTTCCTTAGTGTTCTTGAGTTCCTGGGTGTTCCTTGGATAACAAATAGCACAGGAGTTCAAAGAGAAAAAGGGGAGCTAAGGCTTAGTGAGCTCTTCTTCCATTTGTTCCTGGCGCACGATTTTGCTCTTTCAATTCTCCTAACGTTCCCCTACTGCAGTCACAATCGCTGCAGAACAAACCAATGATTGCATTAGGGTCGTGTTTATCCCCCTCCTTCCTTCATGCAGGCTGACAGCTACAGCATGGGGCAGGTCCAGTGGAGAGCAAGACCTCTATATGTCCAATTTTTAATTTAAAATATTTTCTTTACAAGGTGAATTCTTTCCCCATCTGGTCCCTTGACTTGCCTGGACTAAAAGCAGCAGGAGGGTAAGAAGTGAACTTCTGTCCCCAAAACCTCATAAAGAGGGGAGGGCTGGGAGGGCCCCAGATGGGCTTCGGTCCCCACAAGTAAAGTGAGAATCTGGAAAACAGTCATGCAGTGTTTCCAGAAGCTGAGAGCAGCTGGGCAGTTACATCCCATTCGATTGCTGCTTTTATGGTAGCTGTTAAAATTTTGAAATTGGGCTCACACCTGTAATCCCAGCACTTTGGGAGGCCGAGGCAGGAGGATTAGTTGAGGCCACATGTTTGAAACCAGCCTGGGCAACATAGTGGGACTCTGTCTCTGCAAAAAACACAAAAATTAGACAGGCGTGGTGGTGTGCACCTGTAGTCCCCGCTACTTGGGAGGCTGAGGTGGGGGGGATCCCTGGAGCCTGGGGCTCGAGGCTGCAGTGAGCAGAGATCATACCACTGCACTCCAGCTTGGACAACAGTGGTGAAACTCTGTCTCAAATAAAAAAATTTTTAAGTAAAAAAATGGAATATTTAATTTAAGGGAATATTGTGCAGTAATAAAAAGGAATGAAGTTCTGCGTCATGCTACACATGAATGAACTTTGAAAACATGATGCTTCTTCAAGGAAGCCAGACACAGAAGACCACACGTTGCATGACTCCAGTGATATGAAATGTCCAGAACAGGCAAATGCCTAGACACTGAAAGTAGATTTGTGGTTGCCTAGAATTTGGGGGAAATTGATAGTGATTGCTAGAGACACAGGGTTTCTTTTGAGCTGATGAAATGTTTCAAAATCAACGACGGTGATGGTTGCACATTCTCTCTGAATATACTAAAAACCATTGAATTGTACTCTTTAAAAAAATCAATTATAAGTTATGTGCATTGTATTTCAACAGAGCAGTTAAAAAACAAACTTCTTTGTTTTTTTGGTTCACTTCAGAAAAATTAAAAACTACAGATAATCAGAGAAAAGGAGAAAACAGACAATACTATCCAACCAGTTAAAACCAAGCCACATGAGCACCTTGGTGCCTATAATTCCAAATACACACATCTTGCTGTTTTACTTTTGATGTTTTGTGTCTCTTGGTTTGTTTTTGTTGATGATGTTGTTTTTTTGCAAGTGTAGAATCCCACTGTCTAGGGTGGCTTGCGTCCTGGGAAGTCTTTGAAATATCTGCTTTGTGGACAGAATAGATCTAATTAGACTGTGGAGACCCAGTAAACACTGCAATTAAAACCGTGTAGCAGTAGAGCGCCTGCTGGGAAACTAACTGGCCAAAGGATCTGGGATATTTCTGCTGGGTGGCTGCTGAATTCAGGTTTCGTAAACAGGAGAATCCCTGAGATGATTTCCAGAGCTGAGTGTCAGTCCTGGTGACGGTCTGGCCAGGCTGTGGGCAAGCTCTGGTGGAGACCAGTGGGTGACAGTATAAGTCCACCCACCAGTGAGCTTTCACCCACAGGAATCTTTAAAGCCCACTTACTTACCTATTTATTTATTTGTCTGGTTTTTAAAATTAAAATAAGTAAAGGATGCACATGGGTATTCAAATCAACATACATAAAGTGGAGTAGATGGTGGAAGGAGTTCTCTCCCACTGCCAGTCTCTGTGTCTCCACCTGGAGCCCAGTAGTAGTTGTCAGTTTGTTGTGCGACCTTATAAATAGCCCACAGGGGTGCAAGCAAGCTTATCCCCCTCTGCTTACCCATGGAT
The DNA here is from genome assembly GCF_006542625.1 of Nomascus leucogenys. NCBI lineage: Eukaryota > Metazoa > Chordata > Mammalia > Primates > Hylobatidae > Nomascus > Nomascus leucogenys. The sequence goes on from NC_044382.1 coordinate 152,298,802, forward strand.
GCAATGGAAATATACTATGTCATTTCATCTTTATCTGGCTTCCTAATTTAAAAACATGTATATATCGATATAGATATCTATCGATAGATATCTATCAATAGATATATATATATATAGTTGATTGCTCTACATCAGCATTCACTGATGTGATTTATTCTTTTTGATGGGTGTATAGTATTCCACTCTATGAATATACCAGAATTTATTAAACAGTTCCCTATTGGTGGACAGTTTATTTCTAGAATTTTGCTATTACAAATGATGCTACATTGAGCATTTTTAAAGATATATCTTTGCCTCTTGTGGGAATATAATTATAGAATAAATTCTTCAAAATATAATTGTTAGATTAAATCATTTCTACATTTAAAATTTTTGATACCTCTTTCCAAATTGAATAGTTCATTGCAAACTGTAACCCTCCAGTTGTGCATAAGCTCACCTGCTCTGACCTAATTTTGAACATTTCTTTGGTAGCTCCTACAAGGGAACTGGACACAGATGTTCTCCTCCCCTTCCAAGAGCCAGACAGTGGCAGGAGTTCAAGATTTCAGTGGGTACTTCCTGTCCTCACTCAGTGAGCATGTGTCCAGTCTTCACAAAAGCCCACTGCTAGGCAGGCAGGTCTGCTGTAGACCAGAGCTAGCTGCCTCCTAGTACCTTTCTCTCCCTCTTTATTTGCTAATAAAGTTCCCCCAAGTTCTAATCAGGTCTCTGGTCACCCATCTACAGCCTCCCTTGAAGCCAGGTGTGGCCATGTGACCATATTCACACCTTTAGGACGTGAACTGAAACAGGTACACAGCTGCTGTGTCTCTTGCTTCTAAGGAAATTGCCTCCCTGCCTCTCTTTCCCCAGAAACCACCTTCATCCAGGAGATGGGATGAAGGGTGGGAACTACATGCTGGGGACTAACAAGATGGACAGAGCCTGGAATGCTGGAGGACACATGAGGCCAGAGGAAGAAGACTCTTCTGGTTTTTGTCCAAGGGCTTCTTAGCTTGCCAGCAGACAGGCTTTGGGCAGGAAATTGGCATCAGTGAGGTAACCGGAGTCACCGGTAAACTCAAGAGGCCTGGCTGGCGACCCCGGATTAACATCCTGCAGGCTCCCAGGAAAAACCCAGAGACCTTGAGAGTATGTGCGAGCTGGATTCTCTAGGAACACAGGTGGGGTATTCCTACTAATGGGATTGGGTTTTACAGGGATTACCCAATTTGTAGGCCACATCATTTCTTAGTAATTTCAAAGTAGGTTGCAAAGTAGGTTGGAATTCTGAGACCTTTGCTGCCTGCTTCCAGCTGCTCCAGGAAGCAAATCACCAACCAACAGCTGGAACAAACACTCATAAAAAGTCCCCCAGCTTCTGCCCTCCTGGAAAATATTCACAGCAGGCTTTCTCCACCCACACAGAAAAGCACAGATTTGGTCATTTCCTATCACACTGCTCAGTGGCAGAGGCTTGAAGTTCTCAGGACTTGCTAAATCACCCTGGCTGTTGGCTTTTAGAATTTCTGGGACCCAACTAAACTAAAACAAACAGAAGAGCCGCTAAGCAACTTGGTGTTCTCTTTTTGCTTTTGGACACTCCCAGACACTTTAGGATAAGAGAACTGGTCAAGGTATTTAAGTCAATGGACTTGCCATTGAGCCAAAAGAAGTCACAATTAGAAGGGCTTAAGGGATGGCACCAACAAAGAAGAGTGCATTCTGATCACTCATTCATTCACTTATTTACTAGACATTTGCTTGGAGCTTCTTGTCTGCAGAGGACTGAGCTAGTCGCAGGGGACACAGCATGAGGATGGCACAGTCCTGCTCTCAGGGGGGCCACTCACTGTCACCTGAAACAGACGGGCAATAATCACAAATGGAAATTGCGATGAAAGAGGTGTGTACTGGGCTGAAGAGTGTCTGCCTAAATTCATGTCCACCAGAAGCTCAAGATGAAACCTCACGTGGAAATAGATCTTTGCAGACGTCATGCGTTAAGGATCAACATGAGATCACACTTTGTTAGAGTGAATTCGAAATTCAGTGAGGGTGGCCTAATAAAGAGACAGGACATACAGGGACCACATAGCTGAGAAGCCCGTGTGAAGATGGAAGGGAGACTGGGAAGGTGTCTGCAAGTCAAAGAACGCTAACGAATACCAAGGAATACTCCAACATTGGAAGCTGAATACAGGAAGCTGAATACCGGAAGCTGAATGAATACCAGAAGCTGAATACCGGAAGAGAATGACGTGGATTCTCCTCTGGTGCCTCCAGAGGGAGCAGGCCACTGCTGACTTCTTGCTTTTGAACTTCTGGCCTCCTGAACTGTGAGAGAATAAACTTCTCTTGCTTTAAGCCACCGCTCTTGTTTTGTGGCAATTTGTTATGGGTACCCCAGGAAACACATACAGCAAATACAGGTGCGTGAAGACCTGTGGGCGCACAGGGGAGGAGTGACTTCTTCTCCCTGGAATATCAGGGAGGGCTTCAAGGAGGAGGTGACTGTCAAACTGAGCCCTGAGGATGCCAGAGAATTCCCAGGGCAGAAAAGAGAAGGGAGATTAATTCCAGGCAGAAGGATGAGCGTGTGAAGACACACAGACACAACGAGTACAGCTTGTCTGGGATGTTGAGGAGCTTGGTATTTACAGAATGAGGGTGATGAGGGTGGCAGAGGACTAGAAGTCATGAGCAAGAGCCTTTGTGCCACACTAAAGAACATGGCCTTTCTCCTGAAGGTGACGGAAGCCACTAAAGGCAGTGGAACAGGGAAGAAGCATCTTTTTTTTTTTTCAGGTGGAGTCGCGCTCTGTCCCCAGGCTGGAGTGCAGTGGCCCAATCTCGAGTCACTGCAACCTCCGCCTCCCAGATTCAAGCGGTTCTCCTGCCTCAGCTTCCCGAGTAGCTGGGACTACAGGCATGCGCCACCAGGCTCGGCTAATTTTTGTATTTTTAGTAGAAACGGGGTTTCACCATCTTGGCCAGGATGATCTCGATCTCTTGACCTTGTGATCCACGTGCCTCGGCCTCCCGAAGTGCTGGGATTACAGACGTGAGCCACCACGCCTGGTCAAGAAGCATCTTTTATTATTTTTAGTTGAAGAATTACATGCCTGTAATGAAGTGACCAAATCTGAAACATACAGGTCGATGAACTGGATATCTGCATATACCCATATAGCCACCTAGCTCAAGCTATGGATATTTCTAGCACCCAAAAGAGGCTCTCTGGGGTTCCTCTCCAGTCAAGGCTCAACTTCTCAGAGATAATCACTACTCTGTACTCACAGAAATGGAACCATGCAGGATGTATTCTCATGTTCCTGGTTTCTTCCACTCCACATTCAGCCAGGTAATTGCATGTATTGCTAGTTCATTCTTTTTGTGTGCAGTGTAGTATTTCATTGTATGAACATAGCACAGTTTATCCATTCACCTGTTGAATGAGGGACCCCTTGGCCCAACACAGGCCTCTGTGGCTTTCCCTGTCATTACTGCACCTTCTGTCTTCACGTCTCTGGATGAACAGAGTTAGGGGTGTGCACAGCTGTGCTGTGCTTTGCAGCTTTACTTAAACCTATTGAGCAGAAACTTGAGTCAGACAATCATCCTCTTATAGCAACATTCAGCAAGGGGGTTAACTACTTGATCTGCCCACCAGAATCAAGGATGTGACGGTCGAGACAAATTTGTAAAGATGGCCCCTTAAATTACAAAAGACTGGCTGGGTGCGGTGGCTCATGCCTGTAATCCCAGCTGTATGGGAGGCCAAGGTGGGCAGATCACCATGTCAAGAGATTGAGACCATCCTGGCTAACATGGTGAAATGCTGTCTCTACTAAAAATACAAAATATTAGCTGGGCGTGGTGGCAGGCACCTGTAGTCCCAGCTTCTCGGGAGGCTGAGGCAGGAGAATGGTGTGAACCTGGGAGGCAGAGGTTGCAGTGAGCCGAGATTGCACCACTGCACTCCAGCCTGGGTGACAGAGAAAGACTCTGTGTCAAAAAAAAAAAAATTACAAAAGACTGAGAGCAAAACTGAAAGATTCCTCTCTCCTCTACCTTGGGGCAATTACTTCCTTTCTTGGGAAAAGCGCAGGTTGTACCCAGCTGCAACTTAAGAAGTAGGTGATTCTGGAATTAGGTCCTTCTGTTTTACAGCAGAACAAACTGACTTGCAAAGCTGAAATGACTAAGTGCATAATATAGTGTAACATTGTATCCTCTTTTCTGTAAAGCTAACACAATCCCAATTACACGTGGCCATGATTGAGAGTATGTAGTGGGCCTCAGAATTAAAGTCCAGTTCCTCCTGGCTGAGGAGGCAGGGAGAACCTTGGCCAGGATGCCTCTGTTCTTGTCTGGCTTAGAGCCTTCCTCCCTGGCTGGGCTCTGCAGATGGTTTTCTTGGGGGCCCACATTTTCTTCTTTCACCTAGATAAAGGATTTGTCTTGAGGCGTCAGTTTCTTCATCAGTAAAATGATAATAAATTTATACCTCTCAGAATGGCAGTGAAAATTAAATGCAGACAATGCTTTTGTAATTCCTGGCCCTTGATATGTCCTTAGTCATCATAACAAATAGGATGATGATGGGCTGCTGATGACATGGTGACATAGTTTTGTTTACTGTCAGTGGAACTGTCATTTGTAGGAGACTCAATGAAGCTTTCTTTGCTTCTCTCCAAAGGACCCTGTTAGTACCAAGCTGAGCTATGCTGGAGCCTGTGGCAATAAGAAAAATTGGGAATATGGATCCTTTCATTGTTTAAAATTTTCATATGTTGTTGATGCTGTTTATCATGAAATTGTATTAATTTAGACTTTTCAAAAATATTGCATTAGAATATTTTTATGTTGATCACTGAGTTTTTTTGGTGGTTACTTAAAGGTTATGTTAACAAAGAGTCAAACTCTGTAAAATACTTGAAGAGATTTATTATGAGTCAAGTATGAGTGACCAATGGCTTATGACACAGCCCTCAGGAGATCCTGAGAATGTGTGCCCAAGGTATTAGGGGCACAGCTTGGTTTTGTACATTTTAGGGAGACATGAGACATCAATCATGTACCCTGGTTCAGCCTGCAAAAATGAAACAACTAGAAGTGGGGGTTTCCAAGTCATAGGTGAATTCACAGTTTCTCTGATTGGCAATTGGCTGAAAGAATTATTATCAATGAGAAGGAATGTCTGGATTATTCTAAGGGGTTGTGGAGACCAAGGTTTTATCATGTAGATGAAATCTCCAGGTAGCAGGCTTCAGGGAGAATAGATTGTCAGTGTTTCTTATCAGACTTCAAGAGTCTGTTCTGTCTAATTACAAAAGGGAAGCCGGTATAATGAGGCATGTCTGGCTCCCCCTTCCTATGATGGCCTCAGCTGGTTTTTCATTTTAACTTTGGAATGCCCTTGTAGAGAAGAGGGGCGCATTCAGTTGGTTGGGGGCTTAGACATTTATTTTTTGGTTTATAGTTACACATGAGGTGAATGCCTGGATCACCTCACCTGGTCGGGATCCTGGTCGTGGCACTGAGGCTGACTTTTCTTATCTGATCAAAGGTTCTGTGTGGTCGTTCTTTTTCCTCTGCCTGCCACTTGGCACTCATCTGAGGACTCTGGCCCCGTGCTCTCCAGGCCACGTTTGGCACATTTCTGTTTCGTTTTTTTTGTTTTTGTTTTTGATATAGCCTGTTTTTGATACAGCCTGTTGTGCAGGCTGGAGTGCAGTGGTGCGATCTTGGCTCACTGCAAACTCCATGTCCCAGGTTCAAGGGATTCTCCTGCCTCAGCCTCCTGAGTAGCCGGGACTACCAGCACCAGCTCACCATGCCTGCCTAATTTTTGTATTTTTTTTGTAGAGATGGGGTTTTGCTACGTTGGACAGGCTGGTCTCAAACTCCTGACCTCAAGTGATCCATTCACCTCAGTCTCCCAAAGTGGTGAGATTACTGGCATGAGCTACCGCGCCCAGCCACGTTTATGTTTTCTGACTGTATTAGTCAAAGTTCTTCAGAGAAGCAGAACCAGCAGAATATAATTGGCTCTTGTGATTGCAGGGACTGAGAACTCACACATTTAGCCATCTGCAAGCCGGAGCTCCAGGAAAGTGGGGGTGGGGGGTGGTTCCAGCTGCAGTCCAAAGGCCTGAGAACCAGGGGAGCCAATGGTGTACACGCCAGTCCAAGGCGAGAGAACACCACAGTCCCAGCTCCAGCAGCCAGGCAGGAAAAAAAGGGAGAATTCAGCCTCCCTCCACCTTTTTGTTCTACTCAGGTCCTCACTCAATACACTGGATGGTGCCCGCCCACATTGAGGAAGCCAATCTTCAGAGTCTAGTGATTCAAATACTGATCTCATCGGGAAACAACCTCATAGACACACCCAGAAACAGCATGTAATCTGGGCACCCCATGGCTCAGTGAAGATGACGTGTAGAATTATCCATTGCCCTGAGCTTGTACACCAAAGGGAAGTTCCCTGAAATACTTCAGGGCTAGAACTGGGACCTCCTGATTGGTTCTGTTTTTTGACAGCAATGCCCCCTTCACTGCGTTTGAAAATTGATTCCATGCACTTCCTGTGTGACACAAATAATCTTCCCTCTGCATCATTAGCTGCAGTGTTCTGGAGGTATTTCTGATGAAACCATTCCTTGCTCACTGCCACACAAATGGAACCACTGTGGACTCTTTTCTCTTACTGTCTGGAAGAAGTGGACCCTGGGAAGCCCCATGACTGGTGAGGCCAACTATGGAAATCAGGAGCTGGCTGAGTTTTCTGACTGTAGCCAAGTTTGCCCCATGGTTCCATCACCAGACACGATATAGGGTGGAAACTGGTTTCCTCAAGAAGGTAGATTTGTGGGGATATTTGTGATCCAGATGACGCTCCAAATGTTGACTATTATCATATGATTTTAGTCATTTAGTTCTTTTTTTTTTTTTTTTGACAGAGCCTTGCTCCGTCACCCAGGCCCCAGGCTGGAGTACAGTGGCACAGTCTTGGCTCACTGCAACCTCCACCTCCCAGGTTCCACCAATTCTCCTGCCTCAGCCTCTCAAGTAGCTGGGATTACAGGCACGCGACACCATGCCTGGCTAATTTTTCTATTTTTAGTAGAGATGGAGTTTCGCCATGTTGGCCAGGCTGATCTCGAACTCCTGACCTCAAGTGATCCGTCTGCCTCGGCCTCCCAAAGTGCTAGGATTACAGGCATGAGCCACTGCGCCCGACCAGTCATTTATTTCTTTAAACAGTCTGGGAAATTCTCTACTCTCTAACGGTTTTATTTGGGTTCCAGGGACTGAAAGGGATCTCCTGGGCCCTTCCAGGGTTGGGTGTGGCTGCGTGGACAGAACTTTGGACCCCTCTCCTGCTCAAACAGAATAACTGCATGGGTGTTTGCTCCACACACAGGGCCTCTAAATGTAACTTTTGTTTTAAAAAAGTGAATCTCCATTAAAAAATAGTTTTAAAACTATGAACCCAATTCAGGGGTTTTTACTCCTGGCTGCACACTGAAATCACTTAAGGAATTTTTTAAAATTGCAAGTCCACTCAGGACTTACACCCAGAAATTCTGACTTATTGAGTCTGCAGTGGTGAGGTCTGGGGACTGAAATTTTGAAAAAATCTCGTCACATGACTCTAATGTGCCACCAAGGTTGAAAACTGCTAATCTGGTCCAGTATTCTTTTTACACATGGAAAATTGAGGCTAAGAAGGCTAAACGACTTGTGTAAAGCCGCATATTAACCTCCAGGCCGGATTAGAACCCCAGTCTTCTCTTATGTGTCAGTGCTTTGTGGACTCCACCACGCATCCACAAAGAAGAAGATGATACAGTTGTCTTATATGCATATGACTTCCTGTGGTTTCATTTTCACATTCAAACAAGTATTTTTAGTCCAACATTTTGGTTTCTGGAGGACAAAATCCTGAAGCAGGAAAGGAGATTGATATTTATACTTCTGCTGGGAAACAGAGGCACCAGGGTCACAAATGAATGGCCGTCAAGACCACACAGATCCACAGTGCCAAGAAGAGGCCTCGGAGTGCTGGCTCCCAGGCTCGTGGTTTAGTTTCACCACTCCATACACTCCATTTCACACTCCCTTGGGGATGTCATTCCAATGCTAAACTGGTTGATGGAGACAAATCGTCAATACTGGTGAAGGATTTTGTGTTTTCAAGGTCAATCTCAGAGTTTTTTCCCCCCCAAGAATTATAGAGAGGAAAAAGAGATAAGTAAGTACATAGGAATCAGTATACAGAATGGCCTATCGGGGGACTAAGTCTAAGTAAGTAATGCACAGTTTTAAGAGACACTGCAACAGTGGTGGGGGTAGGTGGTAAGAGGTCGACTGAATGCAAAAAGAGAGGGCAGAAACTCACAGTCACAGGAGGGAATTTGCTAAACAAGAGCAGGTGCAGCAGGATATAGGCAGTGAAGTCTATGGTACAGGCTTTCAGAGTTAAAAAGGCTTGGGGTCCTGTGGGGAAATAGTGCTAGAGCTGATGCAATAATGAGTGCTTTAGTCTGGTGCTTCCCATGAAAATCTCTAATGCAGAGAGAGAAAGGACTCAAGTTGGTGGACAGGGTCATTCCTGGCAGTGGTAGTGGCTTTGCAGGGTTCTGTATGAGCATTGTGGTGGAGAGCCCCAAATTCTATGCTGTTTCTCTCATTAAAAGGTGGGTTCTTGACCATGGGATCATTCTGAGACTTCATTTGACCCATGGGATGTGGTGGAAGCATTGCTGCGTAATTCTGAGGCTTGGTCTTAAAACATCTGAACATGCTTAGAACACTCCCTCTTGAAAGCCCCTGCCATTCAGTGAGAAGCCAAGCCACTTTCCAAGAGGAAAACCAAGCTACCCTGCTTGTTGTTGTTTTAAGCCACTGTGTTTTAAAGTGGTTTGTAATGCAGTGGTAGATAATGAAACAGAAATTGTTACCAGAAGTGGGGTGCAACAGTAACAAAAATTTTAAACCCATGGTATTGGCTGTGAGATTAGAAGGTAGGTGAAGACCTATAGGTCAGTTAGGAGACTATTAGCAGAGGCTATGAAGGCCGTGAAGAAGTCACTACTGGGGACTGGGGAAAAGAGGACCTACCAGCACAATGAATAAAACCTTTGCCAGTGGTCATGTGGAGCATAGGAAAGGTACCCCATGGACTTGTGGAATTTGCCAAGGGTATTTCTTCATTGTTCGAATTCCTAACACTTCATTTAGATGCATATGAAGAGAGAAAGACATGGAAGAATTGGAGAAACAGCTGTTCAATTTTCACATCGAATTTAAAGGACCTAGAAGAGCTCAGGACAGTCTCCCCAGGCACCAAAGTGTCCTGAAAATAAATTAAGTCCTGGAGAGAATATCAAATCCAGGTGCTGTCATTAAAATGTGGATTTGAGATCAAGATCAGTCCAAGGGCACAGCTGGAATACTCTTCGTAAGAACTGAGAAAGATTTTAAGTGGTGCCCCTAGGCTCTCTAAGCTAGACCGGTGGGCTTTCAAGGATCTTAAATGCATTGTGTTATAACATCCAACTCAGATTCACATAAATCCAAAGTTGGGAAATGTCTGTGTCAAGCGGACTTATGAGTATATCTTGTATCTTATGGAGTAGATTAAAATGTAATATATAATACATCTCTTCCCTCATTTGAAAGAACTCTTTCAGCTTCAACGAAAAGAAAGCCCAAAATAAAAGGGATCTCTTAGGAGGAAGCAGGCTGAGGAAACTACTCAGCTACAAACATGGGCCACTTCTTATGGAAAAGGAAGGATGACTCAAAGGAGAGAGTCAATAGCTGCAGAGCCCCACACCCAGAGGGCAGAACTGGGCTGGAATCAACACACATTTCCTGCTCTAAGAGCAGGGAGAATTGGTAAAACAGGCCCAGCTAGATTTCAGAATTGCTTTGGACCAGTGACAACCATGAGCTTCCATCCCATCCTTTGAATGACAGTATCCACTGTGGACATTGTGGTTCCGTCTTCCATCATATACTCGGTGTGTGTAGGCAGATGATTTGTATTTTCAGTTTATGAATCTCAAGGAATCACAGTGTGAAGCTAGACTCAAGCAATGAAACCCAGAGTGCCTCCTCTGCACCTGGACCTGGTTTAGACGACAAGATCCTGACCTCTAGCTTGGGTCTGCTATCCTAATGGAATAGGACTTATGGGGGCCTCAGGGAGTGGGGGTGAGTGTAACTTGAACATGGGAGAATTATAAATAGTCTTACCCAGAGTGTAGCAGGCAGTGATGTGTTAAATATGGCTAGACATTTCCATCACCTCTCCCATTGAGTGGCAGACTTCATTTTCTGTCCCACTGAATCTAGAATAGCCTGAGACTTGCTTTGCCCAATGGGACATGGTGGAAGTGATGCTGTGTAATGTCTGAGGCCGGGGCTTAGGAGAGCTCAGCTTCAGGTTGCATCTCCACAGACACCCTCTCTTGGAGCTCAGATGCAGTGTGGTGAGAACCCCAGTACTTGCGGTGAGGCAATGGAAAAGGACTGAAGTGCTTCTATTGATAATTCCAGCCGAGCTCCCAGCCAACAGCCAGCACTGAGTGCCAGTGTGTGAGCAAGTCACCAGGGACGTCCAGTCAAGATGAACCTTCAGATGACCACAGAAGCCAGCTGACATCTCAGGGAGTAAAGCTGTCCAGCTGAACCTCATTACTGCACTCAATCATGAGAAATAGTAGTTATTTTTTAACTTAAGCCACTTTTCTGGGGGGCAGTTTGTCCTGAAGAAATAGATAATTAAAACAAGCATCTTTCTTCCACTGTAACATTTTTGATCTGGTTAAAACTCTCTTTAAAGTTAAAAAGGACCCTGATCTTGCATGTTCCTTGTAAAAAAAAAAAACCTCATATACCTTTTTGGGGAGGGGCTAGACTTGGCATTGCCATGGTAGGGAGGGATTGGGCGAGTTTATGAGACAAATCAGAGTTTATGAGCCAAGAGTTATTCTTAGCTTCTCCAAGAGTTTGTTCTCCGTGACTCTGATTCACTGTCTAGTCCCTAGGTTCTCTCCCAAGGGTGAATCTAAAAAAAGTGCCCTAATTTACTCATCCTGGGGACTCAGTGGCTTTTGCGTAGAACAGTGGGCCTTAAACTGTGCTAATATTAAATAATGACATCATGTTCTCAATCCGCAAGAGGAAAATGCACCATAAGTATGCCTGGGTGGCCCAGGGGCTGTTGGCACCCATGCTGTGTCCTTGGAGCCTGTCTCTGAGCAGTGGTATTCAGTTCCCATCCCTTTTCTGCCTGAGGGCTGAGAGCCTGCTCCACAGAGCAAGGTGTGACCTGAAAGTGCTGAGGAACAAATGCTCCCGGGGTCACTCCTCACCCGGCAGGAGCAGGTGTCTGGACAAGAACCTCAGTCCGCCATCTTCTGGAAGGATGAAGCAGGTTCTGTGTGTTTCTCAGAGGTTCTCCACAGTGGTTGAGCATTTGGTGCTCACAGCATCCCCCATTCATTCACATGCCTTTTATTGGCTTTAATTTGTCTTCTTTCCCTCCTGCACTGGGGTTCCTGGGGTCACCTCCAAAATAAACTACCTGGACCCAATTCTTGTCTCAGTGCCTGCTTCCAAGTCACCCTAAGTGAAGACACATGGGTGTCAATGGAAGTTAGAGTCCAAATTTCATTAGTCCTTTCTCTGCTAAAGGAGCACTTCTAAGCCAGACAAAGACTTCCTCATCCCCTCACTAATATCTGGGAAGCCCAGAGGGTTTCTTCTGTCAGATGCTGCAATGAGTCCACTGCCAGTGACCCCCAAATCCACCATCACTATCCTGGTGTCTCCCATAAGCCTTGTCTGCTCTGGCTGTCTGTGCATTACCCGGGGAAAGGCCTTTGCCCACTTTATGTCCTGCACAATTGGGAGACACCACAATAGCACTGTTTGAGCTCCAAAGTGTTAGAACATTTAAGAAAACATTGCTTTCAAATTTCACCTCTAGATCTCTTTCTCCCCCTCCCTAGTACTCACCCATGGGGCCAGGCTTAGGATGAATTCTAGAGACAGACAGCTTGCCGTCCTCAGAACTGCCCTCTGCTTCAACCACCAAATATTGCCAGAATCATCCTGCTTTCTCATCCCTCAGGATGAGTCTCCTCCCAGAGGGTCATGGTCCCTTGAACAGAGACATACTCAGCTCTCTCATGAGTATGCCTGTACTCCAGCAGTGTCCAGAGCCCAGTGTCAGATGGCAGTCACGTTACAAGCTAAGCAAGAGAAAGGCCTCTCCTTGGTGGAGGAGTCAGGGCAGGCTGGGGTGTGCAGCAGTAATGGAAGGCTCACAAATCTCAGTGGCTTTGCACAGCCTAGGTTTGTGTCTTGCTCACACAGAGCCTTTGAGGCTCCTCTCCCTCCTGGGGGAGTCTCTGTACTTCTGTGGCTGCACCAACCCAGCACGGAGGCCCCTCAGTCACTAAGGCAGGGGAAGGGATGTCTCCACCCACCCCAGAGCTCCTAGTCACATGCCTCTGCCTTGCTGAAAGGGGATGAGAAGTGAGGAGGGAAGATGGAGTGTTTGGTGAGCACCACTGTCTCTTTTTCTGCCAGGGGCATCTTTTCTCTGTTTTAAAAGACTTTATATTTTGAGATAATTGTGCATTCACATGCAACTAGTTATAGAAAATACGACACAGAAATCCCATACACACTTCACCCAGTTTTTTTCCAATGGGAACTTAAAGTAGAGTACTATATGATCCTATACTATGGTACAATATCAGAAAAATACCACATCCAGGATACGGATTATCACACAGACAAGAGAAAGGGCGTGTCCACCACCACACGGACTGCTTCCTTTGGTCTTTTATAGCCTCATCCACTTCATTGCCGTCCTCACCTCTCCTTAGCCTCTGGCTCTCAATTTCTATAATTTTGTCATTTCAAGAATGTTCTATAGGCCAGGTACCATGGCTCAGACCTGTAATCCCAACACTTTGGGAGGCCAAGATGGACAGATCACTTGAGCCGTGGAGTTCGAGACCAGCCTGGGCTACATAGTGAGACCCCATCTCTACAAAAAATAAATGAAAACATTAGCCGGGCCTGGTTTTGTGCGCCTGTAGTCCTAGTTATTCGGGAGGCCGAGGTGGGAGGATCACTTGAGCCTGGGAGGTCGAGGCTGCAGTGAGTTGTGGTAGCATCACTTCACTCCAGCCTGGGGACAAGACTAAGAATGTTCTGTAAATGGAATCATAGAGTTTGCAGCCTTTTGAGATAGGCTTTTTCCTCCCGGCACAATGCTCTGCAGAAACATCCAGGCTGCTGCGTGCATCAATAGTTCTGTTCCCTGTTGCTGTTGAGCAGTGTTCCATGGTGTGGATTTCCCAGAAGCTGCCCATTCACTCTCTGAAGGACATCTAGGGGTGTCCAGTTGTTGGCGATTAGGAATAAAGCTCTTCTAAGCATTCTTGTACAGGTTCTTGAGTGAACATAAGCTTTCACGTCTCTGGACAAAATGCTCAGGAGTGTAACTGCAGGGTCAAATGGAGTTGCATGTTTAATTTTTCCACAGTATTTTTAGAGTGGCTGTGCCCTTTCACCTTCTTACTAGCAATGTGTGACCAGACGCATTTCTCAAATCTCAGGCAAGTCTGGGTATTTGTTTGCTAGCAAAGCCCAGCAATGGACAAATGACCCTTAAAATGACTGACTGTGTCTTATGGGATGGCCGAGTGTGTGTGTTCATAATTTCATATTACACACAGATACTAGAGTATTTTCTCTTGGCAAAATTATCTGCCTTGTACAGGGAGTTCCAGAAGCAACCCTAAGATTTCTGGACAGTCAGCCCTGAGAACCCATTTGACACATCTCCCTGGGGAGGAAACACATGGATTAGGTGGAGGCCTATTTAAAATGAAACACAGCCCTCAAGTTATTTTCTCAGTGGGCTTCCTAAATGATGGACGTATTTCTCTAGGACAGGAAGTTGAGATTTCTCCCATGGTCCCCCACCACAGTGAGGGAGTGACTTGTTCCTAATCTCATTTGAGAAACCCTAGGCACAGACCAGAAGCCACACACAGAGGTGACATTCATGTGTCCACGTAGATCAGCTGGTGGTTGCCTGTCATGGTGTGCTGAGAAGTAGATTTGGCCAGAAACAGTGACATAATTGATTAGTAATATCTACATGGAGAGAGTAAGGGGAGAGTAGTTACATACTTAGAAATTTATCTAGCCTAAGATACACATTTTCCCACTTTCTAATATCTCTGAAATCAGGGTGCGTTGTACAATCGATGGTTTCTTATGAATTAATACAGTGGATTTCTCATGGTTCGCAAAATCATAGTGCATTGGACAAATGGTGAGGTAGATAATGTGGTATTTGACATTTTTGGATTGTTTAGAGGGCTGTTGTTAGGAATGAATGGGCTTGTCTTCAGGATGCCTGGACCTGGGGAGGCTCAGTGTGCTTAGTGCCATCGGTCTGTCTGCCTCTCTCTTTCTCTGTCTCTCTGTCTCCATTTTCTTTCTCTTTCTCTCCTCTCCTTCTCCCTCTCTCTCCCTTCCCCCAAGGGTCCCTGTGTGTCTGTGAGATTTGACTCTTGCACCTTCCACACAGCCCCACTGTTCTTCCTGCCCCGCCAGCCTGCCTCACAGCACTGGCGGGAGGCACAGGCCTCAGCCCCCAGACCGCTCCATCGTCGCCTCCCAGAACCCTACATGCCGCCTCTCTCCGCTCCAGCTCCACCCTCACTCGTAGATTCTTTCCATGTTCTCAAGTCCAAACTCGCTGGACCTTGAGTGAATCAGATGACCTTTTGAGGTTAGAGATTGCTGCACATACTGGGAATGTTTCTCGTCTGGGTTCACTGCTAATCCCTGATGTAGTCAGCTGTGACCAGGGTAAGGTGGTGAGTGAGTGGGTGGGAACATGGGTCCTGAGGCACGGCACACCCTCCTAGGAAGCAAAGTCACAGGCCATGCTAGAGATCATACATACATATATATTATATATTATATTATATGTAATATGTTGTATATACATTTATATAATTAATAATATATGAATATATAATTATATAATAAATTGATTATTATATATTAAAAATATAAAAATGTATAATTATATAATTATATATGTATATATAATATCTCATATGAATATATAATTACATATTCATATATAACATATGTATAATATATGAGACATATTTCACAGAATATGTAATATATAACATATATTATTACATATTATAATATATAATATATGACATATATTATTACATATTATATATAATATATAACATATATAATTATAGAATACAGATTTAATTATATATAATATATAATATAATATATGTGTCTTTATATATGTATAAGCCCTATGAACGTTATGGACTGAATGTTTGTGTCCCCCAAAAGGTTTTTGAAATCCTAACCCCCAACGCGATGGTGTTGGATGGTGGGATCTTTGGAAGGTGGGTAAGTCATGGGCAGACCTCCTGAATGGGGTTATGCCTTTATAAGAAGAGACACGGAGAGATGATGTTTCTCTCTGCCATGTGAGGACACAGTGAGAAGGCAGCCTTCTGTGAATAAGGATGGGAGTCTTCAGCAAGAACCTGACCATGCTGGCACCCCAATCTTCGAATTCCCTCCAGGATTCTAAGTAATAAATGTTTATTGTTTCAGCCACGCAGTCTATGATATTTGTTACAGCAGCCTGAACTAAGACTGTAAGGTAATCCACACTTGCACACACACGCACACACATCTATACCTATATCTTCATGTATATCTTCCTCCCTTCCTTTTCTCCCCCGCCTCTGTTTCTTTCTTCTCCCTTCTTTCCTCCCCTCCTTGGGCCTCCTCTGCAGAGCTGCCTTGCCGTGCTGTGCAAAGCCCTGTCTCGTTGGTGGGCTTGTTTGTTCCTTTTATCCTCCATCCCCCCTCCCGCTCTTCACTGACAATCATTCTAATATATTCAATGTAAACCTTTTTATTTGTAGCATTTAGCTAAAAGGCCTGGGGTCTGGGATTCCTGGATTTGAATCTCAGATCTGATATTGATTAGCTGTGGGACTTGGAGCCTCAGTTTATGTCATAACGAACCTTACCTTAGAGGGTGGCTGTGGTAAGTAAATAGACGCATACAAAACATTTAGAACATTTTCCTGCAAACTGTAAGCACTCAAGAAGTGTCCATTACAGAGTGTATTCTTGCAAAAGATATATTTGGTTCTGCATACCTGAATATTTAGATTACATAAGTGGTATCCAGTTACACATCTCATTCTAGTCCTTGTTTCATATTTGAATATATGAACGGTTATGAATGTTTCTTGGCATTGACTATTCTTTTCTCCTTTTTTGAGACTGCGTTTCACTCTTATTGCCCAGGCTGGAGTGCAGTGGCACAATCTCGGCTCTCTGCAACTTCCGCCTCCCGGGTTCAAGCCATTCTCCTGTCTCAGCCTCCTGAGTAGCTGGGATTACAGGCACCCACCATCATGCCTGGCTAATGTTTGTATTTTTAGTAGAGACGGGGTTTCACCATGTTGGCCAGGCTGGTCTCGAACTCCTGACCTCAGGTGATCCACCCGCCTCAGTCTCCCAAAGTGCTGGGATTACAGGCGTGAGCCACCGTGCCCGGCCGGCATTAAGTATTCTTTACAGAAGTGTTTCTTAATGACGACATTCTTGCTTTTCATCAATTTCTAGTTTACCAATTCAATGATTCCATATTTTTTGAACATTTAGGTTGTTCCCAATGCTTTGTTAGAAAAACACTGATTCATTTTGTACACACATTTGTGTGTAATCTCCATTTTTTTTGCCTTAGATGATGTTACCAGAAGTGAACTTACACACTTTAAGGGATCTGGCTATGTACCCCCACTTGCCCTCCAGGCAAGGTGCACTAATTTATACTCCTTGAAGCCAAATACAGGTTGCTTGTTTCCTCTTTCCTCTGTGCTATGCCCAATCTATGTGCATTTTCATTTTAAAATATAAAATTGCTGTCTCTGAGATTTGACTCTATCACAGTCCCATTGAAGGGAGTGTGAGTCTCATCTAAAAAAGCAAATGCTAGCACCGAATAAGAGGAAAATGTCTGGAGAAAGAGATTACTTTTCCTACAGCAGGAGGTAGGCAGATGACACAGATGAGAAAAAGAGCTGTTAGGTTCTTGCCATCACAGGGCACCTCTGCTTAGCACAGGCACAAGAGTTGGGGGTGAAAAGGAGGCTTGTGGGGCAGGGTTGGGGATGAGGAGGGCTCTGCCTGGTATTCCTGGAAACAAGTGGCCTCCTGGTTACATATGAAGTTCATTTTGATGGTAAGTAGGGGTTCGCCTTGCCTAATGGTAGGTTGGGTAGCTATGTGGTGATGGGAGTCATGCCTTACTTGGGAGGATCTGGGCTACAGATTCCAGATTCAGATGGAATGCTTGGCTGTTTCATCTTCATCTCCCATCATTCAGTTGTATTTATTGAGCTGGGAATGTGGGGAAACTAACTGTGATTTTTAAAAGAATTTGAGAGTGCGGCTAGAGAACAGTGTCTGTTACTCCCACTGGTAAGCATCCCTTGACCCTTGACAATATATTAGTTGGAATTTGCTGCAGGGTTTTGCAAGGGAGAGGCAAAGTATACTGGGTGGCTTGCCTGAGATGAACTAGAAAGTTCAAAAACTTAGAAAGGGGCCATGTGATGAGGGGTCCTGAATGTAAGCGGAAGATTTAGATCTGTCTTTTGGACAGCCATCGAAGGGATTGGGTATGTTTAAAAGTGGTTTCTGGCTGAAGTTGTGTATCAGTTAAGAATACTGTCAGCTGCAAGTAACTCATTTATGGCTAACAGAAGGTGGACGTGTTGAGCTGCTTTTCTCGTGGGACAAGAAGGCTGGATGTGGCAGTAGGCCAAGCCACTTCAACGCTCTGCCGTGGCATCTTGGTGATTTTCTTTCTTTTTTTTTTTTTTGAGACAGAATCTCGCTCTTTTGGCCAGGCCGGAGTGCAGTGGTGCTATCTGGGCTCACTGCAAGCTCTGCCTCCCAGGTTCACGCCATTTTCCTGCCTCAGCTTCCCGAGTAGCTGGGAGTACAGGTGCCTGCCACTGCACCCAGCTAATTTTTTGTATTTTTTTAGTAGAGATGGGGTTTCACTGTGTTAGCCAGGATGGTCTTGATCTCCTGATCTCGTGATCCACCCGCCTCGGCCTCCCAAAGTGCTGGGATTACAGGCGTGAGCCACCGCGCCCGGCCGGTGATTTTCTTAACCTCCAGCCCAAGATGTTGCAGCAGATCTAAATATCTCATTTTCACACCCTCTCCCTCCCTTCCAATCCCTTTATAGAAAAGATCCTCTTGATTTATTCAAAAAAATGCCATCATCCCTGTTGCAGACAATCTCAGGGTAGTGTCTGTGGGTTCAAGTTGAAGGTCACTGGGCTTGCTGTGAAGAGATGAGGTCTGCTGTAGAGCTCATTCCTACCTCACCTGCAGGTATCACGAAGGCAAGAAGGTGGCTGAGCAGCTGGCCACTTGGCTCTGAGTCCATCTTCTGTCTCTTCGTCTTGCCTCTTGCCACAGAATATTACTGGATAAGCAACCTGGAGTAGTAGACAGGCTCAGCCTCAGAGGCTCAGATCTGGCTTCAAATCTCAGACTCACCACTTTAGCTGCAGAAGTTTCGCAAGTCGGAGCATGCCTGTGAGCCTGTTTCCTTATCTATCAAATGACAATGAGAATGCACAGTAAAGAATTATTGTGAGAATTAGAGAGAACGAGTGAAATGTCCTCAGCACTGTTCCTGGCTCAGTGGGGCTCAATGAATGGTCATCTTTTAATGTGATTCCCACCACAAGGGGAAGAGCAGATGAGCTGGTGACTCTTCCCTGAGGAAATGGATGAAAAAGAAAATGAAAAAGTGATGGAACAGTTCAACCATTGTGGAAGACAGTGTGGCGATTACTCAAGGATCTAGAAGTAGAAATACCATTTGACCCAGCCATGCCATTACTGGGTATATACCCAAAGGATTATAAATCATGCTGCTATAAAGACACATGCACACGTATGTTTATTGCGGCACTATTCACAATAGCAAAGACTTGGAACCAACCCAAATGTCCATCAATGATAGACTGGATTAAGAAAATGTGGTACATATACACCATGGAACACTATGCAGCCATAAAAAAGGATGAGTTCATGTCCTTTGCAGGGACATGGATGAAGCTGGAAACCATCATTCTCAGCAAACTATCACAAGGACAAGAAAAACCAAACACTTCATGTTCTCACTCATAGGTGGGAATTGAACAATGAGAACACTTGGGCACAGGAAGGGGAACATCACACACTGGGGCCTGTCGTGGGGTGGGGGAGGGGGGAGGGACAGCATTTGGAGATATACCTAATGTAAATGATGAGTTACTGGGTGCAGCACACCAACATGGCACATGGATACATATGTAACAAACCTGCACGTTGTGCACATGTATCCTAGAACTGAAAGTATATAAAAAAAAAAGTGATGGAACTTGTCTTAGCCTTTGTTTCCACTATTAATTATGATAAGAGGATTTCATACAGAAGTGTGTATGTTGTGAGTTTCTAGGACTGGTTTCCATGTGAAGACAGATGTTCAGGATTAAGCCAATGCAGCACCCACTCTGCAGATGTAAAAGCCACATTATGGGCATTGCAGGCAATTGCACTCTTTGCAATCTTTAATCTGAAAAAAGGACTTCGCTTCTTATCTGCCATTTGCTTGATTATGAACAGATGTGTTGGAAATCAGGCTAATAAAGATGCAGCCTCCTCTGATGATTACTGACAACCCACCACAAATTCTGCCTTCTTAATGTGGGAGAAGGGACTAGGGACTTGGCATTGTGGAGAAATCAGCAGATGCTGAAACTATCCCCAGCCTGGAAACCACTGCACCCTGCATCTTGGAGTAGTCAAGGCGACCGGCTCCAGCTGTCCTCCATGGGATGCTTTTATGGAATGAGTTTCTGGGACAACTGCAGGGTCATCAGCAGTGGAGGGCAATAAATGGATACATGGGGGAAGGGCTAATTTCTTTTTTTTTTTTTTTTTTTTTTGAGACGGAGTCTTGCTCTGTCACCCAGGCTGGAGTGCAATGGCGCAATCTCGGCTCACTGCAAGCTCCGCCTCCCGGGTTCACGCCATTCTCCTGCCTCAGCCTCTCCGAGTAGCTGGGACTACAGGCGCCCGCCACCATGCCCGGCTAATTTTTTGTATTTTTAGTAGAGATGGGGTTTCACCGTAGTCTCGATCTCCTGACCTCGTGATCCGCCCGCCTCGGCCTCCCAAAGTGTTGGGATTACAAGCGTGAGCCACCGCGCCCAGCAGGAAGGGCTAATTTCAAAAGCAAAACTACATTCAAACATCTGGGTTCCGTTTGATGAACAGTTGGCAGTGGAAGGACTCTTACATTCCACCTAGTTCAAACTAACATGACAGATGAGAAAACTACAGCCTAGAAAGTGGAGATAAATTGCCTAAGTATGCAGCAAGTTGGTGACCGTGCCGTTGAAATCTTTCACCCAGCCATCCATCTACCTATCCACCCATCCACCCATCCATCTACCTATTCATCCCTCCATCCACCTATCCATCTGTCCATCTGTCCATCCATCCACCTATCCATCCACCCACACACCCATCCACTCATCCATCCTAGATATGTGCATAACATCTCTGATGTGCCAGGCATTGCAGTATTCGCTGAGCATGGGGCTACAACAAAAAGGTCTGATCCTCATCGTCAGAGACTTTTGTTCTAGTGGAGGAGATTATTACAGCAAATCACACACCTAATTTCAATTGAGATTACTGCTATGAGAAAAAATTCAGAATGGTAAGAAAGAGTCTGGGGGGTCTGGAAGGACCCCTGAGGAGATAAGCTTTAAACTGAGATCTGAAGGATGAGTAGGACAAGCCAGACAAAAGAGTCTAGGTTAAGGGGAGTGTTTCAGGCTGACAGAAGACTATAGAAAGGCGTGTGAAACCTTGAGAAAATGAAGGAAGCCTAGAGATGCTGGGGAGGCAAGCAGCATGAGAACCCAGGCTTATAATCCCCAGGCTTTCCACTTTATTCCTTAGGTCCCATCCCATGACTTTGTGGCTTATGGAATCAGTCTCTCTCATTTTCTTGTTTGAAAAGGATTGGTGATAAAAAATACTTAGCTTATTTGCTTGAGAGAAGGTCTATTCTATACTGGACTAGGATTTTGGGGGGTGAGGGTGGGTAGAGGAGAAGACTATGATTTATAAATAATAAAATACTAACTAATGTAGCACACATAATAAAGACAATTTATTATTTTTCACAATGAAAAGTCTGAAGTTCAGCATCCCATGATGGAATTAATTCCCAGTGATGTCAGGACCCTGGGAATGTCTGCAGTTCTCCTGATCATTCCAGCATAGTTGCAAGGTGACAGGTGTTTCTTTAGGCATCACATCCTCCTAGGACTACCTCTAAAGGCAGGTAGATAGAAAAGTGACCTCTGTCCTTTTACTAGGAGGAAAAACTCTCAGGAGACCTATCGCATGCTTTGCCTTATGGCTCCTTGGCTCAAACTGGGTCACGTGCTCACCACTGGCTGCAAGAGATGTTGGGAAAGTGGTTATCTTGGAGGCAAGGAAGGAGGATTTGCAGATGGCCCCTGGGCCACCAACTGACACTGTCTATGGGAAACCCCCAGCTGTCAAGGCAGTAAACCCATCAAAAGGAATGAGATCTGTTTCCATTCCCAACAATGTAGTCCTGGTGACTATTCGCACAGTTCATGTTTGTCGATATTTTAATGTGTGATGTGGCACAGAAAAAGCATTTGACAAAATACAACACATGGTCATTAAGAACTAGAAGGAAACTTCCTCAAGTTGCTAAAGAGCAACTGAATAGTCATATAGAAAAAAAAAGATATCTTACCCCACCTCACACCGTATACATAAGTTAAAATTTATCAAAGAGCTAAATGTAAAAACTAAAACTGAAATTTCTACAAGAAAAACATAAGGAACGTATTTCCACAAATTTGGGGCAAGCCAAGTTTTCTTAGACCTGACAGAGCACCGAACAGAAAAAATTTTGATGAAATGATACTTATCAAAATTTAAAATTGTTCTCTTTAAAAGTATTATTAAAAGCTTTAAAAAGGCTGGCTGCAGTGGCTCATGCCTGTAATCCCAGCACTTTGGGAGGCTGAGGCGGGTGGATCATGAGATCAGGAGATCGAGACCATCCTGGCCAACATGGTGAAACTCCATCTCTACTAAAAATACAAAATTAGCCGGGCGTGGTAGTGGGTGCCTGTAGTTCCAGCTACTTGGGACGCTGAGGCAGGAGAATCACTTGAACCCAGGAGGCAGAGTTTGCAGTGAGCTGAGATAGCACCACTGCATTCTAGCCTGGAGACAGAATGAGACTCCATAAAAAAACAAAACAAAACAGAAAAAACTTTAAAACTACTACTAAAAGTTAAAAAGCAAAGCAAGCCACTCAGGCTGCAGGAAGTATTTACAAAACACATGTCTAGAGGGAGGATTGTATCCAAAATACATAAAGAACTGTTAAAACTCAATATTAGGAAGATAACCAATCCAACTTTACAAATGGTTAATGCTTCTGGACAGACCCTTCACAAAGAAGATACATCAATGTCTATTAGGCATACAATAAGATGCTCATCATCACCTGTAATCCCAGCACTTTGGAAGGCTGAGGCAGGTGGATCACTTGAGATCAGGAGTTTGAGACCAGCCTGACCAACATGGTGAAACCCTCTCTCTCCTAAAAATAAAAAAATTAGCCAGGCATGGTGGTGGGTGCCTGTAACCCCAGCTACTCAGGAGGCTGAGGCAAGAGAACTGCTTGAACCCAGGAGGTGGAGGTTTCAGTATGCCAAGATCACACCATTGCACCTCAGCCTGGGTGACAGAGTGAGACCCTATCTCAAAAAAAAAAAAAAAAAAAAAAAAAAAAGATGCTCAGCGTCACTAGTCATCAGGAAATGCACATTAAAATGATAGTATACTAACACTATGCACCTGCCAGACGGCTAAAATTAAACTAAAACTGCCAAATGTTGGAGAGGATGAAGAGCAACTGCAACCCTCATACACTGTGTGGGAGTGTAAAATGGCACAGCCCCTTTGAATATCAGTTTAGCAATTTCTTATAAAGTTAAATGTACAATTACTGAGTGACCTAGCAATTTTGCTCTTAGGTATTTTTCCCGAGATAAATTAAAACATTTGTTCACAAAAAGATGTGTATGCAAATGATCAGAGCAGTTTCATTTACAGTAGCCAAAAGCTGGATACAACCCAAAGGCCCACCAACAGGGTAATGGATATGCAAATTGCGGTAGATCTATACCATGGGACGCTACTCAGCAATAAAAAGGAGCACATTCCTGATACAGGAAACACTGTCGATGAAGTTTAAAACATTACTCTTTGTGAAGGAAGTCAGATGCAGTAGGGTACATACTGCGTGATTCCATTTCTATGACGTTCTGGGACAGGTTGAGCTAATCCATAGCTATAGAAATTGATCTGTGGTTGCCTGGAGAGGAAGATTGATTGGGAAGGGGCATAAAGGAATTTTCATGGTGATATAAATGAACTAAGTAAAAGACATCTTTGTTGGAGTTATGGTCACATGGCACATATATTTTTCAGAATTTAAAATGAGCACATTTCGTTGTAGATCAGTTTTACCTCAATAAGATTGATTTTTAAAAAATCTGTCCAATAGCAGAAAAGGGTGTACATGTTATCTCTGGCCAATGCAAATGTCTGCTTCCACTGCTTAAAAAGGGGGCAGTATTTTCATCTTGCGGAAGGCGTGGAGAGGGTTGAGATCTTTCCAGGGACAGCTCCAGTATCACAGGTGGGTGTTAGGTAAGAGCTTTGAATTGGTTTTTTATTGGGAAAATGTCTGTATCATGCAATCAGGGTTTGCTTCAACCTCAGGCTCACTCTGGGCTTCACCAAGGCAAGATTCGGGCACTCTTCTGGCTACACACACATCTTCACACTCACACCACAAACACACACATATATGCAGCCACCCCACACACATATTCACAACCTGCACACACATATATGTACATTCATTCTCAACACACATACACACATTCACACCGACACCACAGACACACACACAGAAACACAACACACACACCACCCCCTGCATACACACATTCACACCCACACACCTACTGAAAGATAAACTTGGGCACGTCAACATTCTAATGAGTGTAATTCAGCAAACAGCGCTTCATGGATCAGGCAGCTCCAGATCGCAGGCTGCTCAGGGCTCCCCCGAGGGGCGCAGGGGAGGCTTTTATAAGATGCTCCCCAAGCGGGACAAGGACAGACTGGATTCGTTTACTGGAAAGTCCCTGAGGGAGGTGACTTGGCAGTTTCTGATTAGGAAGCTTAAGCTGTTTTCCAGGGGCTAGTACCGTTCACTCTACGTTGGCATTCGGGTTGCCAAGCACATACATTCACGCTGCACGCACACACACCACACACATATGCATATACATCATACTCACAGCACATGCACCACACACACCCACATGCATATATATACACATCACAGTACAGTCACATGCATATCTATAAACATCACACACACATTACACACACATCCACACTCACACCCCACGTGCATTTATATACACATCACACACACATTACACAGACATCCACACTCACCACACTCACACCCCACATACATTTATATACACATCACACACATCCACACACACCATGCACTCACACACCATGTGCATGTGTTCACATCACACCTACAAGATGCACCAACACTCACACACCACATGCATATATATACACTTTGCACACATGTACACACATCACACATTCAAACCACACACACATACCACATGCATATGTGTACACATCACACACATGCACACCCAGATGTATACACATCACACACACACATCCACACATCCCATACACATCCACACACACACACACACACCACATGCATATGTATACATATCGTACACACACATCACACATTCACATGTACCACACACACCACACACGCATATATATACATCACATACATGCATATATATATATATACACATCACATACACACATCACATGTGTATATATATACACACACACCGCACACACATTCACACACATACCAGAAACACCCCCATACACAGAACGTGGAGACTGGTGTCTCCTCTAGAGAAATGCAGCATGGGCAGAGTCGGGCCTGGTGGGACGAAAAGCCACCTCTTCCCCAGGCGCCTGCACTGGGGTGAGCATCAGGCACTTACTGGGGTGTGCGCCTTGCTGAATATGTCCCTGGGGTGGGCACCAGAGCACCTGCTGATGCTGCACTACTGCCTAACCAGAACTCCTCCCTGCCTGAGACACAGAGCTGCTTTCCCATGGCAGTCAACAGGCTGAACCACGGAGGTGAAGCCATTGTCCATGTGCACAGGTGTAGGGTGAACCATGCCCTTGGTTCCAGCTCCCCACCCTCAGCCTGCTGTTGCTGAACTGAGAGAGCCCACGTGCGTGGGATGACAGGCTCCGCCCCTTCATGTGGCCTCAGCCACGTGGCTCACTTGGCCAATGGGATGTGAGCAACCACAGCGGCAGGGCTCACGGTTTCTTTGCCAGGCCATGAGCACGTGCTGGGCTAAGGCTGCAGTGAGAGACGGCCGCCCAGGTCAGTAAGGCCAAGAGCAGTGGAGCTACCCAGCAGACTCGAGCTCACCCTGGACGCATGCACCCTCTGCGCCTGTTGTGCTTCTGTTCCCAAGGTGTTGTGCTGGTTGCTATGCGGTACTGTTTCATCAAGCATAACCAGTAACACCTGACAAGTGTTTAGGTCACAGCCTGTGCCCACGTCTGACTCCAGCATCCCTGTGCCTCCACTTAGTTTGTACTGCGGTTCTCATAATCATTAGCATTCTCATTGAAGCCCAGGGTTTAAATTCTTGGAGAATGTAGAAGCTATTGTTGGGTGAGTGGGCTTTAGCTTTTGAGGCTGGCAGGGTGAGTGGGAGGGATGTGATCTCAACAGTTTGTGGAAGTCAGAATACAGTCCGTGCCATGTGGTGGAAGCCTGCCCACATGTCCTGGTCTGCTTCTCATCTTGTTAGATGGAGGCCCCCAGTCAGCCCCTTTCCTTCCTGCTCAACCATGGCCACGTGCCTGGCAAAAGTCCTCTCTTATTTTCCTCTACCCCGCTAGGAAATACTGCGATTACGGATCCTAACACCAATACCAACAGTGAAGTGCACTGAGAACACGCTGTCTGACAGTGGCCACTCTAAGTGTTACACGTATATATTGTCCCATTTAATCTTTCCCACATACGGTGGGGTCTTATCATGCCCATTTTACACATGGGAAAACTGAGGGCCGGTTCTTACAACCCTGATCAAAGTGACCTCACCATTGGTTTCTGGAAGAACTGCAGACTAGGGAAGTGGTGTTTCTATGACTGAGCATCTGAAAATGTTATTGCGAGGATTGGTGATGACATGGACATTCGTGGTGTTTTTGTCACTCATTCAACAATCTGATTTGATGGTAATCATTATTCATGAGGTCATATGACAAAGTGTTTCAGCTTCAAAATGCATGAAACAAAAACTGATAGAGCTAACAGGAGAAAGAGTGAAATCCATAACTACAGTTGGAGAATCCAATACTCCTATCCCAATAATTGATGAAACAAATAGACAAAAATGATCATGACATACAGAAAACTTGAACAACACTCTAAAGCAGCCTGATTTAACTGACAGTTACAGAACACGCTGCCCATGTGCACGTGGCATGCTGACCAAGGGAGACCATGTTCTGGGGCACTATGGCCCATGGCCTATGGCCTGTTTCTTATTGTGCAGACCATGACCTAAAAGTGATTTTTATATTTTTGAAGGGTTGCACAAAATAAAACAAAACTAAAGAAAGAAGAACATGCAGCAGTGACACTCTGTGGCTGGTAAAGCCTAAAATATTTGCTCTCTGGCCCTTTCCGGAAAAACCTTCTCTGCCCCTGTTCTAGGTCAGAAAATAAGACTCAATAAATTAAAAATAATTTTTTAAATATTTTTAAAATTTAAATTTAAACTTGACCACATTTAAATTTAAATTTAAATCTGACAACAGTGAAATTAAACTAGAAACCATCAACATTAAGGTATATGAAAAAAATCCCCAAATATCTGGAAATAGACCAATGAAATAGACCAGAGTCCATCAACAGGTGCTTTCTGAGGGATGTATTACACAGTGAAGAAGGCACTCCAATACATTGTGAAGAGTATCTAGCATTCAGTAGTTTTGGGACAACTGGAAAAAGCATGAAAGTAAAAAACTGAACTCTAAAAATGTTAGGAATAAATGTAGAAGAACACATTTGCAACTTTGAAGATAGAAAAACTTTCCTTATAACATAAATGCAAAAGTAAAAAAGGAAATAAATGACAAATTGAACTATGTAAAAAATAATATGATAACACCATAAACAGTGAAAATTCAGGTAAGCAATTGGGAAAAAATACTTGAAAAATATGAAACAGAGGAGTGAATAATATCCAAGATAGTCAGAGCCCGCTTAAAAATCAGGCATAAAAAGATAGACACACACATAGGTGTATACATAGAAAAATGATCAAAGGATAAGCTTTGGGAGGCTGAGGCAGGAGGATGGCTGAGGCAGGAGAGTTGCTTGAAGCCAGGAGTTAGAGACCAGCATGGGCAACAAAGTGAGATCTTTGTCTCTACCAGAAAAAAAAAAAAAAAAATTAATTGGGCATAGTGGTGCACACCTGTAGTTCCAGGTACTTGGGAGGCTGAGGTGAGAGGATCCCTTGAGCCCAGGGTTTTGAGGCTTCTGTGAGCTATGATGGCACTACTGTACTGCAGTCTCTGAGGCAGAGCAAGACTCAGTCTTTAAAACAAACAAACAAAATAACCCCAAGATATTGTTTTTCTTTTATCAGTAATAATGAAAGAATTGATCATAGCCAGCAATGGGGATAAGATGGAGAGCAGGGTGACTCTATTGGTGGCCCATAAATTGGTATGTTGTTTTTGGAATCAATTAGACAATACCTATTCTAATCGAAAACTCCTAATCTCTTCACCGCAGACATCAGTTTTGGTATCCATTTTGGAAAATAAATACCCACATGTGCACAAAGAGGCAGGTCTGAGGTATTCACTGGAAACATTTTTATGATAGTATCATGAGTAACGCGGGGACATGTGACCACTCCCTGCTGCTCATCTGGATCTCTAGGTATCTTTGCAAACCCCACCGAGCTTGGGTGCTTAAATGCCAATTTGTGACAATTGGAAGTACCGAAATGACTATCAATATAAAAATGGTAAAACAAACGATAATGTTTCTACACTGAATATTGTGCATTGGTTTAAAAAATGAGGTGGTAAAGTACTGTAGGCATAGAAAGGTCTCTAAGACATATTGCTGGGAGAAAAAGTAAGCTTCTGAATAATGTGTTCCATATTGTGCCATTTATGTGTAAGAACACAAGGTGGTAAATATTATATGTATACACATTTATATGTGTGTGGATTCACAGAACACTGTCTTGAGGGATACATAGCAAATTGGCCAGCAGTTTTCTCTTGGTGTAGAGCTTATAGGTGGTTTTCATCATTTCTCTGTGCTTTTGTCTATTTTTCGAGATAGTGATTACTTTTGAAATTTAAAAAAAGTTAAAAATCAGCACGTGAGTGATAATGAGTTTTACAGCGTATTTTTCTACTCTATAAGGGAAACCAGTCTTCCTGCCGTTAAGTCCAGGCAAGTTCGATATGCTGTTCAGTTTTCAAAGCTATGTCCATTTATAATTTTATTTTATCCTTGTAAATCCATCCTGAGCTGAGGGAGCTAATCGGCCTTCGTGTGAGGGTGCCTGAAGATGTTTTGGGCATTTTTATTTTATTCTCAGCTCTAATTCGAGGAGGGAAGAGTTGGCCTTTTCACCTAACATCTGATATATCCCTCTCACACTCCTTAATACTCTGTCTCCCAGGAGTGGCCTCATGCTAGACCCTCCGGAATCCAAGGCCCCTTGGTGATGCATTCACCCAGGGTGACAGAAGACCCTAACCCAGGTGACAGGTAAGGGAGCCACATCGCCAGGCCAGCACCCGCCCCACCCCCCGCCATCCTGATCTCCAGGAGTCTTTGTATACCCCACCAAGCTTGGAAGCTTAAATCTCAATTTGTGACAAAGCTTACAGAGACCACACTAAATAGGAAGTCTTCACTTTTCTGAGCATATTGGAGACCTAAGAGGCCGAGGAGAGGAGCATTGGAGGAATTTCTGACGAGAAGGCAGAGGAGGAAGCAGCGGGCCAGGGAAAGGGGAACAAGTGTCCAGGATGTCACCTTCCTGGTTCAAAGTCTGAGAGAGTGCCTAAGGGAAAACTGCCTTCTAAGGGCAGCATTGTAGGCAAATGCTGCTTTCTCTTCCCAACTCAGCCACCCCAGAGCCCTCGGAATCCTGGTTCTAGTGTTCTGCGGTAGGTTTGTCCAATCCTGCGTCATGAAGCACTGCTGAGTGGGGACATTGATTTAGCCAGCTGCAGCCAAATTATGAAAGTAAATATACACTTAGAAAAATGAAATAGACCAGCACTCCCAAACTGTAATATACATCATCATGCTGCCGGGGGAGCTTGTTAAAATGCAGGTCGACACCGTGCAGGTCTGCAGTGGGGCCCTGGATTCTGCATTTCCAACTCAGATGATTCTGAAGCCACTGGTGCAGGGACCACACTTTGATTAGCAAAGGATAAGGTGTTAAGCTGGACCAGACTGGGACAAAATGTTTCAGCATGCAATGCACGTCAGATCACATCTAGTTTTTTGAGCATTTACTTCAAATGGATGTGTGTACACGTGTGGGTACTGTGTTGACATGCGTGCTCTTGTAACGGAATGTGGTTCAAAACACTGAACTAGAAGTAGGACTCAAGTCAAAGGAAGACACACTCAGGTGGCCTCTGACTATGCATCATTTTGACTAGATTTTAAACATGAAGACGTCCATCAGGAACATACTTCTTATCTAGTCCCACGTTGCTTCCAACACGAACATTTGAACCTGTGCCATTTCCTGTGGCAAGGGCTTACACAGAGGGGTGAGAAGGGCATATCTATTTTGGATTCTCATTTCAAAACCTCCCAATATCATCGAAATCAACTGGCACAAACAGAGCGCCTGGGAGTTTCTTTCATAGAAATGGCCAAGTTCGTCTATCAATGGAGCACACGCGAGCCGGGCGGAAGAACGCGCCAATGGCCGCTCCATCAACTGTGGCAGATGTGTACATTACGCCTTTTGATCTCAGAGGATGCTGTATTTAGATGACATAATATGCTTTTGGTTATCTTTCTTGAAGGTAGAAGGGGACGTAAGCAGATATCCACTTTTGCAAGATAAAATTAGCACCTCTTTGCTGGAAGATAAACATTTCGGCAGGAAAGCCCTGATTAAAGTACAAAGCAGCCGGGGGGTATTAGGCTGCACCCCTTTGAGCGAAATTCCTATTTATAATAAAAGGAAATAACATTGGTATGACATAGGGCAACAAAGAGAAGCCACCTACCACAGCCTCAAAGAAATAACGTCGTCATTGCAGGCTTTCTGGAAAGTTCCACTATGATTTGGTTCCACAAAGGCCAACACTGGGGTTTAGGGGAGGAAAGGGGAGAGGGAGGCATTCCATTGGTCTAGACCCTTTCTGCTCCCATGCTTCAGGGCTGCAGGAACAGTTGCGTGGTTTGCTGACTACGCAGGGCAGCCTGGCTGGGGCGGGGAGTGGGGGCAGCTGTGAAGCCATTCACCCCAGTGGAGAGCCCGGTCTGCCTGCAGAGGGACACTATTTTGATCATTCTGGCAAAGGCACCTGGTGGGCTCACCAAGGCAGTCCTTCTATTCCTCTAAGATACCTCTGCCCACTCCCATTTCTGTGCTGTGTCCACAGAGACCCATGTTCCCCAGAATGATGTTCCCTCTCAGTAGCCACTCATGGAACAGTGGATAGGAAAATCCCTGGTCTCACTTGCAGCCGGGAAGACAGTCTAGCAGTGCACGTTGTTCCAGACTCTTCATCTTTCTCCACTGGATGGCCGTCTTTCAAAATCGCAGCACGCTAGCGCCAGGAAGCTGCCTAAACTGTGTTTGCTGAAACTTGCAGAAATTCCCAGCAGCTTTCTAGCTCCTTACTTCTTCCTTTCTGCAGGAGGCATGTAAGGAAGTCCAGTTATTCATTCAACAGATATTTATGGCTGTTTGTTATGTACCAGGCACTGCCAATGCTGAAGGTCCATGGTGGTGAGGCAGTGGTGAGCCCTGTCCTCACCGCCTGGCAGAGATGGCAGGCCAGGTGTGGTGAGGGCCATGGGAAGGGGATTTCACAACACAACAACCCTCGAGACTCCGGGGTTTGGCCTCTGCATGCATCCAAGGGATGAATCAGAGGCATCCAGATAATGAGGGGAGACCGACGGAGAGGAACCTGCATGTGCAGTGTCTCAGAGCAGGTGGCTTGAGGGTAGATCTGCTTGGCTGGGCTCCACAGATGGGAGAAGGCTGGTGTGGGAGCGAGGACCCAGCATTCGGAGCCCCGTAAAACACACAGGTACCACACATCCCAGTTCGCCTGTTGCATGTCCCAAGTTTGTGACTGTTGTTCCACTGTAATTATTGGCAACATCCCCCTGGACTCTCAAAAGTGTCCAAGTTGGAACAGCGAACCATACAGACACTCTAGGAAGGATTTAATAAGCAAGAAGATGACATATTTGTGCTTGTTGATGAAAGCACTCAGGCTGCCCTGCAAGAATGGCTCAGAGTCAGAGAGGGTGGATGGGGAAAAAAATGGCCATTGACCAGGGTAATGGCTTTGAGGGAAAAGATATAATTAGAGCTTTGGGAGGTTCCTAGACACTGGCTCTGAACTGATACTAATTCTAGGAGACCTAAAAAGTCACTGGGTTTACCAATATGACCAGGGGCTTATGAAGCTGACTGATCTGTGGAGTTCTAGCTTAGGTCTCTCCTAGTGTGGGCGCGGCGGGTCCCTGAACCTGTCCTCTGGTTATTTCCCCAGTGCTAGGGTGCATCATTGGAATAGACACACCCATTAGCTGGCGGATGATGGAGAGAGAAAAGGGGCTTGTCGGGCAATTTCTGGTTACAGTTGATTACAGCGATTGTGATTCCAGGCTGCTCTTCATTTATGCACGGTCCTGGGTTACCTGAGAGTAGGGACTGTCCAGAAGGGGCTGCCTGCCATTTTCAGAATCCCCTTCAGGTTTGGGCTCACTAGTGGACATGCACAGGCCTTATGTTAACCCTTTGTTTCTCCTACTTGGGAGCTCCCGCAGCACCCAGCTAAAAGGGGCTCCAAAATTATAAAGATGCATGGATTATAAAGATGCATGGGTTATAAAGATGCATGGGCTGTAAAGATGCATGGATTATAAAGATGCATGGGTTATAAAGATGCATGGGCTGTAAAGATGCGTGGATTATAAAGATGCATGGGTTATAAAGATGCATGGGCTGTAAAGATGCGTGGATTATAAAGATGCATGGGTTATAAAGATGCATGGGCTGTAAAGATGCATGGATTATAAAGATGCATGGGTTATAAAGATGCATGGCTGTAAAGATGCGTGGATTATAAAGATGCGTGGGTTATAAAGATGCATGGGCTGTAAAGATGCGTGGATTATAAAGATGCATGGGTTATAAAGATGCATGGGTTATAAAGATGCATGGGTTATAAAGATGCATGGGTTATAAAGATGCATGGGTTATAAAGATGCGTGGGTTGTAAAGATGCGTGGATTATAAAGATGCATTGGTTATAAAGATGCATGGGCTGTAAAGATGCGTGGATTATAAAGATGCATGGGTTATAAAGATGCATGGGCTGTAAAGATGCATGGATTATAAAGATGCATGGGTTATAAAGATGCATGGGCTGTAAAGATGCATGGATTATAAAGATGCATGGGTTATAAAGATGCATGGGTTATAAAGATGCATGGGTTATAAAGATGCATGGGTTGTAAAGATGCGTGGGTTGTAAAGATGCGTGGATTATAAAGATGCGTGGGTTATAAAGATGCATGGATTATAAAGATGCATGGGCTGTAAAGATGCATGGATTATAAAGATGCATGGGTTATAAA
The DNA here is from genome assembly GCF_006542625.1 of Nomascus leucogenys. Classification (NCBI taxonomy): domain Eukaryota; kingdom Metazoa; phylum Chordata; class Mammalia; order Primates; family Hylobatidae; genus Nomascus; species Nomascus leucogenys. Next base: position 152,332,100 of record NC_044382.1, read on the forward strand.
GATGCATGGGTCATAAAGATGCATGGGTCGTAAAGATGCATGGGTCGTAAAGACGCATGGGTCGTAAAGATGCGTGGATCATAAAGATGCGTGGATTATAAAGATGCGTGGATTATAAAGATGCATGGGTTGTAAAGATGCCTGGGTTATAAAGATGCATGGGTTATAAAGATGCATGGATTATAAAGATGCATGGGCTGTAAAGATGCATGGATTATAAAGATGCATGGGTTATAAAGATGCATGGGTTATAAAGATGCATGGATTATAAAGATGCGTGGGTTGTAAAGATGCGTGGATTATAAAGATGCATGGGCTGTAAAGATGCATGGATTATAATGAAGCCTGAACTCATTGACATCTTCCATAACAGTGAGGGCCGACATGGCCTAGAGCTCATGCTGCTATTTTATGGTTCACACCTCTGAAGAGGGCAAGGACTTGGCCTGAGCCCACACTTCCTGCTTTAGAGGGCCCTCCCCACCCTGCATTCAGGCCCCCAAAGCTCCTCATCCATCCTGGCTTTGCAGCCATTTATACCTTGATGTGAATTTCTGTTCTAGCATTTCCATTCCTCTTGGGGGAAGGTGCGTTTTTAGGGATCACGTTTTGTGGTGAAACATTTCAGTGAGGCAGAGACAAGAGACGCTTTTGGGGTTTGCCTGTGATAACATGGATTTCCCCTGCTGTCCTTGTCGGAGGATCACTGAGCCCTTGCCCGTCAGTTCTTCAGGCTGCCCGGGGCTGCGGTGGCTGCACCTGCTCCTCTAGGGAGGATCCCAGGGGCTTACCTCCCTATATCTGACATCCCCTCCTTGACTCTGAGTCTCTTTTGATGACAGACACATTCCGTGAAACCAAATCTCTGTTAGCCTTCCTGTCATCACCTGTGTGGCTCTTCCGAATGCAGCCTCTGTTTAGCTCATCTGGAAAAACAGTCCCTCCACCCCCACCCCATGTTCCCTCTTCCAAATGAAAATTTGTTTTCATTTTTGAGAAATAGATTTGATATTTGATACATCAAAGAGAGGAGGAAAAGTTTTGATGTAATTTCTACTTTACAGTCAGGATAGATTTTAATCACATCTTTGTGAGCCTTATTTAGGGGCTTGGCATAATTCATCTGGGGCTGCTTCAAGGATTCTTTTTGCTTAAAACCTCCAAGATCTTCCCTGCTTAGAGGGAATATTCCCTGCAGGCTTTTAAGTGTCACCTGATCCACTTCAGCACTTAATCCAGCCCACAGCAGATTCAGACAGGCACTGGAAAGATAGTAGTGTGCCCCTATGCCCTGGGAGATTCAACAGAAATGCAATACTAAACCTCCAAAAATGTAAGAAAAGCCAGCAGAGAGCAGAGGATCATAATTGCATTTTGCAGTCATCATATTTCGTGTGTTGATTTGCTTTATTGGTTCATCTTCTGTCACTTACTCCTTCTGTTAATTGTTTTCTGTTTTTATGCCTTTTCAGTCATCTTCTTTGTAAGATACAGTAGTCCCCCTTTGTCCTCAAGGGAGGTGTTCAAGACCCCCAGTGGATGCTTGCAACTGTGGATAGTATGGAACTCTGTGTATACTAGGGTTTTCCTGTACGTCCCCACGATAAAGTTTAATTTATAACTGAGGCACAATACGAGAGTAAGAACAATGAATAATCATAAAATAGAACAGTAACAATATACTGCAATAAAAGTTATGTGACTGAATTCCTCTCTCTCTGTCTCTCTCCCTCTCTCTCTCTCTCAGCGTCTTATTATACTGTGCTCACCTATTTTCAGACCCCCATTGACCCAGGGTAACTGAAACCTCGGAAAGCAAAACTGCAGATAGGCGAGGACTACTGTAGATTTATCTTTCTTGGCTTTTAATTTTTTCTTTCTTTTAATTTTTACTTAATTGTAAGTTGCAATCAAAATGCAACGTACATACAGGAATAGGGTACAGAGTACACAAACCTTAAATGTATAGCTTGAAGATTGTCACATATGTGGACACCCAGAGGGTCCTCCCTGTAAATCCTGCAGCCACCTCAGAATACTATCCCAGAGATGGCCACACTTCCAATTTCGACTCTCAGTGTATTTGGAAAAACACCAGATTCCTAAATCGTGTTCTTGACATGGATGCCCTCACCTGCTGGTATCGGTTAACTCTCTCCTCTGGACAATCTGCCATGGTCTGAAGCCTTCCTGTGACCTTCCAGGATCCCAGACAGTGGGGCTCACTTGAACGCACCCCATTTTCCAGCCTTCCCAGACCGGCTTCTGTCTTTTGGGATAAATTCAAGGTGTCACTGAGTCCTCTCTCAGCCTCTTCTTCAGCAGCCTTGGCTCTCACCACTGCTGAGGCAGAACTTCAATGCCAGGCCTCTGCTTAACTGTTATTGGCCAAACAGTACAATACGATTGATAGGGACCTCAATATAATGGGGACCTCAAGATAGGGACCTCTACCCATCCATGTCAATCTTGAATTATAACTGGAGTCCGGCTGGGCATGGTGGCTCACACCTGTAATCCCAGCACTTTGGAAGGATGAGGTGGGAGGATTGCTTGAGGCCAGGAGGAAAAAGCCAGGTGTGGTGGGCCATGCCTGTGGTCTCAGCTACTTGGGAGGCTGAGGTGGGAGGATTGCTTGAGCTCAGGAGTTCAAGGCTGCAATGAGCTGTGATCATCACGCCACTGGGTGGAGAGTCTGGATGACAGAGTGAGACTATCTGAAAAGGAAAAAAGACAAAACAAAGAGAAGCCTGAAGGTGAGAGTCTGAAGATGGACTTCCTAACTCCCTAACTCCACTACAGTCGAGACTTTGGGTAAGTCTCTTACTCCCTGCAAACTTCGCATCAGTGATGGCAAATTCACAGTGTTCACCACCGCCTTCCTCCCGGCAGACATCACCTGTCCCTCCTTCGGCTCCCTCCTGCCCAGGCTCGACAAAGCATCTAAATGACCAGTTTTCAGCCTCAGCTGCACATTAGGGTCACATGGGAGCTTTGAAGAAATCCCGGTACCGGGGTCCCGCTCCCAAATATTCTAATTCAGTTAGCCGGGGGTGCAACCTACCTAGGAGGTTTTTAAACCCCACCGCCCAGCCCCCACTCGGTGATTCTAAAGTATATTAAAAGTTAAGATCTGTTGCTCCAAATCCTTCTCAAACAAGACTTCAGGAAGCCACTACCACAAACAGACGAAAACCACGTCCTTTCTGTTCTAAGCTCCAGCCACCGTGTGTGGTTCCAGGACCAGTGACTCTGGCCTCCCTGGTGCTAGTTACTGATGAGACCCTAAGCCCCATCCAGAATGGCTGAATCTGAACCTGCTCTTTAGTCAGATCCCCAGGGCTTCTGAGCATGCCACTGGGCTGGAGGAATTCCAAGGCCCCTCGCAGCCCTCGCTCTGTGATTTCGGCTCCATGAGCTCCCTCCACCACGAATGCACGGGGGTTTTAAGAGATGATGCAGCTCAGGGACTGGCTGTTTTTATATTAAGATGGCCATTTGTGTGTTTCCCTTTTTTAAGGTTTGTTGTTAATTAATTACTAGACATGTTTTCTCTGTATTATCTGTAAACAATTCCCTTAATTCTAATCCCAGTTATCCATAAAGCTATTCTCCCCAAAGAACTTGCGACAATTAAAAAAAATCTTCATGAACTCCACTTCCCAGTAAAAGTTCATGCAGATTCAAGTCAGAGGCAAAGACCCATCCGTGGGGTCATTTCCACTGAACTTTGACCTATAGGTGACTGCCTGAGTGTAGGTTCTTTATTTATCTGAGGGGAGGCTCCTTTATAAGTGACACTGAGCTCCATCAAGGATCATCCGATGTGGATAGCCTTCGACTCTCATCACTACTGGGAATCTGTCCCGATGAAATAACCCAAAATATGGTAAAAAGCTCTACAGGGGAAATATTTCCGTAACAGAGATCAATTTAACAACGTGAATGCCCAACAATAGAGAGGAAGATGGTTTTGTGTTAGAATATTGTTCACCACTTTAAAATACTTCTGTAAAACTGCTTTGAGGTTCCAACTACATGTATATGGCAAGAAATTCACAGAAAAGCTTGAGGAAGAAAAAATAGAAGACGTTAATAAAAGATAGTATCACAGAAAAGAACTCAACCACAATCCTGCCACTCTGTTTTTCAAGTTTTTTATATTTGCAAAATGTTAATATTTTAATTATGAATGTATAGATGCTTTAAATATAAGAATACCCTAATGTCACTGGGAACGGCATGTTTGTTTATACTACAGTGATTTTTCAGTGATTGAAGATTTTATTTAGTAATTGAAGAAGGTAGGAAGAAAACGTATGGACAATACTGTTTCCTGATGGCAGAGTTTCCTCTGTGTATCACCATGCCAAATCACTGCGTCTGTGATTTATTTTTTTCTAGCTTTTCTTATTATGGGGCAGCCACCCCATTTTTAAGAGTTATTGCTCTCCACACAATCAAGTATTTTCCTTTTGTTGCTTGAGTTAAATAGCGATCTGCTAATCCGTAATTTATTGAGAATTGCAAGCCTGCACTTTGCCCGTGTCTGCCCATGCTTTTGCGGACAGGGAAACTAGATTCAGAGAGGGCAAGCTACTTGCCTGCGCAAACACAGCTCGCAGGGGGCAGACACAGGATTTGAACCAGCTCTCAAGCCCCCAGCTGTGCTGCCCAGCCTCCGTGGCAGGGCAGGCGGCTGGCTGTCGGGAGGGCCTTGAGGCCTTGAGTTGAGTGGCTTCAGGGCTGTTGACTGTTCCTGCGGCTCATGGTACAACCATCAACTTGATGTTTGAAGGGTGAGGGCGGGGGCACTTTGAAAAGAGTGGAGGAAAGCATCCAGAGGGATCTGCCTTTTAAGAGGTGCAATAGAAACGAGAGGGCAGCCAGGGTGGCTGAAAGGCTGGTGGGTGGCCAGCAAGCCAGCCGGGTGTTCGGTTCCACCCTCAGATGACATTGTATATAGGACACGGACTTGGCAGCGAGGCCTGGAGCTGTCTGTGGGGCTCTGCACATGGCCTCCCTGGGAGGGCTGGTGGACCTGGCAATGCATCCCCTTCCTGCGGGCATCTGCGGATCATCTTCTGCTGGCTGGGGACAGGTCAGCTGGGCTGAGTCCTGGCTGCTGGGGACCGCACGATACTGCCCTCAGCCACCTTGCCATCCAGGCATTTGAGAACATGGACAGAGTTCTCAGACGGATTCCTGGAGCAAACCTTGCAGTCCTGACCTGGTCAGTGAGACGAATGAGCTTTCGGTAGGTGGGCGGCCAGCCCAGACCACACGCACAGCACCTTGTGTTTGCTGGGCACGTCCAACGGGACATGCACTTTTCAGGCCCTATTTTATGCAATCCCAACAAAAAATCCATGAGGTAGGGACCATTGCTCTCCCCAGTTTATAGAAGAGCAAACTAAGGCTCAGAATGGTTCCTTCACCCAGGTGGCAGTCTGGGCTGTGACCCCCGGCAGTGTGACCTGGGCTCTCAATGCTGATGTTTATCTCCTGTTTTTCCAGCTCTGCCAGTGGACAGCCTGGCTTGGGCTCCTGACTCTGACACTTTGTCACTCTCCAGCAGCCTGGTCTTCAGCGATGGGCTGGCCGCTGTCTGCCTCAGTTTCCTCATCTACCAAATGAAGCTAATAATAGTCCCTCCTCCTGGGTTGTTGTGGGGGTCAAATGAGTCTTTCCACATATGATGATATAACAGGAGTAGAAAACTCCTGGCATCTGGCAATAACTCCGTAAAGGTGGTTATTAATACAATTATTATTATTTACTGTCAAGCCTCATCTGTTACGTTCTCCCCTTGTGAAACTGAATCTTCCTTTCCTTCCATCTCCTCTGATGTGAAATGTAGATAATGACAGTTGGCATCAATGTCACTGAGTGGATGGGACACAGAACACAGAAAGCCATTGTTTCAAATGTAAGTCTCCGCAGAAACCTCTGGGCCAGCGCATTTTTATTCTAAATATTCCTGCTGTCTTTAGATGCACTTCCTGGTCCTTATCTGGAGCATGATTCTCTCTGAGAATGATCATGTAGCCAACATATTTAAAATTCAACATATTAGACAGCCTGGCAGTTGACACAATGAGGGATGTTTTTCTAAGTACTGGTATTTAGTGGTGAAACTGGGGGAAAATACTAAGTGAAGCTTAGCGATTCTCTTGTTATAAAAGAAAAGGAAATTGCCTTCCGTTTAGGCTGAAGCAATTTTCGGACCGTGGGAAGGGGGCAGCTCAGTAGTGAGTTCTTTTTCAGATCGTATTGGCTTAGGAGTTGTTACATCCAAGTTGTGACTTCAGAACAAAAGAAACTGAACTTGCGTTTTGCCAAGTTTAAGTTGGTGTCGCCTGGTTCCAACAGGTCCCAAGGAGAAGTGGTGCTTGCATTTGGCTCCCGTGACCTCTGTGTTCCCCAACGGGGGCTGTGGTCCACAGCGGGAAGCTCAGGGGCTGGAGCAGGAGCAGAGAACGTCCAGATGACCGTGCGTGCCGCCGTCCACTGGGCTTTCTCATTAACCCGTGGTCACACCGTCCAATTCATCAAAGAAAACTGAAGCAAGGGGACGGAACCGCCACATGCACGGGTGCAGGGGAACCCCTGGCTTTGCTAATTAGGGTTCTCTTCCCATCTCAGTTAGGTGCTGCCGTCTGAGCAGAAAAGCTAAGAGGGAAGCTGGGATTTTCCAGCCAAGCCCGCCTCACAGGCCCACGCGTGGTCACTCCTAAGCATGTGGCGTAAACAAGAGTCATTGTCTGTTTGGTGGTGGGATTCCTCCTCAGAAAGCTTGCTGTGGTGCCACCAGGGAAGCTGGAGGGGATTTAAGCCCCTCCGAAATCGAGCTGCAGATGTTGCCTTGAACTGGGCGCTGCTGTTTCTTTGCTGGGAAAGGTTTTCTTCCTTGAGCGGCTGATCTCTTCCTTCATCAGAATTATCAAGGTTCTGGTCAGCCAGTTCCTCTCCAAAACCACAGCCATTTTCAGGAGACAGAAGCAGCCTCGGTTTATAAGGGACCGCTGAATGGCTTTATGGCATGCTTGGGAATTACAAATGTCAAATCAAACAACATGAAATTGTGCCCTTCTTTTGTGTGCGTTCATTAGAAGGACTTGGAAAACCAAATAATGAGGTATCGGTATTTGTTTTTTATACAGAAACAATATTGAAAAAAAGGCCCCTCGATGAATTCGTAAATTAAGGCAAGGAGATGCTTACTTAAAATGTTGAAAGCCCCCACAGATCTAATACTCCAAACCAAAGATTATATGCAGCACTGATAGTAGATTTTTTCGTCCTATCTAAATATGGAAAAGTATTGTATATTATATTGACATTTAGGCTAAATCTTTCCCTTATAAGGTGTTTGACATAAACAGCTTTTATTATGTAACTCTTCAATAGAAGGCATACACACATTTCTTAAAGGTCCCAGCTGCTATTGTTATCACTGGAGGCATACAATTGGAATCCCAACTTCCAATATCAAATTTTAGCACAAACCCTATAAAATGTATCTTGTCAGAATGTGCCAGAACCGCTAAGCTCTTTTCGGCTGAACAAATTGCAGCTGGTGTCCTTAAAGGTCGAGAATCAACTTGCTGTATCCTCAGGGTTTAGGCAGCAAATTGGTCCCAGTTTTCACCCTGCCGCAGGGCTGGCTGGGGAGGGCAGGGGTTTAGATTAGCCGTGGCCTAGGCCATTTGACGGGGTGACACGAGCCTGCAGGGCCGAGTCCAAGGCCCGGAGATAGGACCAACCGTCAGGAATGCGAGGAATGTTTTTCTTCGGACTCTATCGAGGCACACAGACAGACCATGGGGATTCTGTCTGCAGTGACAGCCTTAACATTTGCCAGAGCCCTGGACGGCTGCAGAAATGGCATTGCCCACCCTGCAAGTGAGAAGGTAACGTTTATTTTTGTATTTTTTTCTCTGTCTCCCATATACAGACTGTAGAAAGACCACCAAGTGTGGACCATTTTTTTTTCCACCATGATGTACAATTCACATTTGTTAATAAAAAAAAGTGCCCGAGGTCATCCACCTAGACTTTTTTTTTCTTAAACAGGAAACGGGTTTCAGATGTTTATATGTTGAAAAGTAAGGCTACTAATCTGTTTAGCCATTTAACAGGCCCTGGCTAACTCTCTCGTACCTTTTAATGTTCAGACCCCATAGAATGACATTAATTTTTATCCCTCTTGTTATTTAGAATTAAAAAAAAAAAAAAACAGAAAAACACTTTCAATAGTCACCTGCTTTTTTGGGACAGCTCCAGTGGAGGTTAAAATAAATGAATCTGGTGGTTTCATTCAGTTGTGCTCTTAGCTGCACCGGTGCTGTGCGGTGGGTTTGAGTATTCAATACTCTTAAGCAATTCTTTAACATAGAGCGTGATCTCGTGTATTTTCATGTGTCTGTATCCACAAGTGGGTATCTGTTGAAGCAACATATTTAGATGAACAGTGAAGGTTCACAAATGCACATACTTATTCCGTCTATAGCAAGGGTGGGAATCGGTCTGTTCAGTACTTTTCTTTGGATTTTCTTTGGGTCAGTGTGATGTTTTTCACGTTTCTTCTTGATGTTTGGCTGTGCTAGGTAACAGAGAAAAAGCATTTCCCAGGGAGCCTATGATCGCTTGAAAGGGCTTCAACTTGATGCTTGGAAATAAAAAATTTTGTTTTATTTCTGCCATTTTTTTCCTCATCCCAGGACCAGTAATTTTAAACAGTTGTTGGTGGTGCAAACGTTTCCCTGTTTAGTGCGGCAAATCAATGCTATTTTTACCCTCTTGGGGAGGTTTACATATCTATAGTACAGGGAGAAAAGAGCACAAACGGGAAGTTTGGATGCTTTTTAAGGGAATTTGTTAGTATTCAAATCATTGGCATAAAAGACTATTTTAAACATAGAGTTCAAAGCAGAAGGAATAACATTATTTGCTAAAGCTGGATCAAATGGTTCCCCCTTTTTAACCCACCTGCGTTTGACCAAATGCTTTACGTTTACCGATCTTGCAAGGGTGCAAAAGAACTATTCTTGGAGAATTTCGTTACGGACAGAAAACCAGCTAAGTTGAAAGGAGCTCTTAAAATTTCAGCATCAGTATTTTCAGGATTGGTAAAAAAGTTACTTTCAGGATCAGTAAAAAGTTATTTGCAAAAATTAAACATAGACAAAGAATCATCTTTTACTTCACTACAAGAATCCTTCCCTCGCTCTCGTGTGTGTGTGTGTGTGTGTGTGTGTGTGTAGAGAGAGAGTTCTATGAGGCAAAAAATACATTTTCTTGCTTTTTCATCAGAGTACCAGAAGTGGCTGGAGAAAAGATGAGTACAAGTGTAAAAATGGATATGTTAATAAATGTCCAAACTCCTTTAAATGGAGGTGAGGTGGATATGATAAAACAAATTTTGAAATCTATGTTTTTTTTTTTAATCAAAAAGGCAATATTTAGTGTCTTGGGGCATGTTTTAATTCAGCATTCAAATTATGCCAGGCATAGGTGTCAGGGACTCCCCGTGGAAACCCAGTTACAAAACAATAACACCGTCACCTGCGTTGAAATGTGAGCAAAAATAATAGAGTGGTTATCTCGAGAAAGCGGCTCCGGAAAAATGCCTCCCTTAAAATGGAAGCACCCGGCAGAGGCTGATCTGTGGGGCTGGGGAGAAATGGAGCAGTCGCCATCACTCCAGGCTCATCTGTGAATCCCAAATTCCATTAAGAAAAGAAACTGCTTAGCAAGACCCCTTTGAAAAACCCTGGGGTGCTAAAGGAGCAGAAGGAAAGCCCGGCTTAGCATCCACACGGCCACCAAAGCTCGGAGGGCAGGGACTGCCTGGAGGATCTGATCTGATGAGTGGATCCATGAGAGAGCAGGGCAACTGCACTTAATGCCCATTTCTCCAACACGGACAGGGCACCGGGAAACATGGCTAACGTGGTCACTCAGCCTTCCTTTGTGGAATCACAGGAGAGGAGCCTGCTTTGGGCCAGCATTTACAAAAACTGTCTTTTTGGCCCCTGGACCCTGATGAATAGAAAAACGCTGCGGTCTACAAGCCCACTGCAATCGCCGCGTCAGCTCAGAGCCGAGATGCTTCCCAAATGAACACCTGGATGGTGTAAATCACCCCGACAGTAAACACTTCAGGCCAGGACGCAGGCTGCAGGCGGGGTGGGGTGGCATCCTCCCACCCGGCTGGGGTCCATAAACCAGGCGCTGGCCCTGCGCTAATAAATGCTCCTTTCACAGCAAAAGACCCCTCCTCCCAGGCTGGGATCACAGTCTCTGTAGAGAGGGTGCTCAGATAACCGACAGCATTTCTTCCACCCTCACCACTGCCCGACTTACCCCGGGCTGGTATCAGGGAGTGTTGTCAGGCGTTTATGCCCTTATGAATGGCTTTACGATACCTCGAGAGGGGGACCAGGGCCACGGGCTTCATGGTGGCTATTTTCCGAAGGTGGCATGAGAAGATAAAACCAAATTCAAGGTTTGCTTTTTAAATATCATGCTAGTAAAATCAGAATAGTAATGACGGGAACCAAAGGATCGATCTGATGTGTTCCTAAGATTAGTGGAATCTACGGTGGCATTCCCTCTTGTAAAACACATTGAACTCAAATATTAAAATAACTCTCCGTCTTCTTGCTGCTGTCTCAAAATCCTTGACTGCTAATGGATGACCACCCATTTGGTGTATACAATTCTTATAAAAATCCCCGAATAGGGGAAAAGCAGCGGGTAGAAAGCAGAATAGATCTAGAAAAAGAACACCTTGGGAATTTCTTTGCATTCGGATGCTGTACTTTAAAAAATAAAGTCTCTCCGTATAATTATCCAGTTAGGAGGAGTCTTTTAAATGATATCTTTTGTCTTCAGCCAGACAGATGTGAGGACGTACAATGTAAACGTTATGCAGCAGCTTTGGGAGAGGCTTTTTATGGCTCTGTTTCTTTCCACTCACAGCACAGACTCGAGAAATGTAGGGAACTCGAGAGCAGCCACTCGGCCCCAGGATCAACCCAGCACCGAAGAAAAACAGCCAGGAGAAATTATTCTTCAGCCTGAAATGAAGCCGGGATCAAATGGTTGCTGATCAGAGCAAATATTTAAATTGGAAAAGTCAAATTGAGGATTATTAAATAAAGCTTGTTTAATATGTCTCAAACAGAAAATGTCTTTTGAAGAGCATTTTAAACCCGATATTAAAATCTGGCCGAGTGCATGTCCCAGGGCGTAATTGGTGAGCACAGGAATTTGGATCCTTGCAAGAAGTGTGGTATTCTCCCTTCACAAGGTGTTTTTTTCCCCAATGTGTAAAATGAAAGCAGAAAGGTTTTTAGGTAGCTATTTAAAACTGTTCATGCAACATAATAAATATAAGACAATTGACCCGTGTTTTAATGTTTATCCGTAAGACGAAGTGCAGCCCGGCTGGTGCAGTGACGCAGGCGGCTTGCTGGAGCCGAGAACACCCACGTGTGGGCTGATGTTTTCCCACCACGGTGTAGTGGGTTAGCAACTGACCCGTGCTCCCACCAAACCGAAAACCACTCTCTAATGGGCTTTACGGTATTTACATTTTGAATTTTATTTATAGGACACCAGATGTCTATGTTCAAAAGAAAAAAAAAGCATTTGGAATATAAAATCGCTTCCCTTCCCCACATTTGTTAGCTGAGGAGATATTTGCCTTCCCCCCTGCAAGGCGGCAGTGTCCAGCAAGCCAGTTCTGAACTGGGGTTTATGGTCTCCTTGGAGGTTAGGGAGATGGGAGACTGAGCATTTATTCCCATTTTCTGTGTGACCACGGGCGTGCCTTTATTTCTGGGCCACGTTTTCTCCTGAGACTCTTTGCGTCTCTCAGTGACCACCCTCTTACTCATTAAACTCTTCTGACACAGAGGAACGGAGCTGGGCAGAAGCTCAAAGCTAGACCTTAAGAAAACTGCTTAAGATCTTACCCAAAAGCCGCAGCGTCCGGCTGTGAGCTGGGGCAAGCAGATGACTATGTCTTTCCTGCTTCATCCCTGAAAGTGGTCTTAGAATAAAAGTGCTTCAAAAACACAAGTGGATATTTTTATTCACTTCTTTACTGTTTTCATTGTCAAATAACTTCAGAACATGCAAACCCAACAAGGCACACAGCCCAACAGCCCTCCCCTGACTGATCTGTCTGAAACTGCCAGTCACGTCTCATCTCCAAATCACACAGAAGATTCACGCAGCACCAGGGCTTCTCCCCTCTTCCCAGGTCTCTAGCCCAGATTCACTCCTAACACTGAACCTCTCCCAGGGCCCGTCCAGGAGATTGCCTCCCCTCCCCACAACACAGATAGATGAGCAGCTTATTTTTCAGTCCAGACCCACTCCAGAGGTTCGGCCTGATTCCTTCCTGTAAGTCCTACCAGCCAGCGGTGAGGGCAGCACATGAGATCACCCTGCGGACGGACTTTAAAGTGCCGCAGAGAATGGTGGATAGGGAGCAGAGGCCACTGCAGAGCACTCTCTAGGGCCAGGTGTATTCCAGGTGCATTCTGCATGTCACCTCCATTAACCTCCAGAGGTGTCACACCCTCTCTTCTTAGTGAGGCTCCTAACCACTGTGCCTACTGCCCGGAGGGACAGTGGCCCTGAAGAAGGACACCGAAAGCTTAGGGGTTGTGCAGCCACACCTGCCACCTGGCCGCTCCGGCTCCGAGGGCTCTGGAGAGAATCACCAGTCCCCAGGCTAAGTTCTGGCTCCCCCAACTTCTAGCTGAATTTCCATACCCACTTCCAAAGAAAACAGGCTAAGGATTCCTTCCTGATTTACTTTGAAGGTCCTTATGAGGCCAGAGGGGAAGGTGTAGTGGCAAGTGTGTGAGGACAGAAGCTATGAAAGTCTGAAGCCAGGGTGGGTGGGCTGTGTGTTTAACGACCCTCCCAGGGCCTGGAGGCCAGAGCTGGAGGCCAGGCTTGAGAAGGGCCTAAGGGCTGCCTCAATTAATCAGTAAGAGCCCAGAGAAGCCTGTTTTTTCTTCCCTGCTGTGGCTGTGAGAATCTTACACCTCTTGAGCATCAAAAGAGAGAAGCAGAGAGCCAGAGGAAGGTCATAGCTGCAGCACTCAGTTTGTTGCAGGCCTGGGACACCAGGAAGGGAAACCAGAAAGAGGGAGATGAAGGAGGTGAAGATGGGGCTCCAGGCAGGCAGATAAGAAAGCGGTGGAGTTGAAAAAGCTTTGGGGCTAGAGACTTGGGGAGAGGGGAGAAGCCCTGGTGCTGTTAACAGCCAGGCAGAGCTGAGAAGATGAGGCAGGGTCAAGGGAGGAGGCGGCAGGCGGTGCTCTCTGGAAAGTGCACGGATGAGGAGAGTCTGGGTGGGTGGCTGGGGGAGGTGGCAGGGATCTGCCCAATTCTCCTGTCGCTGGCGCTCACTTCTGCTGCAGAGACCTTTGTCTCCTGCTGTTCCTAGCCCAAGGCTCTCATCCCAGGCCCAGCAGTTCTCATTCCCTAGAGAGTTTTACAGCACAGATGCCCCCCAGGGATTTAGAAGACCCTGAGGGCATGTGGCTTCTTTCTTTCTTTCCTTCCTTCCTTCCTTCCATCTTTCTTTTCTTTCCTTCCTTCCTTCCCTCCTTCCTTCCCTCCCTCCCTCCCTCCCTCCTTCCTTCCCTCCCTCCCTCCTTCCTTCCTTCCTTCCCTCCCTCCCTCCCTTCCTTCCTTCCCTCCCTCCCTCCTTCCTTCCTTCCTTCCCTCCCTCCCTCCCTTCCTTCCTTCCCTCCCTCCCTCCCTCCCTCCCTCCTTCCTTCCTTCCTTCCCTCCCTCCCTCCTTCCTTCCTTCCTTCCCTTCCTCCCTCCCTCCCTCCTTCCTTCCTTCCTTTCTACCAGCTCCCAGGTAATTCTGTGTGCAGCCAGGGGTTGAGAACGGCCCTAAGCCTAAACTTCTATATTCAAACTTACGAAATACGCTTCCATTTAATGAACTGGAGACTTCTGAGGTTTTGTTTCTCTGTCTTTAATTCCTGCTCCCTAACGGTGCCCTGTCAGGATGGGGGCTTACCCTGGTCCAAGGGCCACAGCAGCCTGCGCGTAAAGCACCACTGCAGACTACTTGACAGCCGGGACGTGGTGTGAGCTGGGTAGGGGCGCTTGGGACTGATTCTTCGTGAAGCAGAAACGCTGTCAGCGTGGGAGAGGTTTCCAGGATGCTCGCCTCTGTTCTGTCCCCTTGTTTGTGGGTTGGGTCTGAAGGAAAGTGAAGCGGCCCCTGGTTATCTTGTGCTGGTCCCTACCCTAGTCCCAGGGCCTTGCTGTCCAAACCAAGAGCATGCACAGGACTGGCCCAAAAGCGACCTCAGGAACGCTCCCTCTCATCAGCGTGGGGCTCTCTTTCCTAGTAAATGCAGAAAGACAAAACAAAAGAGAAAACTTAAAAGCCTTCTGGGAAAAATTCAAACCTTGTTGAATTAAGATGAATTCCAGCTATTTGTTATAAGTATTTACAGTGCTACATTGGCCCGCTTTTCTGTAAATCACAAACCTCTTCAATGACAGCTAACATACAAATATATTTGGAGAGAGAGAGAGGGAGAGAGAGGAGAGACAGAGAGAGGGGGAAAGAGAGAGAGAGAGAGAGAGAAGGTCTGGTGAGTCAGGCACCATTTCAGGAGCCTCACATCGGTTAATGTATTTTGCTGTGTCCACCACCCTATGGGGCACGTATTTTTTGTGCCCATTTTACAGATGGGGTAATTGAGGCCCAGAAGACTTGCCCCAAGGTGCACAGCTAGTAAGTACCAGAGCTCAGATTCGGCCCCTGACCTCTGCAGGGCAGTAGTGCTGAGAAGAGAGGAGGGTACTATTATTAAATTGGAAAACGTGATGATTATTTAAGAGAGTTTCTTAAGTGGTGTCCCTCAGAGCCACAGCCCCAGCCAGTTCTGCTGCTCTGGGAGTCACTTTTCCTTTCTGAGGCCCGAGTTTACTCTTCCATAGCTGGGATTTGCAGCGCCTGCTGTGGGGTGGCCCCGCAATGTGGAGCCCGCTGCACCTCTCTCCCCTGTGCACCCGCCCAGGCCTCCAACACCGATTTCCTCCTCTATTCTTTCTGGTTCCTGAGCCCTCAGGGTTTGAATTGTGCGGAGCTAGGGTCTGTTTGTTCTCAGGGAAGAGGAGAAACCTTTCTGGAAATATCAAACCAATTTTTGCTGGGACAACACATGAGGCTTGAGACAAAAACATGGCAACAAAACAAAAATTGGAGCAGGCTTAGAAAAGAAGTAGGACCCCGGCTGGAGAGGGAGGCCCTCTGTCTTCTGGATTCTGGATTTTGGGAATGAGGTGGACTTTCAGCTCCAGCTTTTCCTTAAGATGATGGGAGGACACACCGGCCCCTTGCTTTGCAAAGCTTTGGGGAGTCTCTGAATCCCAGACACCCCAGAGGACACGGTGCCTCGGTGCTTTTCCTTGGGGGAGATGATGGTTTGCACAGAGCCCGGCCCCAAAGCCAGCAGCCCTGCCGCCTGTGTGGCCAGGGCAGGGTCCTGCCTCTCCAGGGGTAGGCAGGACTGGTCTGTAGCAACCCCTGTCCAGGAGGTGTCCTTTAGCCCCCTCCCTTCCACCAGCAACCTCTAGGTCCCAGAGACCCACCGCTCAACCTCAGCTCTAGGTGCTCCTGTCTTCTCAACTGTGAAGTGGGCCTCATCCTGCCTCTGAAGTGTGGCTATGGGGATTACCTGAGATAATGCTCGATGCTTATAAAAGTTCAGTAGAGAGCCTTCCAGCACCCTCCACAAAGTCATAACAATAAAAAACAGCACGTGGGGCCCTTGCTCATAAACATCTCCTCCTCACAGCAGCCGAAGGAGGTGGCCACCACCACAAACCCATTTGTCAGATGTCAGCACTGAGGCCCAGGGCAGTGATGCCCTTTGACCAAGGCCACAGGTGGAGCTGAGATCTGAACCCAGGCGGTCTGGCTCCAGGGCTGTTTGTTAACCATCAGCCTCTCCAAGCACTTGACCGATGGGAGTCATTGTTACTATTTTGGCTTTGGTCAAAGATTTTTTTTTTAATTTTTAAAAAACGTTTTATGCTGAGATAATGGTAGATTCCTAGGCAGGTGTGAGGAGTAACACAGAGAGATCTCTGTGCTCTTCACCCAGTTTCCCCCGACGGTAACATCTTTCATACCACAGTGCATTGTTACTACCAGGATGCTGACCTTGATGCAACCCACTCGTGGGTTTAATATGTGTTTAGCATATTCAGGAAAAATGTTGAAAAAGAACCCAGAGCTAGGTGAAGCACAGACGATGCTGTTGGGACCCACCCCTTCCACCCTATACCTCGTATTTGCAGGTATTTTCTGCACCACCTGACACCACTCTGAATCTCTGATATATACCTTCCCCCAGGAGAATGCAGGTTCCATTAAGCAGGTAGTTTTTGCCTGTTAGGGTCTATTTAATGGTGGAGAATCCATATCCAGAAGGTCTGCAGCAACCTCAATTCTTGCCTCTTCAGAAGGAAGAATTCGACTGAGGGGCATAAAGCACAAGGAGAGACCAAGGCCAGTTTTAAAGCAGGAGTAAAAGTGTATTAGAAAGTTTCAGAGCAAGAACGAAAGGAAGGAAAGAGAGTACCCTTGGAAGAGGGCCAAGTGGGTGACTTGAGAGATGAAGTGTATAGCTTGACCTTTTGACCTGGGGCTTTCTACGTTGGCGTACTTCGGGGTCTTGCGTTACCTTTTTTTTTTTTTTTTTTTTGAGATGGAGTCTTGCTCTGTCGCCCAGGCTGGAGTGCAGTGGTGCGATCTTGGCTCACTGCAAGCTCCGCCTCCCAGGTTCACACCATTCTCCTGCCTCAGCCTCCCAAGTAGCTGGGACTACAGGCACCCGCCACCATGCCCGGCTAATTTTTTGTATTTTTAGTAGAGAAGGGGTTTCACGATATTGACCAGGATGGTCTCGATCTCCTGACCTTGTTATCTGCCCATCTTGGCCTCCCAAAGTGCTGGGATTGCAGGCGTGAGCCACTGCGCCCTGGCTGGTTTTGCATTACTTCTAACTCCTGAGATCTTATTGGGAAGTAGCTGATCACCAGTTTCAGGTGTTTTCTATCTGCTAGGAGAAGGCCCGTCCCTGGCACCAGCTGTGACCAATTATGACTTTAGTGAGACAGTAACAACCACCTGACCATCAGCTGATGGTTGTCCGACACTCCTGGTGTGTGGGGGGAGCCCTCTCTTGCCCCGCTCATACCTGACTAACTACCCAGTGTAACAGCTTCACTGTCGTATCTCCAGTGCCCAGAACCATGCCTGACATAGGAGGCTTTAGTAAACATTTTTAAATGGATGAATGAAGTGTGCTTACAGAATGGCTCCACCTTTCTGAGCTCCACTGAAAAATCTGTACAACAGGCCTAATACTCCCCATGGGCGGGGTGGTGGTGAGGACGAGGCCATGTGAGGTGTCCAGTGTCCAGGACACGGTGTCTGGCGGGGCTGCACAGTCAGCGAGCTGCACATTCACCCCGAGTGCCCAGGAAAACCCCCTCGGTGTCTCCAGCCCTCTGTCGCGGCTCTCAGGGACCTCTGTGGTTTCTCAAACCTCTTAATGGCCTGTAATCTTTCAACAGTTAAGAGTATTGCTAATAAGAGATTTGAGAACAATTTGCATCTCTTGAAAGAGACTGGATTTCTAGAGGGTGGCATAGGTTTAAGTACCATGCACGAAGTCTTCGCTAATTCTGCTGACTTGAAATAATAAACAGCTTAACACCCTCCATTGTTCTGGGGCCTTATGAAAAGCAAGTAGGCCTTCAGCCTGGGAAGCCTGCTAGGATTCAGGAGAACAGCTGGGAGCCGAGGCCTCAAAGCTGATGGCGTCTCGTTGCTCATCTCCACAGGACAGGGAGTCAATACATCTCATCAGAAGTGAGTACATTATTTCTCCCAGTCTTTCCAGCTTTCTGATTACATCAAGTAGAAAGTGTTCCTTCAGTGCTATTCTGTCTTACACCTTTCTAGCATGGGCTGCCTTTTCCTTTTAAGAAAAAGCAGGCCAGCTGTGGTGGTTCACACCTATAATCCCAGTACTTTGGGAGGCTGAGGTAGGAGGACTGGGAGGATCACTTGAGCCCAGGAGTTCAAGACCAGTCTGGGCAACATAGCGAGACCCCCATCTCTCTAAAACAAAATAAAAAATAAAAGCCAAGGCCTTTGGAGTGGAAACTCATCAGGCTACAGTATTGCTCGAATTCAATAATGTTAGTTTGTTTTCACTGAATATAATTTGTATGGTTATGTTGATGGGTGTTCCTTTCCCATTTACAATTGCCATAGAAAGTTTCCTTTTAAAAAGAAATACGTGGAGTACTCATGAACAGAAAGATGGCAACGATAGAAACTGCATACTACCTGAGGGGAGGGAAAGAGGGGGCCAAGGGCTGAGAAAATAACTGTTGAGTATTATGCTCAGTACCTGGTGATAGGATCATTCAAACCCCAAACCTCAGCATCATGCAATATTTCCAGGAAACCAACTTGCACATATACCTGCTGAGTCTAAAATAAAAGTTTTTTAAAAAGATATTTATTAAATGAAACGTTTTTGAAAAGCAAATGATGCTTGGTGCGGTGGCTCACGCCTGTAACCCCAACACTTTGGGAAGCTGAGATGGGAGGATTGCTTGAGCCCAGGAGTTTGAGACCAACCTGGGCAACATAGAAAGACCTCGTTTCTACAAAAAAGTACAAAAAATTACCCAAGCATGGTGGCATGCATCTGTAGTCCTGGTTACTCAGGAGGTTGAGGGAGGAGGATTGCTTGAGTCTGGGAGGTGGAGGCTGCAGTGAGCCATGATCACACCCCTGCACTCCAGACTGGGCAGCAGAGCAAGACCCTGCCTCAGAAAAAATCAAAGGATAATAGATATCATTTATGTTTATAAATAAATTTTAAAAGTTTAAAAATTAGACTGCATTTAAGGAAAATTAAGTAGATAAACACAGGATAGCAAAGAGATGCAGCAAAAATGTTGACAGTTTAGCAGAACTTGAATGATGAGGTTTCAGAAACACTGACCTAGAGATCTTCTGTCTTTACAGTGGGAAAAACCAAGGCCCAGAGAGAGGGCAAGTGACTTGGTGGAGGCTTCCAGGAGGTCAGTGCCAGAGCACTCACCAGGCCCTCACTCAGCTGAAGGTGGCCACGAGGTGGCCCAGGCATGGCTATAATTGGCCAGGTGAGGGCAGGGTGGGACCCAGAGCCCAGGGCTCTTCTCCTTCCAGGTGGAGCAAGCAGTGAACCTGTGCCACCCAGGATGGGTGGGGGCTGCTGTCCATTCTCTGCTGTGCCCAAGCGCATGGCTCCTCCTTACAGCTTGGGCAGTCTCCACAGCCATTACCCCAGTGACATCACAGCCTCAAGGGAGATATTTCATCTCCACTTCCCAGGTGAGACCTGAAGCAGTTCTAGTAAAACCAAGGCTCCTTGGCCCCTAGAACCCAGTCTCCTGAGCCACAAAATGAGATCAAGACCATTTTCCACAACCCACTCATGCCTCCTGGAATGATGCGTCTCCACGTGTGATGTTTCAACCTAAAACGTGTGAGGTGCGATTATCCGACGTGTACCTGTCCTTCCTGCATTTTCCTTTATAACTGTTTTAGTTTACAATGGGCAGAGGTTTAAAAACAAACATGTTTCTTTCAGTTGTAAAGATATCACATTTCTTACAAAACAAAATATTCATTATAGAAAGTGTTTTTAAAAAATAAAAATGTTTAAGGAGTAATTTATTAATCAATATAACCCTGCCATCCTGGGATTAACTGCTTTATGCATTTTGCTATATTTTATTTCTTTCTGTCTCTTTCTCCCTATGTACATTTTAAACACAGTTTGAATTATTTTATATATAATTTTAGAACCTTTTTTATGCAATGTTTCCTTTTCTTTATTATTTAAGAAATATATATACATAAGGCCCCAAGCAGTTCTGGAAAAACCAAGGCCACTTAGCCCCTAGAACCTGGGAAGATATATATATATAGTGTATATATATGTATATATACGTGTGTGTGTATATTTATATATATTCCTGTTGTAAAAAATGAGGAAGATAAAGTCCAGAGAAGGAAGGTGATTCTGCCTATGAGCAGAAAAGCCAGGAGAAAAGCACAGTGAGGACATCAGTTTGGTGTCTTCCTAGTAGCTCATTTTTGTTTATTTAAACCATCTTCTATTGTTGGGCACATAGGTTGTTGCCAAATATTCACCTTTATAACTAACAATGCAAATGTAAATTCTTACACATAAATCTGTGTGAACCTGCCTGTTGATTTCTTTCTATAAGTTCCAAATACAGGCATTAACACGGAAGGAGTGATACATAGAAGTTTCACATCAAGGTTACAAGCTCCTGGCAGGAACTTCCACATCATCCTTAGAAAGGTTGTAATGTCACGTCCATATATGCAAAGCAAGCAGCCATTCATGTCTCTACGCCTTTGGCAACGCCAAGGATTATGACTTTAACAACTTTGTGTATGTGTGTGTTGGGGGATTTAAAAAGCAGGGCTTTCCACAGGCACCTGTAGTCCCAGCTACTCAGGAGACTGAGGCAGGGGAATGGCATGAACCTGGGAGGCAGAGCTTGCAGTGAGCTGAGATCGCGCCACTGCACTCCAGCCTGGGTGACAGAGTGAGACTCTGTCTCAAAAAAAAAAAAAAAAAAAGCAGGGTTTTCCAATCACCCAGCTTCACTTTATAACATCTTCATCTTGAACCTGATTGACAAAGGGAGCCCTAAATTCATTAACAAGGCAGTGGGAGAGAAACTACTGGGTTTTAAAAAACCCAGGAGAAACTGGTGATCTTTCTATAAAAGCATGTAATTCCCTTTGGAGAGTTCAGGCAGGGGGGCCGGGACCACCTCTCTGGACAGTTATCAGTCTTTGCTGCCTGTTGAGAATTTGCTTCACGGGCCTAATGGGGGCACTGGGAGGCAGGAGACGAGGCATGAGAGATGCCCTCTGCTGAGACTTGCAGGTGGGGAAATGGCTTGCAAACTCTCCTGCTGTCCTCGAAAGAAACTTAAGATAAGGAGAGCTCCTCTCTGTTGCAGTGGAGAACCTTCTGGGGCCTGGGGAGTTGTCTGCAGTGCCCACGTGCTCTCAGGAAGGGCTGAGGAGCTCATGGCTTCAGTGGGCTGGATGTTTGTGAAGTTGGTCCTCTGTGGAAGACACAGAGGCTCAGTGTCTGACCATAGTGGTGATTTGTCTGAAATGTCCCTTGGCCACATTGGGAGGAAGAGACAAGGGTCCTACCCTGTGAAAAAATGAAGACAACACAAGAATGGCTGGTAGGTGGTGCTGAGCCCTCTTGCCGCATATCACATAGAGAATCTGCAGTCTCAGGGGCAGGGACTTAGCCCACAGGCCTGGGCCTCTGGCTTCCTGCAGCCCCAGGCTCATTTCTAATGTTTTATTTATTGAGGTGAAATTAACATACCATAACATTAACCATTTTAAAGTGAACAGTTCAGTGGTATTTAGTGCATTCACACTGTGTGCAGCCGCCACCTCTGTCGAGTTGCAAGACATTTCCATTACCCCGGGAGGAAACCCTGGGCTCATGAGATGTCATCCCTCATTCTCCCACCTCTCCCCAGCCCCCAGCTCTCCTACTTTCTGTCTCCACAGATTCATCTATTCTGGACATTTCATATGAATGGAATCATAAAATATGGAATCTTTTTGTGTCTGGCTTATTTTACGTGACATAATCTCTTCAAGGTTCATTCATGTTACAGTATGTATCAGAATTACTTTCCTTTTATTGCTGAATAATATTCCATCTTGTGGATAGATCACATTTTGTTTATCCATTCACTACTGATGGACAGTTCTTTCTACTTTTTGGCTGTCACGGCTAGGCTGCTAAGAATATTTGTGTACAGTTTTGCATTAATACCTGTTTTCAGTGGTCACTCTAGGCTTCACTTTTTGAGGAACAGCCAGGGGTTTTCCACTGCGGCCGCACCATCTTGCATTCCCCCCAGCAGTGTGGGAGGGATCCAGTTCCTCCAGCCTAGGCTTATTTCAGTAGCATCTCTGGAGAGGTGACGCCCTGACTGATCGACGTAAAAATCAATGTGTGGCCCGCAGGAAACGGTGGTGCCTCCTACTAGTTATGTGATCAGCACCCTACACAGGGTCGTGGGACTGCAGCCCCCCTCCAAGTGCTGATGCCGCCGTTCCTGGGGGTCTCCGCCTCTCCTCACGTCAGTTTCCAAATGGGGCTACTAAATCCTAGTTGAAGGGCTTTCCTCAGCACAGAGAGGGGAGCATAGCAGGCACTCTGCAGGGAATGGCTTTCAGGTCTCACCCAGGGAGTGCGAGGGTGCATGGGGGCTGTGAGTGGTTCCCTGATCTGGGAGCTTTCAGATCTTCCATGGTGTTCTCTTTAGCTCACCATGCTGCTGTAACTAAGTCGAAATGTCCCAGTGAAGTTATATCTAATGAAGACTGAAAAGAGTAACAAAATGGGCTTCTAATGCTTAAGGAAATGCCAAAAGGTGGGGGATTTGAGCCAGGTTGGCTCTGACGTTGCGTCTGTAGAGTGTAGTCCGTCCAGGGACAGCCCCACCCAGAATCAATGGCCGTCCAGGAGTAAGTGGCTGCGGCCACCTCCTGAGCCAGGCGGAGTCTGTATACAACCCTTCAAGGACTAAATAAATGCAGTAATTTGCTGAAAAAAGGCCTTTCAGGGCCACCTGTGGCACTGAGGTCTTAGGACTCATGGGACAAAACCAGCATCCGTCTTCTTTGACACGTTCCTGTCAACAGTCACCCTAATGGAAACAGCACTCAACCGAAGTGACATGGCAGCCTCTTCACTTGCACGGAGCCCTGCTCTCCTTGAGCAGTGAAGAGGAGCAGAGGGCTCAGGACGTGGAGCCTGCCTGGCGAGGGGCTTGCAGGGATAGGGGGCCACAGGGCAGTGGGAGGTGGGGCAGGGAAGGCTCAGGGCAGGAGGGCTGTGGGGTAGGGAAGGCACTCTGCTTCCACTTTCCCAGTTGTCCTACAGCTCCCTCAGGCTTATGGGATCACAGCCAGCTGTCCCCCTAGAAGTCCAGATACTCGGAGGATGCAAAAGCTGGGTGCGCTTTAAGGCCTTGGCAACCCCAGTTTTAAAATGCAAGGAGCCCTGGAGAGGAGTCCAGGCAGATGGACTCTCTGAGGATGAGAGTGAAACCACCTACAGAAGCCAGCTTCTGGACTATGCAGTTCTCAACAAGCTGTGGCCTGGGGCCCTTCTCCCATCTCTCCAAGAAAATGCTGCAGGATTATTGTGAGATCAAAAAGAAACAGAAGTTAACTTTTTAAATATTTTAAGCAAATATATCCAAAATATATCACCTGAACCTATAATGCACATACAAATTATTATTATATTTAAATTCTTTCTTAAACTGTGATTTGATAATTGTTCAAAATTGGTTAGGTATTTTACATTTACAGCACATCTCACAGTTCAAATCAAGCACATCTCAAGCCCTCAGCAGCCACGTAGGGAGAGGAGCTGCCATATTGGACAGCATAGGCCTACCAGGGAAAGGCCCACCTCTAGCAGCAGGACTTCCTGGGGTGGAAGTTCCTGGGGCGGGACTTCCTGTTTTGTTTGGCAGTCACTACGTTTTGCCTGGGCTGGGTGAGGAGGGTTTGGGTTCAGCCTGAAGTCCTGGGTATGGTTTGTGCATAGTATGGCTCTTAGCTGGCCCCAGACAGTGACTTCCTGAGATGAGACAGTGTCCAAAGGTGGAGATTAGTTAGGTCCTTGATGTTATCTTTGCTATTTCCATATCTTTAAAATTTTATACTTTTGGAGGAGGGATTAACTTAAGAATCTATTTGTGTATACATAAGATATGTGACAGGTTTCAGCAATAAAAATACTCGTTCCTTTTATTTGGAAGAGCAGACAAATATGTAACCAAGTAAATGTCCCATGATAATAGCCTGGACATAGGAGTGAACTGTTGGGTGACTGAGAAATCAGCTTTGTGCCAGGCACTTTTATAACATGTAGCCAACACAGATGTGAACTATGCTTACACTCCTAGTGAATGATGGTGCCCAGGTTTTCAGTCCAGATAGTGCAGCCCTAGATCATTTGATCCTACTTTTCTACCGTGTAGGTCATGGTCTCCTTTCTCTACAGTACATAGACCACCACCATATAGACCATAGCTCCTTCCTCCACACCACATAGATCATGGCCCCTTCCTCTAGAGCACACAGACCATGGTCCCTTCCTCTACACCACAGAGACTGTGGCCCCTTCCTCCACACTGTACAGACCATGGCCCCTTCCTCACACCACACAGATCGTGGTCCCTTCCTCACACCACACAGACCATGGCTCCTTCCCCAACACCACACAGACTGTGGTCCCTTTCTCCATACCACACAGACCGTGGCCCCTTCCCCTACACCACACAGACTGTGGCCCCTTCCCTTACACCACACAGAGCATGGCTCCTTCCTCCACACCACACAGACTCTGGCCCCTTCCTCACACCACACAGACTGCGGCCCCTTCCTCTACACCACACAGACTGTGGCCCCTTCCCCTGCACCACACAGACCATGGTTCCTTCCCCCATACCACACAGACCGTGGCCCCTCCCCTAACACCACACAGACTGTGGCCCCTCCCCCGACACCACACAGACCATGGCCCCTTCCTCCACACCACATAGACCGTGGCCCCTTCCCCTACACCATACAGACCATGGTTCCTTCCCCTATACCACATAGACCATGGATCCTTCCTATATACTACACAGACCATGGTCCCTTCCCCTACACCACACAGACCATGCCCCCTTCCTCCACACCATGCAGACTGTGGCCCCTTCCCCTACACCACACAGACTGTGGTCACTCCCCATACACCACACAGATTGTGGCTCCTTCCTCTATACCACATTGCTGCCTCCTTGCAGAGTGAACTTCATACACACCTTTTCCTTTTTTGTGCCTCTCCATGGCTCCCAGCATGGTGGACACTCAAGAAGTATCCCCTAGGGTGCTCAGTGTTGGACAGCCTCTCCATTTCACTCACTGACCTACCGCAGGAAGACCAGGTGTGTGTCTTCAGTGCTATGCTTTGAGCTCTGTACAAAATCAGACAAGCCTTTAGGATCAGAGTGGAAGGGACCGTAAAAGGAGAAGTGTGAATGGCAAAGAAAATAAACACACATGTGTGCTGGGGCTGTGGGAGTGAGTGTGTATTTGTGTGAGGGTGGGGCCCAGGAGAGGGGGCTGTTTAATTTAGGCAAAGGCTCAAGCTGATCCCTGCTGTTAGGGAGATGCCCAAATGGGGAGCCAGGAAGGAGCCCAGGGATGCATCCTGCCTCAGATGTGTGCCCTTCATTCATGAATCCATTCATTCATTGCTTCTTGAACCCGGACCTCATTTATTCACAAGCATTTGCAGATTCTTATGCAGTGCCAGGGGTGTGTTAGCAAGGGGGTGCCCAGTTAATACCCAATGACTAGAACAGCTGACACTGACAAGCTTGCCACTAGCCAGGTGTCCTTTGAAGAGTTTCGCTTAGATCAATTCCTTACTCCTCCCAAAGGTCCTGTTAGCTCCCTGCCTTGTTCTACCCATTTCATAGGCAAGGACAGAGACGCATGGCCTGAGCTCCACTGCAAGCATGCATGGTGTGGCCTGCAAATGCTTCCTGGACATGCCAGCTCAACTGGCTCCTTGCTAAGGGGAGATGGCTCTCTGTGGGAGTGAATGCTTCCACGTGGAGGAAAAGCCCTGGACTCGTCGACCTGGAATGGCAATTCTTCCCAGGGTGCAGGTTAGAATCACCTGGATAGCTTTAAAACATGCACATCTGCTGCCCACCCCAGACGCCCTGACTGCTTTGGTCTGGCAGGGTCCTGGCCGTCAGAGCTGTTCTTTTTTTTGAGCTTTTGTATTATACCTGGGGATTCTACAGAGCAGCCTGGGTGGAAAAGCTCTGCCCTAACCTGTTGCTCTGGAAGGAAGGTCCCCACACCAGCAGCACAGGTGTCCCCTGGGAGCCTGTTGGAAGTGCAGAGTCTCAGGCCCCGCCCCAGACCTGCTGAGTCAGAATCTGCACTTTGATAAGTGCTCTGGGGATCTCGGTGTGCCTGGCAGTTGGAGGACCCCGGCCCGGGGTTTCTGGCTGTGTCGTCTTGGGGGAGTCTTTTAATCAATCTGTGTGTGACGTCAGTTTCCTCATCTGTAAAATGGGATGACGAGGAAGCCACTGTGCAGTTCATGTAAAGTACTTAGAGTTGTCCTGGCTAGAGCAGGTGTCCTGTAGTCGTCATCTATTATTCCTATTTTGTTTGTGACGCCAGCACACCCCTCCACGCCTCTCCCAGTTGTCCGCTGCAGGGAGGGGTTGTGGAGAAGAGCCAGCCATGGCCTTCCTGAAGCTCTGCCTGCTCCAGGGCCGGCCCCAGGCCCTGACCCCACTGGAGACAGATAGCCTGGTCCTAATTACACTCTGCCGTGTGGAGATCTCAGCGAACTTCCTCACTTCTAATTTGGGAACAGAATTTGGACCTTTCCAAGTTTCAGTTCTGTCCGGAGCTGGCAGGATCAGCTTCCTGGTTCAAAGGAAAAATAGCTCATTAGGCTTTTTGGGTTTCAGATGACTCCAACTGAAGAACGTTCTGATGAGTTATGTGTAAATGAGTCAGGAACAGACAGATTGGATTTCCTTTCCATGTGGGTTTGAAAAGGAAGGAAAGCCATGGTTGGTCTGGCATGTTGGGGTGCTTTGCTCAATGGGTCCTGTCTGATCCCCTGAAACTGAAGGAGCTTGGTAAAGTGGAAAGAGCATAGACTTGGGAGCCACGTGGTCCTGGATTCGAATTTCTCCCTTGCCTCTCACAGCTAGGTGGCCTCAGGCAGGCCGTGTGGCCTCTCAAAGGCTATTTGCTCAGCTGCACATGCTGATTATAGCATCCATGTCCTGGGGTAGTTGGGGCAACGAATGAGATAACGTCTGTAAGGCCCAGAGCAGACTGACCCTGGTAGGTGATCGATAATCAGCAGTTAATCATGGTTAAGCAAGATTGGGAAACCTTTTTCCTCTTTATGAGTTCGTTAGTTTCCTAGGCTGCCATGACAAATGAGCACAAGATTAGTGCCTTAAAACAACACAGACTTATTCTCTTACAGCTATGGAGGTAAAAAGTCTGACATACGCCTCACCGGGCTAAAATCAAGGTGTCCGGAGGGCTGGTTCCTTCTAGAGGCTCCAGGGGAGAATCTGTTCCTTGCCTTCTCCGACTTCCAAAGGCCACCCACATTCCTCAGCTACTGGCGCCTCCTCCATCTTCAGAGCGGACCACATGGTGTCTCTGAACAGCTCCCATTGCCACAGCTCCCTCTGCCCCCAGTGAGCACCCTGAGATTACTCTGGACACACCCGGATCATCCGTGGTAACTCTCCGCTCTCAAAGTCCCTAACTGAATCCCATCTGCAAAGTCCCTTTGGCCACATCAGGGAACATATTCACGAGTTCTGTGGATCAGGACATGGATGTCTGGCAGAAGGGGCATCATTCAGCCAACTGCAAGGAGGTTGCTGAATGGACAGGAGCCTTAAAGGCCCCACATCACCTTCCATATGTCTCAATTTCTCAATAAGAAGAACCAGTGGGTACCTCAGGCGTGGCTCTGAATGCCCGAAGTGCAGTGGCGGTCACAGCATCCCTGGTGGGGCCACATCTGCATTTTGCAACTGGGGAATTTGAGGCTCAGGGAAAGTAGGGAACTCACTGCAGGCCAGCACCCCCTGATCGGCAAGTGGTGGTGCTGGGATTTGAACCTAGGCAGTTCCACTCCCACCAGCATGTGCTTGCTTACCTGCTGTGCTCAGCTTCCTCCCAGAGAGGGAAGGAGGCTAAGCAGAGGAGACTGGCGAGCCGGCCAGCAGCCACACTGAGAGTCGGCACAGATGGCCTCCCTGTCATGGTCACCCTGATCCCACTCACAGGAAGCTGAGCAGGGCCACGCCAGATACCATCACTGCTTTTGTCCTGTTGTGGACAGGGATTCGAGGCCTTTGCTCCCCACCTTGGATATCAACAGTGATTTTGAGTTGATCTGCAGTGTATATGAGCTACGCCTGACTTTGGGATGCCTGGAAAAGGATGCTGACCTCGCATGGAGGTCAGCAGAGGACATTTCTGGGAGGAGAGACCCTGAAGCCAAGGTCAGGTATCTGGACCCTGCTCAATTCCATCCACATCAAGGAGCAGGGCTGGCTGGACTCTGACACCCATCATTTGGAGAGAACACTTGTGTTCTGTGCCTGCAGGGGTGGCCACACCTGCTCACGGACCTCTCTGCAACCACACCCTGTCCTGGGGTGGCAAAGAAGCACCTTGGGTAAGAATGAGGGGCTCCAAAACCAGGATGCCCAGGTCTGAGTCCAGCACCATCAGCACCGGCTGTGTGACCTTGGGCAAGTAACTTGCCCTCTCGGGGCCTCTGTCTTCTCAGCAATCCACAGGAGCTGATGACGGTGCCCCTCGTGGAGTTGTCACGAGGCTAGAGTAAGAAAACATGGACAGCACTTCACACATGTCTGCACTCAAGAGCCCCCCGCTATGAGGGTCACGCTGTGGCCTTGCAAGGCACCTGGGCCCCTCCTTTGGGACCATCCCATGCTGAGCACCAGCCCAGCCCAGCAGCTCACAGGTCGCTCAGACCCCAGTCACTGGCTCTGCTAAACACATGTGGTGGCCGTGCTGCAGGATGGCCGCTCTCAGAGGCTCTGGCTGGAAAACAGGGTGCAGGCCAAGGGTGAGGACTCTGCCCTGGGGGGTGTGTGCTGGGTTCTGACCCTACAGCCTGCTGGGGCAGGGAGGAGCCTTGGAGCAGGGTTGGCAGGAGGGCTGAGCCTCGGCTTGCAGGATCTAAGGACACCCAGGGCTCCTCCTGGCTACAGCAGAGGGACTGGCCACCACCAGCCTATCCCATCTGAGGGGTCTCCCACTGCCTGTTCTTCCTTTCCTGAAGTGTGCCGAGAGCGGGATGTACACTCACTCATTTTCATCTGGGGATCAGAAGTCAGCCTGCAGCTTGAGCTAAGGCTTCCCCTGCAGAGACACATTCGCCATCTTATTTCTGCCAACCCCATAATCCTCATCAAAAATGAACGTCATTTGACTGAGACCCCCCGTATTGCCTGGACTCAGTGGCCCCATCTGTGCGGCTTGGGTCTGCCTGCCTCACTGTAACCTGGGAGTGAGGCCAGCTCCACAGACACGTGGCCTACGCAGGCACTCAGGGGCCCGCACTCAGAAAGGCCTGTGCTGGGTTTAATGCTCTGCGGACACCATCCTAAAATGGGTAACAATTGAGCAGAGCGCCTTGCATTTTCAGCTAGCCCCGGACCCCCGGATTATGTCATGGGTCCCGCCTGGGAGAGCTCTTCCTCCCACAGGCCCGGGCTGCTGACTCTGATACCTGCAGCTGACAGTGGCTTTCCGGATGTTGCCAATTACAGATTGCTGCTTGCAGCCGCTCAGGTTATATAGCACAAGGTGATCAATCAAAAGGAGCAAATACTGGGCAGAGAATCAAAGCCGGCCACAGTGGGAAACCAAGCAGGTGGCGACACACCTCTCGGGGAATGAGAGCCGAGGGACGAGGCTGGCCTCTGCCAGAGCCCAGGTGTTTCATCTCGGGCTGTAATCATAATCGTCATCATCACTATTTTTCTGGGACTGACTGTGCCAGTGCTGTCTTCTGGGACCCCCGGCACCTCTCTTTGCCCCCCGGACCCATCCCCTAGGCTCTCCTTGCCTGTGAGGCTCTGGACCACCTGGAACCATCTGTGGGGGAGCTGAAAGGTACTCCTGCAAAAGACACATCCATGTCCCAGCCTGAGACCTGTGAATGTGACTTTATTTGGGGAAAAGGGCCTGCATAGATGTAATTAAAGATCTTGGGATGCGATCATCCTGGATCAGCGTGGGCCCTAAATCCAATGACAGGTGCCCTCAAGAGAGTCAGAAGAGGAGGAAACATGGACACAAAGAGACACAGAGAAGGCAGCCATGTGGAGACAGAGGCAGAGGTTGGAGGGATGAAGCCACAGGCCAGGGAACACCTGGAACCTCGGGAAGCTGGAAGAGGCAGGAAGGGCTCTCCCCTGGAGCCTTCACAGGGAGCACAGCCCTGCCCACGCCTTGATTTCAGACTCCCACCTCCGGGCCTGTGGGAGAATACATTTCTGTTTCATAAGATACCTGGCCTGTGGTAATTGTTGCCTCTCTGCTGGGTGGCCCCTTCAGCCCCCTGCCACCCCACCTACCTGTGGGGCTTCCTCCTCTGCATAGCTACCCCTCCTGCCATTCCATCAACCTGGGCCACACCTTTGGGAAGATGGCCTTCTCATGCCAGCTTCAATTTAAAGCCCAGTTTCAATGGCCATTTACTTCCAGTTGAGCAGGCCCCTAACTGACTCGAAGTAGCTAATAATGGCCATTACTGATCTCCCACTGTCCCCTGACAGGTGATGTGAAGTGGGGGGGTGGGCCACGCTTGCTGTCTCGTTGGAATCTACCTTGGAAATTCCCCAACAGAACGTGGGCTCCAGGATGGCAGGGGTTTTGATGTATTTATCTGTTGTTTTCATTGGAATTTGTATTGAGGTAATTGTAGATTCCCAGGTGGTTCTAAGACATAATACAGAGAGACACAGTGCAGCCTTCATTTATTTCCAACTGCAACATTTTGCAGAACTATACAATGTTACAACCAGGATAATGACACTGAGTCAATCCACCCGTTTTACTCAGTTTCTTGTTTTTTACCTGCAGGGGTGTGTGTGTGCATGTGTGTGTGTGTGTGTGTGTTTCTATGCAATTTATTACATGTGTAGGTTCCTGTGTCATCCTCCACTATCATGGCACAGAACATTTCCATCGCCACAAGGATTTTTAAAAATCTGATTTCTTTAGGAATTTAAAAATTCTATTTCTTCACCCCTTTATTCCCATTGCCCAAAATTATGCCTGGTACCCAGCAGAGGCTGAAAGCACGTTCACTGGGTGAACGCTGGGCGAGTCTCATCCTTTCCGCGGGTGAGGAAGCCAGGGATCTGGGGCCTCCCACCCTGTGCTGCCCAGGGGACACGCAGGTACGGATTCCTTCCCAGTTCTGCCTGATTTCAATCCGGGCTCTCTCTGCTCTTTTCATGGGTTGGAATTTTTGGAATCTAAATGGAGGCGGGTTGTTCATCCCTGTGAAATTTCCCCCTGTGCCTCCCATTTATCAGCCACAGCCTGAGCATCCTTTCTGTTCAGACTCTGCAGTCCAGCACGTCTGTTCCCCACAGCTGTGCTCAGCGAGTGTCCTCTGGGCTCCTCCAAAGTCCAAACGGCTGATAAAAGCACTGAGCAGGACGCGAAGGAGCCTGGAGCCTGGACGGCCTGATAACTGGCTTCGCTTTGATGTTCTCCAAGTTCAGAGCGGGCCAGGCCTCCTCTGCTGGCGTTACACGCTTGTTTATTTTTGTCACTGTGTAGGTTTTTGTGATTTCTCCTTCCCAAGGGGGACAGCTATCATGATTGCTGTCATTACCCTATTGGAAATGTTGCTAAATGTGCTCTCCTGCTCCATCCGATCCCTCCTTCTGAAGGGCCCGAGGAAGACCACCCACGACGGACAGACCCTTCCTCCATTTAATTTTAGTCTCAGGATGTAAGTTTGCAATTTCATCACAATAAAAAAAAAAATGAGGCTGGCCTTTTCTACCCCAGGCCTGTGTGCCCTCCCTCCCTGATGAGGCGGATTAAAGAGTTGCCCAAATGTCTCCAAGAACTGCACGACTTCCTATGGGAGGACTATGGAGCAGTTTCGCAAGAAGACGCACAGGACTGTCCTTCTAAGTTACGTTCCAAATGGGTTAGATCAGAAGAGACGCAACTAAGCCATGTTCTTTTCATAAATACCAGTAAATTCCTGGGAGGGCACCAGAAGAAGCACATGACTTCTTCAGAGACAAGAACACAGATGCAGAGTGATGCGGTGTTCTGGGGGGCACACCTGCAAAGACCCCAAATTCTTCTAAGACACTGTTTCATTGTCCCTTCATATGTGACCTCTATGCATGGAATGTTTAAGTGTTGTATTTTTTCTTTCTTACTTACTCTTTTTTCTCTAAATTTTGTAGTCCAAGTCTAAGATACACACACACACACACACACACACACACACACATACATGCTCACACACACACACGCTCACACACTCAGGCACATGCTGTCAGTACTTTCCCTTCCCCAGCTTCCAGAGTTTTCCCCTTCTTGGTCTTTTGGGAAATGTTGCAACAGGGTTTGACCATAATGAGATTCAAGTGCACGATGTGGCCCCCGGATCTCTTCTGGTTTCCATGAGCTAACTTCAGTTTTGTCTTCCTTCTTCACGCTCTCTCTCCTTTTTCGCTTGCTTTCTTTCATCCTTCAGAGTGGTAGTCCATTTCTTCCTAGAGAAGATAATTTTCCAGTCTACCTTCAGTTAGAACACCGGGAGAGAGGAATAAACCTGCTCCTCTGGCCCTTAAGCCCACAATTTGTAAGAAAATGGTCTAGTTGAAGGAACAGCAGTTGAAATGAATTCAGACATGTAAAAAGATGCTCTGTCCCATTTATGGAAGAAAACATGAATCCCAACCACAATGAGACAGTTTCCTCAATACCTCAGAGCTGACTGCGCACTTTGCCCACTGCATCACCCCAGGGGGCCCAGCTGCCTGTGCTGGTATTGGACTAGCCGACGTCAATATGTGTGCTGGAGTGGGCGGTGGGATTGGTGCTCTCACACATTGCTAGCTGGAGTGGGATCCAGCACAACCCCTTTGGAAAGACATTTGGCGATACTATCAAAACGAAAAATGCATTTACTCTTGGACTCAGCCACTCCACTTCTGGGAATTCATCTCACATTACAGCATGCACGCACGCTCAGAAGCATGCATCAGCTTATTTATTCACTGCAGCATTGTTTTCGGTAGCAAAAGTTTGGAGATAAACTAGATGCTTGTGCATAGGAGATTAGTCAAATAAATGACGGTGTAATCATCCCATGCAAAATGGTGCGGCCATTAGAAGTAAAGAAGCGGCTGCAAAATCTGCATCTGGAACAATCAGAGTGACATGTGAGAAAGTGGAGACCTTTGCGTCGTGGAAAGGCATGTGTACCGTCGACTCACCGTGGATGAGTTGGGTGAAGCTGGGGAAGTGATTTAACTGTTCTCTCCGGGTCTCACTTTACTCCTTTGTAAAATGGGGTAGTAACAGCATCCACGCCATAGGGCTGTTGAAGAGATTTCATAAATCAATGTATGTTGATTTATGTCCTAAATGAGTGCTTGACATGTAGGACAGTGCTTGGCATGTAGCAAGGGCTGCATAATCATTAGTTATCATTATCATCATTGAAAATAAATCATCGATGTGTTGAAACAGGTATAGAATATCCCTGGAATGATACCCCAGAGTCACAGGTACCAGGCATTGCCATTGTTAGGGAACCCGAAAGACTGACAGACAGGATGAGGTGGAGGGAGACTTACATTTAACTTGTGTCTTTGGAATTTCTACCTAGTGTCTGCATTCTGAATTTTTGAACATGTTAATGAAAATTAGCAACATGAAGAAATTAGCTACAGTGAGCATCGATGTACTTATCATCTAGTTTCTGTAATTGCCATGTTGGTCTACTTGGTTTAACACACATCTATCCCTCTATCCATCCAGATGTCCGTCAATACCTTTTGATGCCTTTGAAAGTAAGCTGCAGATCTCAGAGCCCATCCTCCCAAACACTTCTGTATGTGGATCATTAGCTAGAATTTAGTATTTGTTTATGGGCTTTCCTTCTTAGGTAGAATGTGTATCGAGTCAAATGCAGATATGTAGTATACTGTTTGACGGTTTTGACAATGAATTGTCTATTCAAAAATTAATTATCAACAAATGACATGTGACATGTGGATACCTTTGCACGAGAGAGAGAGAGAGGAAGAAACTGAGACAAACCAAAATGGTATTTTGAACTCACTGAGAACGAAAAAAAATCATAATGAGCCAATGCGATAACTTATCAGGTGGAGAAGGATTTACAAGCGATAAAGATTTCTGCAGACAGGTCGCAGTCATGCGCTATTTCTATTCCTGGAGGGCAATCTCCTTCTGGAACCTTTGCAGCTAGCTTCTCAGGCAGGAGGCATGGCGGCTAAAGTCGGGGCTGCTGGCCTCCCCCTGCAGGGATTTGAATCCCAGTCCCTCCTCTTACGAGCTGTGTCAGCTTGGAGAAGTTACTTAGCTTTTCTGAGCCTTTGCTTCCTCATCTGGGAGGGTTGCTGCTTCCTGCTTCTCGGCTTTGTGGGGAGGATTCTGTGAGCTAAAATACATAGCACATTTAGAACACCTGGCACCTGGTGGTCCTTAAATTCTCTCTCTTGCTATTAATCACATACCTCCCTCTCTTTACTTTAAAAAAAAAATTGAATAGAAGAAGCCAAACATGCAAGGTTAAGAGCTTTTCATCCTCAAGGAAAAAACTTCATCTCTCCCTGCAGCTTCTCTGTCCTCCCCACCCTGCAAAAAGCCGGGGAACTGAATCAGCCTCCAGCCTTTTGCTTTTTCTAATTCTTTGATTACTGCATGATTGCAGCATCCACTCAGTCTGGGGCTAAAAAATCGAAAGAAAACAAAAATTCTTGAGCCATTTCCAGATACCGAATCTGACACCACTGTTCCTCTCTCAGTTTTGGCAAAATCTACAAAATGAGTGACCAAGAAGGATAAACAAGTTTAGGTAAACACTCTATAGACTGATTCATGATTTAAGTACATCAGTTAGCATTTAGCTTCATTTACCATCGTGTTTTAATGTCATTAAGAATGTAACTTCTTAGAAAAACTAAGAGAGTCTGTTTTTAGCCCAGACATGCAATTAAGGGAATTAGTAACGTGATACATCATCCTCAGGAACTCTGATATAGTAAGAAATCTCGTGCAAACCTTTATAAAGACGTTCTTACAACCGACGCCAGAGTTCACGGCGCTTCAATGTGAGGGCAGCAGGGAGCAGACAAAAAAAAAGAAAAAGAAGGAAATTGCTGTCTTGCTCTGAACAGCAGTAAGAAAGGGTCTGGAATCGTGTACAGATATTAAATAGTATAAAATCGGGGTCCATTCTGGAGAATTAAGTCGTTTTCTGTCTGGAACACAACTGTGTTCAAGCCTCCTTTGCTCCGTCTTTGCAGAGGTTCATGTGTGAGAGACTGGGCTGGAGTTGGGAAAGCAGAGAAAGGATTTTTTTTTCTTTCCTTTTAGGGATTTTGACAGAGAATTCGTTTTCTGACAAGCTTTGGGGGTTTAGTTACAATTTCTGGGAGCTTGGGATCCTGGAGGTCAGGGCTTCTCCACCTGGGCACTGCTGATGGAGAATCTGGGCTGCTTTTATTTTTTGAATGAGTAATTCTTTGAATAAATGAATGGATTGGTGAAACAATAAGTGGTGTTGGGACAGACTAGTTCCAGGAATCCAACTCCATGATCATCTCAGGCCTCTGGGCGCTGTAGGATGTCAGGCAGCTTCCCTGGCCTCCACTCACCAGGTGCCAGTAGCACTCCCCTCATGGTGATGACACCACTGAATGTTCCTGGGGGCAAAATCACCCTTTAGTGAGAACCACAGCTCTTGATGAATCTGTGTGTTTCACAGATGGGGAAACTGAGGTTCAGAGAGGGTAAGCTCGAGTGAGACCCAGGAGCAAAGTACAGGGGAGGAGGTGGCATGGAGCAGTGGCAAATCAGGGTGTCAGGACCAAAGCCCAGACCCTCCACTCTATTCCTGGGCAATCAGGTTGCAATTCTCAGTCTCCCTGAGGAGCCTGTCCTTTTGGACCCAACCAGGAGAGTCACAGGCCCTGCCCTGGGGGAAGGAAAAGGATTCAATGACTTTCTGCATGTGGGACACCTTCAGGACACCCTGCACATTGCACACTGTGGGCACACAACAAATGTGACCCATTTCTAGAGATGGCTCTGAACAGAAAGCCACGGGGAGGGGATGTCGAAGGCACTGATTTCAGAGTCCAACGTCTGTGTTCAAGGCCTTTCCTGGGTCTAGCCAGGAGAGATTAACCGGAGTGTTCTACTCCTCAGTTCCTCATCTCCAAAATGGGGGTGTCTGTCACAGCAGTACCCCTCTCATGGTTCTCCTTCGGGAGACTCAAACAAAATAGTGCACTTAAAACTCTCAGCTCAGTGCTCTATACATGGTCAGTGTCAAATCTATTTAGCTATTATGACTGTTATTGTTGCTGTTGCCATTGGTGTTGCTGTTGTTGGTGGTGATGGTGTTGGTGTTGGTGTGTTCGTGTTGTTGGTATTGCTGGTGTGTTGGTAGTGATGGTGATGGTGTTGGGTTACTGTTGTTTTTGGTAGTGAGGTGTTGCTGTTGGTGGTATTGTTGGTAGTGATAGTGTGGTTGTTTGGTGTTGGTGATGGTGATGTTGGTGTTGGTGTGTTCTGTTGTTGGTATTGCTGGTGTGTTGGTAGTGATGGTGATGGTGTTGTTGTTACTGTTGTTTTTGGTAGTGATGGTGTTGCTGTTGGTGGTGGTATTGTTGGTAGTGATAGTGTGGTTGTGTTGGTGTTGGTGATGGTGATGTTGGTGTTGGTGGTTCGTGTTGTTGGTATTGCTGGTGTGTTGGTAGTGATGGTGATGGTGTTGTTACTGTTGTTTTTGGTAGTGACGCTGTTGCTGTTGGTGGTGGTATTGTTGGTAGTGATAGTGTGGTTGTGTTGGTGTGTTCGTGTTGTTGGTATTGCTGGTGTGTTGGTAGTGATGGTGATGGTGTTGGTGTTACTGTTGTTTTTGGTAGTGATGGTGTTGCTGTTGGTGGTGGTATTGTTGGTAGTGATAGTGTGGTTGTGTTGGTGTTGGTGATGGTGATGTTGGTGTTGGTATTGATGTTGGCATTATTGTTGTTGCTGGTAGTGATAGTGTTGTTGTGTTGTTGCTGTTGGTGGCAATAATGTTGTTATTCGTGTTGATGGCAATGTTGGTGCTGGTGATGTTATTGGTAGTGATGGTGTTGTTGGTGTTGAGGGTGATGGTGTTGTTATTGGTGTTGGTGATGGTGTTGTATTGGTGTTGATGATGGCAATGTTGGTGATGATGTTGATATTAATGATGTTGATATTATTGTTGTTAGTAGTGATAATGTTGTTGGTGTTGGTGGTGATGGTGTTATTGGTGTTGTTGATGATGATGATGATGTTGGTGGTGGTTGGATGGTGGTGGTAATGGTGGTAAGGATAAGGGGGAGGGGAGGAGAATGCAGACCTGATGCTAGGACCAATTGCATTTGAAGGTGGCTCAGCCTCTGGTCTGACCAAGGGTCACTCCCTTTCATCCTCTCTGACCTTTAGAGCTTACAGCACCCCACCTCATTCCCACTACCTGCCTCTCTGTTTCTCCTTAAAGCCTTCCCTGGACCTTCCAGCCCTCACGTTCCTTCAGCCTCCGAATCCCTGAGTGATAAGAACTCCTCACACAATTGCACATCACCTCTTTTTTCTCTTACTCCATTCTTGTCAGCAGTGTGATCTCAGAGTGCCAGCCAGTGCAGACACAGGGGCTTTGAGGCAGCCGATGGAGTGGCCTTAACTCAGTCTCTTAACTTTTTTGCATCTCGGTTTCCTCACCTGTGCAGAAAGGTGATAAGGAGACTTTCTCCATGGGGCTGAGAGCCAAGAATCCCTACTTGGAGCAAAGTCTGTCATCTTAGTTGTTTGTAACCCCAACTCCCAGGACCCAGCACCATATGGAGCACATGGTAAGGGCCCAGTAAATGTTGGACATAAAGAATATAAGAGAATGAAAGGCTGGGTCTGTATCTCTGGGTGGTCTCTTCATTTCTTTCCAGAGAGAAAAAGAAAGAGAGATTGTTGTGTGGATTTTATGTAAACACAGCAAAGATTACTTTCTGTGAGGAGGTGAAGGTCATCCACCCACCCACCACCACCCATTCATCCATTTATTCATCCACCCATCCACCCATTTGTCCATCCATCCATCCATCTATCCATCCATCCATCCACCCACCTGTTCGTTGAAATCATATTCCCATCAGGTGCCAGGCACCGGCTGATCTGGCTTTGAGGATTCCGCAGTATTTCAGCACCTGCTATCTCAGAACCAAGGTTGGCCCAGAGGAGACCCTATGGAATGTTTGTTGAATGAATGAATAATTCTTCCTCTGAAGCCAAAATGGAATGCTTTTATTTTTTGAATGAGTAATTCTTTGAATAAATGAATGGATTGGTGAAACAATAAGTGGTGTCGGGACAGACTAGTTCCAGGAATCCAACTCCATTATCATCTCAGGCCTCTGATATCTTGGCCCTTTGGCTCTGTCTGTGATTCCTTGGCAGCTTCAGCACTTGTCAGTCTCTCCCAGGAGGAGGGCAAGCCCAGGAGCTGGTGGATTGAGAGGTGTCTTCCCAGGGCACATGGTGCTGGTCAGTGACTGGGGACTGTGCTCTTTCTACACCTTGTGGGCCCTTCTCCAAAGGACCCACCCCCCAAGGGGACCCTTGTCCACGAGTTGCTTCCTCTTCTCCAGCCAAACCAGTTGGTTTCCAGCCCACCTCCGGCCATCAGTGCAGAGCAGGGCTTTAGGGAGTTGGGGCGTCCAACCTCAGTATTCCACTCTCTCCTCCATGAGGTAAATCTCCAGTCATCGGAAGAAACAATAAGATGAAAAGCTGACCACATTGTAATGCTCATTAGCAAAAAAACCCCACAGCTGCACTTGATATCGGGGTGGGGTGGGGAGGCGAGGAGGGGAGGGAAGGGGTCCTGTGGATTGCCCACCTGTAGCCTGTGAACTCACCAAGTGCATTGAAAGGGGAGCCTCATTTGTTAAGTAGATGATGATCAATGCCACATCTGATGCCCGATTGGAATGGGAGAGGCCTGGAAAGGGCCTGATTGGGATGAGCAGTGTCTAGGGTTCCTTCTCCACCTGCATCTGCAATGGGGGAAGGAGGGAAAGGGGTGGGCACACTCTAGGCATTTTTGGCTCTATCTGTGGTGGGTGACCCAGCCTTCCCATCATGCCACCCTTTCTTTCCACTCCCGTAGGAGCCCAGACTCCCTGCTTTCCAATCTCAGCTCCTTTACTGCTTAGCTGTAGGCAAGTGAGGCCCAGATCCCGGGAGAGGGATTAGACCCCAGCTGTGTGCTGTGTCCACCTGATAATTATGGGAACATATTTTGAGCACTCACCTTGGTCCAATGCCAGGTGAAGCCCTTCGAATGGTCGGCTTCCCAAAACCTCACGGGGTGGGCGTCATCGCCATTGTCATTTTGTACATTGAGCTCCCAAGGCTCAGCAAGGTCCAAGCAACTTGACCTCTCACACGGCAGGGCCAGGACTCCACCCGGGTCTGACCCTGAGCATCTCCGAGCACTTGGAAGGGGCCCACAGCACCCGGGAGTGGCCGGTGCTTTGGGGCTGAAGTTGACGAGCTCGTGAAATGCTGCAGCCTCCCTGGGCCTGGGGTGGCTGGCCCAGCCACCTATCCTGCAGATGGAGAGCTGGGGCATGCTTGTGGGCAGGGGGACCTCAGCCAGATGCCCTATGTGCTCTGTCCTAGTGGGCTGCTGCTGCTGTGTGGATAACTATTTTCCAGCGACCGACCCAGAGGCTGAGAAAATATTCCTCCAACAGGCAAGAGGAGGACAAGGAAGGTGGTTCATGGGAGCCTGAAATCCGGTTCTGCTGTCTTAAGGGAATTCTACATTGTGTCCCAGGCATTCTGAATTGGGATCCCCACTTGGGTGTGCCTTAGCCATTGGCCCTTTTAGAGCACATCCCAGCATCTGTGTCACAGAGTCTAGAGCTTCCCTGGCAGGCAGGAAGGCCATCCCGACTTTGTAGGAGGACACCTGGTCCCCATGTCAGAGGGTGGAGTGAGGTGGAACTTCAGTCCAATATACTATTCTCTCTTTTCTTCTGCTTTTGTTTTTTCTCTTCATTTCCCCAGTATCAACCCCAGAATGGAAGATCACTTCAAATCCCACTTTGTTGCATGGACTTTTTTTCTTGTTGTTTCTTAGCAGAGACCAATTTTGGATGAATAACTTGTGACCGCAGAAACATGACACCAAAGCAACAGCGCTGGGTGGCAAATTTCTCCGTTACCACAAATATCCTTTCTCCTCGAGGACCAGATTGGAAGCATTTGGGGTTGTTTGTGCGTCCCGTCCTCAATCAGCCAGAGGAGGGGCCTTGGGAGCGGCAGCAATGCCCGTCCTGCCCCCGCGCCCTCCTCCTGCCACCAGATGTGTGCTTCTCTCTTTGTAGGGCTTTTGCCGAATCGCGACAGGTTCTTTGGTGCAGGGTGTGAGGTTCTTCCCCTTCTGTGGCCCAGGAGGTGCCGAGCGCAAAGCTCATGCCTGTAACGTGCAGTGATGCCCTGACTGGCACTGACTGTCGCTTGTGAGTAGGCAAGGATGATTTACACGTCCCCTGTGTCTGTTCTTTAGCCCTGTTTCCTCGGCATTCAGAGACTTGGATGCTGGCCCTGTCAAGATTTGGATCTATTTGGGAAGAAAAAGGGATCCTGGTGTCAGGGGCCACATCATACACTCTAGAGATGCCATGTCCTGCTGTTGTGTGCTGGTGATGAAGCTTTCATGATTAGTGAGTAGTGCTTTTCTTCCTCCGGGGAGGATGCACCCACACACAAAGGAATAAGGAAACTTGGTTTGGGTGGACTTGAATACTGCCCTTAGCCTCTCATACCTTTTTATCTTCCCAACATTGTATTATAAAATATTTCAAACATACAGAAAAATTACGCAAAAAGTACACATGTATCCACACCAAGATTCTGCAACTGTCGGAAGCCTGATTCTTGTATAATCCCTTCCTTCCTCCCTCCCTCCCTCCCTTCCTCCCTTCCTTCCTTCCCTGTCTCTCTCTCCCTCCCTCCCTCCCATATTAGTTCATTCTCACATTGTTATAAAGAGGCTGAGGAGGCCTCAGGAAACTGACAATCACAGTGGAAGGGGAAGCAAGCGTGTCTTACATGCTGGCAGGTGAGAGAGAGAGAAAGTGAAGGAGGAACCGTCAAACACTTATAAAACCATCAGGTCTTGTGAGAACTCGCTCACTATCATGAGAACAGCATGGGGGAAACTGCCCCCATGATCCAGTCACCTCCTATCATATCCCTCCCTCAACACGTGGAGATGAAGGGGATTACAATTTGAGATGAGATTTGGGTGGGGACACGGAGCCAAACCATATCACGTCCTCTCTCTCTCCATCTTTCCTGCTATCTTATTCTTTTTAACAGATTTTACTTTTTTAAAAACACACTTGGGTTTATAGAAAAATTGAGAAAATAGTACAGAGAGTCCCCATATACCTCACACCCAGCTTCTCTGGTTATTACTAACTTCTTACATTAGTCTAGTACATGTAACAAACCGATTATATTGATTACAATTAATGAACCCGTATTGATATGTTATTATTTCATTATTAATTAAAGCCCATACTTCATTGAGATTTCCTCTGTTTATACATAATGTCGTCTTTCTGCCCCAGGATCCTGTCCAGGAGCCCACATGGCATTAGCCATCAGGCTTCCTTCAGCAACTTTGTGCTAGGAGCCTGTCGGCTCCCCTTATTTCTGATGATGTTGACAGTGTGAAGGAGGCCACCAGGTGTTTTCAGAATGTTCCTCAGCTGGGATTGGGCTGCTGTGTGCTCGTGGTTAGACAGGGCTCTGTGTTATTTTCTGATGAATTTCCTAGTCACCCTATGCACCCTTTTTGTCCAGTAGAAAATGGAGAAAATGAGACCATACCCACACCACAGAGGGGTTGTGACACAGTGGGGAGGGAAATGCATTCTGGTCACCTGCATGGACTTGAATCCCAGCTCCAGCATTCACTAGTGGTGACTGTGGTCAACACACTTGGTTTCCTTCTGCCTCAGTTTCCTCCTCTGCAAAATGGGCATAAAACTATTTTATTAGAAGGTGCTGCGGGGATTCATGCAGCTCTATGGATAGTGAGCCCTCAGCAAAGACTGCCTGGTGCTCTTGTTGTTAGGAGTACCAAGCACAGACAATCTTTACCATGAAGGCTTGGGAGGGTTTTGTGCCCTTCAGTGGTGGGAAGCTTGGAGTAGATGTGGCTTTTTCTTTCAAACAGCACACCCCAAGACGGTGGGGCTCAAAGCACAGGTGTTAGCGGAGTGACAGTGACACCCTGTGATGATGGCGTGGGGTCTGGCTCTGACATGTGGAGCAATGCCGTCACATGGGGGCCTGTGGATGGGCAGCCTCCCAGGGCTTCCTTCTCCCTCCTTCTCAGCCACATGCCTCCTGCTGGGAGCTTCCTAATCCCAGGCCACTGCCCCCTCAGGCAAACAGTTTTTCTCATAACGAAGAGAGCAGCATATTTAATCTGGGGACGTATTTCATTATTGCTGCAAACATTTCTGTTTCATTGGCATGCCAGGAGATAAGCTAGGACTATGGAAGAGCCACGGCTGCCCCTGGGAACCGCATCCTTCCCCTCCCCTGGGAGACTGCAGGCATGTGCCATGGCGCCTCCCAACGGCATCAAGGAGACTCTGGCCAAGGCCCCAAGCAGTCTTCTGGATGACAGTTGACTACTAATAAAACCAGAGTCACGCAGCCCAAGACCACGAAGGGCTATCCAGTGGTTTCTGGGCTGGAGAGGATGTCCTTCTGGAAACTTCTTTGCACACAAAAGTCCCAAGACGCCATCACTGGACACATGTGACATCTCATTTGCAAGCTAACTTTGGTTTCCAGAGAGTCCAAGTGCGAAAACCACATCTCTCTGAGGAAATTTGACCTTGACACGAAGAACACACGCAGACTCGTGTTACTCAATTCTAATTTTGGGGTGGATTTTTTCGTACATAATAGATCCTGGAATGTCAAGGCTGGAAGGAGGCTTGGAGGCCACCTCAGAACAGCTGCTGTCATTTCCAGCATGCTTACTGTGTGACAGGCTCTGTGTCAAGTGCTGGCCATGCCTTATCTCTACAAAGCTCCCCTCCACTCTCTGGACCTTATTTTCCCCATGCTACAGATGAGGAAACTGAGGCCTGAACATCAAGCTACTTGCCCAAGAAAGACCCCATGATTAGAAAGTGTTGAGCCAGGACTCAGCCTCAGGGCTGTCAGGCTGTAGAACCTGCTTCTTAAGGTGGGCACCCCATAGCCACCCCCTCCAGTGCTCCTTCACCTGGGATCTGATTGGGCATCCCTGGGTGTGAACTTTAGGGAGGCCTGTGAGTCCCCACCCGGAATTTGCACACAAATGTCATGCATGTGTACATTTTTCTGGGTGGGAATACAGAGTGTTTCAAAGGAGTTCACATTCTCACAAAAGGGGTACCTTCTGTGGCCCTCATTTTGTGGAGGAGGAAGCGTAGAGGCCGATGCATTACTATGGTTACCCAGCAGGCTAGACGCAGATTTGACCTTGCACCCCCAGATCCAGTCCACCCCTTTCACTACTCTTGTCCAGTGCATGAATATATTTTCAGATCATTTTCATTAAATCTTTTTATTCTGTGTAAAACACAGACAGAAAACTGCTCAGATCCGAAGTGTGCAGCTCAATGCATGACTACAAAGTGAAGACTCCTAGGTAACTCTCCACCCACAACCAGGGGGAAAATGGTACCAGCACCCTAGAAACCCTCTGACTGTCACAATCCCACTTCCCCAAGAGCAATTGCTTTCCTGGCTCCTGAGAGCCTGGTTGGCATGTGATGTGCTGGGATCAGGCAGGGCGTCTCTCCGATGTCCCCAGCATGGGAGAGCTGTGGCATTTTTGGTGTTGGTTCATCTTCACTGCTTTATAGTATTCTGCTTCGTCAACAAACCGATCCTCATATGTCTATCCTCTTGCTGGGGCGGCTGGGAGGCCCAGCTGGGGGCTGTGTGACAAAGGCATGCTTGCACATGCTTAGTGCACACGTGCTGGCCTTCCTGTTCTGTGTGTCCCTGGGAGCGGAATTGCTGGGTCATCCAGCAGGCATGATGTCCGGCATGAGGAGATGCCGCCAAATCTTTTTCCAGAAGGGAAATTCACACTCCCACGAGCAGCTGCTCACATCCTTGCCAGTGTTTAATTTTAGCTGTGCTGGTGGGCGAAGGCACTATGCATATTTAAAAAAAATCAAACAACTTTCCAGCTCTTGCGTTTTCTC
The DNA here is from genome assembly GCF_006542625.1 of Nomascus leucogenys. Lineage (NCBI taxonomy): Eukaryota > Metazoa > Chordata > Mammalia > Primates > Hylobatidae > Nomascus > Nomascus leucogenys. The sequence goes on from NC_044382.1 coordinate 152,376,479, forward strand.
CTTCCTTGAAGGCATTTTTCTCAGTCACTCTCATCCTGCAGCCCCATGACACACACACGCAGGCGAGGGTTGCTGAACAGGGCTCTGGTGAAGGGCTCACCCGGGAGCCGTGGTCCTCATGGGAGCGTCAGAGGAGGAGGGGCCGGGTGAACCCAGAAGGAGTCCAGGAATCTTCCCCCCTCCCACTCCCTTCTTCTGAGGCTCTGCCGGGTGGGCCTTGACGGGTGATCCTGTGCCGATTTTGATCCCGTAAACTCGTGTGGGAGGCCGTTGGTTTAACTGAGCCTCCCAGGCCTCCTTGGCAATTTGATTTTGTTGAGGCCCTGGGTGGCGGTCCCTAACGGTTCTAAGGCAACTTACGGGGTTTAGCTTTTACACCGTGTACTTCCCGGCTGTAATAACTGAGTTATCAGGGTTGAGAGAATCCCATGTTGCTGGGCACAGGCTGCCCTCACCCCAGAGCTCCCAGGAGCCAGTGGAAGCGTAATGGAGAACGTGGTGGTCCATACCTGTCCCCGCTTGGGAATTTGATCGGAACTCGACCTTACAAATGATCCCTGCCAGCCTTGTGTCCATTAAGAACAGAAAAATGGCTCACACAGGAGAAGCAGCCCTCTCCTTGGGTGGCCTGGTGTGCAGATTCCCCCCCAGGCCACCCACATCTGGGGGGAGGTGGGGCAAGAAGGAAGCAGCAGGCCCAGCCGCCTGAGGATCGGGTACCTGGCCACAGCCGCTCTGAGACAGCGGGAGGGCCCCAGTCCGTGAGCTCCAGCCCCGCGCCGCTCCCTCTTGGCCCCCCAGGCATTGGGACTGTCTCCTCCCCAACCCCAACCAGATGATAGAAAAAATATTCCTGGTTTGAAGCAGAGGGTCTCTGTCATGCCCAAGCCCTAAACAAGACCCTTATTCTGCACTTTAGGACCTAATACAGTTGCTGTTCCTCTCTGTTGCCCCTACCTGGAGTTTAACTCCAAGAATACACCGCTGTTCCCTATTCAGAGATGGATGTGGACTCAAAACTGTATGTGGACCCGAGGGGCTGTCTAAGAAGTGGAACTCACAGAAGCAGAGAGTAGATGCCAGCCGCTTGGGGATGGGGAATGGGAGGATGTTACGGTTTCAGTTATGCAAGAGGAATAATTTCTGGAGATCTCATGTACAGCAATGTGACTCTGGTTAACAGTTGTATTGTATTCTTGAAATTTGCTAAGAGGACAGATCTCAAGTGTTTTCACCACAAAGAAAAGAAAAGAAAAGAAAAGAAAATGGTAACTGTGTGAGGTGATGGGTATGTAATTAGCTTGGTTGTGGTAATTATTTCACCAGGCACATGTGTATCAAAACATTAAGTGTACACCTTAAATAGGTATATTTTATTTGTCGGTCATTCCTCAGTAAAGCTGGGAGAAAAAAAAGTAATGGTTCTCGCCTTCCTTCTTTATCCTTCATTTGGGACTTGCTAAGCAGCTGTCCTCAGAAGTCTCGCCCAGAAGTCAGGTTCAGAGAGAGACTTTCTGTCCTCTTTACTACAAATTGAACACTTTGAGAGTTGTTTAAAGCTCTGACAGGTTTGCGCTTTTCTGTCATTATGGCTCCTCCGCTTTTCTTTATCTCTGCTCTCTGGTTTGTCTACGCTTCTCCACCTTGGTACCCCATATCTCCTAAGGACCCCCTACACACACACACACACACACACACACACACACACACACACAATCTATTTGCAGGAAGTTCCAGGCAATACCAGAAGCCAACCGTGCAATCCCTGTGGGAGCCCAGTTTTGGGTCCCAGGGCTTAGGAGTCTGAACAAATCCACACATGGATGTAGCACAGATTGCTTTCCTCATGTTAACGGGGGAATGTATATTGATGCATTTATTTATATGTAAGGTCACCGTTTAATTTATCATCTAAGTCCTCACACATTTGAGAGTGAAAAAGTGCCTCTAATATTGGTGCCAGGACCAAGATGTGACCTGGACAGTCCCATCCTATTTGTATATGTCAGGCAGTGGTGTGTGGGGGGCACAGCCTCGCCCCACTTTGCGTGTTCGGGGCCCCGGAGCAAGCACCCCTCATCTGTTGAACAAAGCCACACGGAGAGCTGCCCCTTCTCATCCGCTCGTGGGAGGGAGGACTAATGAGCTAATGAATGAAGACATTAAAAACCAAGTATTTCTTGACAAAATGCAGACAGATTTCAGATTGCATCTACGACACCTGAAGTCTAGATTTAAGGCATAAAAAATAAGCCACCTGCGAGACACATTTTGTGCCTTAGGTGGATTTTAAAAATCCCGACATTGAAACAACCAAAGAGTCCACTGAATTTCCCCGTTTTTCCATTGAAAGTGCTGGCCTCACTGGACGTGGAGGGAAGCAGCGTTTTCCCTGTGAAAGCAGCCAAGTCACTGGGCAGAGACGAATCCAGCTCTCTCTTCCCTTCTCTCAGGAAGGTGCTGGAAGGATATTTTCCTTTCCAGCGGTTAAGTGGTTGCGGCTTTGGATGGTTAATCCGTCCCCAGGCCTGCGGACAGCCGTCCTCGCCGGAAGACAGCCGTCCTCGCCGGAAGACAGCCGTCCTCGCCGGAAGACAGCCGTCCTCGCCGGAAGACAGCCGTCCTCGCCGGAAGACAGCCGTCCTCGCCGGAAGACAGCCGTCCTCGCCGGAAGACAGCCGTCCTCGCCGGAAGACAGCCGTCCTCGCCGGAAGACAGCCTGCTGTAATTTATCCTGGGGGTTGTTTGAAACGTTTGCTGTTGTTGGGGAGTGAACATGTTCTTTGTGATCAATTAATGCCTCTCTCACATTTTGTCAACGTGAAGGGAGCTGCATATTTTGTAGTTTTTTTAATGAACCGATTACTTCATCGCCAAAATAAAGGATGTTTTATTCCTAAGACCGCGAATGAGGATCTGTAAACCCTATTAAAATTAGTTATTAGATTTTAGCTATTATAAAAATTCTTTTAATTTAGTTTGGTTTATATTGTGTCTAAGTTTGAGCTCCTATGAAAACTATTGTAACACAGTTTGTGTTCTGTCTGAATTCACAGTAAACTTAGTAATGCCTATTACTGTCAGTGTGATCTACTGCAAAAACTGGGTACCTAAGATGGCCTCGTACATTTTATATACATAAATATGTAAATAGATATTTCTTGAGTGACATTTGCATGAAAATAATTGAAATATTTTGAAAGCAAAATTCATGCAGAAGGAATATTTAAGAGAGGTTTGAAAGAAACAAGATGGGCTTTTCTACATGACTCCTAGGTACCTTCAGAATTTGCAACAAAGTAGTCAGAGAGAGTAAACTATTTTGTGCAACATTAGAATTAGAATGCTTGCTTGTAGCACACACACACACACACACACACACACACACCCAAATGTCTGCTGGAGAGAAATTGATGATTGCATATTATTCATGTCAAAAAGACATCTTTGATTTCTTTCTAAATCTTTTAAGAGAAATTGAACAGAGGCAAAAATATTTGTTTTAAAATTTACATTATTTGAGAAAGAAGCAAGGCATGCCTTTATAAGACATACGTGTCATTCTGTATAAATACAAATATTTGCTTCTTACCTTGGCAAGCACATTTTAATTGTGTCTAAGTATGAGAAATATGAATTCTTTGGAAACTTTGTGGCAATGACTTTTATTTTCCCCTGAAGCTTTTTAAAAAAAATCTCGTTTAGCTGTTTCATCTGTGAGTGTGTGTGTGACACACAGAAGGAGAGACAGAGATTTAAAAATTTATAATTAAAGATGGAAAAAAAGTACCAGATGAATTGTTCCGAATCTTTGTAGCCTCTTTGTCCTTGAAAATGCCCCAGAGAATGTTTTCTTCCCTTTTGTAGGATGTAGGCTTCTCTTCAGCTTCTCCACCAATCCTGAAATTCCTTTGTTTAAAACAAAACGAAACAAAACAAAACTTGTGGCTTTTCTCAAAATGACAAACTAAACATGCAGAATCTAAAAATCCCCAAACACATCCCAGACTATAAACCTTTCTGACTCAACAAGCAGATTTTATGGAGACTCCAGTAAACCCCAAGGATGGCAATAAATAAATCGCCAACCGGTTCTCCCATACAGCTGCCTCTTCCACAAGACCTCAAGCCTCTGAAGGCAGAGGGAAGACCCCGTGCGTCTTGGTTTTGGGGACCCACAGATAGGCCATCCAAATGGCCGAGCTGCCCAGATTTCTCCCACATAGCCCCGATGGAAGGTAGCTGAGCGGGGGGGGGGAACATTCATCACGAAGCATTTTCCCAAACTTCCACCTCAAACAAGGATGCAAATATTTGGAATAAACAAGGGCAGAACTAATACAATGAAGCAACAAGTAAAAGCGGCAACGACAGTGGTCACATGGAAAGGATGTGAAGAGAGTTAAGAAGCAGAAGGAGATAATTATCTTCCAGAGCTGCATGACCCATTGATGTGCACCTCATACTTTTAATAGGAAATTCCGTCTCATTCCCGTTGCTGTGCCTCAGGGGAGATCCTAGGTAGAATAGCAAACCCCTGGGATCTTACCCAACTCCGTCATTTCCACTAACTGTGGCACTGGACAAGTCATTTTAAATTCTGCATCAAAATACGAGGATAATTTCCCCCATCTAGCCCACTGCCTGGAAATCATTGTGAGGATGAGAAGAGAAAAAAATAGGAAAGGAAAAAGACATTTATGATATTTAAGGAGTTGTATGATCTCTCTGAATGTAAAAGGAGAAGTGATATTGTCCTCATCACAAGTCACCGGCGGCACAGCCCTGTTTTTCTCCTGGAGTGACTGGGAACCGCTGTGCTCCGGGAGCCAGGGTGAGGCACAGAATTGTATTTCTGCAGCCAGATCCCCTCCCAGCTCCGGGGCTGTTTTCTTCCCTCTGACAGGAAGGAGCTTCCTTCTGGAAGTGTCCTGACATTGTTCTTGGTATTCCAGAAATTCCCTGGCTAACTGATGTCATGTCCAGAAGGGAGCGGTCCCAGGGCACGGGAGTGCATTGAGCAAATTTGTATTTAACATCTTTTGTCTCTCACACACACATTTGCACACTCACCCACACTTTCACACAAGTGCATGCTCTTGCGCATACCCTCAGACACCCTCACACGCTCTCACACTCACCCCTGCTTACACCTACACTTACACAGACACAAACTCAAACACCCTCGCAGGCTCTCACACTCACCCATGCTCTGATACACACTCACTCACCCGTGTTTTGACATCCACACACACTCTCACATATACACTCAGACACCCTCACACAGTCTCACACACCCACACTGACACCTACACTTACACACACAGACACACATACACCCTCACACCCATGCTCTGACACACACACACATTCAGACACACACCTCCCTCATGCTCACACTCACCCACACTCTGACACACACACACTCAGACACCGTCGCACGCTCTCACACTCACCCATACTTTGACATCCGCACTCACACTCACATTCAGACACCCTCACACGCTCTCACACTCACCCATGCTCTGACACACTTTCCTGTATCTTGCACAGTCAGCAAACCACCGTTGGTGCTCCCATGTGATTAGGGGGTGAGTCTGACCACCCTTGCCCCCAACCCCTGAACAGAAGGAGGTCCGCTGATGCTGAGCCTTAGCTGCCTGCACACGTGTGTGCAGGAGAGAGACGTGCTGGCAGACCAGCACGGTGCCTGGCCGCACCAGCATGGAGGTGGCTTCCAGGCACACTCTTCCCTCTTCCTCATGGGACCTGCTTCCATCTTGGCCCAAGCAATAGACCTGACACGGGTTCCAAATGCTATTTCACTTCTCCAGGGCTTCCCTGGATGATGCCTCTCTTTACAATTCCAGTCTCCAGGCCCCTGCGGCCCGGAGCCCCATCACATCCCACAAGCCTGCCTGGCACGGTGTTGGGGATATGCCATCCTCACCGAGCACCTGCCACATGGGCAGCTGGAGTCCCTTGGGAGAATCACATGGGGAAGAGAAAGCTTTGCAATCCCTGTGCAGTTTCAATCCCATTGACAGTGTGTGACTCAGCAGCTCACCGTCCTTCCAACCACCCTTCACTGAGCCGTTTGTGGGACCCATCCTGAGGACAAGTGTTGGGGATCCATTTAGGAATCCCTGGATTTGGCATCCACACTTCCCCCCTCGTCTGCCCTCCCCGCCCAGGATCATTTGCCTGGGCCTCAGACCCTTCATCCACAAAAGGAGCTTGAAAGTCACATCCCAGGGGCAGGACCTTCCCTCCCGGTGCTTGCCTTAGGGTGAGGTCTGACATTTGTGCAATTGTTCGGCCCATGCCCCCACCTCTCTCTAATTTCCAAGCTCAGCTCCTCAAGGGGAGGAATGGGCCACTAATTCCCATGCAGGCACCGAGGGCACTGCCTTGGCAGGTGGACTGTGGGCACCTGCGTGCATCTGAATAGGGCAGGCTGTGGGGGTTAAGATGTAAAATGCACAAATATCAGTGTTGTTTCTGTTATTATAATTCTATTGTTATTACTAGATGTAGCCTCTGCTTCTAGGGGGGGCAAACTTATCCCCATGCCCAGTGAGGAGTGCAGAGAACACACTGAAGAGCAGGCGGGGCCCTGACAGCTGCATCTCTCATGTAAAGTTCCTCACAGTGAGTTTTGTGCTCAGCTTTTGTGAGGCACATGCAGACCATCCCCTGCTGAACAGTGAGCTGTGTCAGCCCCAGGTTCCTGTGGAGGCACGGGCTCAGAGTGCACCTGGCTGGGAGTGTGAGCCCCACAGGACCAGCTTTCTGCAGCCACTGCCTGCTGGGCTGGGGATGGCAGGCGAGTGCCTGGTGTTTCAGGATTCTCATCTTTCTCGAAAACTGTAACGGCACCATGGCCCACCTGGAGCTGATGCCCGTTGCCGAATAACTAGGCTCCTGCCCTGCCCACTGTCCTTGAAAGCCACTTAACAGATTTTCTAATTCTGCTGCCTGGCAGGCAGCTTTCTGTCCAGTGGCTGGCACCAGCCCTGAGAGATGTGCCTCTCTCCATCACCCAGAGGCTCTGGGCAGCCAGGCTGGAGGAAAACAGGAGGAGCCAGAGCCACGAGCTTGGAGACAATTATCTTGTCACTGTCGGAGCCACAGACTTATGAATGGTGCCTGTCCTGGAGTGGAGCTGGCCGCCCTTGAGCTTCAGAGGTACCCTCTGGTGAGAGGTTTACAGACCAGCCGCAAAATAAATCTCTCCCTTACCCGGCCTCTGGAGAGCCAAAACTCCCCACAGAGACAGTCATTGCATTGGTTTCTTTGTTAAAATAAAAATGCCCCAAGCATCCGCCCATGGAATTGTGTTCCCTACTGGGGAAGGAACGCAGCTGTGAGGAAGGCAGCTGGCGCAGGAGCAGAGACGTCATGGGGGTGACGTGCAATAACTTTATCCATCACTGGCTCACTGGGGACTTCAGAACAGTCCACAAATACTAGCTGAGCTCCTACCACATGACAAGGAGTGTCCTAACCCTCAGGGCTGCAGGTGCAAATAGGACAGAGTTCCTAACTCAGGAAGCACACAGTATAACTGGGGTGCGGGACAGAAAATAAACAAAAAAAGCCAGGCATGCCAGGTCATGGTAGGAGCCGAGATGAAAATGAAAGGAGATGGGGAGGGGAGTACGTGGGGAGGGGTGGGCCGCAGGGGCCATTTCAGCCAAGTAGGAGCTGGCCATGTGGAGATTTGGGGGAAGAACATTCCAGAAAGGGGGAATGGCTAGTGCCAAGTACAAGTGAGCTTGATGAGCTTGAGGAATCGACAGAAGGCCCACATGGCTGGAGCTGTCACTGGGAGGGATGGAGAGAAGCAGGAGACCTGGCCAGAGGGGCAGGTGGAGGTAGACGGTGAGCCATGAGCTTGATGACAATTATCTTGTCACTGCCAGAGTCACAGACTGACCTACATTTTTACAGAGTCACCGCAATGAAGGGTTGAGAAAAGGCTGAGGGGGCTGCAGGTGGGTGGAGGCCAGGAGGGTAAAGAGGAGATGTATACAGCTGCTGGATGTGGCACGGTGGCGATGTGGATTAAGGTGGTCTCTGCTGCATGACACATTTCAATACACATAGCAGCTTGCAAAAACAGTCAATGACCTCACAGTCAGGAGTCTGGGCCCAGCTCAGCTGCAGGCTCTGCAAGGCTTTGATGAACGTGTTGGCTGGGGCTGGTCTCATCTGAACTCCTGAGTGGGGAAACATCCAGTTTCTTGCTTGCTCAGGCTTTTGGAAGAATTCAGGTCTGCAGGGCTGTTGGACTGAAAGCTGCAGTTTTGGAGTGCTTCGTTTCATTTTGTTTCATTTGTTAGCCATTGGCTGGAGGCTGCCTTCCACAACTAGAGGTCAACTACAGTTCCCCGCCACATAGGGCTCAGCAGTGTGGCCACTTGCTTCTTCACAGCCAGCATGGGGAGTGGATTCCAGCCGAGTGAGGGCCACAGCCTTAGGAAGCACCACCCCATAACCACATGTATGGAACCAGACACGTCTGTCACCTCTGCCAGAGCCTATGGATCAGAAGCAGTCCCCTGGCTGCTCTCAGGGAAGGGGGTCCCACAGGGTGTGCACACCAGGAGGTGGGGTCCTGGGTCTGTCTGTGGGTCTGTCTACCATGGTGGTGTCCATGGGTATGCTGAAAAGTGGACACTTGTGCTATGTAATTTTAATTTTCTCTGAGAAACAGCATATTATCATTCTCCATTTAATATATGAGAGGTAAAGTTTTGCCCTATGTGTGGCAAATGATGATTAACGTTTCTTCATTAAATCCATAAAGTACCAGAATGAGGACAGACAGACAGAAGCCTGGCAGAGACGGTTTGAAGGGAAGTTGAACAGAGCCCCAGGAGGAACTGGAACTCACACATCACAAGGGGTGATATCATCACTCCTAGTATCCACCCCTGCATAGCAAACCAGCGCAAAGCTTGCTGGCTTACAACACTGATGTTTACTTTACTTGCTCCTCCGCTGATGGCATCCACAGGGCAGGCTGGGGCTGGGTCCCCCATAGAGCTGTGCAGTGACACACAAGTGCTGCTGGGACCGCAGCAGGGGCTGTGGCCAGAGGACACGTGGCCTCTTGTGTGGCCTGGTTCCTGCACACGGTGACTGGGCTCTAAAGGTGGGCACCTAAGACAGACAGGGCGAGGCAGGAGCTGCATCACATTTATACTCCATCCTGGAAACCACACTGGTTCATTTCTACCTCATTGTATGCACCAGAGCAAGTCAATGTCCACAGGGAAGGAGATTAGCAACCACCTTTATTTTATTTATTTATTTTTAAATTTTATTTTTTTTATTATTATACTTTAGATTTTAGGGTACATGTGCACCATGTGCAGGTTTGTTACATATGTATCCATGTGCCGTGTTGGTTTGCTGCACCCATTAACTCGTCATTTAGCATTAGGTATATCTCCTAATGCTGTCCCTCCCCTGTCCCCCCACCCCACAACAGTGCCCAGAGTGGGATGTTCCCCTTCCTGTGTCCATGAGTTCTCATTGTTCAATTCCCACCTATGAGTGAGAACATGCGGTGTTTGGTTTTATGTCCTTGCCATAGTTTACTGAGAATGATGTTTTCCAGTTTCATCCATGTCCCTACAAAGGACATGAACTCATCCTTTTTTATGGCTGCATAGTATTCCATGGTGTATATGTGCCACATTTTCTTAATCCAGTCTATCGTTGTTGGACATTTAGGTTGGTTCCAAGTCTTTGCTATTGTGAATAGTGCCGCAATAAACATACGTGTGCATGTGTCTTTATAGCAGCATGATATATAGTCCTTTGGGTATATACCCAGTAATGGGATGGCTGGGTCAAATGGTATTTCTAGTTCGAGATCCCTGAGGATTCGCCACACTGACTTCCACAATGGTTGAACTAGTTTACAGTCCCACCAACAGTGTAAAAGTGTTCCTATTTCTCCACATCCTCTCCAGCACCTGTTGTTTCCTGACTTTTTAATGATTGCCATTCTAACTGGTGTGAGATGGTATCTCACTGTGGTTTTGATTTGCATTTCTCTGATGGCCAGTGATGATGAACATTTTTTCATGTGTCTTTTGGCTGCATAAATGCCTTCTTTTGAGAAGTGTCTGTTCATATCCTTTGCCCACTTCTTGATGGGGTTGTTTTTTTCTTGTAAATTTGTTTGAGTTCATTGTAGATTCTGGATATTAGCCCTTTGTCAGATGAATAGGTTGCAAAAATTTTCTCCCATTCTGTAGGTTGCCTGTTCACTCTGATGGTAGTTTCTTTTGCTGTGCAGAAGCTCTTTAGTTTAATTAGATCCCATTTGTCAATGTTGGCTTTTGTTGCCATTGCTTTTGGTGTTTTAGACATGAAGTCCTTACCCTCGCCTATGTCCTGAATGGTATTGCCTAGGCTTTCTTTGAGGGTTTTCTAGAAGGGAGGAGAGTCACAGAGTATGCAGCCATGTTTCAGGTGAAACCACCAAACCGTCTGGAAATATGCTGATTCCAAACAGGCCACAGGTGAGGGCTTCGTGACGTTTGGGTGACTATTTGTAACCTTGATGATTGATCCAAGGAGAAAAGGCAGGCTCTTCTTCTTGGCTCCCAAGGGTATCTCGCACTGAGATTGCCTGGGGACCTCAGTTAGTTCATCTGTGAAATGGGGCAATAACCTCTCTTTCTACTTATTTTGGAAGACATCTTACAAAAATGTCAAGTGTGGTGGCAGATGTAAGCCACATGGCTGTTGCATGAGACGGGGAAAGCAGGAAGGGGGCAGCTGGCTCAGAGCCCCGGGAGTTCCCAGAACACATGAGATAGACCCAGTTCCCATCAGCCCCCAATAGCACCACAGAGACCCAATGCCTCCATGGCTGACAATCCCCCACAGGCTCCTGTCCTGCCACAGAGCCCCTTGGGAGGGAGCAGGCACCCTTCACACCTAACCACGGCTGTTCCAACACAGCCACTCCAATTTTAAGATATTCCCAACAACAAATCTCGCTCATATGCACTGTACACCTACACGTGCCAAGCACCGTTGCAAATCTTGGCAGCACCGTGCCAAATTCCCTTCCTCACAGAGCTCAAGCTCAAGACCCGGAACCTTCGAGGAACCCATGAGCCACTTGGGAGGTAACTCCTTTAGGAAACTTGACAGTATCGCTTCATTTTTCACCTGGATATTCTGACACTCTGTGGGGAGGCTACATGGTAGAAACATGTCTATTTGGGGTGAGGTAAAAGTTTTAGAGATTGATGGTGGTGATGGTTGCATAAGATTGTGAAGGTAATTAACACCACTGAATGGTACACCTAAAATGGTTACAATATTAAGTTTTATGTTATACATATTTTACCACAATTTTTGGAAAGTGAATAATGTAACATACTGCAGGTCATTAAATGTCATGCTTTAAATGAGTGACTTGCACGGTGTCTGAATCTATGTCTCAATAAAGCTGCTTAAAAATAAATCAATAAAATTTTAAAAAGATACTTTGAAAACATTTTAAAAAATTACAGCCCAGAATGGTAAGATTAAACTCTGTCAACCATCAGGGATGTTTCCGAAATGCATGTTGTGCTCTTAATGACTAATTATTGTTCTGGTTAACCCAGGCTTTGCTCAACAGAAAATCAAAGGTACACTAGGGAATGAGCCAAGCTCAGAATCTCACAGGAGAAACTTCTGGCCAATTGATTCACAATCAATTTTATCTCCACCGACATGCAGGAAGCTCAGACAGGCTGTAGAAATCACCTGGCCTCGAAAGTAACCCAATATCCCATGGACTGCGTCCCTCCATCCTCCCTCCTCCCTTTGTCCTGGTTAATGTAACTTGATATTTCATAATCCTGGAACTTACACGTGCCTCTGCAAAGGTGAAAATCCCCACAGTAGGGACACTTAGTCCAGCAGATATATGACCCAATTTGCCTATTAAATGCAAATATCCAAGTGGGCTGTTGGTTCAACCAACTACTCAAACAAATTGAGTCTAGATCTCAACAAAGGTGAATTGTGCAAAAATCAAAATGAGCACTGGGTGGGATCAGCTTCAACAGCACGAGAGGGAAATGGAGATGGGAAAGGAACCGGGGTCAGTTCCCCCAAAAGGAGCCATGTGGTCTGGGTTTGGTTTTAATTAACTTTAGGAACAAATTTTTTTCTTCGGCTGGCCTGTGTGAAGGTAGAATTGTGTGGCAACTGGCATTTCATGTAATTGGCACTGATGGTCACTGAACCCACAGGGCTGAGATCGACACCCCGAGTGCTGCTGATTTCGGTGAAATTGAACAACGTGGATGTGACCGCAAACCCAACTGAAATGTGAATGCCCTGGAATGGGCTGGTTTGCAGCCTGAGAAGAATAGAGGTTTCACTGTGCTCCAAATCAGGACACAGTCCAAACCCAATCTGGATGTCCTGCTGCCCACGTGGGGGTCTAGGATACAGATCCCGAGGCTAAGGACACTCAATAGCCTCCCTTCCCCCATTTCCAGCCGCCATCCAGCTGATGGGGGCCCCTGGCAGCCACCCAGGTCACTGTGTGTTCCAGGGTTAAGGGCTCTGGGGTTGGGCAGAGGCAGACCCAGCTGAAGGACGATGCATTTACTGACACCATCTACGTAACTGATTAAACAGTCTTTGTGAGTAGAGCTGGGCCTGGCCAATGCCCCCTGCAAGGTGCCCACCTGGGCCCCCAAGCTAGTCAGTGTGCACCAGGCCTGTCTCCTAGTAGACACACGAGGAATATTTATTATCAGTGATAATAATCCTAATGACACATTCGAAGAACCTGGGACTGCAGATGCTGCGAATTTGACCAGGTTTCGTTTCTCCCTGGCATTTAGAAAAGAGGAACCTCCCTTTATGCCCCTACCATGAATGTCCATGTCCAAACCCAAACACAAGCCAATACACGGCCTTTACACTGCACAAACGTCATTTATGTCAGATCATCAGCCATGAGACCCTGTGGGCGCTCAGAGGAAGGGGGCTGATGCAGATGAAGAGGTCAAGGGACACTTCTGGAGGAGGTGATACCGGGGCAGAATCCTCAATGAAGCATAGGAACCCTTCAAGACCAGGGAAGGGGGTCCAGCCAGAAGGACTATATGTGCAAAGGTGGGAAACTGCCAGGAGTCTCGTGGGAATTCCCAGTTTCCCAGGGTGATGTCCACATGCTTGGCAGGAGGCTGAAAGGGCCAGTCGGGAGTTGAGGGGAGCCCTGGAGGGCTTTTGAAGGTTGGTGCCTGATATGGTTTGGCTGTGTCCCCACCCAAATCTCATCTTGAATTGTAGCTCCCATCATTCCCAAGTGTTGTAGGAGGGACCTGGTGGGAGATAACTGAATCATGAGGGTGGTTTCCCCATACTGTTCTCATGGTAGTGAGTAAATCTCATGAGATCTGATGATTTTACAAGGGGTTTCCCCTTTCGCTTGTTTCTCATTCTCTGTTGCCTGCTGCCGTGTAAGACATGCCTTTCACCTTCCACCGTGATTGTGACGCCTCCCTAGCCACGTGGAACGGTGAGTCCATTACACCTCTTTTTCTTTATAAATTACCCAGTCTCTGGTATGTCTTTATCAGCAGCAGGAAAAGGGACTAATACGGTGCTATGCCTGGGTGTGGGTGTTAGAAGTTTTGGTCTCTAGGCCTCTGGAAGGTGAACTGAAAAGAGAGTGAGGCTGTGGCAGGAGACCAGGCTAGAAGTTATGACAATAAATCAGACAGAAAGCAATGAAGCATTAGATCAATGGTGGCAGTGGCGATGAGGGAGACGGTGGCAGTGGCAATGAGCATCAGAGGGTAGATGCAATGTGGACTTAGGAAGACCTACAGGATGTGACCTTCCATGACCATTGCAGGTCATCCCTCCATTTTCCACCCTCTTTCTGACCTGGGGTCATGGAGCAAGCCTCTGTGTCCTCTCCCCTCTGCTTCTGGTTGAGTTCAGCCACTGGGGAGCACAGAGGATCTGTGGGAGGCAGGACAGGGAGGCTGGCATTGGGAATATTTACTCTTCTCCTCCCTGGGAGGTCCTCCTTGGGAGATCACCTCAGGCTGGCATGTTCTTCAACCAAAGGCCACCACTTCTCTCATGGTGGCCACTTCTCCATGATTTTCTCTCCTTCTGAGTCCTGCTCCCTTCTCTTCCCTTGACCCCAGGACCTAGGAGTGGTAACAGCTAAAATGCTACTGGCCCCAGTTTCTTGCTTCACCCCTCAGGCCTCCCTTACACCCATCTCCTCTTGTATGGTAAGTCTCTTGGCAAACTCATCCTCCCAGAATTCTCCTAATTGAGTTGGGATCCCAACTGAGAACAAACTTCATATTCACTTCTCAGAAGTCTCGAGTCATTTTACAGATATGTGCTGTGTTTCTAGAAGCATGTTCCAGGTACTGTGCAGGGAGCAACCCAGGTAGTGTCTCCATTCCTGTGAGGCCCCGCCCTGTCTCTATGGTCCAGCGCAGCATCTGGGGCCTTGGTAAATGTGGAGATTTATGAGCCCTGCCCTAGCCCCAGAGAATCGGAAACTCTGGGGAAAGGACCCCAGAGTCTGCAATTTTAACAGAATTCTCAGGGGTTCTCAGTGGGCCAAGCTCAAAGCCGCCAGTGCAGCGGCTCATGGTGCTTTGTAACACCTTACATGAAGCAGGACAGGGACCTGCCTAGCAAGCACGTCACTGGCATCATGGACATGGTCTGCCCAACTGGTCAGCCACCAGTAGAGTGCCCAGTGTCCAAGCCGTCCATATCAGGGGTTAAGGATTTAGAAGATCACTCCTGAATTCTTAAGTAAAGAACTAGCTGATGTGTTCATTTTTCTCTACTTATAATTTTCTGCTGTTTGCAGTGTATCTCCAGTGCCTCCAAATTGTAACAACAGAGTAATAATCATTTCGAAACCAGTAATCTGTTATGCATATAGTTATAGTGTGACTGCTCCCTCCCTCCCCTGCTCTTTCTCCCTCCTCTTTATCTTCTTCTGTCTCCTTTTCTCTTTCTCTCTCTCTCCATACATTAGCTGTAGCAAGTCCCACTTTATAAAAATCTATATATTTCTTAAAAAACATAGGTTGGTAGCAGTTACTTATTTTATTTGAAAGTTGCATTTCTTTTCCTTAACAAGGCCCCTGGCAGAGCGACACCATGATTCAGTGGACAAGAAAAGCAGGAGGCACAACTAGTAAAGGATTCATCCGTGTTTTGAAATGAAGCAGAGCTGTGTTTCTCATCTGGAGACCTGCTCACCTGGGTGCCCCTTACTCTGACTCCCATGAAGGTTCCTGACTCTGTCTCTGGGGCTTCCCATCCATCCAAGAATTATTGAGCCCTGTGCTGTCTTCGGGGGGCTGTGAGGGTAAAGAGAACCCCGTTCCCCCACCTGTGGGGGACGTTTAGTCTCATACCTCTTTACTCTTCATGAATCCATGCATTTTTTTTCTCTCTGAGTTTTGGGATGTTTAAAAATTCGTTTCTGTATCTTGCTTCTTGAATGCAGCATTCAATACATTGCAATAGGTAAAATGTTACCGCCGTCGATCGTGAATTCCATTGCCCAATATAAAAGCCCTCATTTGCTTTCCTTTTGGATTGGATTTCCAAATGGGTCAAATGTTTACAGAAATGGCCCAAACTGTACAAATAAACTGTAGCTCTAGTGAGGGAGGCAGTTTACATTACTCTCAGTCAGATGAATATGGAAGCTGCACCCTGTCCTTTGAAAACCACTTCACGCACTGTGCATGTGAGTTCTGTGCCCCGTCTGGGATCCCTCAGTTCCATCAAAAAGCTTTGGGAAAGGCATGGTTATCCTATAAATCCACACATCCATCCACACCCAGCTGGGTGGCTCTTGTCCTCCACTAGGTCAAACAAACAGGGGTTTTCACCCAGGCATCCTGGAATGCCCACATGCCGTGGACCTTCCCCAAGCTCCCTTCCCCTGAGGTCACCTGCACTGCCCGCTCTGAGCTGCCATTGTTCACCCGAAGCACCTGGAGAGCAGGAACTGGGCCTTGCTCTCTCGTATTTGGCACATGTGCCGTGGAGCCTTGCACACAGTTGATCTTCACTTGTTTGCTAATCCAATCCCCTATTTTACAGACGGGGAAACAGAGGCACTGAAAGTCCTGAGTGCCTTGTGTAAGTAGATGTGGGCCCTGTCACCTGAGTTTCAGAACAATGCCTGTGCTGGTTATAAAGCTCTTGTCCCTCAACTCCAGGACCATCTGCAGTGGGAATTAGAATGGGCCCCAATTCAGTATCGGGGGATATTGGAGTCCTTAAAAGAAGAGGAGATGCACAGGGGAGAGGCCACAAGAGGATGGAGACAGAGATTGGAGACTGCAGCCGCAAGACAAGGACAGTCTGGAGCCACCAGGCGCTGAAAGAGGCAGGAAGGATTCTCCCCTAGAGCACTCGAGAGGGAGCTGACACATTGACTTTGGACTTCTGGCCTCTAGAATGTGGGGGAATACGTTTCTGTTGCTGTGAGTCACCCAGGTCATGGTATTTTGTTACGGCAGTCCCCGGGCACTCATACACTGCCCTTCTGTTCTTTGCATAGTGATGCTCCAGTGGGGCTGGGCAAGCCCACTTCACCATTCCCAGCTGCTCCCTGTTTGTTTACACAAATAGGGGGCGCTAGAGGGCAGCGCAGGAGAAGGCAGGAGAGCCCGGCTCTTTCCCGTCCCATCAGCATCCCAGCATCAATGGGCTTCACCTTGACAGAAGCAGCTGGTTCCACTCCCCAGGATCTCTTCCCCCATCCATGCTGCACGCCCCCCCCCCCACCCCTCAGAGACACCAGCATCAGCTGCTTAGCTGTGTTTCCTCGAGGGTCTGGGTCTTAGCTCCATGGGAGCCCTCCTCCAAGCTCCCACATTCTCCTAATCTCAACCTCTTCCCTTTGTCCTCCTTGCCCTGGAGGTGGTAGCTGAGTCCATCTGTAATTCTTGCCTCTGCAGTATCTTAAAGTTCCCTTTTGCCTCTTTTCAGTCTTCCAATAACTAGATTTTAAAACATATTTATATTGAATTATCTGTGTTAAAATAACTGATATGTTTAATGAGTGTTGAGTTTCAGTTTGGGAAGATGAAAAAGTTATAGCGATGAATAATGGTGATGGTTCCACAACAATGTGAATGTACTTAATGCCACCAAATTGTATTAAAAATGGTGAAAATAGTAATTTTTTTTTTTTTGATGTGGAGTCTCACTCTGTTGCCCAGGCTGGAGTGCAATGGAGCGATCTCTGGTCACGGCAACCTCCGCCTCCCGGGTTCAAGCAATTCTCCTGCTTCAGCCTCCCAAGTAGCTGGGATTACAGGCATGTGCCACCATGCCCGGCTAATTTTTGTATCTTTAGTAGAGACTGGGTTTCACCACATTAGCCAGACTGGTCTCGAACTCCTGACCTTGTGATACACCCGCCTCGGCCTCCCAAAGAGCTTGGATTACAGGCATGAGCCACCACGCCCAGCCAGAAAATAGCAAATTTTATGTGATGACGACTTTTACCCCTCAGCCCCCTCCCCCAACAGAAGACTGGTGTTGTTTCTATTTTCCTGACTGATGTACATTATTTAAATGGTGATGACGAAATAAACATTACTTATGATGATAATGACAGCTATCACTTTGAACCTTTCCCATGTGCTAACCTGTACCAGGTATTTAATCATTTTCATATTTTACAAACTATTCTGTGGTGTCTATTTCAGTGATGAAGCTGAGCCTCAAAGTGGTTATGTTGCTTGGTATTAAAGGTAGCAAAGGGTATAAATCAAATTTATTAGACTGATTTTTAACAAAATTTATTTTTTATTTTTTATTTTAGACAGGGTCTAGCTCTGTCGAGTGCAGTGGCACAATCATGATTCACTGCAACTTCAACCTCCTGAGCTCAGGAGATCCTTCCACCTCAGCCACCCAAGTAGCTGGGACTATAGGCATGTGCCACCATGCCTGGCTAATTTTTTTTTTTTTTTTTTTTTTTAGAAATGGGGTTTTGCCGTGTTGCCTAGGCTGGTAAAGCATTCCTCCCTCTTCAGCCTCCCAGTGCTGGGATTACAGGCATGAGCCACCACACCCAGCCTGGACTGATCTTCTTATTGTTTTGTGATATACATCTTTGTCTTTAGTAATTTCCTTTGTTCTAGAGTTGACTTTACCTGATATTAATATAGCCTCTTCTTTTTTAAAATTAGTATTTGCATGATATATCTTTTTTCATCTTTTTATTGTTAACTTCTGTCATTATGTCGCAAGCGAGTTTCTTTTTCTTTTTTTTTTTTTTTGAGACCGAGTCTTGATTTGTTGCCCAGGCTGGAGTGCAATGGCACAATCTTGGCTCACTGTAACCTCCACCTCCTGAGTTCAAGCGATTCTCCTGCCTCAGCCTCCCGAGTAGCTGGGATTACAGGCACCTGCCACCAGACCCAGTTAATTTTTGTGTTTTCAGTAGGGACGGGGTTTCACCATGCTGGTCAGGCTGGTTCAAGTGAGTTTCTTATAAAAAGCATATCGTTAAGTTGTGGGGATTTTTTAAATTCATTTGCCAATCTTTGTTTTTTAATTATTATATTTCAAATATTTACATTTAAATGTAATTAAATGATATAGCTTAAGTCTGCCATTTTCTTGTTTTCTGTTTCTTATATCTGTTTCTCATTCCTGTTTCTTTCTTTTTGCTTTCTTGTAGGTTACATAAACATTTTTGAGTTCTATTTTTATTTAGTTAATGTTTTTTAGCTTCTGACTTTTTTTATTTTTATTAGGGGCTGCTTTAGATACTACATCAGCTAACTTATTAAAGTCTATTAGTAACGAGGTTTTACCACTTTGAGTGAAGTTCAGAAAACTTACTTCCATTTGGGTCCTCTTATGCTCCCCACTTTTAAGATATAATTGTCTTAGTTACTTCCTGTATATACATTGAATACCACCTCAGATAGTGCTATGATTTTTGCTTTAACTATCAAATAGGATTTAAGAAAGTCAAGAAGAGAAGTAATATCTGTTATATTTACTCCTACATTCATCCATTCTTCTTTCCCTTCTTAAGTTCCTTAGATAACTTCCCAAAGTCATTTTTTAAGAGTGAGCCTGTTGAGAGATGGATTCTCTCAGTTTTTCTTCACCTGAGAGTCTATTTCCCCTTCAATTTGGAATGACATTTTTACTGGATATAGAATTTGTGCTTGCCACTTTTTTTCTCTCAATCACTTAAAAATATTGTGCTACTCTTTTCTGTCCTCTGTCTTTTCAGATAAGAAATCCACGGGCAATTGAATTCATGTTTTCCAACAGGTAACATGTTATTTCTCTTTAGCTTCTTTCAAGATTTTTTACTTTTCAGAAGTTTGGTTGCAATGTGTCTTAGTGCAAATTTGTCTGGTTTTACTCTGTTTGAATTTTAGTCAGCTTCTTGAATCTCTTAGGGTTATGCCTTTCACCATATTTGGGAAATTTTCAGCCACTATTTTCTTATACATTTTTTCAGACCAACTCGCTTTTTCTTCATTTTCTGACATTCTGACAATGTAAATATTAGATTTCTAAAATATTATACCACAGATCCCTAGAGCTCTGTTGTTTTTTAAAATCTATTTTCTTTCTGTTGTTTAAATTGAATAATTTCTTTTGTTCTATCTTCAAGCAAACTCATTATTTCATCTGTCATATTCATTCTGCTATTACACTCGGTGTTTTTATTTTGGTTATTATATTTTTCAGTTCTATAATTTCCTTTTGATTCTTTTTCATATCTTGTATTTCTTTGTTGAGACTTTCTATTTCTTTGTTTCAAGTATAGTCATGATTACTTGCTGAAGCATTTTTATGATTGCTGTTTATAATCCTTGTCACATCATTCCAAATCGTCTCATTTTTTGTGTTGGTGGTGGTCTTTTCTCTTTCAAGTTGTTATCGTCCTGGTGCTTGTGATGATTAGCAAATTTCTTTTGGATCCTGGATCTTTGGGGGATTGTGTCATGAGACTAAGGACCCTGTTTAATTTTCTTTTTTGCCGGCAGTCACCATGTTCAGATGTATCCTGTAGATCCAGGGTAGGGGTGGTTGTTCAGCGCTCCACTGGGCTCCATTGACCTATGCGCTCTGAGTGGAGTGGTGATGACTCACACTAACTCATTGCATATGGGTGGGGCAAAAATTCAGCCCCCAACTCAGTACTACTGACACCAACTCACACTGCTTCATTGCTTCCAGATTGAGTAGTAAGCTCAGTTCCCTGCTCTACCCTCACTGATACCAGGGAGGGGGGGAAACAGAGTGCTGGCTAGCTCTGCTTCATTTGTCCTCATTCAGCCTTGTTGATGGGGTAGAGGCTCAGCTACCCATTGGGCCTCATTGTCTGCAGGGGTAGGGTGGGAGGAACTAGAGTGTGGACTAGGCCTTCCTCATTTTCGTACCACTTCATTCAGCCTCATTGATGCTGGGCAGGATTCAAGGCTCAGCTCCTACTGTGCTTTGCTGACGTATAGGGTGAGGTGAGGGGTGAGGAATGCCCACTAGCTCCACCTTACGCTGTTGAATTCGTTCCTTCCAGATGGGAATGGAGGTTTAGCTCTCCACTCAGCCGACCAATACCACCCCAACAGAGGAATCAGAGCATGCCCACTTCTGCTGGACAGGAAATGAAAGGTTAGGTCACTGTTTGGCTCAGTTGACACCACTGGCTGGGAGACCTGGAAGGTTGTAGAGCAAGAAGGAGCTTTTCCGTTGGTTTTGGTTGGCTGGAGCATGGTGGCTATGGTCATCAAGGTTTTCAGTTCTATTCATCCATACTTTTCCTGGTATGTTGACTGGAGAAAACAGGCTTTCTTAGGATGATTTTTTGTCTGGGCCTGTTGATGGTTTGGGGCTCTGGGCTTCTCCAACACCCTGTTTGACACAGACGGGACTCAATATGGAAACTCAGGAAACTTTTTGCTGAGTCATCCCTTAAGTCCTGAGATTCCTAAGCAGCCTGCTGTCTTCAATTCACATTTCAGAGTCTTTGCATGTTTGTTTGTTGTGCTATGTTCAGGGTTTTTAGTTATAAGAGGTAGGAATTGGAGGAATGGAGCTACTCCATCTTGGCAGGAACCAAAAGTCTCCCCAGAGGGAAAAGTCGAACTCAAGCCTATCTACTTTCATAACCCCTGCCTTTTCAACCTTGCTTCCCCACCCAGCTGCCTCCATTATCTTTGCTGTAGGAACATTCGCCAACATGACCCATTAGCATTTCCCTCAGTGTCAAATTCACAGCTGCACTTGGGACCTTCTAGAATAAGACATGTTGACCTCCCCAGCCTTCCTCAGTTAATCATGGTTGAGAAGACTCACTGGGCCACTAATGTATTATCTCACATTCTTCTGGGGAATAACCTCCAAGTCTTTTCCCAACTGAAGGTTGACTCAAAGCATGGGCCATCTAACCACTAACTCAGGAGGCCTCAGCAGCCATCTGACCCAAGGTTTCTTCACATGACACTTCATGTTCATTTTCCATTATTTAGTCCTCTCCTGAAGAGACACTCAGGAGAGAGGCATTTTAATCCCTCTTTGCTCTATGACTTCTTGGGTGGCCCAAGGAAGATAGATGAGCACATATTAAAAACGCTCAATCTCCTCATTCAGGAAGAGAACAAACATGTGGGGGAGAGTAGCTCCAGGCGCACCCAGGTCTCAGGAGGCCAGGAGGTAGCAGGAGAGGTAACAAGAGCCAAAGGTCAAAGTCACGTCTCTGGTGGCTTGTTATTTGGTGGTAGATTACAGAAATAGATGGTAACAGGGACAAGACATCTCTTTCTGCCTGATTTTTCCATACAAAAGCTATACGTTCTGCAGAGAAATTGAGTGTTACATCAATGAATACAACTAAAAATTAATAAGAGTTCCCCAACCACCTCCATTTGTAATATGGAAATAATAACAGCACCCACTTCACAGCACTATTGTGGTTAGATGGCGTCATGTGTATGAACTGATGCCCCTAGTGCCTGGCCTATTAGTAAACTTCACGTAATAATAATCCTTATTTTTAGAATTAATTGTTTCCTTAGTGTTTCTTTCTTTTTATTTTTTTTATTTCTATTTTAATTTTTTTGCCACAGAGTCTCACTCTGTCACCCAGGCTGGAGTGCAGTGGTGCAATCTTGGCTCTCTGCAACCTCTGCCTCCCAGGTTCAAGCGATTCCCTTGCCTCAGCCTCCCTAGTAGCTGGGATTAGAGGCATGCACCATGATGCCTGGTTAATTTTTATATTTCTAATAGAGATGCAGTTTCCCTTAGTTGGCCAGGCTGGTCTTGAACTCATGACCTCAGGTGATCTGCCTGCCTTGGCCTCCGAAAGTGCTGGGATTACAGTCATGAGCCACCACACCCGGCCCCTTAGCCTTTCATTCTACCAGTTTTCCTTTTGGTCATCCATCAAAGCTATTACAGAACAATTTTTTTCAAATACAGATGAGAGTCTTTGTACACTTTCTTTCAGTTCTAAATCCCTATGACTTCAAATTCATTTTTCCACATTAAATTTGGGAAAAGGGGCAGAATTTGGAAAGTCCCATGGAAGACCAGAAACTGGAAGTTATAAAATCCTAAGCCATGACATCAGGATGTGGCAGCATTGTTTACACGAGGGATTGTCTCTTCCAGTAACCGAGGCCTCCCAGTCATCAACAATAGAGGCCAAAGGAGGTAAAATTATACAAATCTGGAAACCAAGACTTGGTTTTCTCCTAGTTAGTATTTGAAATTGGGCTTAAGGCATTGGTACAGCCAGGGAAATATTCAAAGCATCTTTTAGCTCACCCCTAAGGCAGCTTTGGATTTTGTCCGAGAATGGTCTGGTGTGAAAAGGAAGGAGGTTCTTAAGGACCTGAAAAATGCCTGAACTTAACTGAAGTAGTTGGAAATTTTTATGAACTGAAACTGTGCTTCTGATTATACAGCTTCCCTGGGGCCCCATGAGTGGGGAATGCCAGTTCTGTCCCTTTTAGTGATTGCACAGAAAGAGAAATATTTGCCTATTCATGTTCCTCTTCCATCGCGGCCACTTCCAAATCGCTGTATTCCATCTTGACTGTCTCTTGGAAGTCTTGCTGCTATTGTATGTCACCACCATGAATGGATTCCACTATGTTTGCTCTACCAGCAAGAGGGCCTTTAACCCTGGTCCCATCATCCTGCTCTTCACCCCATCTGCAGCATCCACGGATGAGCCTTCCAATTTGTGGGCCTCCCAAGGACCTGGCCATCCCAATTCTGGTACTCTTTGCCTAGTAGTTAAGTTTAGGTTGGGTTGCCTGTGTCTGATATGAGAGTGTGGAATCAACCTTTGTCTGGTCTAAGCCACTGTTAATTTGGGTCTCTGTTATTTAGCAGACGTTCTTCCTGAATATTGCAAATGAGAGCCTGTTCTCTGGTAGCAAACAATAAGACCAAGAGAGGAAATGGCCGTGAGTTGACCTACATGGGCAAGGGAACAGATGACTTCGCAGAATTCCAGTGTCCTGAAGCTTGGCATGCAAATGGTCACCACACCTGAAGGGCCAAATGGACAGGAAAAATGGGCATCTCAGTGCACATCAACTTCAAGGGCAGGTGGAATTCTCTCTGACACTTAGTGCTACATAAACCTAGTAGCTCTGAGATACTGCCCTGGCAAAGGTGAATGGAAGACCCCAGAAGTGATTGTGATTTAGCAAAACAGAAGCTCAAATTTGGGGTGAGGTTAAGTTATAAAAAAATCAAGACATATTTAATGCACAACCAAAATTTGGACTAAGAAGGCAAGGCTTAGTGTCAGTGTCCTCTTCCCTCTCACCCTCTCCCACGGTAATCACAGATGCCACCTTTATTCAGGTGAGTCCTATGCCCCTCTTCTGTAGCTCCTCCTACATCCTCAGATTCCAGAGCTGCAAAACATTTCACCGCAAAGGGATCTTCATTTTACAGAAGAAGAATCTGAGGATGGAGAGGGTCTGGAACTTGAAATTGAGCTGAGTTCCAGGCTCCTACCCAGAGCTGTCGCTGCTTTACCACTCACCTCTGGGTTCAAATAATTCTCCTACCTCAGTCTCCAAAGTAGCTGGGATTACAGGCATGCACCAGCACGCCTGGCTAAATTTGTATTTTTAGTAGAGATGGGGTTTCTCCACGTTGGTCTGGCTGGTCTCGAACTCTGGACCTCAGGTGATCCACCCGCCTTGGCCTCCCAAAGTGCTGGGATTACAGGCGTCAGCCACTGCACCTGGACAAAACTGCTACTTTTTAAAACATCAGATCTCATGAGAACTCACTCACTATAACAAGAACAGCATGGGGGAAACAGCACCCATGATCCAGTTGCCTCTCACCAGATCCGTCCCTTGACATGTGGGGATTACAATTTGAGATGAGATTCGGGTGGGGACACAGAGCCAAACCATAGCAACAGGAGACTTTGCTTAGTGTATTCCTGAGTACCCTGCCTGGTCTCAAGCATCTCCAAGAAGGAGAGCTAACATCGTGGTCAAGTTGCCAGTATGGGCAGCTTTCAGCAGGAGCATCTGTGTGTATGGGTGGAGGGGTGAGGAGAGTGAATTTGAAAAAGAATCATCATTGCTAATCTGCTCAGAGCAACATTTACAGGCAGTTGAATTCTGTTCAGATGCAAAAGGGAGCTGAATGCACATTCCACCAGCCACGTGCATCTGCTCCAGTGTGAAACAGATTTCATAGCTGGTGAACCAAGCAGAGGGCTGCCGGCTGCAGGCGCATGGCATTCCAAGCTCCAGAAACTGGCTCATTGAGAACAGGGGTTGGGGTGCAGTGATTGCTTTTCATTTCACGTTTTTGAAAGATCTTGTTGCTGTTTCGTTTCATGCTCAGATAGCAGCTATTCAAATAAGTAAATATGTAAGTGGAGACAGGGTGTTTCCTCTGCCTCCCCAGCCTGGAGACCAGATCCCCAGCTGCTCTCCCCAGTAAGGCCACGTCTCCCCATAGAGAAGCCCAGAATAGCCACTGAAGGCTCCAAACAGAGACTGAGAAGTCAAATGACCAGGGTCACTTGACCAGAAAATGAGGGGCCAGAGCGCCATCCGAGAGTTCCATTGCTCTATTTGCACATTCAGGCTCTCCCTAAATGGCCAGCTGCAGAAATGAAGTTCAAGCTCACGTCGCCGGATCCAATGGTCTCCAGGACAGGGGACATTCATGCCTGCTGGGAAAGGAGCAGACAACTGCCACCAGCCCCCTTGGGTTGGTGCTAAATTTAAGAAGGCGTCCTATACCCATTTTACAGATGATGAAATGAGGGCTCCCCAAGGTTAAGTGGCTCTCTTGAGATGACAGAGGACTTTCTGACTCCAACCGCTTTCTCTCAGACCCAGCCAGCCTGCATGGGATGTCAGCTTTAAAGACCTTAATCCTTTTGAAAGGAAGAGTTGCTTTATAAATCAGATAATTAAGTGGTTTTTTCTCCCTAGAATGTCAAAACACGATGAGCTCAACATAGCTCTGAAGTAGAGCAGTTAAAAACCAGAAGGAGGCTACAGAGCATTGCTCATGTAGGGGTGGCATGCCCCAGGCATGGGGTGCTCCGGGCCTGCTGGAAGGAGGCTGGAAGGACCGCCTGGCTCCCGTAGCACTGTCACTGCTGCAGATGCCTGCCTGAGCCAGCACACAGCTCTGCACACCAATTCCCATGCTTCAGCCAAGGGTGACCGGGCTGTCTGCCCGGCCCTTTTCATGATAGGTCCAGGTGCCATGTGCTCGCAGGAATGGGAGCTGTTGAGAACACCTGACGCTGCTCACACATTTGACCGACGGCTAAGACCAGGCCTGGACCGTCAGTCACCCACATTTCCGGCTGGCCACAGAACCAGTCCATCCCCCTCTGTATGAGCCAACTCTCTTCTGAAGACCTGAGTTCTGGGCTCTGAGGACTACTGTAAGGTGAACCTAGGGAAAATGAGACCCAGAAATATAAATGGGCTATGCTTCAGCCACACTTCACTGCCCCACAATACTCTTCACTCTTCTTTTTCTAACAGAACCCTAGTTTTGTTTGAGGGGAGCAATAAGCCCAGCTGAGCACACGAATGCCACCAGATTCCTCCAAATTACAAATGACTCTGTGACACAGTTCTGGCCAATGAGGCATAAACTGCCGATTTCTAAGAACCCTAAATCCTCCTCCCTCTGCCCTTCTTTTGCCTGCAATACTGTTGGATAGAGGTGATAGAGGTGATTTTTTTGCCTGAAATACTGCTGGTGTGGTGGTTAAATCCAAGTGTCTGGAGTCCATCTCCTTGGTTTGATACTCAGAATTGCCACTTGCAGGTCCTATGACCCCAGCAAGTGCCTTAATTCCCATGGGCCTCAGTATTCTTGCTATAAAATAGCACCTTCCTTGTAGGTTGTTGGGGAGGGTTAAATGAATTAATACATGCAAAGCCCTTGGAGCAATGCCAGCAAATAAGAGGGCTGTCAGGGGGTTGGCCCTTGTTATGTTTCTGGAGGGGAAGCAGCGCTTTTGCAACTGTGAGGACACACACACCAGAATGCAGCAGAGAAAAAAAAAAAAAGGTGCAGGGCCCTGATCACGTGGCTAAGCAGTCGCACTGTCTGTGGACTCTCTTGAACTTCGTACCTCCAGATTCTTGTTGTAACAGACAAAAGACTTGTTAGTTAGAACCTCTTGTTAGTTAGATTTTCTATGCAATTTACCAACCTGGTGGATGCCCAACTTCACTGGATTATCCTAGTGATCTGACAAAGGGATGCAGCTAAAATGGTATTTGACTGTTTATGCCCTTCCCTGGTCTAGCATATTTCCTGATTCCTGTTTCCTGGAAAGAGACGCCAACTCTAAGTAACCCAGGCTTCTCCCAAGATGAATGTGTTCTGTTGTCCTGGACTGGATTTTCAGTGGGTACTTCTTTTCAAGGCTTTCAAACAGTAAGAATGGCAGCTCATGAAAAGTCAAGACCTACATCCTATATTGCATTGATGTCCCAGTCTTGAGGCTGTATGAATAGCTTTCACTTGTTTTAGATAAATGTGAGAAGACAGATTCGAGACGGTCAAAGCCCCATCTCCTATCCCACATGTTCTCTTCCCATTGAGAGATTGGGTCTGTGCCCCTGCCCTGAATCTGGTGGCCCTATGACCTCCAATTCAATTGCACACCGTGAAAATGCCACTGTGTGACTTCTCAGGCCAGTTTGTGAAACACCACACAGCTTTGCCTGGTCCTCTGGGGCACTTGTTCTGGGGGAAGCCACTGCCACATAAGAAGTCTGACAGCCCTGAGGCAGCCATGCTGGGGGGACCATGTGTGGGCACCCCAATCCATACTCCAGCCAGGCTCCCAGACACCAACCAGCATTTACTAGCAGCTATAAACATGTGTCATCTAGAACGCCCAACCCAGTCAACATCTGACCACAGTCAAATTAGAGACCCCTAGTGAGAACCACCGAGCTGAGATCTTCCTGGATTTCTAATCCACAAAACCATGAGCAACATCATATAGTTCTAGCCGCTAAGTCTTTGGGTAATTTTCACATAACAATAACAACTAGAACAGAAGGAATCCTCCATAACACTCAATATGTTATTGATGAAAACGTTTTATGCTCTCTGAGGACATTCCATTACCCTAGGCTCACAGTAATTACACTAAATTTTCAAGAAAACTGAATTCTCACTTCTGTCTTTTCCCAAGCAAAGACCTGGTGTACTTCATCTGCATTTCAAGGGAAATATCTTTTTTATTTTTTATTTATTTTATCTTGAGACGGAGTCTTGCTCTGTCTTCAGGCTGGAGTGCAGTGGCGTGATCTCGGCTCACTGTAATCTCTGCCTCCCAGGTTCAAGCGATTCTTCTCCCTCAGCCTCCTGAGTAGCCGGGACTAGAGGTGTGCACCACCATGCCCAACTAATTTTTGTATTTTTAATAGAGACGGAATTTCACCGTGTTGGCCAGGATGGTCTCGATCTCTTGACCTCGAGATCCACCCACCTCTGCGTCCCATAGTGTTGGGATTACAGGGTGAGGCACTGCCCCAGGCCAAGGGAAATACCTTTGACAGCATTTGTTTCTTCTGAATGTTCACGGAACCTCTGGCGAGCTCTACACAACGTTGAGGGATCCCAACCTCAGCCCTGGTTGCAGCCAAAGCTAGGGAGGTCCCAAGGAGCCTTCCACGTGCCAGATTCCCAGCCCCACTGCTGGCAGCGGCCATGACCTCAAAGGTCACAGAGACTGAACTGCCATATGCAGGCAGGCAGGCCAGGAGGAGTTCAGAGCCTGTGTCCCTATCAGCCACATAATGCCGATTTCACTGACGTTATATGTTCTTGTGTTGGGTTTTTCCCAAGGAGCTAATTAACACACAACAACTAATTTGGCATCGTAGGGTCTCCAGGTACTGTTTACAAACTGCTATTTAACTCTCTTAACAAAGAAGAGCAAATACAGTTCTTGCAGGAGGAGAAGGCGGAATCCTCTTCAGTCTCCTCTCGTCATCTTTAAATGGCCGCATTTTAAAATTTTTAACTCTTCCCATTAAAATTTTTTTTAAATCTCCCCATTTAAAAATATCTGGGTAAGAGGCTGTGGAGGACATGAAAGAGTAAGAGCCAGAGGTCCCAGGTGCAGAAACTCTGGGATATGGCAAGACCCCTGAGGCAGGCGTGACTAGCTTTGAGATCTGGGTACCAGATGCCCATCTGCTACCCTGTCTGATGAAAGTTGCCCAACTAGAACTCGGTTGGTCATGGGGGAGGCAGGGTAAGATGCCAAGAGGAGAACCTAGGCGTCTGCTGGAAGCACCGGCATAGACTCTTAAAGAGCCAGCGCACGAAATGTTCTCCAGGTGGAGCCTCAGTTTCCCCCTCTGTGAAACAGGGAGACTAAGAGTACTTCATAGGATTGTTGTGAAAATTTAATGAGATAAAAATGCAAAGTTGCGAGCACAGTTCTTGGCATTTCGGAGGAATCTGATAAATGTCATGCCACTGCTGTTTTTGCGTTAGCGTGGTGATCCATAGCAGACACCTCCGGCTTTCGGACCATTCCATTCAACTTACAACCTTGGAAGGAGGCAAGCTCCAGGCCATCAGCTCCCTTCTCAACCTCTTTGGGCCTCAGTTCCCCCATTGGTGAGATGGAGGTTCTCTGCTGCTGCATTATGGGGGTGAGGGTGGTGTGGGAACGGTGCCAGGGATTGGGCACAGGAAGGTACGCCCAGCCCAACTGCTGAGCTGCCAGAAACCTGGAGAGTATATGCGGTGCCACTTTAGGGCATTCCCTTTTTCGTTTCAGGGTTCCTGTGTGGAACCTGAGACCACCAAAGGCACGCTGTGGTGCCGAGACCCAATGCCTGCCTCTCTCAGCAGCACTGTTGCAAAGCCATCACCTCTTTCCTCCCCTTCCCATCCCCCACCTCTGGACTTAGTTCATGAATCTCCCTCCGCTATTCCCTTGTCTTTCAGGTCCACCCAGCTCCACGTAGTTTTAGCTCCTGGTACCCTCCAGGGCATTCTGCAGAGACCCCAGGTCTGTGATCCACAATCTTGCCTTCCATCTGGGTTCCCAGCAGCTGCAGGGACCACAGAGACCACCTTGCGCCCCACCCACCTTCCTGGGTGGACACCCAGACGCTAGGCCTCTGAGACCCCTTCCTGTAGAAGCACAAAGGCCCCCCTCAGGGCTGGCCCCGCTCACCACTGTGCTGCCCACAACTTCCGGAGGGAGGCGGGTACCTGTGGGTAGAGCTGGGGCGCCCCAGCTCACCAGTTCAGGATTTGGAGAAAATAAAATAACCTGGTCGCACCTCAGTGTGCATATCAGTAAAGTGGGATGATAAATAGTACCTTCCTCCCAAGGTCAATTGTGAGGATTAAAACAGAATATTCACAAAAGTCCATAGCTCGCTAGACTATAGTAAGGGCCTGCTTCATTTGTAGCAGGTGCTGTGACTAGTACCGTAATTATTTCACCCTGAAACACTTTGAGTAGGACAGTGGAAAGACCCTTGACCCCTCCGGGGACAATCCAAGAGCCCCTTGGCTAAAACAGAGCAATGAAGCCCCACTGGGTTCGGGTTTGAGACTAACCTCACCACCACCCTCAACCTGGTGACCCAGCACAGCTACGCTGTCTGGCTGTGTAGCCCTGGGTGTAATCCATGTCTGGAGGTAGAACACTGGAGTTCAGTGGGGCCTGAGCTTTCTGGAGTGAGGGTCACCGCAGGGCATGCACTGGAAATCCAGATCCCTGGGCCGCTCCCTGGGAAGTTCTGATCCAATAGGTCCAGGCTCCTTCTGGGATCTGTGTTTATTAAGCATCAGGATGATTCATATGACTCCGCCGTTGGAACACCAGAGCCTGCGGGGGTGTCAACGCTTGTTCACTGGTTACAGGTGAGGTCGCCCCGTTGTCACTCACCTCGGGCCCTGCGCCCTGTTGGTCCAGGGCTGGCGCTGTGGCTTAGGTGCAGCCTCTCCCACGTGCACCTGCGAGGCCTACCCTTTCGCCCGTCTCAGGGCCTTGATGCCCTCGCCTGTAAAGTTGGCATCAGCGAAGACCCCAGACGGGAAGGGCTGAGTGAGCAGGTGTGCCCCAGGGACCCTACGCGCCCCCCGCCCCATCGCGCACGGAGGTCGTCCTGCGTCTTCCGGATCCCAGGCCAGCGGGAGGAGGGGCTGCAGGGGCGCTGCGGACGAGGGGAGCCCAGCGCGCAGCGCTCCAGAAACCCCGACTCTTGCAGGGGAGAGCCAGCCGAACCAGACGTGTGCGGGAAGCAGCCGCCGCGGTGGTCTGGGACGCGGGTGTCGCCTTCCACGGGACCTGGGTCCAGGGACCCAAGACGGGGATCTAGGAGGAGGGGATGCCCGTGGGGACTGAGACCCGGGCGGTTTCGGAAGCGAAGTAGTTCCCCCGAACCCCTCCCTACCTTCTCCCAGCTTCCCTGTCTTTCTGCCCCTCTGTCCCCTGCAGCTGCTGGCCCCTCCCTCCTCTGAAACCCACCGCCCGCCGGAGGCTCCCTTCTTCCTGCTGTCCCGCCCGCGAAGCTGCTGCAGGGACGGTGCACCCTTAGGCTGCACTCACCACCGCCCCTCGCCCGCGACGTCCTCCTGGCCCCCCATCCCCAGCTTTTCTGCCGATGTTCTCTCCCGCGCTCCGCTGCAGCTCAGCCCGCCCTGCAACTCTCCCTCTGTTTTCTGCCCGGCTCTTCAGTTCTGCGCTCTCCTTTTCTCCAGGCTTCTCTCTCTTCCTCCTTCTCCCTCTCCCCTGTCCCCTCTCCATTCTCCTGCGCCCCTCGCCAGCGCGCTCGCAGCGCGTGGGCTCCTGCCGGGGCCCTTCTGGTGCCAGCCGCTTTCAGGCTGTGGGCCCGCCGACTGGTGGAGGGGAAGGTCGGGGCGGCCCCGGGCCCCGCGCTGCTGGGCCCCATGGTCAGAGGAGGCTCCTCCTGGTCTCCCTTCAGAGCTCCTCGTCGGAGGAGTCATCGGAGGACCAGGAGGGAGGACCCCCACAGTTGCCGCAGCCTGTGCTGCGGATCCGCTCACCCCACACCTCTCACCCCAGAAGCACAGTCATCATTGCCCAGCCCCTTTCAGACAAAAGGAAGAGCGCGGTGGGGATGATCAGAGGGAACCCTGTCTCAATTCATGGTGTGTGTGTGTGTGTGTGTGTGTGTGTGTGTGTGTGTGTGTGTGTGTAAGTAGAGGGAAGAAATTCCTAAGAAAATGGGCAAAAATTACAGATAGTCCCATTTTGTCCGGTATCACCATTGGAAGGGGAGGAAGATGAAGAAAGAGCCAGTATTTGTGGAGTTTGTTTCAGGCTAGAAATAGAAAAAGGCTGCAGTTGATTAAGGAGGTGGCCAGAGAAGCAAAGTTTGTTGAACGCTGAAGATCACCTCGTAAAGGTGGAGTTCCTCAGGCTTTACTCCGGGAGCCCTCCCTGGGGAAGAAGAAAAGGCAGGGTCAGTGCTGGGCCATCCCGGGTGTGTGGACCTGCTGGGCTAGGTCTGGTCTGGGCGGTGCTGTTGGGACGGGGGACGACAGAGCCAGGAGAGGCCAGAATGAAAGTCGCAGAAAACCAGAAACAGGCTACAAACTTCTCCAGTCTGCCCACCCTCCCTTTCCGTTTGTTTCATTAAAACCCATTTCCAATCAGAGGACCACAGGCCAGGGAACATGGTGAGCCCAGCCAAAGACACTTTCAGGACAGATGCTATAGAAACACAGTACTTTGGTAAAGAAATCAAACTGTAAATCAAAGATCAAAACTCTGACTTCATCCCTTCCTGGAGAGCATCTTGAAAAGGAGTCCCAGAGCATCAGCAATGGTCATCTCTGGGTCAGTGGGGACAGAATTGTCTCTTGACCTTGATCTTCAGTCATTTCTTTGTGATGCCTAAAACGTGGGCACTGAGCATTCATCGTTCTGTAATAAGAGGGGACAAAATAGTAATATTTTGGACATTGTTTTTTTTTTTCCCAAATAAAATGAACAAGGATGGGTGCCGGGGGGTGGAATGGGAATTCTGTGCAACCTCAGATGATATAGAATCTGCAGGCAGTCTCTGTGGTGTACAGAGGAGCCCCTGACATGCCTACCTGCCCCAAAGGGTGGTTGCAAATTGAGTTCATGCGGGAGAATTTAGAACACTGCTTGGTTCATAGGCAGGCTTGGTCGGTGTCATTCTTGTTATAGTATTCACCACTTGATCCACGATGCAGAAGTGAACTGAAATTCGATTTTTTTGCCTCTCACTGGGGACTGTGTTTGGTCGTAAGACAGTGTTTGTCTACCTACAGTGGTGGGGGTGCCTGAGCAGGAAGCGGTGCTCCGTCTGCTGGAACTGCTCCCTCCCCTAGAACTCAGCCCGCCTGCCCTGGGTCTGTCACAGCTGACAATTCCATCTGGAGTCTCCCTTACGGGAGGCAGCTCCCAAGTCTTTGCTGTTAGGCCAAACTCAGCCGCAAAAATCCAAGCCGCTCCAGGTCCCCACTGCTCTGCTCGTGTGTCTTCCTTCTTCTGGGCAGCATCCTGCAGAACACGACACGGCTTCAAACAAACAACTGCATTCACTGAATTACACAGATTGATGTCCAGTTTGCCAAAATACCTCAGGCTTGCTGCCTCTCCAAAGCCCACGCATGGAGCCCTGAAATGCCAGCCCACCCGCGGGACGCTCACACCCCTCCAGATCCTAGCAAGGCTGGAGGCTGAAGGTTTTAAGGTGACTTTCTGTTCTACTGCCATGAAGGATTACGTTGTCGAAAAATATTGAAGGGTGAAGGGAGGTGTTCAGGCAACTAAATCAAGAAAGTAATTTGCAAAACAGCACATGCACCATGTGATCCCGTTCTTATAAGGACACGGTAAAATAACTAATAGGAATAACAACAGCTAATGCTTACTGGGTGCTGACTAAGCACGCACACTTCCGTGTGTGTGTGTGTGTGTGTGTGTGTCTGTGTGTAACTTACACACCAAAACACCAAACTGTGGCAAGTGGTTCTCTTGGTGGTGGCTTTGTCATGTTCCTCTCCCGTTGTGTAGTTGTGTATGGTCCAGGTATTCTACAAGAAACACATCTTACTTTGTAAACCATTCCTGTGAATTTTTTAAACATCATGTAAAGTCCATTTCTAGCACCCGTTTGAAGTGGAGGGGCTGGGATTGGAAGCTGCACCCCTGAACTGGCTCCACACCCACTTTCCTTCCTCCTTCAGGACTGGTTTCTCAGAATTCCGTCTGTGATTGCTGCAGGACTGGAAGGGATTCATCTTGGGATTTTCTGTAGTAGCTTAGCAGATGCCTTAGGCTACTCGAGATGATCTGTACATAATAGTAAATAAGACTTCTCCAAAATGATGTTTTAATCAACCTCCCCAGCCACATCAAAGCCCAGCAAAAACCTTTCTCCCTCAGGCAGGTGGCTTTTCTCTTCCTCAGGAGTGATTTCACCTCTCTGCACCTTATCTGTTGTGATGGAAGGTGGGGAGGAGGAAGGCCATCCCATCTGATCTGAACCTTCTGGAAGGAGGGCAGGGGTCCCTTTGGAGCTTACAGTGGGGGGACTGGTCTCAGGTCCTCCCTTCCCTTTTGCTGTCACTGTTACCTTTCCCCTCTATCTTAATGGTAGATAAGTTCAGCTCAAGGAATTGCTCAATTCCGCCAAAAAATTGCACTGTTGTTGTTTTAACTGAATTGGTCAATCAGTTTAATTAAAGCAGGCAGGCTGATAAGCCCCTCATGGCCAGGGCGGTGCTGATACTTCAAGCCATACCCTTAGTAACACAGAGTTCCATCTTGGTGTATGTGTGCATGTGCAGTGTGTGTGTGTGTGTGTGTGTATTTGTGTGTGTGTGTGCGCACCTGTGCACACATACATGAGCATCTTGGTTTAAGAAAGTAATCATTTTGTAAAAAAAAAAATGATAGACAAAACTATTTGGTCAACAGTGAAATCAATTTAAAAATGATTCTTCCAAGCATCCTATAAACTTTTCCCTCTCCAGATTCTGGGAATCTGGGTTTTGGAAATATTTTGTTTTAAAAAATTATATGTTAAGTAAAAGGTGGCAAATGTTTTGTTGTTCATATTTTGGTGAAGTGTATATTTCACATAAAAGACATGACTCCTCTCCACAAAACTCTGTTCCAGGAGTGCGAGTATGTGAGTTGCCAATGGAAGCGTTGTTATGCCCAGCATCAAACACCCTGCACTGACAGAAATGTGATTCCGGTAAATGTTAAGTTCCTTGCTGACCTCAAACATCAAACTAAACCTTGTGACAGGCATTGGGAATAGAGGGGGAAAGGGTTGAACAGACAGAAAGCTCAAACAGTGACTGCATGCCGGTGCCTTGGGTGCAGGCAGCCCCCTGCACAGTCCATCCCCTCCCTCCAGCCACAGAAACCCAAGGTGCCCAGAAATCGAGATTGATGCTGTAGTGAGAGTCAGGGGTCCAGCTAGAAGCTGCAGTTCTGCAACCAACAATGGCAAAAAAAGCTCTGGCAGCCCAAAGCCCTGGGTGCAAATCTGCGCTGCACCAGTCACTGGTAAGATGATCCCAGCAGGGCCAGGACTGGGGAAAGCGAATGAGGCTCTTATCTTGGGTACAACATTAAAGGCAGCACCGGAACACTCAGCCATCGAGATAAATAATGTTTTAATGCAGTATCTTAAAAAAAACGAACGCAAAAAATCTGCGATGCACAAAATATCAGCATTTTAAATAAAGATGGGATCCATCTCGGCACTTTGCGCATTCTCCCTTGCTTGCGTTACACTGACCCCGACCCTGTATTCCATCTTGATTTAAAATCTCACGTTTTGTTCCTCATGGATTTATTTTTGCATGGATTTAGATTTTTTATTTTGGTCCTGACTACTGAACGTGTTGGTGCCCCTTCAACGGTGCCCCCAATATGAGGGTCTCTCTCTTGCCTCACCCTTGTCCTCACCCTGTGAATAATCTCACCTTTCTGAACCTTAGTTTCCTTGTCTAAAAGGCAAGGTAATAACTGCCACTCCCTGGGACTGTTTGACATGACTCCAGGGCCACAGGGAGTGCATGAGGAAGCTGGCAGTCCACCTACCACCCACTGTGAACCCAGACGGAGAAGACTTCCAGACCCACGCGGTAATTCTGGGGGACTAGGACCTGCGAGGGAAGTTTGATTCCCAGTCCATCCGTCCCTGTCTGCCTGATACATGGTCACAACGTGCATTCTGCTGCAAGGCCCCAGGGTTGAGTCCTGTGAAATCCCCATGAAATCCGGGGACCACACAGCGTAACCGGGAGACAGGGATATGACAGGAAAAGTTAACCCACAGGATGGGAGGTCCCAGGGCTGTGTGCACAGTGACAGGAGTGATCACAAGAGTGCATGGGGACTCACCCTGGCCAGAGACAGAAAGGTATACGGGAAGGTTCCCCAGGGGAGCCGAGACTCTGTCCAGACCTCAAAGAATTCGGAGAGGAGAGTGAGAGTGAGCCTGTATCTGGGATAACTGAAAAAAAAAAAAATGACTGGCAAAAAAAAAATCTCCATGTGTGACAACTTACGTCACTACAACAAAGCGTGGATTTGAGTTACTAGGTACTAATGAGAGTTTTGGAAAATGGACACAGCCCTGCATTTAAAGGAATTGTCTTTTCATGCTGGCTGATACCCTTGTAAACACACACACACACACACACACACACACACACCACACCACCTGACATCTCCATCTAACATTCCAGGATGGTGTCAGCCTTTCTGCTTCCTCCCTCATCCCATGTCTCCTAGAACTGCCATGAAGCTGACATGCAGCATGTGCTCGCTGCTGGGCATAGGTGGTCAGCCCATGGCTCCTTCCTGTACGCGTTGCTGGCAGGTCCCGTGCCCCACGGCAGCTCCTGCCATCAGTCACATCTACTCCTCAGCCGCATCTGTCAAGGGGCGCTGAGCAGGTGTGTCTGTGCTTCACTCAGGTCTCGTTAGTGGTTGTCAGTAAGCTGTGAATTCTTCCATAGAACCCTTAAATCCTTCCTCAATCCCCACAGCCCACGAGCAAGCCTCCTAAATCCAATCAGTTAACACAGCCCAGAAAGTGGATCCATTTGCAGGAAAGCTGTAAGCTTGCACCTAATCGTCCTTCCCTAGGGGACTGGTTAGAGCAACTGTAGGACTGCAGGAAGGAGGCCTCCGTGGACATGAAAACATCAAGGAGAACAGTATGTGTTGATGTGGAAATATGTCCGTGACATATATTGCTAAGTTTAAAAAACTTAGGCTCCAAACCAGCAGATGAATATGATTGCACTAGCTTTTGAAACGGTCGTGTTGGGTGAGTGTTTATACAGAGATGTCTGGGCCACCAAATATTCCCAGCAGTTACCGACAGAGTGACACCAGGAGGGTTCAATTTGAAAAATTGTCTTCTTTATTTTTTTAAATATTTTTTCAGTGGTTGAATTTTTGACATGGGTATGCATTGTCTTCCTAAGAAGAAAAAGGAAAAAAAAAACCCAGCTAGGCAATTTATAAGCTTCCATGGAGCATTTTTGGTAAATAAGAAGTGTGGGGTTTTCCAGGTAAATGGAATATGCAAACCATGGGTGCCGGGGCTGGGAGGAAGGGACAAGAGGGGACACTGCTTAGTTGCGTAGGGTTTCCTTTTGGGGTGGTGAAATGTTAGGGAACTAGAGAGGGCTGGTGCAAGTTGTGATTACACTGAACATTCTGCATTACTGAATGCCACTGAACTGGACACTTGGAGATGGTTAATGTCCTGTTATGTAAATTTTGCCTCAATAAAAAGTGCCAGATTCTCTGGTAAAACAAGTCACCTAATCAAGTTATCTGTGTGTCTTCTAGTTTTATATGTAATGATTTTCCTGATTTGGAGCACGCTAGTATGGATGCTCCAGAGGACTGGTGTGTCCTGAGGCTGGAAGCCGATTTCTCAGCCTGCTTTTGTGGAACCCAGAAGCACTGACTGCTAATGAATGGGATGCAGGGGAATAATTTCCAAGATTCCTTTAGGTTCACAAAAATAGCATATTCAGAAGAATGAAACCTCTCCATGTATAACATCTGATCATTTTCTTATAGTCACTGTCGCTCTGAATTTCTCCTTCACACAAAGTTCTAGTCTGACATCCACTGAAACCAGAACTTCTAGAACTTTCTTTTCAGTAAAACATTCTCTCTCTCTCTCTCTCTTCCACTCCTCTTCATTGCGTACAATATTTGAGATAACTTATAGGAAACCAGGGTTAAAAAGGCGTAAATCATCAATGCAAGAATACAACTACGGGAAAATATAAATTAGAGTTGAATATCAAGATTTAGAGAGGAAATACTTAGAACTCATCCTCTGAAGCTCTGAAATTACGCACAGCTGCTGTGGCAGGCCATGCATTGAACCCCCTGCTATATTTATATAGCGTGTTTACCTCTGGAGGACATTCACTCGTTTTACCCTCAAGAGTTTCCTGGGAGGTGGACAGAGGCTGAAGAGCTCTGCATGTGACAGACGGACACTGAAGGCCCTGCAGGCCCCGCCAGCCCTTACCAAAACCCTCCAAACTGACCAAGTCCTTTCTTCACCCACATACAGCAGACTCGCACGTGCCACTGCAACGGGTATGGCCCGTCTCTCACACACATGCACGCACACAGACACACACAATGGGGTCCTTACACACACGCAGACGACACACATCCAGACCAGACAAGCATGCATATTTTTATTTCAGTGAGTAGGAACAGGAGCACCGTTTCGGCCAGGACTCCACAGGGGCGATTTATGGACCTGGAGTGTCTGAGTGCATGTGTGCTGCTGGGTAGGGTAGGATGGGGCAGGAGCACACGGAGGGAGGCTGGAGGGTGCTGGAGAGAGGATGGGTGTGAAAATGGTCATCTTGATTTATACAGAACCACATTTACAGCCTTTCCATTGTGGAGCTTCACGTGAACATCATCTTCTTTTTTATCTCTTTCTTTTAGAATCCCATGTGTCTCCCTCCTCCCTCCTGTCTTTCCCTCTCCCTCCTCTCCCCTTCTCCCTCTCCGTCTCCCCCTGAGGAGGCCCAGCTGGAAGGAGACAGGGCTCCGAGTTCAGTCCGTGCAGACAGGACTAAAGTAAACATGCTGGTCATCGGGCAGGCAGTTAGCAGCATTTGGACAGATGATCAGTGCTGGGCTGGTGGAGGACCACACACGCAAAGCCCCCTCGGACCACACAGGCGTGTGCCTGCCCGCCCTGCCTACGCACACGCACATGCTTGGAGTCACACACAGGATGCCCTTCCCATGCCAGCGCGGCTCTTCTTTGCCATGGGACAGTTGGAGAGGTGTCATCTCAACACTCACAAGTTACAGGCCCATGCTCGCCTTGCCAGAGCCCCCACACTCAGCCAGATCCCCTTGAAGAAGCAAAGGGCCAGGGGCCTCCCAGTCACATGCTTTGTGGGTACCAGGGGTATGTCCCTTCACCCTTGAAGACCTCTGTCTCTCCATCCGTGGGGCTGGGGTGATCACAGTGGCTGCTGTGCAGGGGTGTGGATGGCTGCCTCCCGTGCCCTTCACTCCCTGTGTGGACTCCAGCCTTCTCATGATTTCACCTCAAACAAGCGGTCTGCACTCCTCCCAAGGCCTGGGGGTCAGGGCCCCAGCTCACATGCCTTGGCTCTGCACCACCTGGTCAACCGGGGCAGGCCCCTCCACTTCTCTGTGCCTCAGCTTCAGCAACTCTGGAGCAGAGAGAGCAACAGGCAACCTGGCAGATGGACTAAGGCAGGCCACTGGTGCCAGCCACAAATGCTGGATATGGATCCTGGCCCACAGATGCTGGCCACAGATGCCGGCCATGGATGCCAGTCACAAAATGCTGGCCACAAATGCCAGCCCACAGATGCTGGCCACAGATGCCAGCCACAAATGCTGGACATGGATAGTGGCCCACAGATGCTGGCCACCAATGCCAGCCACAAATGCTGGCCACAGATGCCAGTCACAAAATGCTGGCCACAAATGTCAGCCCACAGATGCTAGTCATGGAAGCCAGACACAAAATGCTGGCCAGAAATGCCAGCCCACAGATGCTGGCCACAGATGCCAGCCACAGCTGTTTATAGGCTGCCACTATTCTGTGCAAAGACAGCCTGGGCTCCCACCAGACAGTGACTCCCTTAGACCTTTTCCCATTGTACTTCCCTCAAAATCCGCACCCCTCCTAAGAGGCTGGGAGTTTATGTCCTGTCTGTCGTGTACCCTGAAAGAGTGACCAAGGGGGAAGGTCTCTGACGGAGGTGTGCCAATGGTTGTATCCTGCCCAGCATGTTAGAAGACACCCCCCCCCCAATAAAATGCTCCCCTCCGTTGGCACAGACGGGCAGGCAGCCACGGAAAGAGACTTAAGAGCTGGTTATTTCTCACTGTTCTGCTCCTCTTCTTAAACACTCCCCTAATCCAATTCCCGCCCCCAGATAGTCCATGTCTCTGAGAGGGCTCCCAGGTTCCAACATGTGCCTAATGAGAAGGGAGCCAAATAAAGCCCCTGCCTGCTGGCCAAGGTGGGGTGGTGGTGCTGTTGGCTGAAGGAAGGAAGCCCATCTTCCCAGACTCACTCTGCTTATCAGGGTGATGGGGGAACATGGGCTGGGTGAGGAAATTCCCGCCCGGGGGACGCCCCGAACAACGTTCCAGGATGGGCTCTATGGCCCCTGGCCGCCCACTGCACCATCTGCGAGGCATGTGACACTCCCAGCATGGCCAGTGGCTGACCAGGGCCATCTGTCTTCATTACGTGGGTTTGTTTGGGGGAGGTGAGCGCTGGGGGCTGTCATGGCTGAGGAAGGCTGATCTATTGGCAGAGGTGCTTTGAAGCCTCCTCAAGGTTGCAGCTCTGCAGACTACAGCACGCGGATGCAGTCCCAGGCACCTTCCTACACAACGGGGGATTTCTAGTCCTGGGGCTCCAGGGAGAACTCCTCCCTGGGGGAGTTGGGTGTGGACTCAGCCACTGCCCTCTGCTCACTTATGTCCTTCCACCTGGTTCATTTGTATTGAGCACCTACTATGAAAAGATACAATCCAGGCACTGAGGGCATAACCGTGGGGAGTCTCCTAATCTAGGGGGAGGAACGAAGTCTGAAAAAATCCCTGGATCCCCAGAGTGGGAGGAGAACACCAAGGACAACGAACCAGGATCGTGGGACAGACAGTGGGACTTCAGGGCCAGCGGTCAGGGCAGCCCTCTTTGGGGTCCCCATTTGAATTCAGATCTCAGAAACTCCTGAAGACATAGCATTACCTCAGAATCTGTGTGTCTGTCACTCTGAGTCAGCCTTCAAGCCCCAGCCTTTCTTGCCTCTGAGGCCTCTGCCTGGCACGCCAGCCTCAGTTTCCTTGTTTGCAAAATAGGCACGATAAATACACCTAACTCCTAGAGGTGCTTGGAGGGTTGAGTGAGATCAAGCATGCCCAGCATGTGGCCCATGGCGAGACCTGGGGAAATGCCAGCTGCAGTTACAATGACTGTGCGAGAATCTCCACATTTAATCTGTGGGTGAGGACACGCCAATGGGAGAGAAGCTCTGCTGTCTTGGGCAAAGAGGAAAGTCAGGACCCCTTTGTCCTGTTCCTTGGGATAGCATGACATTACTAGTGGATGATTCTAAGTGGAAGAAAGCCTTTCCTTGGGGTAGGGACCCTAGCATCATTTTCCTCTCGGTGCCTCCAAGAGTCACCAAGAGGAGCACAAACCCACAGTGATGTCCTGGAGAGAGGCTGCAGCTAGAGAAATTGGGAATCCACTGACACACGTTTAAGAAATGCCGGGTGATGACTGTTGTTTTAATCCCAGGGACTCCCCTCACTAGACTTAGAATCCTGGCTCGATCCCACATGAGGTTGAGATCAAGGCAAGTTACCCATCTCCCTGAAACTCGATGCAGTCATCTGTAAAAAGGGCCTAGTCGCCCTACACACAGGGGGCTTGCAAAGATTGAATTAAAAGAAGGGAAGCATGTGCCCGGCACGTGGTGGGCACGCTGTCAATCTGCTTTCTATTTTCCCTTTCCCTTTTCCCTTCCTTCCTTCTCCTGTGGCTCACCCCTCCTTTTTTCTTAAATCAGTAAAACACGTTGCAGAGGCACTCAAAAACTGCTAGATGTGACCAGCAAGGACACAGAAAGCAACGACTTCAAACTGAGGGTCACAGTTTGTCCCCTCTGTCTGCAGAAGCAGATTTGGGTTAGGATGGGAAGTCTGAAATACAAGCTCTGAACGTTGCATTTTACATCCAGTCTTGCGGGTGCCTGCGATCCATGCCCTCCCAAAGCCAGGCCCCTGAGCTGAGCGGCTTCAGAAAGTAGAGCCTCTCTGTCTTTGGTTTCAAGGAGCAGGGACCATTATCATCAACTGAACAATCGAGCACTTACTCCGTGCCAGCCCCTTGAGCTGTGCAGGCTCCAGTGCACGGATCCCTCCCATCAGAAGGACTCGGGGACCACCCACACCCCTCTTTCACTGCTGGAGAAACCAAGGCACAGAGAAGAAATGAAGCCCCATTCCAAGGGTAGGCTGCTGCCAAAATCCACCAGTCATCCCAGCCTGGAAGGTCCAGCATGGGACTTTTCCATTTCCCACCAGATGTTAGTTGAACAGAGTGAGCCGCGCCAGGCTGTAAAACAAATCCCAGCGTTCCCTGCAGCCGCGCAGGAATTATATTCGCCTGTCAGGGTCCAGTGCAAGCATAACACAGACCTCCTCTCCCCTCGCCCAGCGTGGAAGGCGTTTTGACCCCTGCTGAGAAACATGAAGGTCGTGACCCACTGGCTTCCCCATCTGCCCTTTCCTCACCAGGGGATATCTGACAACAGCCCTGTTATTTATGCAGCTTAATGCAATCCAGAGGCCATTGGTACATTGCAGAAAGAGGGAGAAAGGAGGGGTGCCTGGCTCCTCAGAAACCGGTTTCACTGGCTGTGTGTTGAGCCTGACATCCTACTGGTACGGGGAGGACAGGATGATGGCTTTCTGCAGCAGGGAGCCTCCCAGGTGGCTCTTGCTGGATGCAAACTTGAGCAAACCAACAAATATTTACCCAGGGTCTGCTGGGTTCAAGGCGTATTTTCACAGGGTAGCGTCGTTAGTAGGCACTCAGGGAACATTCCTGGATTAACTCTCTTCCGGGAGTTGTGCAGACTGGGCTG
The DNA here is from genome assembly GCF_006542625.1 of Nomascus leucogenys. Lineage (NCBI taxonomy): Eukaryota > Metazoa > Chordata > Mammalia > Primates > Hylobatidae > Nomascus > Nomascus leucogenys. The sequence goes on from NC_044382.1 coordinate 152,419,247, forward strand.
TACTGGCTCCCTGGAGCCGGCATTTCTGTGGGGGTGATGATGTCCAATCATTTGTAGCACACCACAATACTTTCAAGTAAGAGCTAAGAAACTGGCTCTTCCTGGGAGCAAAGTTAAGTTGCATTTTTTAAGGGAATTTTTTTTCTCTCCATAAATTTATCCTCTCTTATGACTCAACCAAGACACACAGAGTCACAATTACTGAACACAGAGATGCTACTTTGTTTTTCTACATTTTGTTGAAAGGACACAATGAACAGTCATGAATAGACCTCACCAGAGCATCACACAGACCTAGGTATGACTCCTGGCCTCACCACATACTAGGTCTGTGATTTGGGTAGGTTGGTTGACGTCCCCTCACTAGAAAAATGGGATCAGAATAGGACTTGGCCCTACACAGTGGGGGCCCATTAGAGATGAGGGTGAATATATCCCTTCATGGACTCTGCCCCGGAGCAGGCTTTATGGACTGGTGCCTGTCATCATCTTCATTCTCATCTCCAGTTGAAGGCCATGTGGCAACAGAGTTGAACACGCAGAAGACAGAGCCCAGTGGCCTGGGTTCAAATCCCAGCTCTGCCCTTTGTCAGCTGTGTGACTTAGGGTCAATTACTTAACCTCTCTGTGTGTCTTGGTTGGCTTCCTCACCTGCAGTACTGGGATAATAATGGTTGTGATGATCAAACTCATTAATAAATGCAAGGTCTGTCTTGCATTTACTGGCCAACTGGCTCATAGCTAGTTGGTCATTATTGCCATTACAGGGAGAAATGTTATTTTGGAATGCTTAATTTAAAATTACTTAAAAATATTTATTGCACAAAAAATAGGCCAGCAGACATGAATATAATAAAAAGAAAAAACTAAAAACTCCAATCTTATTTTAAGATATTTTTGTAATATGTTGATGTTTTTGTGGCTTTAACATCAGCTGTTCTTATAATCATTTTAGGGAGAATTTTTATTCTCAAGCCCTCGATTTAAAGTCATTTAAAAAAATTTATTGCACAAATAATAGTATGTAAAAACTACTGATAATTAAAAATATCAGTTCTAATAAATCTTGTTTTAAGGTGTTTTTGGAATTTGCAGAAGTTTTTGTATCTTTTGTCACAAAATAGCTTCTAGAGCTGTTCATTTGGACAAATACCAGCTTAGAAAATATGCTGCGTGTGGCTTGGGCGGGGCTGTCTTCTTTTGCGTGGGACACCTCCCACCCACGCCCTGGGCATCGTAGATGATTGGGTGTCCATCTGTGAGTCCATGCCAGTGTTGCGTGGACTCAGAAACTCAACATTACAGCATCAGTTCAGGATTTTGGTTTTCAGTGTCATGTTATTCTCAAGTTATTCCTCCTTCTCTCCTGGGATAGTGACGACCTGTAATCGTCACTTGCTCAGAATTGATCATTCACGAAATATTTAAATGAAAAGTGATTGCAAAACCTCAATTACTTTTGCACCGACCTAATCATTGGCTGCCGCGGGCTCTGTGGGACCACATCTACGAATGTATCGTTCATGGCCGTTGTTCCTTGTGGAGTGTGACCCTGTGCAGGCAGGGATTTGATCTTTGGTGAACGGCAACATCCTCTGTGCTAGGACAGAGCGGGGAATGTAGCAGGAGCTCAACAAATAATCGTGAATTTATGAATGAAGACTGAAATGAACCTTATGAATAGGGTACTTTCTGTGAGTTTTTTACAGAGTACTTTTTTGGCTAGAACATTTCTTAAGAGTTTTTTTTTTTAACTCGAAGTAATCTAGAATTTAATTTACTTAAAGTAATATATATGTATATTATTGTATACATATGTATACAGAATATATATGTATATATTAATATAAATGTAATAGGTATTGGGGCAACATTTTATATTTTTAAGTGAGTTTACATCCATGTTCATCTCCTTTAAAACCCCATGCGCTAAGTACAGCAAATAGGATTTTGTTTCCCCGACGTCCAGGCTGAGCGCAGCCAGATGGGATGACTTGACAAAGTCACAAACGCTGACAAATCCCGGTGGGGGAGTTGTGGCTTCCTCCAAAGGAAGGTGAGTCTGTGTTTGTCAATTGATCAGCAGTGGCCCTGAGTGAGGCCGTGAGGAAAGTAACTCTGTAGTTTTAATTCTGATGATTACTTCCTGAAAAAGGACCCTGAAATGGTGGGTCCAACCTCCTCCTTCCCTCTGTCTCTGCCAGTCACTCGGTCTCTGTCTGTGCTCCCCTCCAGCCGCCTGTCCCTCCCCCTCGATGGGGGCTTAGGGGCCCAGCTCACCACTCACGCTCCCACAACGTCCAGCGTCCATGCCTGCAGCCTGTTTCCTGGGAATTTCAGTCCTTGTGGAGCGAGAGGCCAGTCTCCTGCTCTGAGCCCAGGAGGGCACGTCCTCCGCCAGCTCTCAGCACTGGCTCTGCTTCCTGTTTACTTCTGCAAGTAGCTGGGATTGTGGGGTCTGCAGCCAGCCCTGTGGTCCGAAGCCAGCCAGGCTCAAGGGGTTATCATCCTATCAGCCGAGATAGGCTGGCGGGCTCTGCCATCCGTCAACTGTCTTCTGATGTAATTGAAAGTTCTCTGTCCTGGAATGTCATCTTATTAGGTGGATCAGGCCTTGACGTGTTAACTGGAGAGTTTCTGCAGGGCTCAGCTAGTTATTTTATTTTTTCAAAATTAAGAGGCATATAGTCTTTTAAAAATCTCATAACAAGTTCTTATGAAAATTTTCCAAAAAATCATCAGAGTGTAAAGAAAAAAGTAATGATCACCCAAAACCTTATCACTCCGAAATAATATGTTGGTAACGTTTCATTAAACCTCTGTCTATGCAAATTATATCCAGAGAGATTCATGTGTATGTTTCAAAACTGGAATCAGATTTCCCATGCTGTTGTTGACCTGCTTTTCTTTTTGATGCCACAATATGGCAGGGATGTGTCTCCATGTCAATAAATACAGATTTACATCATCTATAAATAGTTGTGTAGCATTCTCCAGGTGTGGCATTTAGACTTTTTCTTTTTTTTTTTTTTTTTGCTATGACATGTTATAAACAACACCACAATGAACATGTTTTGCACATTTGTGTAACTATTTCCTTGGGATCAATGCCTAGAGTTGGGGTAACTGGAGCATGGGGCATTCACACGTACAGTGACCATCTGAGCAAACTACAAGCAAGGAAGTGCCAATTTTCCTCACACAGACAATCTACACTGGGTCCCAGTTCTCAGCCCTGCATCATACCAAGTGCCCAATTCTTTCACTTAGCTACTTCCAGCAGTAGAAAGTAGCATCTCATTGTTGCTCTTTGGTCTTTAAAAAATTACATTGCACATGTTTATCAGGCATTTATGCACCTGTGAACTAGCTCAGCTACTTAAAATTAGATCCTCATGCTGCAAGAGCTGTAATGGTCAACAGATCCAACCCCACTCCCAAACCTCCATCCACCCACCATCCACATACTTGGATCGTCTCAACTGTTTCTCTTCAAAGAGCTGGCCTTGCCTCTGGTCTGTTTGAGCACTCCCATCCACGGGAGCTCATCGCTGCCTGAGACGGTCCACTGTGTTCCCAGCTCTAATTTATTAACCTATAAAAGCCAGTACATATGGAATAACCATGCTGGGCCAGGAACGACGGGAAGCCCTTTGCTGAAGAGTGTCTCCAGCCTGAAACAGTGCTGAAAACATGTATCACTATTTCCTTCTTTGTTCCATCAGGGTCACAAGATGCAGAGAGGTTAAGTAACTTGCCAAGGGTCACACAGCTCTAAAGGAGCAGAACAAATAATTGAATGTGAAGAAACCGTGTACCACTTGAAAGGCTCACAGAGGAAACTTCAAGCTGGTGAGAGATCTAACAAAAATAAAATAATTTCTCAAACTACAGATTTCCTTAAAGACTCCCTGTTCTTCAGGCACTTTATCTTCAGCTGCCCAAGGATGCAGAACAAATGTCAGACACCCATGGGGTCTGGGCTTTGTATGAGACCTGTGCTAGTCTCTGCAGCTACCAGAAAGCAAGAAGGCCTGGCCTCAGAGACGTTCCAGTAGGCTCGGGTGTCACCGGCCCATGTGCTTATGGCTCACAGATTACCAGGCCAAGAAAAAAAGCAAGCCTACCTTAATTGATAGAGGCCTCAGATTAGTTCAAAGCACTCGCCTCTATTTTTTCCCATTGGGGCTGGTTTCAGAGATTAGATTTTCTAGGTGCAGAAATGCCCTTAGGCAAATCAGAGGCCCAATTTGCAATGACCCCGCTTGGCCCTCCTATCCTGCCACCTGAAAACATCATTCTTGGGGTGTCCTGTCCTCAGGTCTCTTGAAGAAAGGCTCTGGCACCAGTCATTCACACTTTAGCATAAATCAGCCCAACGATTTAAATGGTTGGACTCCATGATGAACACACGAATTTTTTTAAGTGGGCTCATTTATTCATGAGATGGATGTCTATGATTTGGATAGGAGGCTTCTCAGCTTCCCCAAAATTAATCCTTAAATTTCATCTCAACCTCCCTTTCTGTACAACTTACGTTTCTTGAGCACCGATCTGTCCTTTGGACAAACAGGTAACAAGTTATGGGCTGCTTCTCACCTGAGGAAGGTTAGGCCACAGAAATGAAATCAGTTAAGTTTCAAAGCAAAACATACAAAACTCAACCAAAAGAAAAAAAAGTGGGTGGGGGGGCACAACGATGCCTTTGAATGTAAAGAACCTGCCCCTATGGTCTGAATCTTTTGATCATGAGTCCAGCGTGCAAGGGAGGATGAAGGTGCTGCATGGGTTTCCTCTGGGGTTGGGGACTGCTGGCTGGGAGCCACCATGGCTTGCAAACTAAATTTAAAAGCTTGCATCCCAAGACCCTTGAGCAAAGGTTACTCGAGGTCTATTCCGGGTTCAGGCGGAAAAAAGAAGCTTGACTTGGCAAGGAAATGCCTTGTGAAGAGACGCTTGGCTGACCAGGGGCATGGAGGAAAGCTGGGACTCGCTGCGTTCTCTTTTGGCATTTACAGCCCTGAAAAATGATTGCAGCTTCCTCTGGCCGCAGAGCTGGAGCCTGAAGAGGTGACCTTTAAGGGGAGTCTGTTTACTGCAGCGGCAGGCCCAGGGCACTTGCGTGAGCTCCACGAAGTCTGCGCCGGGCCTTGGCACTGACCCTGCGGGGCCTGCAACCCAAACTCGCCGGTTTCTGGGAGCTGGTGAGGGGCTGCGCTGGGGCTGGGGCGAGGGCCCAGCGACCAGGGGAGCCTCCATGCTGGGCCCCCCGGGCAGGGAGCGTGGGGTCGGGCGGGCTTACTGCTTGCTCCCGGGAACATCCTGCAGGGCAGGTCCGCCTGACCGGCCGCCCCATCCTCGGACGCTGAAAACTGTCGTGCAGCCAACTTCAGCCTCTCTTGGCTCTGCAGACAAAACAAGAGGCGATTCTCCTGGGTAGGGTGCTCCTCTCTCCTTGTGGGCCCTGCCACAAATCGGATTCGAATCTCTATCCCCCGGACTTTCACACCGAGTTAGACAGAGGAGAAAATGGGGATAAAAGTTAAACTGAGAAGCATTCAGAACTCACCCTATAACTGTCTGAAACGAAACCATCCACATATTTTACGGCAGACAAGGAAACTATAATCCGATTTCTCCACTTGGATCTTAAATGTGAAATAAATAAGCACATGTAACGGTATCTGCTATTTTTCAAGAGCAAGAATAAAACTTGAAGACTTGGATTTAACTTTTTAAAGATGGGTTTGAAACCTTTCTTACTGAAAACAGGACCACTATTCATTTTCTCTTTGTACCCTCATTCAATGCTCTTTTCTTTTAGAGAGACTGTTTTTTTAGAATTCTTTGGTTTCTGTTAGGAAAGTAATACACTTTCTCTGGGGAAAATGTAGGAGAGAATAAAAAGAAAAATAACAGTGACATGAAATTTCACCACTCAGAATTAACGTTGGTTAACATTGCAGTAGATTTCAACCTCTTTTAAAATATATATATGTGTGTGTGTATATGTATATATATGTGTATATATGCATATATATATATGTATAGGTCTCTGTGTATTTGTGTGTATAAATAAGTGTATATAGGTGTGTACATGTGTATATGTGGGTGTGTACATATGTGTATGTGTGTGCAGATATGTTTGTGTGTATGTACGTACGTGTGTATGCATGTGTATATGTGGGTGTGTGTATATGTATATGTGGGGAGTGTATGTGTGTTAATGTGTATATGTGTAAATTTGTGTGTGTATGTAGATATGTGTGTGTGGATATGTGTGTGTGTGTCTGTGTGTTTTCTACAATGCATCCTTTACAAAACCAGTATCAGGAATTTATATTGTGCTGTTCTCACCTGTCAATGTATCATAAATACTTTGCCAAGTCATTAAAGTTTCCTTATAAACATTATTTTGATGATTGCCTAATACACCGACCTATGGATGTGCCATAATTTCCTCCACTATTCCCCTATTATAAAAAATGTTTTAAAGGTACAAACTTCCTTTCCCAGTGGGGGAAAATAGAATAGCTGGTCTGATCTGGAATGGTTATTTGTGATTTCCTGAAGTTAGGTCAAAAAACATTAGACATTTTTTGTTAACCCAAGTACCTACTTCCTGGCGGATTCCAAATATTGACCTGATGGAGACCAGGGGAGGGGAGCACCCAGACCTTTGCCTTGGGAGAAGGGAGGCGGGCCCGGAGCTGACTCTAGGACAATGTCCCTGTGTGAAGGTGGCAAGCCAGGTCACCCCTCACGGGAGGAGGGAATTGGGGCCCCCGTTCTTAGGTGTTTATGAATCATGAGCTCCACTGAGAACAAGATGACAGGAAGCCATGGAGCCTGTCTAGAAGAGTCTGTTCCCAGAGTCCACATAAAATTTCAGGGTTTCTCAACCCTTAACCCCTTATGGAGGCCTTTTGGGATCCCCAGGACCCAGGGTTTAATTACTGGGGACCCCCTGTGACCAGCTCCAAAAGCATCCCTGGATTCCTTTAGTCCATAACTCTGGGAAGATCATAAAACACTTTTTTTTTTTTTGAGCACTGAATGTTAACATTTAACAGAGAAAACTTTTGTTTTTGCAGAAGTTGAGAAACTATAAAATTCTTCCTGAAACCTAAGACTTTGAGCATATCACAAAGGCAAGAGTTACAAAAAAGTGAAACTTTTAGGTAATTTTATGAGTTTTGCAAATCTGCCACAAGCGTATGTTTAGCACCCTCAGAAGAATTCCAAAAGGAGTATTGCTTCAGTCTGTCAAGAACTAAAATAGTTACACATGTTTATTCCATGTGGTTTGATGTATTATAAGCTATTTGATGGAATTAGGGATGACATGGTTCCTTTTTCTCTCCATAAAAACATTAGTGCAGCATGTCCTCTGATACTTGTGGTCTTGAGCTGTTAATTTGTTTCTTCATTCCTTTCGAATGTAATGTTGCATTTTAGTGTTCAGGCTCCGTGGGTGGCACACTGGCTCACCACAGACTTGTGTGTGACATTGGAAAATTTACCAAGCTCCCCAAAGCCTCAGTTTCTTCATCTATACAATGGGGCACCTGCCTCATGGAACTCTTGTGAACATTAAAGGAAATAAGACATGTAAACCCCTTAGCACATGGGCTGGCTTTCGAAGAACATTCTGCCTTAATTAGGATTATTTGTTAGTTCTCAGTGGAACATCTAGAGATGCAAACAGAAGGTTGAAACAGTGCCTGAAGCCTTCAGGAAGAATGGGTGAAGTAAATAATGACCGCATTTGCATTACTAAAAGTTTGGGGCTAATTATGCTATAATTTCCTATTATACATTGAATGAGTTGTCCAGAAAAGAGAGAGAAAGAAAGAAAAAGAAAAAACAAGAAACCACCCACATTCACATATATGAGACAGCTGAAAAATTGGGGGGTGTAAACTTTCTCAAGATGGGTTTCACAAAGCACTAGTCCCATTAGATGCCCCTTGAAGGGATGTCAGGGAGTTTCTCTGGAGAGATCAGTTTGGGAATGTTGCTCAGTCTTCCCTCATCTTGGAGAGTCTTTGTGCATCTTAGCATAGTAAAGGCTCTGAGAAGTCCTGCAGTGAAGAAACTGACGGGGCTTTGTTAAATCCAGTTTGGGAAAAGGATTCCTACTTTGGAAAAGGCTGAACTTGAGAATGATCTGAAACATCCCCTTCAAATCACAGATGGAGATGAGGCTCAAGGGACACACTTATAAGTATCACCATGTGGCCACACAATCTGTGACACAGTGCCAGGTAGCAGAGGCCTCACAGTCAGTGTCGGACGAGTCTTTGAGATTGCTCAACAGTTTTGTTGAGAAGTAATTCACATATCATAAAATCCACCCATTAAAAAATTCACAATTTGATGGTTTTAGTACATTCCCAGAGTTGCACAACCCATCACCACAATCAATTTTAGAACATTTTATCACTTCCAAAGGAAGCCAGTACTCACTAATAGTCACTCCTCCACTCCTCCCTCCACAACCCCTGGCAACCACTCATCTACTTTCTATCTCTAAGGATTTCCCTGTTCTATGGACATTTCGTAGAAATGGAATCACACACCCTGTGGTCTTTTTGTGTCTGGCCTGTTTCACCGAGCGCCATATTTCCAGGGTTCATCCTGCCACAGCATGTATCAGCCCTTCATTCCTTTTTTATGGTTGCATAATACTCCATTATAAGGAGAGACTGCCTTTTATCTACGTATCAATCAGTGGGCATTTGGATTGTCTCCATCGCTTGGCTATTATGAGTAAGGCTGCTGTGAACATTTGTGCCCGTGTTTTTGTATGGACATGTGTCTTCATTTCTCTTTCGTAAATACCTAGGCGTAAAATTGCTGAGTCATAGGGTCACTCTAGGTTTAACATTTTGAATAACTGCCCAAATGTTTCCCAAAGAGTCTGTACCATTTTATAACCTTACCAGCAATGTATGAGGGTTGCAAATTTTGAGTTTGCTTTCGATCAAATACCTGGCACAAAGCAGTATACTTGTTGATTAATCCAAACTATTTAAAAAATTCTCATACTTAAATGACAATTGCCTAGTGTCAGGGAGTGTACTAAACACTCTGTGTATCATAACTCACTTAATCTTCACAACAACCCTAACAGGTAACCGTATTGTCCTCCCCTCCAGGCAGATGGGGAAACAGAGGCCCAGAGAGGTTCAACAGCTCATCCCGGGTGATGTGGCTTGTGAGCAGTGGATGGAGGGATCAAACCCAGAAGTTCAGCTCCACAGCCCAAGCCCTCAGGAGCTCTGCTGGAATCCTAATGTGTTCTAGCTTTTCTCTTCTAAACTCTTAAAAAAAAAAAAAACTATTGACAAACACTTATAAAATTCAAAACAAGTAACTCCTCCCCTGGAATGCAGGAAGCTAGAGGACTGGGTAGAATATGCTGATTATGAGAGTTGGATAAAGTGTGATGGATTTACACAATTCACACCTTCTTTGGGGAAAGATATTCAAATCAACTCATCCGTGAGGCACAGGCAGAACTCACTCAGGCTGATGGTTGCTTCTCCATCTTCAGGCTCCTCTAGAAATGGATGGAAGGTGCTGTCTAGCAGCGAGCAGCAGCATGGGGGCTCGAGCCCTCAAACCCCCTGGTCAGACTCTGCAGGTCAACCCTGGCCCTGCCCTTTCTGTGCTGTGCTGCGCAACCTCTGTGAGCTCCCAAGCCCATTTCCTTCCCTCCAGACCGGGCCGGTGGTACCCCCTGCCTAAGGTTGTGCTGAGATGATGGTGACCTAATCAACGCAAATGGATCATGGTCCCTGCCCAGCAGAGTAACCACCCCCTGTGTAGTTGCAACCCTTGTTATTCAAATGCGCTCCAGTCTTGAACCCTAGGTCTAGGGAGAGGCCTGACCATGCACGCACTCTACCAAGAGGCCCGTCCCCATGTGGGAAATGTTTTTAAAAATTTGGAGCTGGGTGCGGTGGCTCCCTCTGTAATGCAAGCACTTTGAGAGGCTAAGGCAGGAGGATCTCTTGAGCTCAGGAGTTTAAGACCAGCCTGGGCAACACAGCAAGACCTCATCTCTGTAAAAAATTTAAAATTAGTTGGCATGGTGGCGCACAACTGTAGTCCCATCTACTCAGGAGGCTGAGGTGACAGGATCATTTGTGCTCGGGGAATCGAGGCTGCAGCGAACCGTGATCAGACCACTGCACTCTGGCCTGGGCAACAGAGCAAGGGCTGGTCTCAAAAAAAAAAAAAAAAAAAAAAAGTGGTGCTAAGGAAACTTGCGTTTCTGTAAGTGTATGAATTTTTTTCCTTTTAGTAAAATTGAAAATTATGCAATAATAATTTCTCCCTTCCCTGGGCCGCAGGGAACCCAGAACAAATGTTATTACTGTCATGGTGCTGTGTAGTCAAAGACCACTGGGGTTTGACAGCAGAAATGAAGAACACGGAAGAGGAGAGGTTGGAGTATTTCTGGAGCATTTACTATGGACCAGGCCTTGTGCCAGTTCTGCCCTTTTACATGGCCCTCTCCTCAGTCCCCAGAGCAGCTCTATAGAGCGCTTAGTGTTCCTCTTTTAGCAGTGAGTACCCCAGCCCTCAAGCGGTCCCTGCTGAGAGCAACTGGTCCTGTCCTCCAACTTTAATTCTTCTAATGAGTACCCCCTCGCTGGGGTGAGACACAGGCACTGCGGACCCAGGGACATCCCTTTTAGCAACTTGGGGTTCCGTTTAAGGCAGAGAGCACAACAAGGAAGAGGGGCATAGGAGGGCTCCCATTACCCTCACTTCTACCCAAGTGACCTTGGCCAAGCCACTTGTCCTGGGCATGGGCATGCATCTGCTAAGTGGGCAGTGGATGTTGCTTGCTCTGGACACCCAAGAGTTTCAGAGCATGGGATGAATGGGCCAATGCTTTCCCAGCACTTGGCATTCTCCTGCGTTCCCTGGGTGTCCACCATTAATTCGCTGGCAGTTTGGTTCATGGCACAATGTCTAACCTGGTGGGTACAAAGTTGAAAAGGGCAACGTGAAGAAGCAGACAGAGGCTGGGCTCCTTGTCTTATTGTCCCCCAGCTGTGTGTCCAGGGCTCCACTTTCCTCGTCTGTAAAAAGGGCATATAATGATACCTGCCCACTAGGTGTTGGGTCCATGCCATGAGATGATGCCCTTAGAACACTTCCCCATGCCTGGCATGTGGCAAACTTGCACCAGCCAGTACCAGCCAGCTTGTCATGATCATGTGTTTGAAGCCTGTTCCGAATCATAGTGTCATGGGAACGTGAAAGACCATTATCATTTGTATTCAATGCAGACAGAGCAGTGATGATAAACCTAAGCTTGGGTGTTACCCCTGAAGTAATTGGAGACCAAAGTGTGGGATTTGCTTTGAGGTCATCAAAGAGCGAATGCATTTACAAACTAGCAGGCTGAAGTTAACATAAACTTTGGAAATCATGAGGAAATTAAGGATATCACTTTAAATTAACTATCTTAAGTAGACAAGTACTCTAAATGTGATAAGACAGCTATGGCACATTAAGTCGATGCCAATTGGTAATTAAAAGTGGATTTTTTTCGGGCTTAGCTGCCCAGGAGGAGAGATCAATGTCTTCATACAGGAGCTGCTGGTCCTCAGGAGGTATGGTTTTAATAGCCTCGGGCCCCACTTGCCCTCCACTTGGCAATGATAATAATTTGTTCTTGTTATGAAATAGTATTCCTTTCCTGCAAATGCAGTGTGCACAGGAGTTCCAATGTGACAGGTGTTGCAAGCCCTGAGTATGACCTGATATGGTGACGATTTCATGGAATTCTGGAATCCCAGAGCTGGAAGGGATGGAAGTCACATCAAGCCCCACTTCTTCACTTCACAAATGTCACCAAGGGTTTGTAGAGTTGTTCATGGGCCTAGAAGCACCTAGCTGTAAACTTCTGGGAGGTTCCAGGAAACATTGAATGGAAGTGTTTCCAGGTAGCTGGATGTCCAGTTTTGCTCTTCCCTCCTTCCTTCCCTCCCTTTCTCCCTTCTTCCTCTTTTCTTCTTCTTCTCTTCTTCCTTCTCTTTCTCCTCCTCCTCCTCCTCTTCCTTCATCTTCCTGGTCCTTCCTCTTCCTCCTGTTTCTCCCCATTCTTCCTTTCCATCCTCTTCTTCCTTCTTCTCCTTTTTTCTCCTCTCCCTCCTCCTCTCCTCCTAAGCATCCCAACCCACTTACGGTGAATCCCCTACTGCCCATATGCAACCTCAGTCTTCTAGCTGAGTCAGCTTGCCCAGCCTTCCTGGGACATCTGGTACCTGTTCTAACCTGGCATTCCTTGTGGCTGAACCTCTGGAAGCACTTGGGGAGGGTAGCAGCATGCGTGGGCCTCAGGGTAGACATCCAGAGCCATGTCCTTGGTTTTCCTATCAGATGATGGTTTTACCTTCAACCAGTTGAAAGTTACTTACCTTTTGACTCCACTTTACCTGTCTGCAAAGATGACCAAGTGTAAGAGGTGGCTTTATCTTTGTTTGTCTCCTCCAAGAAGACTCCAAAAGAGTCCTAATATACAAAAAACATCCTCACGCCCTACTGAGCCCCTGTTCTGGGAGCTGGCCACAGGACCCTCTGATGTGAGGGGTTTTAGCCACCTCTAGTCTGCCTCGGGTGATGCCACTGGGCACCCACTGGACACCTGGACACTGGGTTCTCTTCTCAGGCCCAGGGCTCTCGGGTAGGGAACCAGTGCCCTGGATCCCCAAAAGTTGTGTGGGTGAATCCAGGAGTAGCTGGGATTACAGGTGCCCGCCACCGCACCCGGCTAATTTTTGTATTTTTAGTAGAGACGGGATTTCACCATGTTGGCCAGGATGATCTCGATCTCTTGACCTCGTGATCTGCCTGCCTCAGCCTCACAAAGCGTTGGGATTACAGGCGTGAGCCACGGTGCCCAGCCTCCATCTCTTTTTTGTCCCTTGTCTTTCCTTTCCTCTTCCCCACCCTGCTTTCTCCCTCCCCGCACCTATCCGTCTCCCTGAGCCTCTCTCCCGTCTCTCTGACAGTCTGTCCTACCCTCTGATACCATGCATCAAACTTCAGACCTAGGGTCCCCTGCCTTCTTCAACACACTCTATCCTGGCCGCCAGCATATGAGTCCCTGGAGCCCCACGGCTGCCTATAGTAATACAGGAGGCTTCATGTGGAAATGAGTGAAGTTTGGACAGCTCTCGCCTTGGCTCTGGCCAACTCCATCCAGTCCAAAAATGCACAAACCACTTACTCACAGGAGAATAATACATTACAGAAAAAAGAAATAAACTCATGTGTCTCTGTTAACACTGGACTTTCTTTTTCTTTTTCTTTTTTTTTTTTTGAGATGGAGTTTCACTCTTGTTGCCCAGGCTGGAGTGCAATGGCACAATCTTGGCTCACCAAAACCTCTGCCTCCCAGGTTCAAGCAATCCTCCAGCCTCAGCCTCCTGAGTAGCTGGGATTACAGGCATGCACCACCACATGCGGCTAATTTTTGTATTTTTAGTAGAGACGGGGTTTCTCCATGTTGGTCAGGCTGGTCTTGAACTCTCGACCTCAGGTGATCCACCCACCTCAGCATCCCAAAGTGCTGGGATTACAGGCGTGAGCCACCGCACCCAGCCAACACTGGACTTTCTTCTAGCAAAATGTGTCTCCTGCGTCAACCAAGGGATGCATTTTGCACTTGCAGCTGAAGCTCAGATATGTGGACTTTTTGTGTTTAGTGTTCAGAGGAGAAGTCAACTCAGGAAAATTCTAAAGAAAAAGCTAACATTTCTGGAGCCTCTCCTTGCCATGCACAAGCGTGCGGGGTCTAACAGTGAAGGTGTCTCGAGAGCATGACCCCTTGGCAGCTGGTGGCACAAACTTTTTTTTTTTTTTTTTTTTTGAGACGGAGTTTCACTCTTGTTGCCCAGGCTGGAGTGCAATGGTGCAATCATCTCGGCTCACTGCAACCTCTGCCTGCTGGGTTCAAGCAATTCTCCTGCCTCAGCCTCCTGAGTAGCTGGGACTACAAGCGTGCGCCACCATGGCCGGCTAAATTTTTGTATTTTTTGTAGAGATGGGGTTTCACCAGGCTGGCCAGGCTGGTCTCGAACTCCTGACCTCGGGATCCGCCTGATGGCAGAATCTTTGGGGATTGCATTAAGTGCCTAGACTCACAACACCAGCTCCCACAACGTGGCATAAAGATAAAACAAAACAAAACAAAAAACGAAAGCTAGGTTGAGCAAGAAACTACAAACAGTATAATCTAATTTTTTAAGTGACAAATGCACAGCGAAAGCCTCTTGGAAGGAGGAAAGCATTGATTCCTGACCACCCGTAGGAGCCTCTGAGCACTGTTTATCTTGTTATCTTGGGGTCTTCCTGTTGTATCTATCGTAGGAACTGTTTACTTTCACAGCAGTGGGTACTATTATTAGCATCTTGTTTGAAATGAGAAAACTAAGGCAGAGAGAGATTAAATGACCTGGACTCCTGTGGTTAACTCCAAAATCTACGTGCTTAGCCCTGCCCTAGATCAGATGACAGGCGCTATCTGCTAAGATAAGTTGTTGTCCCTGGCGGTTGGGATTACAGATGGTGTTTTTTCCCTGTTTCTTTTTGCATATATGTACTCTTTTTTTTTTTTTACGGTGAGCATACACCAACAGAATAATAAGCAAAGAAACAATAAAACGATCTAAGCAGTGAGGGCAAGTGAAGGCTCCTTGGCCAGCATTATCCACAGTGCCGTCACACTGGTAAAAATTACTGTGATGCAAGGTCAGGAGATGGAGACCGTCTTGGCCAACATGGTGAAACCTCGTCTGTACTAAAAATACAAAAATTAGCTAGGTGTGGTGGCAGACACCTATAATCCCAGCTACTTGGGAGGCTGAGGCAGGAGAATCACTTGAACCTGGGAGGCAGAGTTTGCAGTGAGCAGAGATCATGTCACTGCACTGCAGCCTGGGCGACAGAGCGAGACTCTGTCTAAAAAAAAAAAATTAAAAAAAAAAATTTCTGTGATAGTTCAGCTCCACCCACCCGGCTTTCAGGGTGTGGACATGGGCCATGGAGCCCCCTGGCCTGTGAGGAGAGAGGCTGCCTTGACCCCTCTTTATCTGGGGCTGTTGAAACTGCACCTGGATTCTGTGTACAGCTCTTAGCTGAACATCCCTGGAGATGTCAACAAATAGGGCGTTGTTTAGAGAATTGCAGCAGGAATGATTAAGGAAAGAGCGGAACGGATTTGTCAGGAAGGCTTTATGAAAGCTAAACACGAGGCTTGCGGTGATGACAACGGTCTGCAAGTAGGAGAGGGGTTGGGCACCGGAGCACTGCTGCGCTCGCATGGAGAAGACCCCAGGGAAGCTCGCGGGACAGACCAGCAGCTTCCTGGCTGTGGAGCAAGGGAAGTGTGCTTGGAATGGGCTGGCATTGGGATTGTGGAAGAACCGTTCCCACCAGCCATCGCAGGCATCACCGGGTTTTGCTGGGCATCACTGAACATGACTGGACAGCACTGGGCAACTCTGGGCATCACTGGGCATCACTGAACATCACTGGACAACACTGGGCAACTCTGGGCATCACTGGGCATCACTGAACAACACTGGGCATCTTTGGGTATCACTGCACTTTACTAGATATCACTGGGCCTCACTAGATACCACTGGGCTCTACCGGGCATCACTGGATATTTCTGGGTATCATTGGGCATCATGCACATCACTGGGTGTTACTGGGCATCACTGGACATCATTGGGCTTTCCTGGGCATCTGGATATCTCTGGACATCTCTGTGTATCACTGGACATCTCCATCACCTGGCATCACTGGGCACCACTACATATCACTGGGTTTTACTGGGCACCACTGGATGTCGCTGGGTATCACTGGTGATCACTAGACATCGCTGGGCTTTAGTGGGCATCTGGCTATCTCTGGGTACCACTGGGCATCACTAGGGCATCACTGGGCATCACTGGGTGTCACTGGGCATCCCCAGGCATCACTGTATATCATGGGGCTTTACTGGACATCTGGGTATCATTGGGTTTTACTGGGCATCACTGGGCTTCACTGGGCATCTGGTTATCTCTGGGCATCACTGAGCATCACTGGACCTTGCGTCATTGACAGGTGCATCAAAGCTGTGAGAAGCTGGAGACCTGCCCAGGAGGAGGAATCCTCTGACCCGGCTTTGACTTTTCAGTACAGCTGGTCATTGATGCTTACAGTGAGGAGACGTGGACAGGGGCAGGCGACTGCAAGGGGTGGTGACGGAAAAGGGGTTAGGAGCGTCGTCTTGGGCTGACAATGTCCCCGGGCCTTCTCCATAGAGATGAGTTGGTTGAGAGGGAGGGGCCCATCCAGCAGAGACCATGAATCTGTCTGGTTGTCGCCTGGGCTGGAGTATAGCGGCACCATCTCGGCTCACTGCAACCTCTATCTCCCAAGTTCAAGGAGTTCTTGTGCCTCAGCCTCTGAGTAGCTGGGATTGTGCGTCCAGCTTTTTATTTATTTTTTATTTTTTTTTATAGTACAGATGGGGTTTCACTATGTTGGTCAGTCTGGTCTTGAACTAGCCTCAAGTGATCCACCCGCCTCAGCCTCCCAAAATACTAGAATTGCAGGCTTGAGCCACTGTGCCGGGCCATCTTGTCTCTTGAATAAATGACAGAGCATGACTGGGCCCCTCTTTGCTCAGGCTGGCCTGGCATCAGGATCATATCACCGTTTGGGGAGCAATTTCTATGATTATTTCCTTCCTTCATTTTACTGCATTTAGTCAACCTTCAACCTGTTTTTGCCCAATGGAAACTCTCGTCTGCTTTCTACTTTCTTGGTATAGCTCTTTAGTAGAGAAAAATTAAGGGTTTATAAATGTCATTGCTTGTTTTCTTGTGACATAGTTCTCTAAATTGAAAAAAAAAAATGCAGAAGCAGGAGTGCCCAGCCCTCCGGGACGATTTAGAATTGATCTATCTGTTAATTCCATCATTTTGATGGCTCTTTCTTTGCTTTTAAATATATTTAAGTTTTATATCCCATCTGGTGCCAAGAATAAGTTTGCACATCCTTTAAAACAAAGCAGAATAGAAATCAGGATAATTGGAAAGTTCTACCAGACCCAAAGCCAGTGACAAGGCAGAAAGGAGCAATGACTCTGGGCTTCCTGGGCACCGGCATTAATCATTAAGCAAGAGCCACTGGGCAAATGCTGGGCACTGGATGGAGAAAGTACAGCTATAAAATAAACAAGCAAACATGTCTCTTCCTGGTGAGACACTTAAAATCCAGAGTGGGAAGGAGATGCATTTAAAAATAAATCTGTTGGAAGGGCTGGGTAACGCTACCTATCTAATTCTAGGAGAGAACAGAGAAGGGAATTCATGACTTCAGCCCTTAATGAAATTAATGAAATTTAACTTTGAGCTTTCTGGCAGCACAAGGAAAAGATGAAATGGGTTGGGTTATATAATTCTCATTGCTCAAAGAAAATGACTGGACTTTATTGTATTAACTGATTGGTTCACTAAATTAATCCAGTACTCCGACTGCAAAAAAAAAAAAAAGGACTTTCTCATAGTGATTTTGAGAGTTTTCCATAATAAATAAGTGAAAAAAGTAAGTTGAAGAACAATGTGTAAGGTAATCCCCTCCTTGAAAGCACAAAATAAAAAGTTTTGAGCACCTGGAGAACAATTCCGAATGGCGCTCCCCAGCCTGCCACCAGCAGCGCTCCCTGCAGAGCGTGGCTTCGAGGAGGAGGCCTGGATCTTTTCCTTGTATTCATCTCTACTGGTCAATTTGTTCAAACAGATATCTCCTCTGTTCCTAATTAGAAAAACAGAAATCAAAAAGGGGAAATACACCTGCAAACCGTATATACGAAGGGAAGAAAGCTTCCCGAGACATTTCTCAGGGTGGAGGCGGGTTAGGCCTTGGTGAGCCACCCGGAGAAGGGCTTCAGGCTTCCCATGGCCAAGTGCAAAGGGCAGGGCCCTTCTGCTGCATGAGATGCTGGAAAAGGCTGCAAAGGAGGAGGCTGCCCTTCGCTCCCCTAAGCCAGCCCTGCTCCTGAGGGTAGGCACTGGTGTCCTGAGCACAGCAGGCCCACTTTAAGACGGTTTCTTTCTTTTTTTTTTTTTTTAATGAAAAAAACAAAAACAAACCAAGAGGTGAGTGGCAGAGACACCGAGTGCTCACTGCTGGTCTCCTCTCACCTCTGCCTGGGAGGATCAGGTCCCCTTTCTCCATCCCGGAGCCTAGAGGCTTAGATCAGGATCTGGAGCTGCGGGTCACGCACAGTGCCAGAGGTTTAGCTTGACAACAATTAGGGAGGCTTTCCTGCGATAAACTGCTCAATCTTCCCTGGAATCTGCACTCTCTCAGCTTTATGGCTGCCCATGCTGGAGCTTTGCAGACTGAACCATGTCAGAGGTCACTCTGGGCAGAGACGTGGATGGATCCATCCCTATCAGATGTCCCCAGTGGCCCCAGCAGGACAGAGCCAGTGGGATCATCTGTGACCTCACATGGAGACACGGATGTCCAGCCGGCTGCCTGGGCTTGATAGGGCTGTAGGCAGATTACTTCCTGGGCCTCCATCTCCTCATCAATAAAAGGGACAATCATTTCTGCCCGGGGGGGGGTTGGGGTGGGGCAGCCACGATGTGAGAAAGCAAGTTAAACTGTTAGGTAAAAACATAATGTGCTAAATACAAACAGTTGAGAGCTTAAATACTGCATCAGGCAAATCTAAATTATTACAATCTGAATCCTGCCACTATCTGGGCGACCTGAGGCTCTTCCTTCAACTAACGGCTGAACATCAGTTCCCTCACTTGTAAAATGGACAGAAATAACTACCCTCACCTCAGAGCACATGCCAGGCATTCGTGCACATTCTCCAAGCACCCTATCTACAACTGTGGCTCTTGCCCCTCCTCCATTTACTTCTCTCTTCTCCAAGCATTACCATCCAGCCTCATTGTATTTATCTCTTTATCATCTTCTCCTGTCCATCCATCCCCGCAATGAAAGTTCCACAAGGACAGGGAATTTTGTCTGTTTTATCTTCTACTGTATCTCCAGTGCCTAGTGCACTGTCCAACCCACAGTAGATGCACAATAAATGGGAAATAAAAGATTAGCTAGTTTGTTGTTACATCGTATTATAGTGTATGTACAAGGTAATTATTAAATCAACTTGCAACAAATATTGTGTATTTTATGCATTTTATTTTGAAAGTTCTGTATTCTAAAGAACTCTTTTTCTGGAGACTTTACACGTTTGGGTGTAAAGTTCTAATCCAGAAGCAGGAAAAGGGTGAGAAAAGGGTGGTTGCTGTAGTATCTTTTAAATGGTTACATTCACATGCATGAGAAAATTTTAAATCCGACTCCCGCTGTGGTCACCCTCCCTTCCACCTCCTCCTGCCCTAGGTAGAGCTGGCTTTCTTGCTCGCTGCATTCACCTCCGCCCTCATCATAGCTCTCAGGTCAAATTTTCCTGTGTTCTCAAAGCAAAGTGAGCTCTGGAGGTGTGCACATTCCTAGGTTCCAGGAAATTCCACCCTACAGAAATCCCATAACTGAGACACTGCCCCATCCAGGCTGCAGGTCTGAGGAGAAGGTCCTCCATGCAAAGCAGCTGCTGTGCAACTTTCTCCCAGTGAGGAGCAGAGTTCAATTCTTTGAGGACCTTTGCAGATGCATCTGCACCAGGGTGAAATCCAGGGGCCGTGGGGAAGGTGGGGATGAGAGCTGCCAGGAATGAGCCCAGTGAGCTTAAGTTGGAAAAGAAAGACGCAGCCAGAGCTGGATTCTGGAGAGGATTCCGATTAATTGGACCCGTCCTTGCCCTCCCAATTCCAAAGTTCTTCTCAAATAGAGTAAAACATCGAGGAAGGGGCCAGCCATTGAAACATGGAGTTTTGGGGACAACCCTGTCATCGGAGCATCTGCTGCATCTGGCGCCCGCCCCCTCCCATCCCCGGCATGTGAGCATCTGGTTTGACTTTCTTGCTTATCTGAATGATTCCAATTGCAACACCATCTCGTCTGTGGTTTCACTGTTCATTATGAAGTCATGTTTTACTTTTAAAATGCAATAATGGTGGAACCAAACTAATTAGGCACCGAAACCGAAATCTCACAGTAAGGAGGGTTTTCTTTTTTACCCATGACAGGAGAGCTGGGATCAGATTATTACTAAATCTGATTTGCAGTAGGCTCAGAGTGAGGTATCAGCTTAAGTGTTTTAATTGATTTCAGTGACCTTGTGCCAGAAACAGAACTTTTTAGGAAAAAATAATAGCAGAGAAGAAAGCGGTTATGACTCATTGGAATGAGAGATCAGACATCTTCCGCCACTCAGTGTCATCATCTAAAACTGTGACAGAAATATCAAATTATTTCCTCAAAGCTGCAAAGACTTTGATCATATAGCACTCATGTAAGACGCAAGGAACCAAAATCAAAATACATGTAGCTTGCTTAATAAGTATTAATATCTTTTAACTCCCCCTAAGAGTCTGCTTTCTTAATGCTATAGATTAAGCAAAATGAAAGACCTGCAAATTCCAAGATGAGGTTGTCTTTTCAAATTGTTAGCTCAAAAAGGGGCTTAGTCACCTATAGCCCCAGCTAATTCTTTTCTCTGCTAATGACCCTCTTTCCCCAGGGTCACTGTGTTCTTCCCTCATCTGCCATAATTCCTCTGCTATTCCTGCCCACACCCTCACTATATGCAGGGCCACCAGCTGGCCCGGCACTTTTTGGACATAGCCCACACCCTGTTTGGAGAATAGCCCACACCCTGTTCCTCTGTTAGAGGATCCGTTTACTGGATGCTTGCTGTTAGGTCGGACTGCACGAAATTGCCATTTTTTGTTGGTCAAAAGCACTTGGAGGTTGGCAGTATTGTAGGGTTCAAACAAATGTGTGCCAGGCACAGAA
Organism: Nomascus leucogenys; assembly: GCF_006542625.1. NCBI lineage: Eukaryota > Metazoa > Chordata > Mammalia > Primates > Hylobatidae > Nomascus > Nomascus leucogenys. Next base: position 152,440,211 of record NC_044382.1, read on the forward strand.
AGAAGAGCCTATGTGTTTCCAAAAGACGGTTTGGCACTCAGGTTATGATGCGGTCTTGTGCCGGGCTTAAAACTTACCTTGTAGGCCGGCCACGGTGGCTCACGCCTGCAATCCCAGCACTTTGGGAGGCCGAGATGGGCAGATCACAAGGTCAGGAGGTCGAGACCATCCTGGTCAACATGGTGAAACCCCATCTCTACTAAAAATGTAAAAAATTAGCTGGGTGTGGTGGCGGGCGCCTGTAGTCCCAGCTACTTGGGAGGCTGAGGCAGGAGAACGCTGTGAACTGGGGAGGCGGAGCTTGCAGCGAGCCGAGATTGCACCACTGCACTCCAGCCTGGAGGACAGAGCAAGACTCCATATCAAAAAAAAAAAAGCTTACCTTGTAGCCTTCAGCATGTGACCTTGATTTACCGTGCCTCAGTTTCCTCATCTGTGAAATGGAGGTAACAGGGGCACTGGTGTCATGGGGAGGGTGTGATGAGTGAAAGAAGTGGTGGAGGTGGAGGACTTAGGATGTCACCCAGTGCTACTGGAGCCAGCAAGCTCACAACAGTTCCGAGACCAGAGGACAGCAAGCCAGTGGCTTGCCCAACATCTCTCCACTCCTTCCAGCCGAGGAACATCCTGCTCAGATAAACCTTCCAGCCCCCTTCACCACACGCAGCTGCCTCTGTCCTTCAGATTCGTGGAGCTGGGGACTGAGGACTTCCCTTCCCCTTGGCCTGACCATGCTGATCAGCCAACACCCAAACACCTGAGTTCCCCGGTACTTTCAGAGGTGATTTAAGTTCCTGGTGTTACAGAAGGGTCAAAGGTGAGTCCCTGAAAACAAGAAGCTAATTTGGTTGCCAGGTATAAAAATAATCTTGCATTTTTGCATGACAGAAATATTTACTGAGATGATTTTTATTTTCTGCAGGAGGGCAAACCCTCACTGATTTGAGGAGGGTCTCAGCTGTCGCTTTTATTTTAATTTCTAAACTGTATTTTTTAGAACAAGTTTCTCCCTTCCTTCCTTCCTTCCTTCCTTCCTTCCTTGCTTCCTTCCTTCCTTCCTTTTCTTCCTTCCTTCTTTCCTTCCCTTCCTCCCTCCTTCCTTCCTCCCTCTCTTCTTCTCTGTCTCTTTTTCTTTCATCTCTCTCTCTTTCTCTCTCCTTCCTTCTTTTCTCTTTTGTTTTCTTCTCTTCTCTTCCCTTTTCTTTTCTTTGATGGGGGGACTCGCTATGTTCAGCCCAGACTGTTCTGGAACTCCTGTCAGCCATCTCTTGACTTGAGTTTCATCTTTTTTGGGGTGGAGGGGGGGACAAGGTTGTCTTAACCCTTAGCCCAATTTATCTCCAGTGTTTTCATTCGCAAGGGCTATATATTTTGGTGGCTTCAACACTTGGGCTCTAATTGCACAATAAAACAAAAGAATCCCTCCCAAGGGACCAGGCTTGTCCCAGAAGTTCCCTTGGAGTCAAGCTTTGGAGGGCACACAATGACCTCCTCCACAAACAAACAAATAAATCAGGCCTCCTTCCGGTTCTCCTTCCAACAACGGTGCATAAACAGTGCCAGCCTCCCTGGCCAGGGCGTTGGAGGCTCCCACAGTTCTACCAGTCTCAGCGGGAGGTTTGCCTGGACTGTCTGGCACACATCTCAGCGCATCCCGCAAATATTTTCTCAGTGCCTGTGGGTCCCCCACACTCCAAGAAAAGACGTCTGGTGTGCCTGGCACCCCCACCCCCAGCATCCTAAAGGAAAGTGTGTCCATTGATTTCTGATCTCTGTACCCTCTCCCTACACTGCTTTGGACGGTGACAGGCAAGAAGGGGGTTGAGACTTTCAAATATACCTATCTATGTTTAAAGCATTTTGTTTTGTGAACCAGGATGTTGCGTTCATCCAATGGCAAATGTACTGGATCCCCCACAGACTCCATGTTCAGAAGCAGAATCTGCCAAACTGGACGGAGCCCAGCTCTGGCCGGCGCCTTCTGTCTCCTGGCTGCTGAGAGGCTGAAATGTCAGGCGCTCCCCTCTCTGCTCTCAGCCGCTCTTCCTGAGTGACCAGGCCTGAGAAGCCCTCCCCTCAGGGACGGCGACCTCTCCCCTGCCCACTCCCCAGCTGAGCTCACTTTTGTAGGTAGGAATGACCAGGTAGGAAAGGGGAGAGAAGGCCATGGAGTTTTAAAAGGAGGTGCCCTGAAGCAAGAAGGACCAAGCCTTGTCCTGGGGATGTTTTGCACCATCATTCAAAGAGAATGAGAGCTCCTGTGAATCCGGGTGCTGTGGGTCATGGCCTGCCTTTGACCCTGACATCCACGCTGGGAGCTGAGTTCTGCATTCATCCCCATTTCACAGAGGGGGAAACTGAGACCCAGAGAGCTGGGAGACCTGCCCACTACCTGCTACTGAGAGTCTGACCCCAGAGCCATGAGCCCCTCAGTGCTATGCATGGGGACCCCGCTGGGCGTGTGGATCCAATCGGGGAATGAGGGATTCTGTCAATGAACCACCGTCCTGGAGGAGGGCTTGAGAGGAAGATCATGTCTGGTTTATTCTTAGAAGCACTGTCTACCAAGCCTCTGAGTTCCTGGCTTTAAGCAAGAAATTGCAATTGCATTTAGAGCACCCCTATCTGCCAGGTTGACAAGGAATGGCCTGTAGGACTGGGCGTGTTCCTTTCTACTCTAACACGGGATTTCCTCCACCCCAGCTTGTGTGGACTCTGGGAAAGCCAGGGGGAGAGGTGGGAGGAGGAGAGGGGGCTTGCTGCTGGCTGTCAAAGTATGGGGCTGGATCCTGGGTGCCTTATCTTCCTGTCCTCTGGCCTAAGATGCTAAATTCAGTTTTCTAATGAGCGTTTTTGCCTTGCCAAGGTGCTACTGAGAATCCCCTTTCTAGGCCCATCAAACAACCCTTCTCTGGGACCCTACGGGTTCAGGAGCAAGTGGCGGAGGCGGGGCACTGAGGACTCTGTTGGCTTTGTCATCTGAAAGGCTCCAGGATGGAGCGAAGGGAAGGGGAAGTGCAGAAGGAGGGGCTACCGGAAGAACCGACTCCCGGGCATGTGCAGGGAAGGCAGGCAAGTCCAGGGCCACCTGCTTCCAGGATGCGGGTTCCAGGCCTGATTGCAACTCATTCCCAGCAGCTCCTGGCCTTCCCACCCCTCAGGCCCCATGGACCCCAGGAAAACCTCCCAGGCAGCGAATGCTGACAGGCTGAGAGGAGCTGGATTATCTGCTTTGGGTTAAAATAAAACAAAATCAGAATTTTAGAGAGGGAAAGAAAGAGGAAGAAGGAGGTAAGCTAGGGACATGGCGTGCAGGGTGGGGGCCGAGCCCATCTCTTGAGGATGGCCCTAGCTTGTTTTTCCTGGCCCCACTCTTCATGGCACCACTACGGTCACTTTCGGAGAGATCCACCTCCCGGCCCCCGCCTGCTCAGGGCTGAAATCCTGCAAGGCAGACTGAAAGCTGGACCCGTAGGCTGTGGTGTCAGCCTCATGGAAGCCCCACGGACTCTGAAAGCCCGGGGAAGCGGCCAGCAGTGAGGCCCATTGGGCGGCGCTGGCCAGTGTCAGGTGGTTGCAGAAGCGGCAGCCTTTGCAAGTCTCTGGCACGGTGACCAGGCTGGAAACGGGAGATGGTGGCCTCGCATTTGACCTTTCACCTCCTCTCTACTAAATAGGCCTAATTATTGCATTTGTCTGTCACTGGAGCCACAAATGATCCATTCAGGTCACAGAGGGGAGGCTGCCTGTGCAGCGCCTGTCTGGAGAGTTCCACTAATTGTATCCTTTAGGCACAGTTTGGAGGAGGTTTGCTCAGGGTGGCATTTTGAGGGAGATGCTTCGTGCCACGTGCCCCAAGGGGAAAGGATGGCACCGTGTCCTGGGCATCCTTCTCAGTGAGGTCCAGGCTTCTGGCTCTGTGGGCACCTGAGGATGGAAACATCCTTTCTTGGGCCCTGGGTGTGAATTCCAGGGTGTCTTGTCTGCAGCTTGGCCAGTGCTCACTGTCTACCCCAGGGCGGTGCTCTCCAGGGTTGGCTATGGTCCCCAATACCCAGGGTCCCCCAGCCTGCTGCGCACCAGAGGAGCCCACATTTCCCAGCCTCCTTTGCAGTTGGGTGACCATGTAACCCAGTTCTGGTCATTGCCTGTGAGCCAGGGGTGTGTCACCTCTGGGCCTGGCCCATAGAAGCCCCTGTGTCTAATCCTCAGCATCTTTCCCCACTTGCCATCAAAATGGAAGGATTCCAGGAGCAGGGGGCAGGGGTACAGGATGGAGGAAGCCTGGCCCCAGGTGACTCTGGGGAGTGCAGATAACCAGAGCACCCCAAGCTGTGTTATAGGCTACGAGAGCACAAGATAACATTGTTTAGTTAAGTCATTCAGATTAGGTTTGGTATATTTAATGTTGAGACATGGATGTTTAGTGCTTGTTTAGCACTTGGCCTACTCTGACTCATGCACTTAGGAGCTGAACCCCACGTTTATCTCAGAAGCTAACATTTTCAGCTAGGAGATGATAATGTGACAGGCTCCCTTGCAGCTAGGGTTGGTCAATGACATGTGAGTTAACATTGCTGGGAAGATCTCTAAGAAACCTTCTTGAGAAAAAAACCGACAAGTGTTAGCTCAATCCCTTTTCCCTCCTGCTGCCTAGGATGCAGATATGATGGCTGGAGTTTCAGCAACTGTCTTGAGCCATGAGGTGTTAGGGATATTAAAGCAAGAGATGGAAGAAGTTTGAGTCCCTGTGGCTGTGGGGCCACTGTAGTGACCCTAAACTCAATATATAAAATAATAAAAGAAAATCATGGTTTTTAAAACCACCATTATTTTTGGTTTTTTATTAAATGTATTGGCACCTAGTGCTACCAACTAAATTCCTTATCCATAAAAAAGTAAGAACCCTGCAACGATTAACTGAGGTGGTATGATATGTGTCAAGTGAGGCATGATAATACATGTAAAGTGAGGCAGGATGGTATGTGTAAAGTGAGGTGGGATAATACATGTAAAGTGATGCTCCAGCTGCCTGGCTCTAGAACTGTACCATCCAGAACGGCAGCCGCCAGCCACATGAGCCACCTGCATCAAAATTCACCCCTGCTGGCCAAATTTAGGACAACTGGAGCAACAGGATGAATACTGGTCATAAGGAATTCTAACCCAGAGAATAAAATAGGAATTCGTGAATCCATATTGGTATAACAAATAAGTGGAGGGGAAGGAAAAGCTCTTTCTCATAGTAAAACTAAAAACTTGGTGGGACGCCAGCTCCACCCCTCCCTGATGTTTGGCTCTGAGTGAGTTCATGGAGGCAAAGCTTCTCCATGGGCATGCTCATCCATCTTCACAAGGTCACTGGGAGGATCACCCTAGAAGAAATGTTGAGCCCAGAGTTCATCCAAAGGCACTGCGGCTTATATCATTACTGCTACCAAACCCAAGTAAAACAAAGAGCAAAAGTTTCCACTGGAAAGCAAATCTAAGAGTGTGGTGGGTAGAGGAGGCAGGAAACCCCATCTCTACTAAAAATATAAAAATTAGCCAGGCATGGTGGCAGGCGCCTGTAATCCCAGCTACTGGGGAGACTGAGACAGGAGAATCACTTGAACCCAGGAGGCAGAGGTTGTGATGAGCCGAGATCAAGCCATTGCACTCCAGCCTGGGCGACAGAGCAACACTCCATCTCACAAAAAAAAAAAAAAAAAAAAAAGAAAGTTTAAAGAATACATAGGAAAATATTGTGGAATTTCTAACCTAGCTATAAGTAAAATGTTTGAAAACAATGGCTGGGAAGAAAGAAACATTAAGTATACTCTTATAAATTTCTTATATTGTGCATGAAGTTGTGTAATATCATTTGAAGGTAAATAAATATGTTAAAGATGTATGTATATTATAAACCTTAAAGCAACCACTAAACTAGCAAAACACTTATAGCTAATAAGCCAACAAAATATAAAATAAAGTATGAAATAATAATCCAAAAGAAGACGCACAAAGAGGAAAAAGGAACGAAATACAGATTAGACAAATAGAAAATGATAGCAAAATAATAGATGTAAAGCTAGAAGGCAGAGATTGTCAGACTGAATTCTTAAAAATCCAAGTAGATACTGCCTTCAAGAAATGCATAGTAAGGCCAGGCTCAGTGGCTAATGCCTGTAATCCCAGCACTTTGGGAGGCCAATGCAGGCAGATCATTTGAGGCCAGGAGTTTGAGACCAGCCTGGCCACCAGGGTGAAACCCTGCCTCTACTGAAAAACCAAAAATTAGCCAGATGTGGTGGCACATGCATGTAGTCCCAGCTACTTGGGAGGCTGAGGCACAAGAATCACTTGAACCTGGGAGGCAGAGGTTGCAGTGAGCCAAGATCACACCACTGCACTCTAGCCTAGGTGACAGAGCAACACTTTGTCAAAAAAAAAAAAAAAAAAAAAAAAAAAAAAAAAAAAGCATGTTAAACACAAGACACAAACAGGTTAAAAATAAAAGGAAGGGTGAGGATTCGTTATGCTAACACTACTCAAAAGAAAGCTTGACCAGGGGCAGTGGCTCATGCCTGTAGTTCTAGCACCTTGGAAGGCTGAGGCAGAAGGATTGTTGTGCCCAGGAGTTTGAGATCTGCCTGGGCAACACAGCGAGACCTTGAAAAAAAAAAAAACAAAGAAAGAGAAAGAAAGGAAGGAAGGAGGGAAGGAAGGAAGGGAGAAAGAGAGAAAGAAACTGGGACTGGGACTGGGTCAGGGAGAGGATGCCAACTCGCATAGTATCTGGTAATATTAAAATTTTTTGAATGACATAAGCTACAAACCTCATTCAAGAAAAAATAGCCTATGTCTAGTAAAAGTATTAAATATGCAGGAAAATTCTTCCAACAAAGAAAACTTCAGGCTCAGTTTCACTGGTGAATTTTAACAAACTATTAAGGATGAATTATTACAAATTACTCACCAACTCTCCCAGATAATGAACTTAACCATTGACCCAATGCTGACCTAAATCAGCATTACCTTGATACCAAAACCAGACAAAGACATTACAAGAAAAGAAAACTATAGACCAATATTCCCCATGAATATAGATGCAAAAATTCTATAGTCAATTTTAGCAAATCAAATCCAACAACATAGCAAAAAGGATTATAAACTGTGACCAAGTAAGATTCATCCCAGGAATGCATGGTTGATTTAACACTCAAAATCAATGTAACTCATTATATTAATGAATTAAACACACACACAGTATCATTTCAATAGATGCAATAGATTGTCCTGCTAGTCATTGAGGGCAGGGAAGAGGGCTTGGTGCTGGGAGTAACCGTGTGGTCTTGAAGAAGTCAATTCCCTTCTCTGGCCTCAGTTTCTCTTAAAATAAGTGATGGGGCCAGGTGCGGTGGCTCACACCCGTAATCCCAGCACTCTGGGAGGCCGAGGTGGGCGGATCACCTGAGGCCAGCAGTTCAAGACTAGCCTGGCCAACATGGCGAAACTCCATCTTTACTAAAAATACAAAAAAAATAAAAATAAATTAGCTGGGCATGGTAGTGGATGCCTGTAATCCCAGCTACTCAGGAGGCTGAGGCAGGAGAATCACTTGAACCCGGGAGGTGGAGGCTGCAGTGAGCTGAGATCGTGCCACTTCACTTCAGCCTGGGCAACAAGAGTAAAACTCCATCTCATTAAATAAATAAATAAAATAAGTGATACAGTATTTAATTTAAAATAAGTGATTTAGTAAAATAAGCAATTTATAGCTAAGGTTATCTTATAATTTATTATCAAAGTGAGACATTTTTCAAGCAAAGGGCCCACTGTGATGAGTGTGCCGGGACCACAGCTGTAATTCAGGAAGGTCCTGAGGAAACCACTATTACATTTGCCTTAGTTGAACTCTGTAATATTATTCTATGCCGTCAGGGTGTTTGTAGCATGGAAAATCACTCATTGCATTTGATCTATGGGCGTCCATCATCCAGAAATTATTATTGTCCCTGTGGTCCCTACAGAAGCTGACTCTAGTCTTCTCATAAAGTAGGAGGGTGAATGCAATGCGGAGAACTTGACTCAGAAAATACAGAATAAATTTTCAGTAATTTTGAAAGTAAAAGAGAAAGACAGTTTGATGAATGGAGACATTTGTTCCGTTTTGTTTTGCTGTTCTTGTTATTGAAATGACAACAAATTTCCCAATTTGACTTGACCACCATGCCATTTCTGTCCAGAAGCTAGACAATTTGCAGCTGGCCCTCACCTTGCTCATTGGGCAAAGATTCAAATGTAACTTGTCCAACTCCAAGAAGATCATATGTGCAGTAGAGCTCACAAAAAGCAAAATAATGTTTGAAATTGGCATCAGTCAGAATCATTGTGCCTAGGTCAGGTGACCTGAATGGAAGGCTGGTGGGGGCTTCAAATGTTTACTATATTTAAAGTTTGGGGCTGGGTGCGGTGGCTTACGTCTGTAATCCCAGCACTTTGGGAGGTCGAGGCTGGTGGATCACTTGAGGTCAGGAGTTCGAGACCAGCCTGGCCAACATAGTGAAACCGCGTCTCTACCCAAAATACAAAAATTAGCCAGGCATGGTGGTGGGTGCTTGTAATCCCAGGTACTTGGGAGGCTGAGGCAGGAGAATCACTTGAAGTTGGGATGGGGAGGTTGCAGTGAGCTGAGATTGTGCCATTGCACTCCAGCCTGGGCGATAGAATATAATAATATTCTCAAAAATTAATGCTCAAAAAATAATTCTAATACAAATAGTAAAAAAAAATAAAGTTTGGAGGGAGAGGCCCACCCACTTCTCAGAGCAAGCAATTGCCTGGAAACTGGAAGACTGGGGCAGCGTCTATTGTGCGCCGTGACCTTGGGCAAATCCCTTGATCTCTTGCATTTTAATTTCCTTGCAAAAAATCTGAGGTGGTTTGGAGACTCCACTAATAACAATACACGTAAAGACCTTTGCCAAAGCAAGTTCAATCCCATTCTCGGTGCTTTTTTCCGAGGTTATTTTTGTGTGCCGGTGCACGTATGTGACCGTATTTGATAAGGTATTTCCTGGAGGTGTTTGCGAAAGTCCATCCAAGCCAGGGGGTCGCTGAACCTCAGGAACTGACCAACCCCTCCTCCAGCAGAGCACCGTGGGCGAAAGAGAATTCCACATGGACCCTATTTTTGTACCATTTTCCCTGAAATCGGAAGGCAAGATTCTGTCTCATGTTGCATGCCGGTGGCTTTCCCTCCTGCGAGCGCTCCCACCCTCCGAAGGAAGGACTTCCCTTGGCCTCTTGCTTCCTTAGCAGGTTTCCTCAGACCCTTGCTCAGGGGAATGCCGACTCAGCAGGAAGACACCCGTGGCCAAGGCCTGCCCCAGGCCTTCACTATCTGACCGTGGATCCCACTTGAATCCTTTCCATTCCTCTTGAAGGGGCAAAGAGGGCTTTGCCCCACAGAATCATCAGAGATCGGATGGTTGCAGCTTTAGCTCAAGGAAGATGCCCCTCAAATGTGCTTCCTTCAAGCATGTGGGGACCTGATGGGAGGTGGTGCATCTTGCCTGTCCCATGGAGGACCCTTTGATGAGGTGTTTGGCTCATTGCCCACCACTTTGAGAAGTTGCAGGGGGCATCAGGGCAGAAGCAAGGGCTTGGAGTCTGCTGTCAAACTTCATCTCTCCCTTCTGGCTATGGATGGGGCTTGCTGGGTTATCTGGGAAAGGACTGCATGGGTTGCCTGACAAAATAAGGACACCCAGGTACATCTGAATTTCAAGTAATAATAAACGATTTTTTACAATAGCATGAAACATACTTTTATAAATGTGGTGTGTTGTTTATCTAAAATTCAAATGTACCTGGGCATTCTGTATTTTTATTTGCTGAATGTAACAACTCACACAGCGTCAAAAAACTGGCACACGGTAGGCTCACAGCAAAGCATTTCCTTCACGATGTTTGTCCATTAAATAGATACTTTTTGTGAGTCTACTAGGCACTAGGCCCTGGGGACACAGCAGGGAATACGACAGTATCAGTTTCTTATGGCTGCCCTAACAAATTCCCACAAATCTAGTGGCAGAAACAACACACATTTATTAGTTTACAGTTCTGGAGGTCAGAAGTCCAGCACAGGCCTTACTGGGCTAAAATTAGGGTGTTGACAGGGCTGGTTCCTTCTGGTGGCTGCAAGGAAGTGTCTATTCCTTGTCTTTTCCAGAGACTACCACGTTCCTTGGTTTGTAGCCCCTTAATCGTCAAAGCCAGCAGTTGCAGTTTGAGTCCTTCTCATGACACCATGGCTGGATCTATTTTGTCTCATTCAGGATCATCTCCCTACTTTAAGGTCAGCTGATTAGCAACCTTCATTCCACCTGCCACCTTAATCCCCCTTTGCCATGTAACCTAGTGGAATCCCAGGTTCCAGGGATTAAGATGCAGATGTCTTGGTTGGCATCACCTGCTAGCCCAGGTCCCTTTTCCCTCCTCCTGTCCATGCCCAGCCCCTCTCCCAACCCAGAGGAACCAGGCACCAGCTTGGCTTCTGGGCCTGGAGAGAAGTCCTTGAGTGATGGCGATGGTGTCAGCCATGGTAACAATGAGAGCAGCAGTCACAATGATGGACTGCATGGCTCTCCAAGCACGGATGCTTCTGTGTGTTTCTTTCACCACCCAGTGATCCTGTGACTTGCTGGGTTCACACAGCCCGAGTGAGTGGGGATGTAATGGTGCATTACCAGGCTCAGAATCCCAAGCTTTCCCTCCACACTGCAGTCCACAGGACCACCAGCTTCTCCGGGGTCAGGGACCATGCTCATCTTTGTGAGTAGAGAGGCTGCTTCAGCCAAGAGTAATGATGATCTGGACTCAGGGCTCAGGGCCAACTCCTGCTGGATGTATACCCGGGGGACAGCGGATGGGGGGGTTTGTCATCCATCATCCGGGAGGTCAATAGCCCACCTTGCGGGGTTGTTGTGAGGATTAAACGAGGTTATCTAAGGGGGACCTGAGACATTGAGAGCCTCAGCAAACAGGAGTCAGGATTAAGACTCTGCACCCAGTCTTCCCCATGGGTCTGTGGGGCACGATCCTTGTGGTGTGTGCTGTGCTGTTGGAGGGATTGAGTGCACCGAGCAACGATCACCCACTCTCCAGCCTGAGTGCTCAATTCCATGCAACAAAGCTTTCTGGGCTCCTACTGTGTGCCAGGCTCTGGGTGAAGTGCTAAGGACGCAAAGATGACTTAGGTTCAAGGCTTTGCCCTTTTATCTACGCAAGTTACAGATAAAGTCACATTGCCTCCAAATAATTTGATAAGATCATCATTATTATTATAAATAAAAAGAGTAATAACAACTAATCTGTTGGGAATTTGTACGCGACAGTCACTATTCTAATTTTCTGGACTCCCGCATTTCCGTAGAGGAACCCATGTAGGAGGTACTATTCTTATCCCTGTTTTACAGATAAGCAGGAAATTGTTGCTCTGCATGGTTACCTAGATTGTTCCAGGTCAAATGGCTAGAAAGTAACAGAATCAACATTTGAACCCAAGACCAGGAGTAAAAAGGGCTTGCAACAGGAAACATAATCAGGGGGGCAGTTCCTTTGGGACACAAACTGTCTACTGAAGCTGAATATAAGCACAGCCTCCCACCTGGAGATTCCACATTTAGGCACAATTGCAAGAAAAATGTGTACACGTCCACAAAAGGACCATCACCAGAGCATTCAGGCAGCATTGTTTGTAACAGCCAATGACCAGAACTCCTTAAATGCTTTTCAACAGTAGGGTGGATCAATGAATTATGGGATAGGTATACAGAGGAATATTACGGAAAAATGAGAATGCACAAATCTTGCCACACACAACAGCAAGGGTGCGCCTCCCTAATATAACACTTAGCAACGGAGTCCAGGCACCGAAGGGTATGCCCTGTGTGATGCACTGTAAAATGCTCACAACCGGGTGCACAGGTCTCCATTTGCAGGGGCGTCAAGCTGGGCTGGAGCCGCTTTCCCCTGCTTGGTCGCAGGTTGGAGTTGGTGGAAAGAGGAAAGTGAGCAGGATCTGGAATTTGGAAGTGGATCAGCTGCCACGACCCCTGAAAGTCCTTGTGGCTGTCCTGGGGAGAGACAGGCAAGGACGTGCTGATTGATGACAACTTGTTCTTGTTCTCTCTGTCTCCTTCCCAACTGCAAGCCTCACTGACCACCAGTGACCCAGGGACCACCAGTCACAGGAGCAGCTGTGCCCCGCAGATCCCTCCGCTGCCTCCCGTCCCCATTCCCCACGTGCCAGCCGGCTTTCTGGATTTCCCTGCAAGCTGCCCTCACTGATGTTTCTGGAAGCCTCCCTGGGGAGGAACTTGCTTCTGAACCCCCCCCCCAGTTCCTCCCACCATTGCGGAGGGTCTAAATCCCTGTCATAAATCTGTTATTGCACACGACGCATAGTAGTTCTGTCTCCCCGGTTGCCTGGGGCCTGATAAGCGTTATCAGGAGGCGTGAGTGGCAGCCAGGAGGGCACGGGAGCTTCTGGGCTGAGGGGCTGGCTCCAGGGCAGGGATGATTTCACAAAAATTCACTAAGCTCCATGCCTGTGATTTGCATACTTGTCTGCATTTTTGTTGTATTTCAACATGCAATCTTGAAAGGGTGTTTTAAAGGGTGTTTTGCTATCACAGTCACTTTTATCATAATGCATATTAAGTTCCCAAAACAGAGGCAGAAGGCACAGAAAACAGTTTCACTTGATGAGTCTGCCAGACTCCTGGGCTGGGATGAGCAGGGCAGGGAACGCCTTATCTTCTGTGAATTCCCAGGGCCTGGCTGCTCCCAACCCAGGGTGGGGCTCAGTGAAGGTCACTGTGAGGAGGCTGGGTGCACACAGCGGGGAACCGGTACAGAGGGGGCCTGGGAGGAGGGAGGACGGGGATGGGGAAGGGATAGTTCCCATCTCTTCGGGAGGAGAGCCTTGAGTGGCTTGTCCTTTACATTTTAAGAGTCTCTTATCTCGGAGGACATTGCCCAGAGCAAGCGACGGCACTCAGAAACTCATAAACCGCTTTCCCACCAGCTCTTCAAGGGACCCTGAAAAAGACCCCCACTTTGGGATTGATGGGCGGAGACCAGGGGGATTCTCCGGACTCTGGCTCTCCTGGGTCTGAGTGAAATTTCAATCTCTGAGGTCTCAGCTTCCTGCTAAGAAATGGCTTTTGTTTCTTCAACAGTTACTGAAAGAGGATTGCTGTGGGTCAGGGGCTGTTCTTTCTCGGCCAAAATGGACAAACCTGTATCTCCCAAGGATCCCTGTCTAGGAAGGAATACAAAAGAAGTTTCTCTGTAAATTACATATATAATTTTTATATAATCAACATACATATGTTAGATTTTATGTAAAATTAATATGTAATTACATATCTATACATATATTTGCATACTTTGTATATTGATTTTTTACCACCTTCTCCTCTACTTTCTGTCCAGGCCCTGGTGCCACCCTCTATCACCTGGGTCATCACAGTAGCCCAGAACGCAGCTCCCTGCTAGCACCTGGCCTATCACTGGTCAGTTCTAACACAGCAGCCATTGTGATTCTTTAACACCTAAGTTGGGTCCCATCTCGGCCCTGCTCCGAACACTCCAACAGCTTCCAACTCAGCCAGGTGTAATCTGAGGCTCATAACAGGGCCCAGGGCCTCCCCGAGCCAACCCTACCTGCCCCTCCCCCTCACGGCCTCCGCTCCAGCCTCCTGCCTGCCCCTGGATGTCCCCTGCACCTCTGGCCACCGCACCATCTCTGCATCTCTGCTGGCTGCCCCGAGGCTTCCAAGCCTCCAGACATTCTTCCTGAGCTTGCCCAGGTGGGTTTTGGGTGGAAGTCCCTTCATTCATTTAATGATGACGAATATTCTCTACTATAATGAGGAGAGTAAAAATACAGAGTTGAGGACGAACAGTCAAAAACAAAAAACCCAAAATAGTTGCTCTGGAGAGTGGCGCTGGGCGCGGGGAGGAGTAAAGCAAGAAGCCGGTGTTTTCATTTTCTTCCCAACTTTTAGGTTCAGAGGGTGCATGTGCAGGTTTGTTATGTGGGTGAATTGCATGTCGTAGGGGGCTGGTGTGCGATTATTTCATCACCCAGGTAATCAGCATAGTACCTGCTAGGTAGTGTCCATCCTCACCCTCCTCCTACCCCACCCTTGAGTAGGCCCAGTGTCTGTTGTCCCCCCTCTATGGGGTCCATGTGCTCTCATCATTAACTCCCACTTATAAGTGAGAACACGCTGTATTTAATTTTCTGTTCCTGTGTCAGTTTGCTTAGGCTAATGGTCTGCAGCTGAATCCATGTTGCAGCAAAGGACATGATCTCATTCTTTTTGTGGCGGCATAGTATTCCATGGTGCGCGTATACCACGTTTTCTTTAGTCTACTGTCAATAGGCGTTTGGGTTGATTCCACATCTCTGTTATCGTCAACAGTGCCACGATGAACGCACACATGCATGTGTGTCTATTCCTTTCTGTCTATACCCAGTGACGGAATTGTTGGGTCACATGGAAGTTCTAAGTTCTCTGAGAAATCTCCAAACTGCTTTCCACAGCAGCTGCACTAATTTACATTCCCATCGACAGTGTGTTTTCCATGAAAGGCTGTTGAGGATTATTTGATCTTTCTTAACCACGTGCGTTTATTAGATCAGGAAAAAGAATAATACAAATGGGATTACGCCACTCCCCACTAAATCCCCTCCAGTGACACTGGGGCTCCCAGAGCAGATCTCCAGTCCTCCCTGTGGACTCTGAGCCATGCTGGCCTGGCCCCACCTCCCTCTCCAGCCTCTGCTGCAGCCACACTCCACTTGAAGGCCTGTCACAGGGCCTTGGCACATGCAGTTCCCTCCCAGGTGCTCTTTTCCCAGCTGTCACTGTGGCCAGCTCCTCACCTTCAGGTCTCAGATTAAACTTCATCAGACCTTCCAATTCTAATGATCTGTTTGTGTGGTTATTTGACCATTTCCCCAGTAGACTCTAAGCTTCTGGAGGGCAGGGCCATGTCTGCTCACCCAGGGGTGGATACCTGCCCCCAGCACTGCCCTGGCTCATGTGGAGTCTCTGCAATGTTTTTGGACATAACAAACAGTGTAGTAGTGATCTAGGCCCTGGGACAAGACGTTTAGAAGCCTCTCTGCCATGCAGCGCTGGTGCCATCCCATTAGCCAAGATGTCGGCACAATCACTGTCGTGTTTCTTAGGCCTGACCAGGGAGGCCTCTGTGCAGGGATGTGGGATCAGAGAACTTGGCCTGAGCACAGGCTTGAACAGATGTGAGGCAAAGGGAGAAAAAGTGTCTCCCGCAAAACATCTCCCTAATGTCCTGACACAGGGGCTTAAATTCCACCATAAAAATCACTCCTTGTGACTCTGGAAAGGCACCCGTGGAAGACAAATGAGATTGAAGGAGATAATGCCTGTGGCAGTGAAATACAGGGAGGGATAAAAAAGCAAGGTCTGGAATGTTCTTGCAGTGGAGAGGTGGTCTCACCCCATCCATCTGGTATCATCGCAGACCTGGTTTCTGTGGGGCTCCTACCTGCCCCCAGCCTGGGTTCTCCCATCCGGGAGAGCGGCGGGCCCCTCGTCCTCACCACCAGGGGGCGCAGGGGAGCCCCATCTCAGCACCTGCAGACTGCCCAGGTTGGGGGCACAAGCCCAGCTCCCCCTTGGGTTTCATCCCCAACACGTGGAAAACTTGAGGAAACTTTAAAACACACACACACACACACACACACACACACACCTGGAAAACTTGAGGAAACTTTAAAACACACACACACACACACACACACACACACACACACACCTGGAAAACTTGAGGAAACTTTAAAACACACACACACACACACACACACACACACACACACACACACACACCTGGAAAACTTGAGGAAACTTTAAAACACACACACACACACACACACACACACACACACACACCTGGAAAACTTGAGGAAACTTTAAAACACACACACACACACACACACACACACACACACACACACCTGGAAAACTTGAGGAAACTTTAAAACACACACACACACACACACACACACACACACACACACACACACACCTGGAAAACTTGAGGAAACTTTAAAACACACACACACACACACACACACACACACACACACACACCCCTGCAGATTCTTTAACCCCCGTCCCAGAGAATCTGATATGGAGTGGACCCTGGGAATTTAGTGGTTTTGTTGGTTTTTTAAACAAGTGCCTTGATTGAAACTGATGTAGCCAGGTCCGTGAACCGTGAGTTCACTACAAACCGACTTTGCCCTAAAACCGCACAAAGGAAATTAGCCACAGTCATCCCTGATCATGAGGGGAATGAGAACAAAGGAAAAAGGAACCTAGATGAGTCATTCTTTTCTCTAATTTTCCACTGGCCATGCCCCCAGTTTCCCCGGCCACTGTGGACACACAGGGAGGGCGGGCGCCAGGACGGAGCCAGGGTTTAGTTGTGCTGCTGTAACTGGAACAGGCAATATGAGGTTAACAAAGGTAAAGAGGCTGGAGGGAAGGAAGTCGTTAGTGCTGTCTGTGGATGCCCAAGGCCCACATTTTAATTTTTTCACTTTTTCTCTGTTGGTTTCTTAACTCAGGTGCAGACGGCCAACAGACTGCAGCCCTCAGCTGCTCGGGCGCCATTTTCATTCCCGGCCTGACGGAGCCCATCTCTCATTTTATTTCTCCAGTCCCCCTCCTGAGGGTTTCCTGCTCCCATTCCTTCTCACCATGTGGGCAACAGTTTCAATGGGTCCAAAGTGTGTTCTTAGTGTGGAAATAATTTGCATAAATGGTCTTGTGTTAAGTATTTCGTTCTATTTTTCTCCCCTCCCCACCCCACCCCTCAGCAAGGTATTAAGACCCATCCACTGTATTGGGTCCATATGCACCGTCCCTAGCTGGCACCCCTCACTCCGTGGGGGGCGCCCCCACGCTGTACTGTCTGCTGTCCCAGTGGTGGGCTCCTCAGCTCTCACTATCATAAACGACACCATGAGGGTCATGGTGGCACGTGTCCCTTATGGATGTGTGAGAATTCCACTAGCGGCTCACCCAGGATGGGATAGGACTGCGCCGCTGTAGGGTGTGTTAATCTGATTAACTGTAACTAGTCAGACTTTTATGCCCTAATTGTAAGAGAAAAAATTAATTTAGTAAATGCAAGTATCCCATGACACAAATGCTGTTGGGCCCCAAAGGGCAGCACAGAGGCTTCAAAACTGAACACAGCCCCTTCTGACTGTTCCTCTCTGTGCATGTGGGAAATTACACTGCTCTTGTCCTTCACACTTCAGTTTCTGCTCAAATGTCCACAATCAAGGTGAAGAAACCCTCTCTGTGAGCAAATATGGAAGAGGATTTGGGGATCCCCAGGGGGTGAGCTGGAACCACGGCATCGGCCTCATCTGGGAATCCACAACCCAGACCCCAATCAGAAGCTGCAGGGGTGGGGCCTGGAAGTCCATGTGTGAATAAGTCTCCAGGGGACTCTCAGACTTGTTGAAGTTTGGCGATAAATAAGGGCAAGCCTAGTTGATATCTAGGTAGGAGATACACATCGGGGTGTCCTCTTTTGGCTTCTCTGGCTGGGCCACGTTGAAAGAAGAATTGTCTTGGGCCATACCTGAAATACACTAACACTCACCATAGCTGATGAGCTAAACAAAGAAAATGAGAAAAAATTCATAATGTTTTGAGAAAGTTTAGGAATTTCTGTTGGGCCATTCGAAGCTCTCCTTGGCCACATGTGGCGCTAGAGCCTTGATGTAGGTCGATCAATAGATACAGGTTGACTGATTGAATGAAGCTGGTTTTGGCAAATCGTAGAACACAGAAGCACAAGCTTGAAATTCCCCTCAGAGAGCATTTGGTGGTCTGACCCCCAGAATCTTCCTGGAGAAGAAGCCAGGAGTACTTAGCAGATGGGAGTGAGCTACCAACCATCTGCTTCAAACAGAAGGTCTCAACTGTTTTCTATTTTACAAAACACACATTGTGGGAAGGTTTCCTTAGAAAATAAGGTCCCAGGATACGATGAGCTGAAAACTCCTAACCCATTCCAGTCTCTCCTCATTTTACAGACAAGGAAACTAAAGCCTGAGAGACGAACTGCTTCCCTGAAGGTCACACAGCTATTCTTGGCAGAGGCAGGCAGACCGAGTTCATCTGCATCCAGGGCTTCCTGTGTGCACTGCACCAGCCCTACATGAGTATAAGAAGGTTCTGGATGGGCTCTTGGAGCCATCGAGGCAATCCCGTGCGAGGCAGCCCGATTTGAGCCCCCCAAGGGACCCGGAGCGAGCTTGCTGGGGCCTGCTCAGCCCTCCCCACTTTGCAGCCCACCCCCCCCATCAGAAACACGGAAAGCCAAGCTGGCACACAGCTGGCGGCTTCAGGTTCCCGGCCAAGTTCATTTTGACATTACAAGACAAAAAGCACAGGCGTATTCTGATGGGACTGGCCGTTACTGTGGTGCCATTCAACAGGGTTTACGATTTTCCTGGAGCCTCTCGGCCGGGTGATGCCAGAGAGTAAGCCAGAAAAAGAAAATTCCTAGGTGACGTAAATGCAGTCACGACGCTTGCGAGGGGCATGCACTTTTCCTGCCGCGGGAAGGGGTGGGGTGCGGGGAACGGAGCCATTTTAGATCCAAATAGAGAAAGAGAAAACGAAAAAAAAAACAAAAAACAAAAACCCCTGTGCTGTGTATTCATTTCATTGCATAAGATCCTTGTGCACTCGCTGGCTTTGTTTTCCAACCAAATGCCTTTGACTTAATAAATGCTCTGGGCAATTAGCAGACAGGGGTCCCCCATGAAATCATCAGAGCTGAGATCACTCAAAAGGGTATCAGACAGTCAGGACATTAATTGCATTATTTTATTTCCAGATAAAGGTTATTTTGGTGGAGCCAGGCTTGCCAGAGAAGAAGCTGATAAGATCAGATGCTGTCTCTCGCTGCCAGATATCCTATTAGGGGTCTCAGCAGACAGGGGATTGGGTGACGGTCCAGATCTGCATGGACAGCAGGGGTTTGTTTCAGGCCAGAGGAAAAGCCCAGGGTGCCTGAGGGGTCGCCTTAAGCCATGGAGAAGCAAAGTGGGCTATGCAGGCCCTCTGGGGGCTTTAGATAAAGCGAGTACGCTTCTGATGGCCCTAGCCACAGCAATGGCTTTCACAGGAAAGAAAAAAAAAATCCCGTTCTCTTTCTTTTTCAAGAGAGGGACTCTTGGTTCCTTAGTAAACATAGATGCTGGACTCGGTGCACAGCCTAAGGTCTCTCTCTCTCGGCAGTGGCCCAAAACACTCTCCCAAGCAAAAGGGAAAAGAAGACAGAGGGGGGTTGGGGATTGTGTCAGGTAGTGAGCTGTTTCCTGGAGAAGCCTGCGTCTGGTTCCAGAGGGAAGTGAGTTTCTAAGAGAAGGCATCTGTAGGAATTTTGCCCATCAGCCGTGACACCAGCACTGCTGTTGGAGGGATGAACAGCTCATGGACAAAGTCCTGTCTCCTCTCTCCCCTTCCCCGTGTCTGTGCAATATCATTAGAATTGGCAGAGCCTTATTAAAAACAGTTGGCCACTGAGAGGCTATATGCCGTGTGAGACAGAAGCCCAGCTGATAGGTGGTCTTACTTTCGGGGTGGGGTGTTCCTGATGGTAACAGCCTCGAGGGCGGGAGGACCATGCTACCTCTTTCTCGGCGTCCGTAGGTGGTTCCTGCCTCCTTCCCTTTGGCAGGTGTGTGGGCAGGATCGAGTGTGAAGGGATGCTCACAGGCACTGGGAAGATGACCTGGCTCTTGTGAAATGACAGAGGTGGCCTGGGAGGTGTCCCAGATGCTAGATTTAATGTGCAACACGTGGTTTAGTCGGTCCCAATGTTGAGGCTATAGAGAACGTACCAGAAGCGTCACAAATACTCAAGGAGCCGTGATTACTAGGATGGGGCTGTTAGGTCTGTCTAGTACTTTGTAATTTTAAAGACGTGGCCAATCAATGTTAGAATATAAACGGGATCGCGTGGACTACCTTTCTACTTCAAACAACTCCAGAGGCATCCTGCTGTGGATAATAGAAGCTGATTCTCCTTCTCTCTCCTCCTCCTCCTTGTCTTCCACCTCCCTGATAAAGCATCCCCCAGCACTGACTGGGTGTCATCATAATGATGGTTATATTGAAATATGCGAGTGCCTACTCTTTGCTAACCAAACTAAATTATTAGTTGCATCATTTCATCTCAACTTCATGCAGTTATTATGTTTTTTCCTTTTCCTTTTATTGTGGCAAAATCTAGTTGACGTAAACCTTGCCATTTTAACTTTTTTAAAGTGAACATTTCAGTGGCATTGGGTCCATTCGCGTCATCGCACCACCATCGCCACGGTCCAATTTCAAAACTGTTTCCATCCTGCAGAACTGGCACTTAGTACCCATTACACGACTCCCTCCTGCAGCCACGCTGGGAGCTGACCCTCTCCACCCATCTTCATGCACTCAGGCGTTCATCCAGGGATCATCCTGTACCTCAGACTCCGCCAAGAACTGTCCAGCCCCAGGGCCTTTGCAAGCGCTGGTCGCAGTGCCTGGGATGCCCTCTCCCAGCTCACCACGTGGCTGGCTCTTTCTCATTCATTGGCCTCAGCGCAGTGGCCTCCTTCTCGTCAGAGAGGCCGCCCCTGCCTGCCCTGGCTGGCCGGCCCCTCCCCCACAATGACTCTATGACATCACCGTGTTCCTTCTCCTCGCAGCCCTCAGACCCTCTGAAACCCTCTGGTCTGTGTTTTGTTTCCTCCGTCTCTATCTCTCTCCCCACTAGAAGGCAGGCCCCAGGAGGGCAAGCACCCGGCCTGTCCAGCTCCCAGCCATAGCCCCAGGGCCGGGTGTGCAGTAGATGCTCAACAAGCCTTCTTTCCTCCCACCAGCCTCTCCTTCCCGCAGGGGCGACAGGACTTGGGGGTGTTTTTGGGGTCTAAACTACACAAAGGAAAGAGACGCTGAAGTGGGTGAGCTGGCCTCGCGCTGCACTTCCTGCTGGAGTTCAAAGTCAGCCCTGCCCCTGGAACTGCCACGGCCAGTTTAGATTGTTCCAGAATCCCCCTGCAGGCCATTCAAAAGGCTCCCAGCTGCTATCAGGAAATAGCTCAGGAAGGTCCCTGTTAAACACCACCCCTGTCCCCGTAACACTGGGCAGCCCCCTGCCACCTGCTATTTTCTATCTCTGAGAATTTGCTGACATTAGGCAAGTCACGTCTGTGGAATTATACAATGTTTGTCCTTTTATGAGTGGTTTGTTTCACTCAGCACCGTATCCTCAAGGCTCACTCATGTCATAGCAGGTGTCAGAACTTCCTTCCTTTTTAAGGCTGAATAATATTCCACTGTATGGATGGACCACGTTTTGTTTATCCATTCTCCTGTCAATGAACATTTTCGTTGCTCTCAGCATTTGGCTGTTAGGAATAGCGCTCTGAGGATATTTGTGCACACGTGTTTGCATGGATTTGTTTTTCCTTTTCTTGCCCGTTCTTGGGTGTCATGGCCAAGCAGCCACTGCCAAGTCCAACATTTTGAAGCTTTCCCCCTATGTTTTCTTCTAAGAGTTTTGCAGTTTTTTACGTTTAGTTATTAAGGTAATGCCTTTGATCTTTTGAGTTAATTTTTTGTATCTGGTGTAAGATAAGAGCTCAACTTCACTCTTCTGCATGTGGTATTCAGTTTTCCAAATACCATTTGTTGAAGAGACTGCCCTTTCCCCATTGAAGGGTCTTGGCTCAAGACACTTGAATGTCAAATAAGTCAAAGGGCTTCTTTCTGGGCTCTGTGTTCTGTCCCATTGGTCTGTCTGTCTGTCTGTATGTAGGTCAGGACCACTGTGTTTTGATTGTGATAGTTTTCTAGTAACTTTTGAAATCAGAAAGTTTATGACTTCCAACTTCCTGGTTTGTATTTTTACATTTTATATTTTGTCTCCATTTTACAGATGAGACAATGGAAGCTCAGAGAGGGGAACTGACTTCCAAGGTCACAGAACAAGCAAGGGTGGGACAGGATTTGAACCTAGGCTTGTTTCACCCCAGCCCCTTTCAACAAACATTTCTGTCTCAGCTTGGATCACAGAGCAAGAAAGTTACAGCCCTTCCCAGCCCTCTTCCTGTCCTGCTGATGAATTCAGCTGGGGTGGCAGCCTCGACACCTCTCAAAGGCTCTGATACAGTTTGGCTGTGTCCCCACCCGAATTTTACCTTGAATTGTAATAATCCCCACATGTCAAGGGTGGGGCCAAGTGGAGATCATTGAATCACGGGGGTGGTTTCCCCCCTGCTGTTCTCGTGGTAGTGAGTTAAGTCTCACGTGATCTGATGGTTTTATAAATGGGAATTCCCTGGCACAAACTCTCCTGCCTGCTGCCGTGTAAGACCTGCCTTTGCCTCTCCTTTGTCTTCTGCCATGAGTGTGAGGCCTCCCCAGCCATGTGGAACTGTGAGTCCATTAAACCTCTTTCTTTATGAATTCCCCATTCTCGGGTATGTCTTTATTAGAAGCGTGAGAACAGATGAGGCTCAGTGGACTAGTTGGTGGGGGAGGAGAAAGCAGCCCATGTTCCCTCTCTCAAGCAGGACCATTTTGTTTTCCTCAGTTTGCCTCTTCCACTTCCACTTGGGGACCCCCACAGCCATGGCCAGAGAGAGGGAGCTTGGGGTCCCAGTGCGTAGTACAAACTCACTCTGCCCCTCGCTGCCGTTGGGGTCCCCGCTCTGTGGGTTCATGGACTGGGGTCCACAAGGAACTGCTTGTCGCCATCTTCCCACCCCCAACCCCAAAGGGGCCTTAACATGTTCCCAGGCTCGCTTTCCCCACTGAAGGAGGGGTGGCTGTGTGAGTCCTTCCACTTCATGACCCTCTCTGTTTCCTTATACATTCAACAAAGCCTTGACTGAAGTCACAGCTCTCATCATTCCTTTCCTAAGCTTTCTTCAAACAGCATGGTGCGTGAATGAGAACACGTGTTCTGTAGAAGGTGGGGCCACAAAGCCCTGCCGACCGACCTTTACTGCTTTCTGCCTCTAAGGTGCAACCTGAAAGCACCTGCTGGAACCTTTGGGACTCAGGGAGCACAGCCTGGAAGCAGGGGGATACTCTCCAGGGCTGCAGTCCACCTCGGACGCTGCTAACCACAGGTGTCTGCCTACACTTCGATTCAGATCACGTAAAATAAACATGCAGCTCTTAGGCTTCTGAGCCACCCTTCAAGAACACAGCCACTCGTGGCTAATGGCTGCTGACTGGAACCCTGGATGGCCCAATCTAGAACTTTTCATCACCCCAGAGCATCCTGGGCAGTGCTTCTCCCCGGAAGCCCTGCAGGCAATGACCTCCAGCTCTGAGCCTGATCCCACACAAGCTGGAAGAAGATAGCCCAGGGAGGCCGCCCACAGCCGCAAGCTCATTTCTCATGGGAAACCACACATGGGAGATGCCAAGAAATTAGAATAGAGGATGCTCCAGAGCAGACACTCCTGTTTACAGGTACCTGGTTCTAGACAATCACCCGTGAAAGGAAAATGGTGATATCTAAGAAACAGAGGAAAGCATGGGCTCAACCAATGAGGTCATAAGGAGCTCTAGGATGGGGGTGTCGCAGATGTCTCGCGCGTTTAGGCGGGTGGAGCGTGACTGGTTGATAATAACTGATGGGCACCATTGGCGGACGGTGACCATGCCAGGCATATAGCAGGGTGCTGCGTCTTGTCTAATTCTCACTGCGGCCAATGAGAGATTTTCACTCCCATTTTAGAGATCGGCTGAGACACAGAAAGGTCAAGCAGCTTCCTCAGTCAGAAAAGGGGCAGAGCCAGGGTTCACCCCCTCGCAGAGCTGTGCACCAGTTCTGCAGAGCCCAGGATGGGGTGAGGCCAGTGGTGAGGGACAGTGAAAGGCCTAAAGAAAGAGGAGGACAGAAAAAGGGCCCGTGTTGGACAGAGAAGGAGTGATTATTGAGGCGTGAAGGTCAGGCTCGTGGAGGGCACTGGCCTGTGGTCTGCAGTGGCGTTGAGAACATGCGTTGGTCCTTCCACAACCATGCATAGCTGGTGCCCTTGGAGATTCCATCTGCTCTTTCCTATGGGGTCTGTGAGGTTGGACTTAGGGAGCCCATTTCATGGACCTGAACACTGAGTATCAGAGGGAAGGGTTTACATCTGAGATTCACCCAGAGGGGGACCTGGGGAAACACCTGGTTGTTGACAGCAGCAGATCTCAGACTTTGGCTTGCATGAGGGTTCCCTGGAGGGTCTGTGACAGGGACGGGGTGGGGCTGAGAATGTGCATTTCTAACGCACAAACTCTTTTCATCCTGCATAGCTGAAACTCAGTACTCATTAAACAACTCCCTCCTGCAGCCACGCTGGGAGCTGACACTCTCCACACATGCTTCATGCACTCAGGCGCTCATCCAGGGATCATCCTGTACCTCAAATACCTCCAAGAACTGTCCAGCCCCAGGACCTTTGCGCACGCTGGACCCACTGCCTGGGATGCCCTCTTCTGGCTCACCACGTGGCTGGCTCCGTCTCATTCATTGGTCTCAGCCCAGTGGCCTCCTCATCAGAGGGGCTGTCCCTGCCTGCCCTGGGCTGGCCCACCCCCCACCCCACAGTGACTCTGTGATGTCACTGCGTTCCTTCTCCTTGGAGCCCTCAGGGCTCTGGAATCCTCTGGTCTGCGCCCAGGTGGCACTGCTGCTGCTGCTGGTCCAGGTACCACCTTTTGAGAAGCACTGGTGTAAGGAACACACCCCTCCCTGCTCATTCAGTTGAGGCCTCTCCTCAAGAAGATGTCTTTGCATTTGCTGTTTTTGGGTTGCTTTGTTTTGTGTTGCCATAAAGATGTGAGATGCTGCTCCTGGGACTCCAGGCTGATTTCTGACACCAGCATGTCTGCATTTTTGCAGAAGACCAGAGAATTCTGGGGTTCGAAGCTATGAGGTTTTGGGGTTTCTCTGAGGCTGTGGTGGGAGGAAGACCTCTACTCTGAGCCCTCTCTCCTCAGCCAACCAGGAAGCTCAGAATTCCACAGCCTCCCTGACTCCCACCTCAGCAGGCACCAAGATTGCTGTAATTCGGCACTTGCAGATCTTGCAGGAGTTCACCTGATCCTGAATCTCGCTCCTTTTGACCTGGGGTATTTTGTAGGCTCTTTCTTATCAACAAGCTATGTATCCCAGGGAAACTCTCCCCCCTCTCCCTGGTCCATGCTGGAAGTGCCGTTGAGGGCTTTGCATCATTTCACTGTTCCCAGACTGTCTACATTTAGAAGTTTCTCCAAAGATTTTCCTTCGTAAACGATCATCAGAAGCACGTCGAAAACCCTGAGCACTCTCCCCTCTGCCCCGCTCCCTGTTCGCTGATTTTATAACTCTCCTCCTCAGCGTAAACAGAGCTGATCACTTTATACCCTTTGTATATTGTTTCTTAATATGAATGAAGTGAAACAGCTAACCAGTAGTCTTTCAAATTATTGCCTAACACAAACTGACAAGGCGCGTTGAAGTGTTTAGCCTCAGAAACTGTGAACGTGGTCACAGCTTAGTAATTAACTCACATTTACTTAACCCCAACATTCATTTTGTTATTATTATTATTTTTAATCAAGGAAACCAGGTTCATTCTGTGGGATAAGGATTGGATCTGATCTGCGGCCATTTATTTTCTATGCAACCTACCTCTGCCCTCACTGCCGACGCTGCCTCAATCAGCTTCCCGGGGATAAACGTGAAATCAACCCCACCAGCTCCAAGACAAACACAGTCTCAGGGACTGGGCCCCAAAGCCACGATGGGCAGGGATTGCTCCCAGACGAGGGAATGCTTTCAAAAGAAACAGAGAGTTTTTACCTTTTTGCCAGCAATTCTGTGGGCAACATTTGTTTTCTATTTTCCTTTTTTTCTCCAACTAAATCACTTTTATAAACTCCTCAAAAGTTTCAGTTTATTCAGTGACAATTAGTTTGTGGCATTTCTGAAGTGGATTTAGATTCGAGTGATAAAATTACAATCCAAAATTGCAACCATAATGGAAAATCCTGGTACACGTTTGGCCTTTGAGACCACAACTGAGAGATTCCGGGTGGACGCCAGCGAGCAGGGGGCAGCAGTCACTGAGCGTTCCCTTCCCCATGGAGCAGGGTCCCCATCTGCCACCTCCTGGGGCGATGGTGGGACAGGAGGCATGGACGTGGCAGAACACGTGGCAGGACAGGTGGAAAAAGAACACAGGCTGGTTGGCAGGTTCACAACTTCTTGCCCCGAGACATGTTCTGTCTTCAATTTCAGAACCAGCACTTTCCTGAATTCCAGGCCAGCTGATTGCATCTCAGTTTCTTGGTGTTTAACAGAGACTTTCCTGAGCTATTTCCTGATAGCAGCTGGGAGCCTTTTGAACAGCCTGCAGGGGGATTCTGGAACAATCTAAACTGGCTGTGGCAGTTCCAGGGGCAGGGCTGACTTTGAACTCCAGCAGGAAGTGCAGCGCGAGGCCAGCTCACCCACTTCAGCGTCTCTTTCCTTTGGGTCATTTAGACCCCAACAACACCCCCAAGTCCTGTCGCCCCTGCGGGAAGGAGAGGCTGGTGGGAGGAAAGAAGGCTTGTTGAGCATCTACTGCACACCCGGCCCTGGGGCTACGGCTGGGAGCTGGACAGGCCGGGTGCTTGCCCTCCTGGGGCCTGCCTTCTAGTGGGGAGAGAGACAGAGACGGAGGAAACAAAACACAGACCAGAGGGTTTCAGAGGGTCTGAGGGCTGCGAGGAGAAGGAACACGGTGATGTCATAGAGTCATTGTCGGGGAGGGGCCGGCCAGCCAGGCAGGCAGGGGCGGCCTCTCTGACGAGAAGGAGGCCACTGGGCTGAGGCCAATGAATGAGAAAGAGCCAGCCACGTGGTGAGCTGGGAGAGGGCATCCCAGGCACTGCGACCAGTGCTTGCAAAGGCCCTGGGGCTGGACAGTTCTTGGCGGAGTCTGAGGTACAAGATGATCCCTGGATGAGCGCCTGAGTGCATGAAGCATGGGTGGAGAGGGTCAGCTCCCAGCGTGGCTGCAGGAGGCATCCTCTTCCTTTATCCCCTCTCCACCTGCCCCCCGCTACTCCTCCTTCCTCCCCCTGCCACATGGCAGGTCCCTGACCATCTCAGCTTCATCCTCTTATCCCACAAGCCCTCCCCAAAAGTCCCCATTCCTCCCCACCTTCAACCATCTCTGGCGATGGGGGGGAACTGAGACGCTACTTACTGACCCAGGACCCTGAGCCTATGTACACATAGAGAGCACAAGCTGGGTGAGCTGCTGGCCAAGGAGTGGCATCTGCCCTCATCAGTGGAAACAAAAAGCCCTGGGGGTTAAGTGGCCATGGCTGCCCTCACAGCTGCACCAGGAGGATGACCGTGTTCCCACTCTCAGTCCTGCCGAGGCGCCTGACACCCCTGCACCCAGGAGCTGGGGAACCTAAGAGCTTGTAAAAAGTGTACAAGTGCCAGATGCTCGTTGTGCACAAATCTAAACGCAGAAAAGCACTTAAAGAAGAATCCAGAAAACCACACTTCCCATTTTGATATGGAAATGAACAAAGGCAGATCCCAAGCTCTTTGTCTTCCCTAGATCAATACAGACAGACAGACAGGTGGATAGATAGATAGATAGATAGATAGATAGATAGATAGATAGATATAGATCATTAAAAGACGAATAGAGATGGATGATAGATACATACTTACAGATGCACACACACATTCAATGGTGTAAAAATGGAATCACACTCTGTAGGCTGTTTTACCACTTACTTTACTAAATTACTGAATATAATTTAATTTTATATACAAATTTGAAACTGTGTCATTAGCTTTTTAAGTCTGTGGTGTCACTTTCACTTGTATTTTTCTATTGATTTCTTTTTTTTTTTTTTTTTTGAGACAGAGTCTGACTCTTACCCAGGCTGGAGTACTGTGGCACTGTCTTGGCTCATTGCAACCGCCACCTCCCAGGTTCTAGTGATCATCCTGCCTCAGCCTCCCAAATAGCTGGGATTACAGGTGCCCACCATCACGCCTGGCTAATTTTTTTGTATTTTTAGTAGAGACGGGTTTTCAGCATGTTGTCCAGGCTGGTCTCGAACTCCTGGCCTCAAGTGATCCACCCGCCTTGGCCTTCCAAAGTGCTGGGATTACAGGAGCGAGCCACCATGCCCAGCCCTATCGATTTTGAAATTGTAAGGAGAGTCGTGCTATGAATTCACACAGTAGGGGGTGAGTCAAGTGAGCAGGGAGGCACACGCGGCGTCGCTCATCCCCAGCTGCACCCTGCTTGCTCAGCAGCCCCTGTGTGTCCTGCCTGGCCTACTATTTTTTTCACACGGAAAGACACCCGCGTGGTATTTATTTGAACAGAAATGGTGTCACATCATGCGTGTATTTCCCGTAACTTCCTTTTTCCCTTGCCGAGTCCTCCACGCACATCTCTTCTGTCAGCCCATGTAGATCTCCCCAGCCTTTGACATGGTTCCCAAACCATTCTTACTCGCTAAGAATTCACTTCCACAAACCTCTTACAAGAACACCAGCCAGTGGCTTAGGGCCCTTCCTAGTACGGTGTAACCTCATCTTAACTGGATTCCAGCTGCAAGGACCCTGTTTCCTTGCAAGGACCCTGCAAGGACCCTGAAGGCAGCCCTGCATGCAGTGTTCTTCATGCAGCTGCCCCACTGGGTGATGAGAGCTCCCTCCTGCAGGGAAATGGGAAAATTGTGCAAAGCCCATGTCTTGGAATCCTTTGCCCAAGGGGCAAGGGAGCAGGAGTGCTCACAGGCCACCTCCCGAGAGCTGTATGCTCCTCTCCGCATGAGGCTTGAGAATTATATGCTCCTCGTGGCATGAGGCCTGCCGCACTGGGTGTTGGCACAACAGCCTGGTGTGGTTTGGGGAAAAGCCCTCAAGCCCAGATGTGCAAATCACGGTCGCTGGAAACGGGCCAGAGCGGCACTCAATGAATAGCCAGGCACTAGCAACATCAGCCTCCTGGTAGAAATGCAGAGTCCCAGGCCCCACCCCAGACCTGCAGAATCAGAATCTGCATTTCAGTGACATCTTCATCCTGGGTGTGCGTGTGGCAGCTTGAGAAGCACTGAGCCGGCATCCGCTGGGAAGGCCAAGTAAGAGGTAGGGACACGGTAGGCACACTCAGAGCTGGCATTCTAGCCAGACCTCCAGGCCCCCAGTACGCCCCACCCAACTACTCTCCTTCAGATGCAGTGGCCAGGAAATGCCTCCAGCAGGACAGAGTCAGGATGGCCCTAACCCACCAGGAAGGCAGACTTCATGGTTGAAAGGATTGCCCGCTAAAGAACAAAGCAGGGTGAGACTAAAGCAAGGTAGTCCATGGCTGCCCAGAGTCAGAGGCAGGAGCGCTGGGGGCCCAGAGAACACAGGCCAGAGTGGACCAGGGTTCTGGTTGCATCATGGTCGGGACCCTGCACGTAGCAGGGCCCCTGGTTCAGAGTCAGCAGCAGCCAGCCTTCTTGAAGAACAGCTGCTCATTTCTGCACTCACCACAGCTTTCTGGAGGTCTCCCAGCCCTGCTGATAGAGAAACAACAGGCCGGTTTCCTGTTCAATCCCAACAGGCATGCACAGTCCCAAGAAAGACCTGTCCTGGAGCCAGTGACCACAACGAGCCAAGGAACAGCCCTGCTCATCTTGTCTCCTCCCAGCTTCTACCTTGACCATGATTCCATTCCTTCTCACTGTCCAAGTGATCAGTCAGGCTACACACTCTGCCGGGAACTGGGGAGCAATTGAAATTTATTGAGCATGGGAAGCACTCTGAGGAAAGTGCTCTAGGCTGCAAGAGTTGGCAACCAGGATGGTTGGGAGCGGGAGATGGCAGAGCACAATCATAGAACTGCTTATCTGGGAAAGCATCCCATCATTTTCTGTAAGTATTCCTCAAGCCCTGGCTTAGGAAAACAGACAGAAAGATCTCCCACTAGCCGCATGAAATGCCAGGCATCTCTTAAAGCCCAGGGCAATTTTCCATTGAAAAGCAAGCTGGCCTTTAATGACAGGAAAAATAGCTCAGTTTATCGTGTTCCATCCATATCATGTTACGTTATCAGGTCACAACTCCACTTCTCAAATAGTGTGTCCCTACGCATTCTGTGTGTCAGGGGCTGCCCTCACGGGGAACGCTGGATAAGACATAGTGCCTTCCCCTACAGAGCTCATAGTCTAGAGAAGGATCCAGACAAGTTCCCAGGCATGCAGAAGGTAGGTAATTAAGGAAATCATGAGGACAGGGAGCTATGGGCACACCGAGGACTGGAGGGCTCCAGCCCAGACTGAAAGGACCAGGGAAGGCAACATTCAAGTGGTCAAGACCTGAGAGACCAGCAGGCATTGACTCAGCTAAAGAAGAGGGAGGAGAGAGTTCCAGGCAGCCAGGCAGCACGTGCCAAGGTCCTGAGGGTGCGGATGCATCTGAAGAAATTCAACAAGAGATTCCTTGTTGATGACTGAGGATGGAAATGCTTGGGTAGTGGAGGAGACTAATGAGATGAGCACATCCATAAAATATGCATGCAGTGGGATTTCATTTTGTAAACTCACAGTTGGATTCACACATACACACAGAAAAACAGCAGAAGAAAAAATACCAGAATGCTCAGAGCTGCTCTCTGGGTAATGCAACTACAAACGACTTGGTCTTCTTCATTCTATTCTATTATAATCAAATTTCCTACAATAAAAATTGCAGCAGTTACCTATGGCTCATAAAATGTTGCACAAGAAACAACCACAATATCTTAGCAATATGCTAATCCAGGTTGGGCTCAGCTGGTATGGCTCATCCTGCCCCTGGGGTCAGTCGGCTAACCTGGGCATGTTCCTCTCACGGCAATAGCAGAGGCACACGGGAGCAGCACGCGAGGCCCCTTAAGGCCTGGGCTTGGAACCGGCATGCCATTGCTCCTACCGCATTCTCTTGAACAAAGCAAGTCACATGATGAGCTCAAAGTTAAGAGGTGGGGAAATACATTCTGTCCTTGTGGTGCTGGGAAACTGCAATGCCTTATGACAAAGGTAGTGGATCTGGGGAGTGGTGAGGAATTTCAGCCAATGTAGTCAATGTGAGCATTGCAGGAATGTTATTGGAGAGGAAGAGGTAGGAGGAGGTGTGGGAACTGGAAATCAAGCTCCTGCCAATGCCCTCAAAAGGTAGGTGAAATACAGTAGTGTGTTGAGTCAGACATGTTAACCATCCAGGATGAAAAAGGCACATCTAGATCCACATCCTAAGAGCTCAGGGGCATGGGAGGACAAGGCAGAGAGAAACCAAAACCCAGCTCTCCATTTGGGGAGAACTGGACATCACTGTTGCGTCAGTTTACCTATCTCCGAAACAGGGATGGAAGAGCCTCTGACATGCTACTTGTGAGTGCTCAGAACAGCACCTGGCATACAATGCACACAACGCAAGTCATTTTTAAATATAAATAAAGGGCGCACGGGACAGTAGTCTTCTTCAGTCTCTCCCTTCGAATTGGCCCTGTCTGCAGAGAGATGGTAGCCCCCAGTCAGCCTGCAGCCCTCCGCACGCCCCTTTACCTAGTGTCTTGCACACTGCTTCTCTCTTTCTGTGAAATAAATACAACACTTCCCTCCGGCAAAAGAGAAATAAAAGCAGTTCCTTAATGCATAAGAAGAAAGTATGGAAGAAATTCCAGTTTGATGGTCTACAGGTATGTTTGTTTGGACTGGCGCATATAAATCAGTGCCTGGCTTACATCAGATTATCACAGCGGAGTAGGCTCTGGGCTGATTGCACCTTTACAATCTGTTTACAAGGAGGTCTGAAGTGAAGCGTTCTGGAAGAGGCCGCTGCATAAGCCTTTAAAAGTTTTCATAATTGCTCAGCTTGGACGGTTCTGCACTAGGAGACACAGCCCCATGGAGCACCTGAGAGATGTGATCCCTTCCTCCCACTCCCAGCCACCCCTGAGCCCCGAGTGCTGCCCCAACACCACCCAGGGATGGTCCCTGGGAACACTGGAGGATCTTTCCCTCTGCTGCTTTTCCCTGGGGATATATGAATGTGTCTGGGAGTTTACAAGACACACTTATATGCGCACTCATCTTACGTGTCCTGGTTACCTCTTACATCTCAGTCCCCTCCCCATACATCATTCCAGAAGGTACTTCTTTCTTTGCTGCATCCTCAGGACCTTTGCACATGCTGTTGCTTCTGCCTGGAGCACAGTCCACCTTTCCTGGCCTAGGAGGTGGACGGAAGCTGAGCTGCTTCCTGCCCATTTCCCGGGCTGAATGTTGTCTTCCCTGATGCTGGGATGGGGGCTAGTGTGGGCTGCATCGTGCCTCTCTAACATTTATTCGTTGAAATCTTAGCCCCCGGCAGCTCAGAACATGGCCTTATTTGGAAATAGGGTCATTGCAGATGTAATGTTGGGTGAAGAGGAGGTTGCACTAGAGTACAGTGGGCTGTAATCTGTCATGATTGTGTCCTTATAGAAAGGGGAGATTTGGCCACAGACATGCACACAGGGAGAAAGCCACGTGAAGATGAAGGCAGAGGTTGAGGTGACACTTCCACAAGCCTGGAATGCAAAAATCATCAGCAACCACCAGAAGCCGGGGAATGGGCCTGGAACGGTCCCCACCTGCCCCCCCACCACTTTCCCTGCCCCCTCCACCCCTTCCCCCACTGCAGCCTCAGGAGGAGCCAGCCCTGCTGACACCTGGATCTGGAACTTCTGGCCTCCAGGGTGTGAGACAATGAATTCCTGTTGTTGAAGCTGCCCAGTCGGTGGCACTTTGTTAAGGTAGCTCCAGGAAACAAGCACAGGGGCCCTTCTGGGTGCCCTCTCCCTCCCTTGCGCCAGCTTAGGAGCCCACTACTCATGGACGGGCGTCGGCCTCCGCTGGCACCTGAGAGTCAGAAGTGGCTGGAACGGTGGTTGGAAGACAAAGCTGAGGGCATGCTGCATGCCAGAGCATAGGAGGAAGCTAGAGGTGTTCCTGGGAAGAAATGGCCTGGGCTCACAAGTAATGCTGTGCAAGCGTGTAGATGTCTTCCTAGAGTGTCTCTCAAGGCTCAATTATGAAGATAAGGGGTCTCACACTCAAATCTCCATGGACAAATAACTTGGGTTGGAATATGTTTGCCTGAAGGAAATGTATTCAGTCGGGGGCTGATTAGTGAGAACGCTTATGTATGAAAGTGCACTCACCGAGTTCTCAGACTCAATTATATAGAACAGGGTCTCAGCATCATACAGGGACCATGGGCAGCTGAGGTCAATGGGGGGAAAGAGCCCCTTCTTGGCTCTGGGGCATTTCGGAAGTAAAGTCCAGTGTGGCTGGATTTTCTGGTGTTTCAAAACAAACAAACTAACTACAACAAAAAAAGCAAAACTGGGTATCTAGACTTTTAGGTGAAATTTTCATATTTTTGAATATTGACACTTAATTTTTAAAAATTAATCACAGCACTGTGTGGAGCAATGAAAGCACAGGTTTGTGACCTCTGGAAGGGCAGCAAGGTCCAGCTGAGTGGTTTCTGGGGCAACCTTGGCTCTGGGTTCCCCCCGGAGTTCAGTAACATGGAGATACCACCACACACACATTGAGGGGTTCTTTATTCATGAGGGATACCTGTGGTATCAGCTTCTCTCTCCACTGGGGTTTTGTACTCTGCAGTGTTAATCACTGCATCTTTTTTTCTTTTCTTTTCTCTCTTGATCTCCCTCTCTCTCTCTTTTTCTCTCCCTTCTCGCTCACGTATTTGCAGGGAGTAATGAAGCTCTGGAGACAGAGCAGAACCCTCAAAAGTGTGGGGCTCAGAGCCAGGGTGCCAGTCATTGCGGTCTCAGGGATGACTGAGGGAGAGGGAGGGAGATCATTTAAGCCCTTCTTCTCGGCTTTTAGTTCTTTTTATTCGTAATTCTTAAGTCATGTGATATACATGCAGAAAAGTGCATATATGATAAGCTCAATGCATTTGTACAAACAACTGGCTGTGAAGCCAGTGCTCAGACCAAGAAACAGAACGTGACCAGCATCCTAGGAGATGTGCACATCAGCCCACCTGATCCATGCAGCACTGACCACACCGGGTGTTTTTCCCACTTCACAGCTGAAGAAACCGAGGCTCGGAGCAGAGAAGGATCTTCCTTTGAGCCCCTTCTCACCATTACCTACCCTCAAAGACAAAGCACAACGCGACCTCTAACACCGTGAACCAGCTTTGCCTGTTTTGTAATTTGAATAAATGGACTCACACAGTATGGGGTCTCTTGTGTCTGGCTTCTTTCTCACAACATGACGTTTAAGGGA
The DNA here is from genome assembly GCF_006542625.1 of Nomascus leucogenys. Taxonomy (NCBI): domain Eukaryota; kingdom Metazoa; phylum Chordata; class Mammalia; order Primates; family Hylobatidae; genus Nomascus; species Nomascus leucogenys. The sequence goes on from NC_044382.1 coordinate 152,474,680, forward strand.
CCTATTCGCGTTGCCCGCAGGTGTAGACCATTTGTTCTTAATGCTAACGCAATTATTTGCATGAGCATGATTTATCTGTTCTGCTGTGAGTGGTGTTTGGTTTATTTTGAATGCTGGGGTTGTGAACAAGCAGAGCTGCTCTGAACATTCTAGTGTGTGACTTTCGATGAACATATGTAGGCATGTGTGTTGGGTGCACACTGGGGAGTGGAATTGCTGGGGTGCAGAATCTGTGCCCATTTAGCCTTGGTGGGTGCTGCCACACAGTTTGACGAGGTTGTAGCAGCACCCTCTCCCACCACCCGAGCTTGATGGGGCGGCGGGGGAGCTCCCCTGTGAGCCTTGTTGATACCTTCCTTATCACGGTCGTCATGGCAACAGCATCTCCGGCCCAGACCTCAGCGTGGAGGCACGTGAACAGTGCCCCTAGCAGTGCTGACAACACCCCACTGTTCAGCATGAGCACTGGGGCCCAGCCTTGTTATTCTCATGCCTGAAGCCTGAAACAACAGAACTCATTTCTTCAGGTTTCACGTATTGCGAGCCGCCAAGGGAAAGCCCAGGGTTGGAGGAAGTGCAATTGTGTGGAGAAACAATTTGCTCAAGGAAAGACCATTTTCCTTCACCAGGGTCCTAAAAGGGGCAGCCCCATAGGTAGAGGGCTGCTGGTGTAGGTGCCACAATCCCCAGGTGATGTGGTGTTAAATCACAATGACTTACAGAGTGCCTTCCTCTTTTCTTGGCACAGCCTCTCCTGTGGACAAGAGTAAGCCACCGGTGTGTGCTGATGGGTCTGCAACAGCTGACACTTGCTCATTTCCTTTTTGCAACCAGGGCCAGACCTGGAGCTCCAGCGGGCGTCTGCATCAGGTCTCACGTCATGTGGCCCTGTGACATTTATTCCTGAAAGTTACGTCTCTACATGTGGCAAGCGTTACTGGTGTGCCACATGCAAAATTCATTTGAAATTTCTCTTTAGGATCAGCCCGCTTGGATTTAAACAAAAGTATCAGCAGAGATACTTTTGAAGAGTGATAGGCAGAGCACTGGGGTTTTGGAAGCGCTGCTGCAGGGGAGAGAGGGCTGGCCCATGGGTCAGGTGGAGAGGGGGCTCTTGCATCTGGTTTTCTGGGCGAGGACACTGAGCACAGCGAGGCCAAGTGACTGGCCCTGGTGTGAGGCATGGTACCAAGGGCTGAGTTCAGGTCCACCTGGGAGCACCTCTCTCCTCTGCTGTTAGCTGCTGACCCAGCCACCTCATTGCATCTTCCTGACAAAATTGCCTGCGGATAATCCCACCTGAAGTTGGAGTTGATCCCGCTTTCACGAAGGGACTGCTGTGGAAAAGCTGCTCTTAATGATTTTTTTTCTTCCATTTTTGAGATGAAGTCTTCCTCTGTCACCCAGGCTGGAGTGCAATGGCGTGATCTTGGCTCACTGCAACCTCCACCACCTGGGTTCAAGCGATTCTCCTACCTCAGCCTCTTGAGTAGTGGGGATTACAGGCGTCCGCCACCACACCCGGCTAGTTTTTGTATTTTTAGTAGAGATGGAGTTTCACCATGTTGACCAGGCTGGTCTGAAACTCCTGACCTCAGGTGATCCGCCCGCCTTGGCCTCCCAAAGGGCTGGGATTACAGGTGTGAGCCACCCCGGCCTAATTGTTTTGTTCTGAGATGCCATTTATTATTTGGCTACAAAAACCTGTGTTGGGGATGCTCAGTGGGTTTCTGAAGACACAGAGACTTTAGAAGCCCCTTGAAGGGCAAGTTATGTCTACAGACCTAGACTCTGGAGAGACAGACCCCCCAGGACTAGGCTGCTTGTAGCCATGGCCGCTAACACGGGTGAAATGGTTCCTGCTTGCCGGGAGCTTTATCTTCATCAGCTCATCGAATCCACACAGCATTGCACTGTGCTTCTCCCATTTCACAGATGCGGAAACTGAGACTTGGGGCAGCGAAGGAGCTTCTCCAGGACCACACAGCTAGCACGTGATAGATGCAGAATGGAAAACCAGGTCAGTCTGATGTAAAATGACACTCATGTACATGTGCACACACACACATGCACACAGGCAGCCTCTTGATCACACGTGGGATTTTTATTTTCTAACCAGTACAACAGTCACCTGCTTTTATTTTTAAAAAATTTTCTTTTGTTTTTGAGACAGAGTCTCACTCTGTCACCCAGGCTGGAGTGAGGTGGTATGATATTGGCTCACTGAAACTTCTACCTCCTGGGTTCAACTGATTTTCCTGCCTCAGCCTCCCGAGTAGCTGGGGTCACAGGTGCCCGCCACCATGCCTGGCTAATTTTTGTGTTTTTAGTAGAGACAGGGTTTCACCATGTTTGCCAGGCTGGTCTTGAACCCCTGACCTCAAGTAATCTGCCCGCCTCAGCCTCCCAAAGTGCTGGGATTACAGGTGTGAGCCACCACACCTGGCCAGTGTCCTGCTTTTTACTGCAGGCTGGACCCCAGGTCTGCAGGGTTTCTGAAGCTCAGGTGAAACACAGGTGATAGGTGATCACTGTCTCTCCTGGCCCTGGGTGCAGTGTCTGCAAACAGGGCAGGCAGCCCACTCACTCGGAGCCCTGGCAACCAGGACCTGTCAGTGGGAGGACAGACCTTAGGAAGGATAAAAGGACTCTGATCTGCATCTGCAGTGCTGTTGATAAGGTAAATCATGAACTCACATAGAAAATTGAGTCATCACCTCAAATGGGCAATTCAATAAAGAAAAACATGGAAATCGACAGCATAGAAGAAAACTTTCCCCTCTCACCAGTAATCCAAGTCACACACATAATAAACACAGAACGGTATTTTTTTCATTGATTAGTTTGGCAAATACTTTTTTCAATGTTAATACACAATGTCAGAGAGAACAGAAATTGTTACATGTTTTACATGTTTCTAGAGGCCATGAGAGTAATTTATAGGTTTTGATCCAGGAACTTTATTTCTCGGAATTTATTTGGGAAAGAATCATAAATGTGAACAATGATTTGTATACAAAGATGTTCATTGCAGCAAAAGTCATTGGAAATAACGCAGAGTATTTCTGAGACAATGTCCTCCCTGTTGCTACCTCTATTTAACCATCCCCACTTCCCTCATCTTCTGTGTGCTTTGCTTCTGGTGACCTGCACCTGTGACTCTCTTTGAGGTCCTATTCTTGAGCTATGGGGACTGCTTCACTGGTAGTGCAGAGGAGGCTCCTCGGACCTTGTGACACTCCTGAGTGGCCCTGGCAGTGACTGACAAGGGCAGGGCCAATAGAGCCCCTGCTGCCTTCTCTTAAGAACAATGAGCAATGCGAGTGAGAAAGGTTCTGGCTGGGACTCTGCCTGAAATTGCAACTGCTCGGCTTTTCCTTCTCTGTCCTGCTTCCACTACTTCCTCACTCATCTCTCTGGGAAGTCTTTCTTCCTTGATAAGCCACACACATGCGGATCGTCATATCATGGTCTGCCTCTAGGGAACTGATTTTAGACTGTTTAGACTAAGCAATGCCAGTGGTAATAAGATGTTCTTTCTTTGGTCACCGACTGTCCCCTAACATGGCTGAAGTCTACAGAAAGCCATCTAAAGCACCCTGAGGATGACACAGTGGTTTGTGTTTAGAGGCAACGCTGTGAATAAAACATTTATTTTCAGATTGGTGAATTACTTTGCTTCTGTAGTCTACCCTTTAAATATCTGACTCTTTTCTTTTTTTGTTTGAGACAGAGTCTTGCTCTGTCACCCAGGCTGGAGTACAGTGGCGCAATCTCAGCTCACTGCAGCCTCAACCTCCTGGGCTCAAGCGATTCTCCCACCTCAGTCTCCCAAGTAGCTGAGACTACAGACGTGCTGCCACGCCCAGCTAATTTTTTAATTCTTTTTGTAGAGATGGTGTCTTGCTATGTTGCCCTGGCTGGTCTCAAACTCCTGAGCTCAAGCAATCCCCCTGCCTTAGCCTCCCAGAATGCTGGGATTACAGGTGTGAGCCACCGTACCCAGCCTGTCCATTTTCAAAACAATTCTTGCATTGCTTCACATCATTGAAATTATTAGTTATCCACACAACATTTATTCTTCCCTTATTTCTTATTAACAGAGCCAAATTTTAATGGGCATCTAAAAAGCTACGTTTCCCAATCTTCCTTGCAAATAGGTATAATCATGTGACACCATTAGAGCCAATTGGCTGTAAGCATCATTACCCCTAGAGTCAAACAGAATCCGTTCATTTGACCTTCACTTATTCCCGTCTTTCCACCTGGAGCAGGGATGCGCAGGTGGAGATGTAGCCATCATCTTGATGCCATGAGGTAAGAATAAAAGAAAGTTAGAGAAAATGGAAAAGATCTCGACTCTGACAGCGTTGTATTGAACCAATGCTATTTACTGCAACTGTAGGATTTCTCAGCACTTGAGAAAAAAAAACAACATACGAAGTGTGTTCAAGCCACCAATTGGTGGGGGTGGGGTGAGGTCGGGGGGTTCTGTTAGTAGCACCCAAATGTGATTCTCTGATATACTCCATCACATCAAGGGAAGGTTCTGATGACCAGCTTTTCAGAACAGACCCTTTTTTGGGCTTTTGATGCACCCACAAAACCCACTTTCAGAAATGCCATTCTTCCTCTAATCAGACAAAGAATGTTCCAACTTCCTAGGGACCCACAGGCTATTGGAAGAATTCCATGTCTCTCTCTGTCATCAGCATGCTCCAGCCGATGCTTGGAAGGGTCTGAAATGACAGGCTTTAACTCACCACGCTGGTGAGGAAACATTCCCTGTCTACCACATCTAATCCCAGCAGGAAGACAAAAACTGGCATCCAACGTGGCCTGTGTACTCAGTGTCAGAAAAAAAGAATTTATAGGAAACAGAATCTACCTCTTGCTTAACCCGTAGAATGAAAACTCAGTGCTTAATCAGATTATTATAGCAAATATGCCACAACGGGACTGGTTAAATGAATTTGGATACCTTCCTATGATGGAAACCTATTCATATACAATGAGGCCATAAAATACTTAATGCATGTTAAAATGTTCACGATATGTTGAGTGGGACGAAGAGTTACAAATAGCCATGTAGAATACAGATTTTAAGTACACACAATATACAAAACAGAAAAAAAAACCTAAAAGGGAGTTGTATTCAACTTTCAACAGGCATTTTTCTTTAGCAGGATTATACATGATACCTAACTTCATTGTTTGTTGCCTGGATAAAAGAAAGATCAATGTGATCAGTAAGGAAACCCCCCCTGTATTTTGTACGCAGACTAATGGATCTGATTTCAGTTGTAAAGAGGTCAGCTGGGTCCCTGGCAAATTTTATCTTCCACCATGATCCAAAGGAAATTGGCTAAATATACTTTTAACAACACGGCTTTATGGTTGCCACATGTCCACCCCCACCCCGCCCCGCCCACCATCTTTTTTTTTGGGAAAATCCCCTTTTGCAGAAGGTTTTCATCCTGACACGCTCAGTAAAAACATAACTGGATACGGCTGCTTTCTCATCAATCCAACTGGCTCCTCTAAGCCATTCAGAAGAGTGGTTTTTACTTCTTCAGCTCAAACCATTAGGGAAGCATTTATAGAGCACCAGATGTTTGCGTCCTCTGAGGGTATCCAGAAAGTCCTCAAGGCTGCTGGCCTCTCTTTGCTCTTGTGGGGAAGAAAACTAACTTCTAAGGAGGAGAAGGAGGACTGAGGGCAAACTCACAACTGTCATAAGTAGGATCCTTCCAAAGAGTTCCAGAACTATCTGAAAATGATGCCCATGCATCTCAATAAATCAGAGTCTCCTTTAATGAGACTGGCAGCCCTGTGCCTATTTTTAAAAGTTTATGACCCTGAATTTGCGAGGAAAATCGGCCAGGCATTGCCCGGAGCTGTGCAGAGCGAAGCATTTTTAAGTTTCCATCTCACTCCGGAGAGGCAATCCATCATGATAAGGAGGGGCAGGGAGGGAAGGAGCCGGGCTCCCTGCAGCCTCCCGCCTGGTGTAGCTGTTTAAGTGGCAGGCACCGCAAGCCCAGTCCATTAACCAAAAAAGGGTGCTGCGCCTGAGCTATTTCTAGCTCCCTGCCAGGGCTCAGAGAGGCACAGCCCTGTGGATTCCTGCACAGTGAAGTGTCCTGCCCGGCATCATCTGACATAGGCTTTCTCCCCCAACACCGAGAGCTGGAAAAACCTTGTTCAGAGAAACACAAATAATAGGTACAAGAATGGCCTTATTGGGTCTTGTTATTAGGTATGAGTCTCCTGTGGCTGCTGGAACCACCACAAACCAAGGGAGCTCAAAACAATGGAAATTTATTCTCTCCCGGGTCTGGAGAGCAGAAGTCTGAAATCAGGGTGTGGGCAGAACCGTGCTCCCTCTGGACCCCTTTTCCCTCTTCCAGCATGTGTTGGCTGCTGGCGCTCCTCGGCTCACGGTGCATCGCTCCAATCTTGGCTCCGTCTTCATGGCGCGCTCTCCTGGTCTTCTCTCCGTGTGTCTCTGATCATCAGGTTTAGTGGCTGCCTGGATAACCTGGGATGATCTCATCTTCAGATTCTTAATTTCATTACATCTGCAAAGACCCTTTATCCAAATAAGGTCAGCTTCACGGTTTCTAGGTTTAGGACACGGAGATATCTTTCTAGAGGCTGCCATTCTATCCACTGTATCTGAACGGGTGTCCATCTCTTTCCAGGTAGCACTCCAACTCATAATTCCAGGGCATGACCCAGTGTTCCCAAGTTCAGCCACCCATCCACCCCCAGGTGACATCATCCACACCTCCAGGAACCAGTGGCAGCCTCTCCACTCTTGCCCTCAGAAGTCCTGAGTCCCACAGATTTGCATGAGTCTTAGACCCGTTAAGAGCAGGGACTCCGAAGTCAGCCTTCCGTTCCAGTCCTTGTTCTACCATTTATGCTACCTGGGCCTCAGTTTGTTCCTCTGTAAAGTAGGCATAACCAGAGTGCCTATTCCCGAGGACTATTGTGAACATTTAAAAAGCCGCTATTCATAAAGGACAAGGCCGGCATCCACTCAATAAATGCGGCCTCGTACTTGAATACTTCCCTGTCTTGATTTGGGGCTCTAGATTCTTGACCTTTCAACATCAAGTCTAAGAGAGCCAGCCGGTGCTGCTTGGTGGATCAAAGATGGGTTCATGTTCCAGAGCAACAACATATCAAACCATTGAAATCCACAGAGCTCTTCATTCAAATGTATTTCCAGAACACCTCACACACCAAGCAGATAAACAGAGGCGTAGCTGTGACAGCAGCTGCTGCGGGGAGGGTGGGGCAGAGTCTGGACCTCCCAAGAGGCTTTTCTGTCCGTAGGCTGCTGGGTGCCAGAGGCCTTGGTCCATGGCCTGTTGAGGTGAAGCAGGCCAGGAGGGGGCCTTCACAGTTTATTCTGCCACCAAGCAGCAATTATTTCTTCTTTCCTTGCCCCATCTTTCCTCAAATATTCCAAGTCCATGTAGAAAGCCCACCTTAGCTCACAAACCATCAAGCAAAGTAAAGGCGAAGGAACTAGACAGAGAAAGATTTCACATCTTTGTTTTTTTGAAAAACCCCACATGTTCATTGTAGGAAATTTAGAAACCACAGTCAAGCACTTAAACTGAAACAAAAATCAGACGCGGCAGTGATGGTTCAGTCGCCTCCGTCCCGCGTTCCGCAAATAACCTCAGCGTATCTGTAAAGTCAAAGGTTGTTATTCTTTACACTTGAATTTATTTCAAATGGTCATATTTTTTCTAGACCACCAGATAAAACACTTAATTTTTAAATCATAGCACACCTACTTCCTCGTAACCTATGTGTCCTATAATTATGTTTTGCAAACACTTCTTATAACTTTAAATATTTTTTTTTCTTTCTTTTAGAGGCAACGGTCTCACTATGTTGCCTAGGCTGGTCTCAAACTCCTGGCCTCAAGTGATCCACCCACCTTGGCTTCCCAAAGGGCTGAGATTACAGGCATGAGCCACCACGCCCAGGTAAATATTTTAAGAACATAATTTCTCACCATACAAAGCATTTATTTGTGGATACGGCCCATCCTTTATTTGCCCAATTCCTGGTTACTAGTTATTTATGTTATTGCCATTTTTAGGAGACACACACACACACACATTTAATGTTGTAATAAATCTATCTATCTATCTATCTGTAAATATTTGCAGAACCTCTGAGTATTTCCTTTGAACCAATTCCTACAAATATGATTATTTTTGAAGACATGCACTTTTTAAGGCATTTGATATGCTTTGCCAAACTGCCCTCCAAAAAGATTGTAACAATTTACAACTTTACCAGCAATATATGATAAGAGTGCTTTTCTCAAACGTTTCCTGTTGAATAGTATAGTTTTTAAAAACTTAGCCAATTTGGCAGACAAAAAAGAAAGAACATCTGTGTCTCTGTGTGTTTTCTTGTTGTTGTAGGTGAATAGTTTTCTATGTTAGTTGGTCAGTGGGATTTCTTCTTTTATAAATTGCTTGATAATACTTCTTGCCCTTCACCTCTTAGGGTGATCGACTTTATCTTCCTGAATTTCAAGTGTCATCTGCATTTTAAGGACAGTGATTTGCCTTCTCGCTTCATTACAGTGGGTCTCTTAGCCTTCCAAAGGCCGATAGGAAAGTCAGACCATCTTTCACAGATATTGGACACGTTTTCCCCAATTTGTTGTTTACTTTCTAATTTTGTGATGGATTCATAAAAGGATTTTACGTAGTCCAATATGTTAATCTTTTTCTTTATGTTTTCTTTCTCTACCTATAAAATTCGAAACGTATGAAAAATCCACTTTTTCCCACCTGAGGTGGAAAAATCTAGTAGAGATTAAGACTGAGTAGAACCACCGTAATCCAGGAATGAAATAAATGAATGAGATAACATCATAACCTGTGCTAGAAAAGGAAAGTTCAACTTGGCTTTTTAGATTCCAGTTGAGTTCAGGCTTTGTGTTTTGTTTACTAACTCTCTTTTCCTGAATAATGAATCTATGTTTAAAAAATGCCTTCTCAGATTTGCTTGGCAACGGCAGCTAAAATTGTTATTCTAATGTAATAAGGGGTTTCTTTCCTCTCCTCCCTCCCAATCAGGGTATCTCTTTAAGCATATCCACATGGAGGTTTTCATAGCTCAGTCCCAGATAAAGGAAAGAAACACAAAACTGCTTAAATACTTAAACTGCTTTCCCATAATTGAGAATCAGAGGCCAAATGCCCTGACACATTTGGGCGATACTCTTTGCCTTATAGGGGTCTTGCTTAAGCTCTTTGTAAAGTGGGTGCCAAAATCACCTTATTGTACTAGGATCCCAGCTACAACCTGATGCCCTTACTCCCAAGGGCTCGGTTTCCAGGTTAAGGTGTGCACATCTGCTCCCCTTTTCCAGGGAGTGTTTCCGAGACTGTGTTTACATTCATAGGGACTCATTTATCACTAAATGCTGAACCTCTTCCAGGTCAGTGCGTAACACACGTGCATGCTCTCAGATCACCTGGGACTTTGTGAAAATGCAGATTTCCAGGCTGCACCTCTGACGATGCTGCTTCAAAGGGGCTGGAGGGAGCGCAGGCATCTGCATTTTCGACAGCACCCTCAGGGGCGGCCGCCACTGCTTCATGCTCTACCTTTTGAGAACTCCCTTTCCAGGCCAAACCCTTCATCTTACAGTGGAGAAGAAGTCAACCAAAAGTGGGAGAATCTGCTTTTAGGTTCTCGCCCCAAGAATCCGAGGCCAAATGCAGGCTTGCCGCCTGGATTCTAATTTCCAGCCCAACCCTCCCAGGACCCTGCTGTCATGTGGGAAACCCTCTGAATCCTGCCCTGCAATGCTGCAGAGTGTCCGATTTTCCCAACTTCTTCGTTCGTGGGTCCCTGCCTAGAATGGCCGTGGCGGCAGGTGGTATATTGGCCTCCTGTGGCTGCTGGAACAGAAATGTATTCTCCAGTTCTGGAGGCCGGAAGTCCAAAGTCAGGGTGCTGGCAGGGCAGAGCCCCCTCTGAAGGCTTGTCAGCTTCTGGCTGTTGGTGGCAGTCCCCGGCTTTCCTTCGCTCGCAGCTTTATGACCTCACTCTCTGCCTCCATCATCACCAGCCTCCCTGCTGTCTGTCAGTCTCCTGACTTTCTCCTCTGCGTGTCTCTGCCTGTCCCTCTCCTCTTCTTCTTTGCACACCGGTCATTGAACCAGGGCCTTCCTGGCCCTGGGATAACCTCATCTCAACTAACGACACCTGCAAAGACCCTGTTTCCAAATGAAGTCACATTCTGAGGTTATGAGAAGGACCTGGATTTTGGTGACCATATTCAACCAAATACATGTGGTTAGAGAAGTGTCCAATGCTAGGGAGAATGATCTGAGGGCCCGTCCTCCCACCCAGGGATGCCTTCAGAATCACCCGGAGAGCTCCTTCAAAACACACATGCCCGTGACTGCCAGACTCCCTGCACTAGAATGCCTACGTTTGGGCACTGCATGTGGGCTATAAACGTGTTTCCTTGGGGATTCTAATATATAGCTGTGACCCCTCCCCGCCACACCTAAGAAGGAGTTGTCACTGGGGGCAGCTGCATAGCCAGGAGCTGTACTTCTCAGCCCCCTTACATCTGAAGGTGGCTCTGGGACAAGCTGTCATGGTGGCATGAGCAGATGTCATGGGAGTCACCTCCCGTCAAAGGCTGAGAAGAGGGCGTGTCTGCTTTGCTCTCCTTTTTCTCAACCACCAGTTGGATGATAAAATCCACAGGGCTTAAGAGGTGGCAGGGCCACCAGGGGAAGGATTCTGGGTCCCTGACTCACCTCGTGGAGGAAAACAGCCACCAACCAACGCCACCTGCATACAGCTCTTACCTGGGCAAGAAATTGTCTCTTACTGCCCTGAGACTTGGGGAGCTCATTGTCCCAGCAGCCAGTAATCCTTATAATTATAACACAGTCCCAGTTCAGAGCCTCAGTGCTACAGAGATATTGGGCCCTCCATGTGTCTGTCTTTCCTGAGTCCTTTTTTTATATTACTTTCGATAACCTCAGATTGGAGCACAGTATATGACTAATATTTTATATCTTTAACAAAACAGAAATCAAAAGCATTGCCACTCTCTACCACTGTCCTAGAATTGAGTAACAGGGGGATGCAGATAATCCTGAACAATTTCCATTTTGTCTTGGCTGCCAGGAAGCTTACAGTAAAAATTTTTTTTTGACATGGAGTCTCACTCTGTCACCCAGGCTGGAGGGCAGTGGCATGATCTTAGATCACTGCAACCTCCACTTCCTGGATTCAAGTAATTCTCCTGCCTCAGCCTCTCAAGTAGCTGGGATTACAAACATGCATCACCACGCCTGGCTCATTTTTGTATTTTTAGCAGAGACGGGGTTTTACTGTGCTGGTCACGCTGGTCTCGAACTCCTGACCTCAAGTGATCCACCTGCCTCGGCCTCCCAAAGTCCTGGGATTACAGGCGTGAGCCACTGTGCCAGGCCTCAGAGTAAAATCTAATGTTTAATTACAGGACCTCATGCATTTCAGGTTTCTGGGACTCCATCTGTCTGCTTCTAAGTTCTTTCTGATCAGCATTGAATGCTGCATTCCCATGGGGTGTGTATGTTTTAAGGCTGTGAGTCAGCTCCAATTTTTACATTTGGTGGATCCTTCAGAAGAAAGACACACACAGACACTGCAGCAATATGCAGGCAGTACTGTGGCTGCTGATTCTCGGCCAGTGGAATTGCAGTGGAGAATGGAAGAGCCCATTTTTTAAATGAATGAATGAAACAAGCAGGTATTGATCTCCTGCCATAAACCTGGCGATGTGCCAGGCACCCAGAGGAATAGGCAGATGTACAGCTCTTGGTCACCAGGGAACTCCTGGTCTATTGAGGGAGACTCCTGTGCTCATCAATCATCAAAATATCAGGCAAAAAGAGTCATGATAAACACCGTATACTATGCAACCAGTCAGTGTGAGTATGAAAAGGAGAGTGTCACCAATTTGCATTGGAGGGGGTCAAGGAAGTTGTCACGGTAGCCACAGCATAATAGGGATTAAATAAGACATTGACAGGTGGCGAGCAGATATGCCTGGAGCAGAGAGTATAGCCAAGATCCAGAGAGTAAAGAACGTGCATGGCATTTTGAGGAATCTCTTGTATTTTGTTTTTCACACCCCATCCTCTTCACCCATGGAGATTTGAAACTAGGGAATCTCCTTTTATTGTCGTTGTTTGTTTGTTTGTTTGTTTTGGGGGGTTACTTAATATGTAAAGCTACTTAAAGTATTCACCACTTCCTGGTGCCACACTCGGAGCTTTTCCTAAGATGAAATCCAAATTCACCCGTCTCGAAGGTTCCGACCTTCGGGGACTTGCTGGAAGGCTGACATGTTTCCCTTGGCAGGGGCCCAGTTTCTTCCTGTGCCAACAATAAGAGAGTAAGATAATGTTGGTTTCAGATCTTGATTCTTAAGAAAATGCCTCTGGTGTTGCACTTTCTGTAACATAATGGGGCAAACGGAACAATTCCAAGAATTGTGCGCTGGGTCCTGCGGGGCCGCGGGGCTGTTTTAGAAGGGTCCTGGGTGAGCCTTCAAAGAGACTTCCTTATTCAGCACCTAACCCGCCCCCAAGCCCCCCAGGAAAACAAAACAGCACATAGCAAAACCGGCTACGAAAACTCCCTTTGAAAGAGCTGCTTATGCCAGAAGAAAACACAATTTTAAAAAGAATTCTTTCCCGTGGGCACCCACACCGCACACGGCAGGGCTGGATGGCAAATGCTCACCGTCTTTGCCACCATTTCCAGAGTGTGTTTCTTGAGGCTTGACCCGGGTGAGTGTAGGGATGCAGGCAGGGGGCAGTGAATTTAGGCCTCCATGGACTTTGGATGGTTTTTTGTACGTCTCTGAATGAAGGTCAAGGGTCATGTAGGGGCAGAAAACAGCTGAGAGGGAAAGTCCCTGCCTTCTCCAGCCCAGCCTCATGTCTCCACTGCAACCCCTGTGGCATCCCCAGACCCCCCTTCCCAAACACAGCCTGGGACTCCTCCAGACCGGGGACCATGTGTCCTTGCCCTTCCTTCTTCCCCTCAGCACTGCCATCCCTGACCCCAGCCCCTCACCCTTGCTGCCTGAGCAGGGACAGCCATTGCTTCTGTCAGCCCTGCTACAACCAGATTGCACATGGCCTGCGTGTCACCACACTGGACCATGAGCCCATGAATAGTGGGGTTCACTCTGGACCCATTTGTGTTTCTGCCAGGACCTGGGGCATGTGGCACCTGGGAAGGGAATGCCAGTGTCTGTAAGAGCCGTGAAGGAGTGAGGTGCTATGTTCCCAAGACCCCAGCATGGCTGAACACTGGGGGCCACATGGTAACCCTCGGGAGAGTGCCTTGCTGGCTCCCGCCTTCCCTCTGTCTCATCTGCTCCCCTGCCTGAGCCTCCTGGACTCACCTCCCAGTCAATGACTCCTGCCTCGAGCTCCATGTGCTCCGTGGAAGCCTGACCTGGGACAGCAAACATGTTTAGGGGCCCTAGTGTTGTCTGTCCTCCGAGGAGTCCCCAGTCTAGGCCCTGAGGGTTAACCTTTCATTGTCCCCTGCTGCTCCTCTCTGGTTTATAAACACCAAGGACTCTGGAGAGTGCCACAGGCTTCCCAAATGCCATCTCTTTCAACCCATCCTGGCCCCTCGTGAGGCAGGACCTGCTATCATCCTTGTCCTTCCCATGTTATGGATGGGGATACTGAGGCTCAGGAAATTTTTTTGTTTTTTTTAGGTAATCAATTTACCATTAGATTATGAATTTAATTTAAAATAAAATGTCCCTAAAATGATCTCACTACTTGGCACACTGACCCAAGATGTGGGGTGGGGGAGCATCCCTTAACACATTCTTTGTTTTCCTGGTAAATACTGGTGGAACAAGACAGCTGAGGATGTATGAGATCTGACCATGAACATACGACAGCTGTTTGTGCCAGTCATGTCCAAACCCATGGCTCTCAACTCGAGATCCAAAAACTATCCCCATGTGTTAGACCTCCCACACCCAGCATTTAGGATTTTTTCCTCTATGATCTTGCTGGGTGCTGGTCTTGGCAGGGCCATCTACGGGGGATAGGTGGTTTGGGGTCTCACTGGTGGGCACTGGCTTGTTCTTGCCTCCTCTGCAGCTCCTCTTGCCACCTTGCCTGCTGTTCACTCATGCAATCCTTGAACGCCTGCACCTGTGGCTGGCATTGCCGCCAGTCCTGGTGCTGGGCCACGCACTCCTGCACTGCAAAGTGGGAGGCAGCGCAGCCAGAGTGGGAGATCAGCTGGTCCAGCGGGTCCTCCTCCTCATCGTCCTTCTTCACCCTTTGGGTCCAGGTATGGCCTTGAGGGACTGAAGTTGACATCCTGGGGACGGGGAGTCGAACAGGTGGGAGAAGAGGGTCCAAACGCACGCTCCTACGTGGTGGCTTGGGCTTCACAGGCGGTTGGGGATCCTCCGTCCATCCTTTCAGGAACCAGCCCGTCGTAGGCGAGGCTCAGGGAGATTAAATTCATTGCCCACAGTCATGGCACTGGCGGGTGGTAGAGACAGAAGCTGAACCCAGGTAATTAGGCTGCATAATTGCTCTGAATCATGAGGCTCAAGCTTTCTGGCTTCTGGGTCTGTCTGTGGACTGAGCACCCTGGAGGCAAGGTGCACAGGGAACGGGAAGGGGCCCGATCAAACGCCACTCAAGCCCCACCCACCCCCTTCTGCACCGGCTGCCCAGGGCATCAGGACCCACACCAGGAGGTGAGCCTGTGCTCACTCACATGCCACAGGCACTGCACACCAAAGGCGCAAGCCAGGGGTAATTTCATGAACATCCCCTGACTTGATCCTTAAAGACCTTGGAGGAGGACTCATGACACCCATTTCACAGATGTGGAAACCGAGGCCCAGGGAGGTGAAGTGGCTCAGCCAGCTGAACATATTACCTTTATGTGTGTAAGGGGGTGGGGAATAACTGTTCAGGGTTGCAAGCGACAGAAACAAACTCGAGATGTAGAAAAGAAAAGGGATAATTGGTGGAATGCAGTGGGTATAGAACTGGAAGGCTGGAGAGCCAAGTCTGGACATGGGGATGCACTCGGGCTGCCTCACAACATGAAACACCCCCCTGGTGTCCCTGCTGTGACAAATATATTCCCACTGTTGCTCGTTCTTTCTTCCCTCTCCTCACAATCCATTTCGTAGGTGGGGGAAGGACACGCTGCCTGAGCTTGGGTCATGGCGGACCCCATGTCCTGGGGAGGGAAGACCATGAGTGAACAGGGCTTCATCCACCAGAAGAAATAATTTCCCCTAAAGCAGATCGAGTGCTCTGACCTAAGGAAAGTGGAGGGGGACTGGGCAGCTCAAGACCAGTCATGGGCACCACCTCGAGGTTATGCAGCAAGGTCCTTCATTCATGCCTGCATTCATTCATTCCACTCTTCTTTATTGAGCACCTACTGTGTGCTAGGCACTGTGCTAGAGTTTGAACTCAAATCACCTGCCCCTGCCTCCATAGTTCCTCGGGATCGTTCTGTGGGGTAAGCTAGACCCTGAACCATCCTATCTGTGAGCAGCCTGGCAGAGCCACGGGGCAAGCTCATGACCTAAAATTCACCCAGTCACCAAGGCACAGTGACCCTGTGACCCCAGCCAGCAATGCCCCCTCCCCTCCCTCACAGACCTCCCCTCCCTCACAGTGACAAATCTCACTAATTCCTCAAGCAGAGCCCCATCACGCCGAGGTCTGTCCAACAGAGGGGTCACTGATAGACTCAACACCATCCTTATCTGACCTCTGGTGGCCTTCCCGGGGTCGTGACCCCAGCAATACCTGGCCTCAGGAGTGGGGGTCTCCTGGAGACAGATGGGCCCCCAGCAAGGGGTTCATAAATCATCCCGAAAGAGCTTTGAGTCTCTGTATATTCCACGATAGCCTGTGAGGGGCCAGGGCAAGACATGAGGGGAAACCGGATCTTCTGGAGAAGGAGTGAAGATAACGAGGCACGATGGCTGGGCTTCCCTGGGCTCCTCATTAGCAAGGGCAGCCCAGGACAAAAGCCGACAGCCAGGAGTGGCTGGACAACACCGTGGGTCTGTTTGCAGGTGCTGTGTCTGCCAGCTTCGGTGCATCTTTCAGCAAGGAGGGATGTGGCGGGCAGCATAGGCACCACACATGTGGACATGCACAACATATGTGCCCTAGTGGCAACCTGGACCATGGGAGGCCCAAAGGATCTGATCCAGGGAGGAGCAGGCGGCACAGGGTCCTTGCTGTGAATCCAGATCTCTGGGTCTCTTTGGGGAGCGCTTTGGATGACCCTTAATACGCCTAAGGACTAATTGCACCAGAAATGTGGAGCTCATTCCCCATGCAGAACCTGGCCCTCCATGGCTCTTAGGGCTGAGGGCTCGCTGGGCTCCACCAGGGCCAGGGGAATGGACAGAAAAAGGTACAGGAACATGGTGGGGAAAGCACGATCCGTGGAATCAAGTGGACCTGGGTTTCAGTACTGCCCCCATTGCCAGCAACCGTGTGGCTTTGTGCAGCTTCCTTAACCTTTCGGGTCCTCAGTTTCCTTCCAGAGTCTTCCAGGGCATTGGCCACTTGGCCCAGAGCCTGCTGAATTGCGTCTGATAGCCAGTTAGGGGGCAGCAGGGTGGGAGCTGGCATTTGGAGGCAGAGTTGAGTTCTCAATTCCTGCTGTTTGACTTTGTGCAGGCTGTTAGCCTCTCTGGGATTCCTTTCCTTGCTTGTCCAAGGGTCATGTCCTTCATAGAACCATGGTTATGGGGATGTAGGCACAGGGCATGGATGTGTGGCACCCGGCATGAAATACCCACCTGATAAAAGACCCACCAGATAAAAATTACCATCATCAGCATGTGGTGCTCACTGCCGGTAGCCTCGTCTATAAAATCACTTTCCAGGCTGTGGTGCATGTAGGCTTGTGGTGCGTGTGGCCTTGTGAGAGCTTCCAGAGACACACTGCTTTACACGCAGGAGGTACTTGAGAAATGGCCAATTCTCTTCCTCCTGGTCTCAATTGCCCTTAATTGCTTTAATTCCTAATAACCCTGAATAGTCAGGTAATCCTGAAGTTCCTGGCGGCTGGAACCCATGAATGGGGTGGTCAGGAAGACATGTGCAGGCATCCGAGACCCCAGACTTCAAACCCGAAGGCATCCTTTTTCCTCATTTCTGGTGACCCACTGAAAACAGATGCATTTTGTGAGTCTTGTTTTTTATGAGTGTGGTGGAGACATTTCATTATGTCCTCAAGATCCTTTCAGTTGTCTCCTCATCAACAAGACTCAGCAAGTGTACATTTCCCAGGCTGTCTTGCAGCTAGAAGTAGTCATGTGACACTATTCTAGCCAATGAGATATGAGCTGGGGCTGTTGCCAGGAAACAAACCTGTATTTCCTTGATACTTCTTTCTGTTCTTCCTGGCTCGCCACAACCTGCTGTTTCCACTTAAGGATGCATCTTAAGACCCTTTTTTATTAGCTCCCTTGGGCCTCCTGAATTCTTTCTTTAATGAAACTATTTTATTTTGGGACTTGGAATCATCCATAAGCCATTTTCACTGGATTTCTAAGTGTACCATTTTGTAACAATGTGCTATGTTCGAGTTAAAACTGTGGGCACATTTTGTCATTACAAGAGGTATCACATTTTAAAATTTCTAACTGAAGTACAGAAAAGTACAGGTATCATAAGTGTGCCACAGAATGCATTTTTGTCAACTGAACATGCTCATTTTTGTTTTTTGCCATGGATGTGCTCATGCTGGTTCCCGTGGGAGATGGATTTTCTTCTTTAGGTCACTGTATGGGTCTCCTGGGGCTGCTGTGACCTAGGTAACCAGCACCCAAATTGAGAAACAGACATCACCAGCTCCCAGAACCCCTCACTTCTCTGAAACCTGCCCTGTCGGAGTAACCACTATCCTGACTTCCATAGAGTATTCGTTCCCTCTGCCTATGCTTTTATACATAAATGAAATCATACAGTATGTTCTTTTGTTTCTAGATTCCTTGACTCAACACTGAGTAGGTGATATTCATTTGTGTTGCAGCCTGCAGTTGTGAATCATTCATTCTCGCTGCTGCACAATATTTCACTGCATCTAAATACCACCACATCTTTGTTTCTAACAGCTGTCCAGTATCCTAACATGTGGGTGTAAAGTGGTGCCGTATTTAACTGGTCCTCTCTGAATGGACGTTGGGAGACTTTCTGTTTGGTGGTGATGACCAGCAATGTTGCAATTCTATTCCTGAACATATCTCTTGGTGTGCTTTCACCAGTATCTAGGCAAATTTCTAGCTCATCTTTTGAAATGTATCTGCTGCTGAATTGCTGGGCTAATTAAAGAATCATATGGTCCTTTTGCAATTAAAACAAATTCAGTGAAACACATTCAGATTGCCAAAGTACCCCAGCAGCAAAGTGAAGTCACTTACTCTCTCCCTCTCCTGCCTCCATGAAGTGACATCTTCCTGCTCCTCTGTGGGGGCAGCCTTGAAGCTCACGATTCTTCCACTGCTCATCCCTCTCATGTCTGGAAACAATTTGAAGCTCATGAATTTTACAGGCTCTAAGCATCCATCAGCTGATCTAATCATTTTCAGAGACCTGAAAGTCAGAGTTATCCCCGGTTCTGCCAAACCTTCACCCATCGGAAACTGGAATGGGAGGATTGTTTGTGGTCCATTTCTCCAGAGAGAATGGTCTGAATTGAGGAGGAAGAGGTCTAGTCAGACCCATTTTCATTAAAGAATGAGAATCCACGAGGCCTGAGAGAGCTAATAAAAAGGGCTGTAAATTGCATTGCTAAATGAAAAAAAAAAAAGGTTTGTTTAAGGCATGTGTAATACATATTCTATTGCAGTAAAAGGCGGAAATCATTTACATACACATGAAAACAAGCCCCTACCACATTTGAGGCTGCCACGCACATTAGAAAGATTCTGAAAGGGGACATCAGGCAGTGCAGAGAGATAAGGGGAATGAGAGGAGGCAGACTTGGAGCTCACATGGTCTTCCTTTCTGTACTGTTTAAATGTTGTAGCCATGATCATTGTATTGTTTTTCTATTACTGTGTAACAAATTACCACAAATTTAGTGGCTTAAAACAACACACATTTATTAACTCAGTTTCTGCGGGTCCAGGCTCTGAGTGTGGCTTTGCTGGTGCCTGGCTCAGGGTATCACAGGGCTCAGTCAGGGAGTCAGCTGGGCTGCGTTCTCATCAGATGCCCAACTGAGGAATGATTCTCCTCCAAGTGCCCTCGGATTATTGGCAGAATTCTTTTCCTTGAAGCTATAAAACTCATAGCAGCTGGTGTCTTCAATGTCAACAATAGAGTCTTGTATTTCCTTTTTTGTATTTTTATTTATTAATTATCTCCCTACACTTCCTTGTTTTTTTCTGCTGTGTGTAAACAGTTTAGCCCATTTCCTTCCATAAATGACCGTCCTCAGTATGTCAGCCACTTCCTCCACATCACAAAATGGTTGCCATGCTTCCAGCTGTCATTTGCTGCTTTCATAATTTCCAATGGAAGAAGGCAAACTGTTTCTTCATGTCTCTTTTTAAGATCAATAAAGCCTAGATGGTCAGCACTCTGTACTCTCCACCCACATGTCCCTCTATGAGCCAAAATTGTCTAGAGCTAGGTAGACGGGCTCATATAAGTTACCAAACTCAGCCTCCAACACTTACTACATGACAAGGGGCGAGTCCTTTCATCTCTCTGTGACCCAGCTTTCTCATCTATAAAAGCTGATAACAATAGTATCCATTTCAAAAAGTTGTTGTGATCATTAAATGAGGTTATGAATGCATTTGAGCCCAGGGAGTTTTTAAGATCCTCACGATTGTGGTCATTGTTGTTGTTATTATTATTACTAGCCTGGGGCAGTGTCTGGCTTAACAAATACTTGAGTTGATGACTGATTGACGGGTGGGAACGCTGACATCTGCAGAACCCAAAGAAAGGAGCCGAGGTGTGGGAGAAGCAGGAGCTGACAAGCAGCTTGCATGGGACCACCCAGCACGCGGCCTCAGGCCTGGGCCGAGCCTTCGGGAGTGACTGATTCCCTGTCCAAGCGTGGACCCCGGGCCGGCAGGCCGCCCCCAGTCCGTCTGGGCCCTTTGTTTTTATCTGGTCTGCCCCGTGGCCTTCAAGCGAACACTCCGTGTCATTACTGCGCTTGAGACGCTCAGGTACCAGCTCGTTTGTCAATCAGCACCGAGCATTTCGGTTGTCAAAGACGCAGAGGTCTTTGTGCAATGACAGCCGTCCTCCCCGCCCAGAGGGCCCCCAGCTGCTCTGTGAGGAGCCGTGAAGGAACAGCCGGCCCTGGGAAAGGGCTGATAACTGGGGCCAACCCTGGTGGCCTGCTCAGCCTGAAGAGGAGCCTGGCCCAGGCCTAGATCCACCTCAAGGGGATTTAAGGATGCAAAACAGGGCTGAGGCCTTGTGAACTGTGGCCCAGGGACTCTGTGCAATTGGACCTTCTCTTCACCACTGGTGAGTGACTCCGGATAAGTTAGCCTCTCTGAGGCTCAGTCTCCTCTTCTGAAAATATGAGAGGGTGGAACCAGTCATTGCTGAGACCTTCCAGCCTGCAATTCTACAGGCAGTTCTGGGAGGGAACTGGGCAGCCGTAGGAAGCCCAAAGGACACACAGGTGGGAAGGTGCCAGGAGGGGCAGGGGACAGGGTTGAACTGGCTGAGGCTCATTCCCCAGACTTCACCTCCGAGGCACCCTCAGAAGCCGTGTCTGCAGGTGCCTTCCTCACAGGCCAAGGGGAGGTTAGGACCAGCACCAGCAGCAATGCAACACTCGCACAGACGCACACACATGCTCACACTGGCTGGCATGGGAGACGGATTTTCTTCTTTAGGTCGTTGTATGGGTCTCCTGGGGCTGCTGGGACAAATGACCACAAACTGGGGGCTTAAACAATAAAAATTTACTTTCTCACACTTCTGGATGACAGGAATCCAAGGTCAAGGTGTGGGCAGGGCCGTGCTCCCCCTGAGGGCTGGAGGGCGAGTCCTTCTTTGTCTCTCAGCCACTGGTGGCTCCAGGTGTTTCCTGGCTTGCAGACGCCTCACCCCAGCCTCTGCCTCCACTCCGCATGGCCTTCTTCTCTGGGTTCCTGGGGCTTAAGTCTCCCTCCCTTATCTCTTATAAGGACTCTGGCCACTGGATTTAGGACCCACCCTAAATCCAGGATGATCTCATCCTGAGATCCTTAGTTGAATCATATCTGCGAAGACCCTAGTCTTAAGTGAGGTTCCATTCACAGGTTCTGCGGGTTAAGACGGGGAACATTTTGGGGGTCCCCATCCCACCCTCTGGGGGTGGCTGAAGTGCTTGAGAGGCCTGCTGTCACATGTCCTCTCAGTCGTGGCTTTCGTTTATTCAAAGCTGCGGTTCCTCCTGGGGCTGCCTGGTTCCAAGTAACCCTGATCTCCAGGAGGGCCACACTTGCTGCTCAGCTCTCTGTCCCCAGCGGCACACACAGGATTTGGCCCTGGGTTTGTGGGTGTGCGGGTTATCATTATCCAATGAGAGAAGGCCCAAATGATTGACAGAACCAAAGTTTAGTGGCAATGGTCTCTGTGCCTCCGGGTACACTCGGTGGTTGGTGACCACGGCTATTTGGTGCTTTCCCTTCGTGAACCGTTAACTTTTTTGGAGCCTGAAGTCAAGTCCAAATGACCTGGCCTGCTGAGGTCTGCGGACCAGGGAAGCAGCCCACCAAGGGGATTTCCTTCCAAAGTTGCAGCCCATCCCCAGGGCTCCAGTGCCACCAGGACACAAGGAGGCCAGGAGAGCTGGGAGGAGGGACAAGCTGGGTGGACGGCGCAGAGCTGCGTTCTTGGCGTGGAGAAGAGCCTCCAGACACGGATGCGATAAGGTGCAGGGCGAGACCAGCCCTAAACCCTCATTCGGTTCTGCAGCACACTCCCCACCCCGCTCTGTCCCCCGGAACATAGCCTGAGATGCTTGTGGCTGGTTCTGCAACGTTGCCAGCTTCCTGTCATTGCCCCTTAAAAAAGAGAAAATTCCTGTTGTTTTAGGATTAAGCAATCAGCGTGTCATTTATTTCTCCAAACCACAAGCTCAGGGCCTGCCGAGGAGCTGACCTTGGCACCAGGAAAATGCTGGGCGCGGGTGAGCCGGAACCGACTCTGGGGAGGCTGTTTGCTGCCTGAATCCTGGAGGGAGGGCTGGGCTGGCTCCATGTTCCCAGGAGCATCCCGTCGCCTCTGTGGACTGTGTTTTTACCTCTGTAAAATTCAAAAGCAGCAACAGGCATGAGAAATGCCAAACTTGAGAGCTTCCTGTGGGCAGACCCTGCTCAGGGAGCTGACCTGTACTACTGTATTTCAACTTCCTAACAGTCTTATGAGGTAGGTGCTATTGTCATTTTATTTCACTCAAATGCAGCAGCAGGGACTTAGAGAGGTTAAGGAACTTGCCCAAGGCCACACAGCCAGCATGCTGCAGCCTCAGGACTTGAACTTAAAACTGAGCTCTTGTGAATTTTGTCTTACCCAATGGCCCAAGGGGAAGATAGAGAGCCAAGATGGTGCCATTGCACTCCAGCCTGGGCAACAAGAGTGAAACTCTGAAAAAAAAAAATGTTGTGATAATATCTTGCTTTTTAAAAAATGTCAATCCTTTATTTGAGTAATCAAGGGTTAGTTGTTTTACCTTTGATACCATTATTAACCAAACCATCCCATAGTTTTTAGCATATTCACATATACGTGCAACCATCACCGTAATCAGTTTTAGAACATTTTTGTCACCTCAAACAAAAGCCCCCTATGCTTAGCAATCAGCACCACAAATCTACTTTCTATGTCTGTGGATTTGCCTATCCTGGGCATTTCACATCAATCAGATGACATGCGGCCTTTTGAGTCCCGCTTTTTTGCCAAGCATGATACGTTCCAGGTTCATGCATGTGGTAGCATGGATCAGAACTTCTCTCCTCTTTATGGCCGCCGGGATGCTGGGAAGAGAAGATGCACGGGGTAACCCCCTCAGCTGTTGCAGTTGCAGTCACTGCCACGTGGATGCTGTTTGTCACACAGAGTCACCAAGGGAGAGCTCTGGGGCACCAGCTGACTGCCAGGGGGTTGGAAATGTTGGGGAGCCTATAAAACTGTTGACATTTGGCACTCCTGCCTCTCAGGGTGGGCTGGTGCCCCTGCCCTTGCGTCTGGGTGGGCTTCTGACTGCCTTGGCCAGTCTAGGTAGAAAGGACACTTGTAGCTCCTTTAAGAAGCCTTTAAGAAATCCAACTTCCCCGATGCCACTGTGCCTACAGAAGTCCAAGGTCGCCAGGTAGATAGGCACGGAGTGAGCTTCCGGGCCCCTCCCCAGCTGGTGAAGCCCTTGGCCACTCAAGTCTTTCCAACTGAGCCCCAGACATCACAGGGCAGAGAAGAAGCAAACTTCCTATCTCTTGTCCAAATTATGAACTCACAAAAGAGGGACATATAGTGATAATAAGTAACCATTTTAAGCATCTAAGCACTGGGGTTATTTGTTACCCAGCAACAGGTGAATGCAACAGTGAGCGCTACTATCTCTGCTGCAGTCTGCCCTTCTGGTCACCAAATACCTCTTTCATGCCCTCCTTGCCAGACATATGACCGCTCCCCAAGCTAGATAACCTGAAAGTCCCTCCTAAAAGCTATTCCAACCCAAAGCCCAAGATCTTTGGGGGATGTGTGGTGGTGTGTATGACAGAGTCGGACACAGAAGCCCTTGGTGGGGAGTGTCAGTTACTGAGACGAGTTATTTACCCTCCATACACATCCAGGGTGCAGGTGGGAGCAAAGGGAAGGAAGAGGAACGGGACACCCCTGGTCACACTCCCATCAGAAAGAGGAAGGAGGGGCACGTGCCTCTGGCCTGTGAACTCGTGAAGTCCAGGGGCAGCCCTGGAGGGGCCGTCCTGGAGTGGGAGCTGCACCCTGACCGGGCTTGGCTCTGCTGTGTGACAGGAGCACCCTGGCCTGCTCTTCTTCACAGTTCAGGGAGGTTCTTCCTTACCTTTCATCCTCTTGAGCCCCCTGTGAGCACTGGGGACCCTCCGGGGGTGGGGTTGCTGCACAGTGTTCAGGGCCACCTCCTGCCTGCGGAAGGTGGGGAGACCAAGTCTTCAGCTGGCAGTACAATCCTCCTAGAAATCTAGTAAGCTTCTTAGGTTTGATTACAGTTGATCTCATGAAGCAATAAACAGACCACAGGGAGGCCCAGCGCGTGTTCCAGACGTACTACTCAGACACACTTCTTTCTCTTTTCACCTCTCACACTTCGCATTCTGCACAGAGAGGGGGCAGCCTGGAAGTTATTGGACTTTGCTGGGAAGGTCTCACCACTAATCTTTGCCATGAATCATTTTATCCAACTGAAAGCTTTACTGGACACCGCACCATTAGTCTGCCCTTGGTCCCGAGGGGACTTAGTGAAAATTAGTTAAAAGGTTTTCCGGGTCTTTGTCTCTCAAGTCCTTTTCAACCTTGCTTTTGTGTGGCTGGGCCGAGGAGCATCTGGCTTTTCCATACTACAAGGCCTTTGATTCCCTTTCATTTTTGCTGCAAACCAGTCAGCTCCTCCTTGAGCTCCTCCCTTTTTTTTTTTTTTTTTGGAGATAGAGTCTCACTCTATCCCCCAGGCTGGAGTGCAGTGGCGTGATCTTGGCTCACTGCAACCCCCGCCTCCTGGGTCCAAGTGATTCTCCTGGCTCAGCCGCCTCCTGAGTAGCTGGGACACTTGCCACCATGCCTGGCTAAGTTTTGTATTTTTAGTAGAGACGGGGTTTCACCATGTTGGCCAGGCTGGTCTCGAACTCCTGACCTCAGGTGATCTGCCCGCCTCAGCTTCCCAAAGTGCTGGCATTAGAGGCGTGAGCCACTGTGCCTGGCCAGACTCCTCCCTCTTTTTTATAGGTAGCCAAGGATGACCAATCACAGCACCCATCCTTTGCGTTGCATTTCCAACCTCTTTCCCTAGAGCTGCAAAGCCATCTTGCCCATCAGCCACCTCCAGAGGAACTGCACTCTTGCAAAACATTTTGCCACCTCCTAACACGGGGTGCCACCTCTCCAGCATCTGCCATGCTTCCCTGTCTCCTGTTGCCCACTGCTGAGCCCACGCGGCCTGTTTCCGGTTTCTGTTATAGCAACATCCCCATTTTGACACCAGTCTCTCGAACAGTCTAGATACACTACATTGTGTGTACTTTGGGAAAAAATTAAACCCCGAGCCCCTGAGGCTTTACCCAACAAAGGTTTATTTCTCATGTTACGTGTCCAGGGTGCTCTGCTCCAGGTGGTCATTCCAGAATGCAGGCTCTCGGTGGCGTTGCCATCTTGCAGCTGCACCATCTGGAAACCCTGGCTGCCCAGGAAGCCACAAGCCGGGGAAGAGTCCAAGAGGCCCACTACACAAGGGTTTTCCGCTGCCTCCACCTGCGAGCAGCGTGCATTCCTGTGCTCATAACTCACCGGCCACAGCTAGTCCCATGAGCCTTCCTAGCAACGGGGCCGGGCTGTGCACCCATGGCGTGGCTGGAGGGTATTGGCGTCTTTGCCACACTGGTCTCAAATTTAGAAACGGATGCATTTAACGTAGCTTTCCTGTTCTAGGAGGTCTCAGGGAGGGAAGTTTCTACACAACATAGGGCATCTATGTATTAGAGGTAGATGTGAGGTGCTTCTAAGGAATTTGATATTCCTGGAGTCAGCCAGAAAAATCTAGAATCTGGATTCTGGAAGACTGAACTAGACTAGCCAAGAGTCAAAACACACACCACACCAAGAGCTGCCTCTGAAGGAGTCCTAGGACCTGTGACCTTGTTCCAAGCCAAAGGCATTCACTGCAGCCAGGGCTCACTGGAAAAGAGCTGGCCACTTTGTTCAAAGCCAGCAGCCAGGCCATCGGGTAGCCTGTAGGTGTCCCGGTCAGAAAGCTCTGCCCACAGGTGTGGTGCTGACTCAATGCCAGCCAGATCCTTTCTCCAGAGGCGCAGAATCTGAGACAGAGCGAGAAGGAAAAGTGGATAGCAGAGGCAGGAGCCCCAGGTCGCATCAGGAGAGACAGAGGCAGGGCAGGTGCCTCACGCCATGGCAGAGCAGTCGAGGGGCCGGTGACTTTGGCTGGTGGAGTGGGGACAGGCACCCGCCCGGGGCTCCTGGGTGGCTGTCCAACCCCTGCCTCCCTGAAGCCAGTGGAGGTTCCTGAGTTGGGTGCTGTGGGGGCCACTGTCTGGCATCACTCAGGACCCCCTGATGCTGGGGTGTCGGTTGTGTGATGCCCTGCAGCCACGGCCCCTAGATGAAGGCATGGCCTCATGCTGAGTCACAGCCCCCACAGCTCACCAGGATCCAGGAACTGGGCACAAGGGCCCACCTGCTTTGTCCCTCAGCAGACAGCCTGGAGGGCCATCCCAGGCCCAGAGCTCCCCGCTGGGGTCGGCTGAGGCTGGTTGTGACCACATTCCAGCCAGCTCCTCCCTCTGCCTGGCCCTGCGTCCCCCACACCCAGTGGTGCTCACTCCTACGTACCTTTCACACATGAACATCCCAGAGGGGACACACCCGGCACTGCTGCCCCCTCCCTGTGTCCTCCTGAGCCCTGTGCTTCCTATGTCAGACCTCGGCTTCTTGAGGGAACCCCGGAAGACCCTGATGTTTACAGACACAAGAGCTGAGCTCCCACTAAGGGAAGAAGGGGACTTCCCCTCTGAGGTGGCGGCAGAGCCAGCATGGGCTTGTTAATTCCTCAACGTCGCCATGCTTCCGTAGCTTGGTCTGGAGCCACCATAGCTGCGCTCTTGGTCACAGCCTTCTGTGATTCTCTCATCCACAGCCAAGTACTGATGTGAAGACCCTGCCCAAGATCCCCGGGCCCAGCACCCTGGCTCTCGAGGGCACGTGCCATGTAATCCCTGCCCATCCCTCTCACCATTCATCCACATGCCCACGTCCTCCCGGCTCCCTAGCTCCCAACCCCCACAGCCTGCCTGTGCAACCTTCGCACATGCTGTTCCCCGTGCTGAAACGCCCTTCCCCACGCGGGGGACTCCAACTCCTCTTCCCCTCTTACAGGGCCAACTCAAGCTCCACCCTCCTGCGAATCCACCTGCAGCCCTCCCTACTCCTGCGCCCTCAGCTGTCATTGCTGTCCTGCCATGGAGCCAGGTGTCCCTCATCTCATTGTTTGAAAATGCTGATTGTTCATGCAGCTTCTCACCACATTCCCAGGACCTGGCAGCATCCCCTAAGAGAGGACCTTACCACAGGCCTGGCAAGGAGCATCCACCCAGAGAAGATTTGTGGAACAAATGGGTGGAGCAACAAATGATTCATGGAATGAATGTCCAATTAAATGCGTGATTAAAGGGATGGTGCTTGAGAGAAAGAGGGAGGGAAAGGGAAGGGAGGATGGAAGGAAGCAAGGAAGGAAAGGAAGAAGGGAGGAAGGGAGGAGTGGGGGAGGGAGAGAGAGAGAGGGAAGGAGGGACAGAGGGAGAAAGGAGCAAGGGAAAGAAGGAGGGAGAAGAGAGGGCTGGCAGGCTGCTCCTCCATCTTTCTAAATAGGTTATGGTGGTAACCCAGGAGCTATTTTCATAATTTCACAAAACCTAATAGAAATTGCACACGAACCCAAATCAGACTAGTTTAAAGGTCAAGTCTCTCTGCTTTTGGCAATGGCTCAGCTGGTTATCTCATGCTCTGATTGGCTGCTGTAAGTGTGTGGTGTGATGAGTAAAGAATGAGGAAGCTGTTATCATTTGGTAGCCAAAAAAAAAGTTTCAAAACTTAAGATCCAAGGGGGTGTCGTCACAAGAGGGCCAATGTTGAGAGCTTCTGATCCAGGAAATTGCCACGGATATAAAAGCAGACTGATCTGGTATTCAAAGCTTTTTAAACCAAGGGTAGCAATTTTTTAAGTGACCCAAATAAAATATTATAAAATTAACTTGCTTGTTTCTGTGCTAGTAGTTTGTGTTATTTAGAATTGGCTTTAGAGGGAGATGGGTAAGACCCAGTTGCAGGCCATGGGGTCACTGTCTCTGTGGACTGAGCGGGGAGCGTGGGAAAGGCTGGGCCAGCAGAGCTGGGTGCATAGCTGGGCTCAGCCCTCCAAGGAGCTATTATTGCTCAACGGTGCCTGAGGATGTGAGAGACCATGGAGGGATGGGACCTTGAGGTCATCCAGCTAACTCTCTCCTCTCTGCATTAATCTTCTCCACAGCACCACCAAAGGTGCTTGAATGCTTCCTGTGATGGGGAACTCACTACATGCGTCGGCGGCTATTGCACTGTCCTGACTGCTAGAATCAGGGGAGGTCTTATGTTTGCTGAGAGCACATCTCTATGTCTACTGTTTTATGGACCTTGTCTCATTCCATCTTCCCAGTGGTCTTGTGGGTCTGTCTTGTTGCCAAGTTACTTTTTAAAAAACTTTTAACTTCAGGGGTACATGTGCAGGTTTATTATACAGGTAAACTCGTGCCATGGGGGTTTGTTGAGTAGATTATTTCATTGCCCAGGTACTGAGCCTAGTACCCATTAGGTTATTTTTCCTGATCCTCTCCCTCCTCCCACCCTCCATCCTGTGACAGGCCCCGTTGTGTGCTGTTCCCCTCTGTGTGTCCATCTGTTCTCATCATGTGTTCTTGTCACGTATCAGTGAGAGCATGTGGTATTTGGTTTTCTGTTCCTGTTTTATAGATAGGGAAACCGAGGCCCACTGAAGTCACATGACTGCCTTTGTGGGGGGAGATAAGTCTATTCCGGAATGGATGCTGCTGCAGACTCAGCCCTCCCCTGCCTGCAGGCTCCCCCCGCTGCACTCCGCTCCGACCCATCCCTGGCCTGGGTTCCCAGCATGAAGCCCACGTGCTTCCCATGACAGGAGCCTGCAGAGCCCCAGGCCCGGGCTTCCTCCCTATGATTTCCTGCCTTGCTTGTCAGGCCCTTGGTTGTGTCAGCACCCGCAGGAGCCTGGCACCTTTTATGCGGGGAGGAGGGGAGGGGAGCCCCTGTACACTCGCCCCAGGGTCTCTTTGTCTGGCCTCTTTGTCGGGCTGAACATCAGCTTTGAGCCAGTGGTTCTCTGCTTGAATGTGGCCTAAGATGTCCCATTAGAGTCACTTTCATCAAAAGTGAACTTGGGTTTTGTTTCTTTTGTTTTGTTTGAGTGTACTGGGGGTAAAGGGGTCCGTGCATGGGTGCTTGGTGGTGTAAACATGACTTGACTTAAATCCCTGTGAAAATGCTCTGTTCCCTAACGATGCAGATCATGGATTTTTCTGGACACTTGCAGGTGTAAAAAAAAAAAATTCCAGCCCATTGTTGCCTTCTAACCCCTCAACACTCAGTGTGTGGGTGGGTTCCAGGACCCCCTTGCACATAAAAATCTGCAGATGCTGAGACCCTGATATCAAATGGTGCAATATTCACATATAACTATGCGCTTCCTCCCATGTACTTTAAATTTCCAGATTGCTTATAATACCTAATACAATGTAAATGCTGTGTAAGAGTTGTTACACTCTATTGTTTTTATTTGTGTTATTTTTATTGTTGCTTTATTATATTTTATTTCTTTTTCAAAATATTTGAGATCCACAGTAGGTTGAATCCACAGATGTGGAACTCAAAGATGAACAGGGCTGACTGTACGGCTGAGAAGAAACAACAAATTCCAGGACAGGGGCGCAATCCTATTGAGAAAAACTATACACACAGGTACAAATACACCCTCACTCTCGCACCTGTGTACCTGTGCACAGGAAACATGTGGAAATAGCTTTTACCAAAATGCCAGTGATGGTTACGACAATCCAGTGAGATCATGGGCCCTTTTGGTTTTCATCTTTCATCTTTGTATATCCTTACTCACAATTAGTGAAAAAAAAAAATAGGGTAGAAGCGAATAATAAAATTTCCTAATTACTGAATACAGCCAGAGAAAAGGGAAACCTGTCGAACATATACAAATTGATTAAAAACAGCAGCATCAGATTTTAAAAAGACAAGGCCTCTTCCTAAGTCACAGAGCTCCAGAATTGGGAGTTCAGGGAATGACCTTGTCTCATGAAGAGTGGTGGAGAATCACTTTCAGGGAGGGCTGAAGGCCCTGCAATGTCAGCTGCAGCCTGGGAGGCAGGAATGGGTGCATCAGCCTCTCATCCCCACAAGGAACAGAGGAGGTGCCCAGTGAGTGTCTAATAATTGAAGGTAAGTGATGCGTCTTAAACCAACACAGAGTCTTCGACATTGCCCAGCTCACAGAAAGACGCATCACATCCAGAGGAGGGTGGCCGTGCCAGTCCAATGAGCCCATGGCCAGCAAGGTGGGAGATGTCAACATGGCCCCATGCCCTGGCTGGGGGCTTCGATTAGGGGGATCTCAGGAAGCAGGGCTGCGCTCTTAGAAGTCATGCACAGCTAGGTCTCAACCGCACCTGGCCACTTACTTCCACCAGGTGTCTGAACTTGACCTTGACCTTGAACAGGACTGGCCAGCATCTGAGACCTCGACCCAGCAAACAGCTTGAGAAAACATCAGAGGTGTTACTTCAGTAAGCAGCACCACTCTCAGCCCTAAACGGGAAAACAAGGGAGAAACATGCTCCGGGCACCTCCTGGGAGCTCGGGGCAACTCCTGGGCCGTCACAGCACCCAGAGACGTAGGTTCCAGTTTCATCTTCACACAGCTAGAGCCCCTTGTTTCAGCTCCATTTTATAAACAATGAAACCGAAGCTTAGAAGGTGAAATTACTTTTCCAAGTTGGAATAATCAGACAGGTTTCCTGAGGCCTCTGGGCATCCATAATAAGAATTTATTGATGAAAATTGAATGAATGAATGAATGAATAAATGCATTAATGATAAAGCCCAAAACAAACCAAAAAAAGGTAACAACTAGAAGAAAAAGATATGATATGAAAAGTTAATTGATTATAATCTATGGTACTATACTCTACATTAAGTTGTATAGCTTTTACAACGTCAGAAAAAGTTATTTTTGATTCCTAACAAATAAAAAATACTAACACATACGGTGATAATATTCTATAACATTTTAATTACTGTTATTAATAAAAATATTAACATATTTTTAATTAAATAATAACACAGACACATGAAATCACTTCCTGGCTTAACACATGCTTGGCTGAATTCCTTGGTCCACATATCACCCCAAATCTGAAACATCCTTTCTACACCAGCCATTGACCCAGGAATTGAAACAGAGCATTGAACCTCATTAACAAGTGTGTGCTTACAACTTCTTCACCCAAAAAGTATTTCCACTTATCAAGAGATGGCATTTCCTCCAGGGACGTAAGCATCCTGTGTGAGGCGAGAGTGACTCAGAGGGAGGGCCCGGGGAACAGCTCCCAGCAGCCCACACATGGTGACTGAGTGAGGAGCCTGTGGCCACCACAACAGTGACCACAAATTGTGTGGCAAAAGACAAGAGAAATGTATTCCCCCCAGTTCTGGGGCCAGAAGTCTGAAGTCAAGGCATCTGCAGAGCCCCACTCCCTCTGAAGCCTCCAGCGGGGATCCTTCCTGCCTCTTCCAACTTGTGGCCCCAGGCATTCCTTGGCTTGTGGCTGCATCACTCCCATCTCTGCCTCCATTTTCATGTGGCGTCTCCTCTATGTGTGTCTGTGTCTTCTCTTCTGCTTCTTATAAGGACACCTGTCATCAGCTTTACAAACCACCCTAAGTTCAAGACGATCTCATCTCAAGATCCTTATCTTAATTTTATCTGTGAAGACTCTTTTTCCAAATAAGTTCATATTCGTGTGGTCTGGAAGATTAGAATGTGGACACATCTTTTTCAGGGACACAATTCACCCCACTTCAGTGACCACAGATGGATCAGACTCGTTCACTCACTGCAGTGACCACGGCCGGATCAGACTTGTTCCCCATAAAGGGTATTTCTCATGAGAGCAAGTCACACGAGGGCAGAGACTTTGGTCATCCTCGCCCTGGTAGCTTCAGCATCTGTGCTGCATGTGGTAGAGGCTTGATCACTTTTGAACAAACACACCAGTGAGTAAATGAATGAGCAGCCTCATGGAGCAGCAATGGCGACTTTCTGACGAAGACCAGGTTTTCAGATGCTGGGAGGCTTTGGCTTTGCGGTGTCGGTGGGTGCGATGGTTAACATGGCACTGGTTTTAGCGAGTGCCCACTGCGCAATGCCATATCATTTAAAAGGCACTACAGAATCGCAGAGTTATTGAGTAGGAAGGAAGCCTGGACACTCCTCAGTGCAACTTCCTCACCTGCAAGGTGAGAAAACTGAAGCCAGACAAGAGGAAGGATTCACCCAGGTCCCCCAGAGTCAGTAGCTAAGGAGAGGATAGAATCCAGGCTTCTGACTCCGCAGCCAATGCTCCACTGAGACCCAGCCACCCCCGCCCCCCATCATCATCTCCATCATCCTAATCTCAGCCACGACTCCCATGAACTTGGACTCTTCCTGCTTGGCACTATGTTCAGTATCTCACATGCATATCAACTCATTTAATTCTCTCAACAACCCAGTGCTTTATATAGAATCCTTATCCCCATTCTACAGGTGGCACAACTGAGGCTCTCAGATAATTTCCCAAAGGTCTGACAGCTAGAAAATCATGTCGTCTGTTGCCTAAGCCAGTGCTCCAAGCCAGAGGTGAGCAAACCACAGCTCGTAGGACAAATCCAGCCCATCGCCTGTGACCATAGCCAGATTCTGCCACAAAAACAGGAGAATTCTACGAGAACACACCCAGTTTAATTAGAGCACAGTCACACCTGTTATTTAAAGCATCATCTCCGGCTTTCTTCCCTGCTGCAATGGCAAAGCTGAGTAACAGGGAGAGACAGTAGGAACTGAACAGCCTGAAATACTTGTCATCGGGCCCTTCATGTAAATGTCTCCTGAACTCTGCTCTGTGCTGCCGATACTACATTATCTATTCTATTCGGTGTATATGTTATCATTTATATCATACGTTTAAGGGCTTTGTATCTATAATTTGAGAAATGTTTACATTTGATTCTCAAATGAAACCCACCAACAATTAATTTCCAAGGAAGCAGGTACTTCTTGAACATGATGGCCTTCCCCACTGTGTTTCTATGTGCACAGGGATGTTTTCAGACTGGATGATCCCAAAAGTGACCCTGTTAGAAGAAGAAGGAAAAAAAAAACAAAAAACAAAAAAAAACAACCCCTGCCCCTGCAACCTCTTAAACGGCCCACAACATCTGAATCAGAAGGTCCGTTCATGCTGATTTTCTACGTGTCGGGAATTTCATGCCAAAAAGCGGCTCTTCTACATTAATAACGAATCTCCCCATCCACGACAGGAAATAACATTACAAAAGCCGGAAAGGACATCAAACACGCTGGCTTGGCAGCCACATGTATATGTGAAATTACTGTCAGAGTTCAAAGGCAGGGCTGAGACGTGGAGGGTGCTGAGCGGCAGCGTTACCCCATGATGCTTTTACCTCGTGGGAATAAGCACAGTGGCAGGTGACTGTGACCTGGCCACTGGCTTCCTGATGCCCACATTGATTCTGGCACGTGGGAGGGCAGGGCCGGATTTGGGTGGGCTTTGCAGCTCCCCAGACATCCTACCCTACCTCACGAGCGACCTTTCCAGGTTTGGGCAGCCTGGACCAGTGCCTGCACCCAGGGCTGGCCCATGCTGTAGAGCTGGCTCTTACTGAGCACTGCACTAATTATTAAAGCATTGCCTCAGGACTCTTGCACAACCTTGAGAAGTAGGAGCTATCATGCCCCCTAATTTATGGATGGGAAACTGAAGATGAATTGAGGTTACTTGATGTGCCCATTGCATGGAGTAAGTGGAGAAACCGAGGTTCAAGCCCAAAGATGCCGTCAGTCACAACTACCAGGCTCCCCTGCTTCAGTGTAGAAGCTTCCTTGGGAGATGCAGCTAACCACGCTCAGGCAAGGTTGGACCTGAAGGTGTGAACAGCTCTAACCTTTCTGGATAAGGCAAGTCACTGAGCCCCATTTGGATGCGGTTTGCATCAATCTTCATGGCAAGAGGGATCACGACATGAATGAGAGGGCAGCAATTTGACCAAAGGCTCTCCTAGCTAGACAGGTAACTTGGCTCATCCTCTTGACTCATTAAAATGCCTGGTGAACTCCTATGCATTCTTCAAAACGCAGTTGAATCATTCCTTTCACCATGAAGATTTCCTTAACCCATAAAAAGTCAATCAACTCTTTCTTTGTGCCCCTGCAGTGTATGTGTTGTGAGTGCTTCTGTCTTGACACACACTGCTTTGCCTTGAATCTATGTGGCTCGCTCTCTGTATAGTACGTTAATCAAGGACAGGAACTGTGTTCAATATGCCTGTGGACACCAGCTTGGATTAACAGGAAAAATGCTAGTAACACCCAGCACTGGTTAATCGCGTGCTGTGTGCTGGGCACTCCTCTAATGGGGTAATGTGCACTAATCCTTAAAACACCACAGGAGGCTGGTGTGATTATTATTCCCAATGGCTAAGTGTGTAGGCTCTGAAGCCAGGCCACCTGGGTTTGAATCCTGGCTCTGCCTGTGACTTTGAGTGAGTTACTCAGCCTCTCTGTGTCTCGGGATTCTCAGTGACGTGGGGATCATCACAGCAGTCACCCAGCGAGGGCTGGAACCAACTCGAGAAGAGCTAATTATTAAAGCTTAAAGAATTTTGCCATCATTAAACATCACATTATGCACACTTAGAGAGGAATAAACTATGTTTAAAACAAACGCAAT
Organism: Nomascus leucogenys; assembly: GCF_006542625.1. Lineage (NCBI taxonomy): Eukaryota > Metazoa > Chordata > Mammalia > Primates > Hylobatidae > Nomascus > Nomascus leucogenys. Next base: position 152,509,595 of record NC_044382.1, read on the forward strand.
AAACACTCAAAAGTCATCACTTCCTAATTATTTCCCCACATTTTACTTTCCTCCCTGCACTTAAGGATACTCCTGTTTCCACTTTGGTAGAAATACTCAATAATGATGAGCTTGAACACTGCTTCCCAACTTTATGTTCAATGGCCTCACATTGGTTGAAATCAGACATAAGGAGGGGATTTACACCATGGAGACAGGGAAATGCTACAACTCAGGGTTTTTTTTAACCTTGGAAAGCCGCTTGTTAAGCATTCCCCAGCACACCAATGTAACTACCTCATAGCAAGCACACAGTAAGCTGTCAATATGCATTAGCTACTATTGCTGTTACTACGAAGAAGACAGAGGTTAAATCACTCACCCAGGTTATGAAAGATCCAGGTATGACCCCAGACATGGAAGCTCCCAATATGGTCCCTTAAGCAGCTCAAACTCAAGGCAGGCCACAGAGTAGTGGCCAAGAAATGTATTTGGTTGAATAAACAAACATTGAATTAGTAGATCTCAAATCTGCTGGCCGCAGAAGTGCCTGGGGAGCTTTGTTTGGACACAGATTCCCACAGCATCCCTTGTGGTAGGCTGCAGAGTGTGCATTATAGCGAGTGCGTCAGGTTCTGATTCTGTCTCTCCCCGTACCCCAGCCCCATCCCTGTCTTGCTTGTCGCCTGCTTGTGTCCCATCTTCCACATCTGCCTTCCTGCATCCCTACGGGGGTGAGCGGGAACTGTGAGGTGGGCAACCACATAGGGCAGGGCCCCCTCTGTGCACAGGCCTTAACCAAGAGAGGGCTTGAAGACTAAACACTGTTGCAGGCAAATTAGAAGAAAAACTGCCTCCTCCAGCAGACAGTGACCGTGGTGTATAGGGAGCCAAGAGAGACCACAGCTTACCTGGGCTCAGAGGCCTACGTATATCTGTGCCCATGGTGACAGAAAACAGGCTGTGATCGTCCACTGCACTTGCAAATTCACAAAATGCTGCCACATTCCTTCTGCTTTCATCTCACGATAACCCAATGAGATCAGCCGTGGATGCATAAAAATAATCCCCCGTTTACAGATGAGGAAACATGTGACTCATATAGCTCAGAGCTGCCCATGCCTGGAGCCTCAGGCTTCAAAGCTGTGTTTTTCCTTCAAAAGTGGGTGTGAGGGAGAGAAGTGGAGAAGATGGGGGCCGGAGTCCCAGAAAGTCAACGTTTGTGCATTATGTTGGCTTTGCCACCCACTGGCTGTGTGACCCTGGAAAAGCTTCTTAATCTCTCTGTGCCTTAGGTTTGCACCTTTGAAAAACCTGTGAAAATGACGGGCAGTCTCCTCTTATGGTTGTGGTGAATTAATAGACGTAAAAATGCCTCTTAGAGTGTCGCACTGAGTGGGGTTCAGTAATGGAATAAACAGGAACCACAGCAACAGCTATAATGATATTGTTGCCTTTAGACATCTTGTGGCATTTCCGGGCTATTATTTTTAAAAGGCAGGCTATTGATCTATCTGGGATAAGTGAAGGATATGTAGATGGGAAGTCAAGGAGCTCTGGACTGGAAGTTGAGGACCATGGATTGAAGACCACCTCCAGTCAACAGGTAGTTCCTGGACACATACGATGTGTCCAGTCGTCTGAATGTCCCCTCTGACAAAGTGGCTGCATGGAGCCATAGCCAGGACTCTGACCCCAGGGCCACATAGACAGAGTCTACGTCTGCAGCTGATGGGCTCACAGCCTTGCTCTAGTCCCTTATCTCCCTGTATCTGTCGTCCCATCTATAAAATAGAATGAATCAGAAAATAAACACCATCTCTCTGACTCAGTGGCTGCATGGAGCAATAGCTAAGAGTGTGACCCCAGGGCCACACAGACAGGGTCTACTTCTGCAACTGATGGGCTCATGGCCTTGCTGTAGTCCCTTATCTATCTGTATCTGTCATCCCATCTGTAAAATAGAATGAATCAGAAAAGAAACCCCATAAAGTATTTTTGAGTATGGAGTTTTTAAATGAGATTTTGTCTATAAGATGTTTTAGCCTGGGGCAGCAGCTTTCAACCCTGGCTATACATTAGAATGACCTGGGATGCTTTTTTAAAAAATGCCATTGCATAGGTCCCACCTCAGAGCAACTGAATTATAATTGGAATTTCTGGAGGACAGAAGAAAGACATTGGTTATGTTTTAAAGCTCCTTGACTGATTCTAATGTGTAGCCAAGGGTGAGAGCCTGGGCACTAGGGCCTGCTTCAAAGGGTTCCATAAACCCATCCATTCATTCATTTTCTCATGAGACAAACTTTTTGGTACAGTATGTCAGGCACTGCTTTAGTTATTAAACAAAACAACCCCCCCCCCTTGCGGGGTTACACTTGGTGGGGAGGCAGTCAATAAATACACAAATTGATGTGTGATATAATGTGAGCTAGGAACACATGCAATGAAGAATTGAAAAGGAGGATGGGGGCTGCTGAGGGATAGGGGGGCTGCCAATTGTATGGTGTGGCCAATGAAGGACTCCTGGAGGAGATAGAATTCACTAAAATAATAGACCTGAAGGAAGCAAGTAAAAGAGCCATGAGGGGTTATAAGGAAGGAGCATCCCAGGAAGGAGGAAGAAAAGGGAAAAATGGTGGTTGTTATGTCATCATTGTTTTCATCATCATCATCATTATCATCACCATCATCGCATCACCATCACCATCATCATCACCATCATCCCCATCATCATCACTATCATCATCATCATCATCACCATCATCACCATTATCATCACTATCACCATCATTATCACCATCCCATCATCATGACCATCACCATCATCATCATCATCATCACCATGATCACCATCATCATTATCACCATTATCACCATCATCATCATCATCATCACCATCACCATCATCCCTATTATCATCATCATCCCCATGATCATCACCACTACCATCATCATCACTATCATCACCACCACCATCACCATTACCATCATCCCTACCATCATCATCCCCATGATCATCACTATCATCATCATTATCACCATCATCACCATCACCTCATTATCATTGTTGCCTTTGTTGTCATCATCTTCCTCGTCAATCCTTTGCACAACCTCCTTAATCTCTGGTAACCCAGTTTCTAATCTTTGAAAACCTTTTAATAAAGTATCCTTGATGCCAGAGTTGCTGAATCATCAATCAGAGACCTGAAGCATTGACTCACAGGGCAAGAACAAACTCAAAATATCTGTGAAATCTTTTTTTCACTCTTAAGAAATATGAACATATGTACCACATTCTATAATACCTTCATGTTTGTGTTCATGTTTTTTGTTTACTTTCTGTGAGTTGAACTGCCATTTTCAGGAAGAGAGCATGACATTAGAAGCCATGTTATAAGGACTGTGGATTCTGGAGTTGAACGGTGCTGGTTTTGGGCCCTGGCTTTGCCATTCACTGGTTGAGCGATTCTGAGAAACACTTAAAACTTCTTGAACCTCGATTTTCTCACCACTAAAAGAGGGTGATTATTATAGCCATGTTAGAGAATATCTGTGGGGATTAAATGAGATAATGCATTTAAAACAATAAAAATAGTGTCCAGTACTCGGCCAGGCATGGTGGCTCACCATGGCTAACATGGTAAAAGTCTGTCTCTACTAAAACTACAAAAAATTAGCGGGGTGTGGTGGCGGGCACCTGTAGTCCCAGCTACTCGGGAGGCTGAGGCAGGAGAATGGCGTGAACCCGGGAGGTGGAGCTTGCAGTGAGTCGGGATCACACCACCGCACTCCAGCCTGGGCGACAGAGCGAGACTCCGTCTCAAAAAATAAAATAAAATAAAATAAATAAGAAACATAAAAATAGTGTCCAGTACTCAAGATATTCTCAGAAAACATTAACTCTTGTGACTAGTATCAATGTTTTCTTTTTTATTTATGTGGGCTTTACTAGTCTAATATATATATATATTATATATATCTCTCATATTTTATATATATATGTCAGCATTTGTTTTCTTTTAAAAATGATGCATTGAATTATTTTCATGAAAGCCAATTGACAGTTTCCAGGGAATTCTGACATATAAGAATAAAAACCCCTTCTCAGCAATGGGGCAGACTTGGCTTTGTGTCTTCTTTTAGCCATTGCCCTTCCTGAGACAAGGAATTCTAACACAAGTGGTTTATCTGGGAGGAGATGCCAGGAAACATCTGTAAGGGAGCAGGGAGATGAGACAGGGAAGACGGCCAACAAAGAGATCCTTACCCAGGCATTTACCATTTTGGGCAACTGGAGCTCAACCCTGCTGGGGACTTCTGTGAAAACATGGAAAGGATGCCTCAGCGTTGTTTTATCTGAAGCAAGGGAGCTGAGGTATTTATGCTCCCAGGGACATTAAATCCCTGGCATGACGGTCTGTCAAGTATGTGGGGCAGAGCAGGCTCCAGCCACCAAAGAAGACTTCCAGCTGGGAGATCTTGGTGCTGGGTGTGGTGAGGGCTGAGGAACAAGAGCTGCCCCACAGGGTCTGTTCCCATCTGTAAGCCTCAATTTCCCTCGCTGTCAAATGGGAATATTATGAGCACCTAACTCATGATATTTTGGGGGATAAAAAACAGATTATGATTATAAAGCACAATAAATGCTAGCTGTCATAGCTACCACTGTCTTTATCCCTCAGACTTCTTGTAACCTCTGCCGTGGGACTGCACATCCTAAAGGTCAAAGAGTCTATGTTGAGGTCAGATATGGTACGGCGAAGAGCAACGTCTTCTCAGTCAAGCAGGGCTGGGTTCAAGTCTCAGCTCTACCTCTGACTGGGGAACCTGGACCAGTGAGTCAAGCTCTCCTAACCTCAGTTTCCTCTTTTGTAAAATAAAGTTGATAGAACCACTTTACAGGATTACTGGGAGAGCTCAAAGAGATGTTGCATAAAGTCATCTTCAACAGTGTCTCTTCAAGCTTGGAGAGATGATAAAAATTAATGTTTTCCTAAGTTCTCCTCCCTTAGTTAACCACTGGGCTATGAAGATTTTATTGGCTGGGACGAAGAAGGAGGACTAAGAAAAGAAAAGTCAGAGAGAGGAGAACAGGACGAAGATAAAATGTAGACACATGCTCACAGGCACACACACAAAGACACACACACACACTCACACAGGCAAAGGCCAACGAAGGGACCCCGTTAGCATATAAACAAAAGGTGGGGGGTAGCCCCGAGCCTCTCCTCTGACAGCCAGTGGCGGCAGTGATGAATTTGTGAAGTTATCTAATTTTCCACTGTTTTAATTAGAGACTTGGGCTCTGAGGCCTCACAGCTGGCTTCTTTGTGCTGTGTTCTGTTGCCTGACAGAGAAAAATGTCTCCTGTAACGTCAGCCAAGCTCTCCGCCAGACCTGAGCAAGCGAAACTTCTGGGATTCATAAACTTGTGGTTTCTGGGTAGAGTGGCGTTTAAACCAGGACTCAGTGGGGAGAGGGCAACAGAGCCAGGTCTTCTCCCCAGTGAATCCTCGGAACCAAGGTTGGGGGCCACCATCACCAAAGGGGTGCTGCGGAAAAGGCACGGCCCAGAAAGCCCCCTGAGGATTGTTCTGCGGGTCCTTGATCCTAGTCCATGTGAAATGGAGTCTCCCTGTGGCATGTAATTGAGCCCAGCTTAGAAAGGCCAGTGCTCTACTTCTCCTAGACAATGCCTTTGATTGCAGAGTGTGTGATCTGAGTAATTTAATTTATCGCTAATCCTTTGCCAAGTGATCTTTTTACAATGCTGCATTTAATGATTCCACAGCTGGGGCAGAGGCTCTCCTCACCCTCCCAGCTCTCTGGCTGCTGTCTTCCTGTGACTCACTTTAACAGGAGGCGGGTCAGGAGGTGGAGAAGGAGAGGGCGGTGTGGGAGTCAGGCATACCTAGATTCCTATCTTGCTTCTGCCGTGGCCAGTGGGCACGGCCTGGGAAGAGTTCCTTCCTTGAGCCCGTTTTCTGCTCTGAAGAGTGACAATCACACAAATATTGATTGGATAAGGAAGACACAGGGATTGAATGAGATCATGAATAGCAGAGAGGAAAGGCAATCGCTTAGAAAACAAAATGGCCCCTGGGAGATTCCAACAGGCTTTGGGGAGGAAAATGCTCGAGCTGTGTTACAAATGCTTCACATGGGACAGGTGCAGTGGCTCACGCCTGTCATCTCAGCACTTTGGGAGGCCAAGGCGGGCGGAGCACCCGAGGTCAGGAGTTCAAGACCAGCCTGGCCAACATGGTGAAATCCCACCTCTACTAAAGTACAAAATTAGCTGGGTATGGTGGCAGTTGCCTGCAATCCCAGCTACTCAGGAGGCTATGGCAGGAGAATCGCTTGAACCCAGGGGGCGGAGGTTTCAGTGAGCCGTAATTGCACCACTGAACTCCAGCCTGGATGAAAAAGTGAGACTCCGTCTCAATAAAGAAAAAAGAAGCTTCATATGCAGCATTGCTGAGACCACACCAAAGGCACAAGACAACCCACTGTTTTCGTGGTAGACACAAACCCGCTGGACTCTGCACAGTTGTCCAAAAGGAGCCATCAGGCATCACCCCCTTGCCTCAAAGCATTCTGTCCCACAGTGGAGGCCAGCCTTCCTATCTCCAACTCAGGGAAGAAATCATGCCTCATACTACCTGCCATACATGTAGTGGACACCCAAAAGATGGCTGTGGTTGGCTGGTTCCATGACAGTAGAGAAAATTATCACGGAAACATGCCCATAATAGGTGGGAGAAAGATGGGTGTGATTTGGTCTCCTGGTTGGCTAAAAAAGGAGCTACCTCCAAATAAATGAGCTTGGGGAGTGCCTGAAAGATAATATGATAGATTGATTTCTTGACCTGAAAATAACTTAGCTCAGAATCACACACACAGTAAAGTTTCAAAATATGAGTCAATTGCCTACTTTCTTATTCATAAAAAAATCTTAACCCACCTTGTATACATCATAAATGCTCAAATAATGATCAAAATTGTGCATTTTTGATCATATAAAATTGATTTTGACTTCTGCCCCTGGCTAAAATGGATTAACAGGTGTCACAATGATCCTCTCACCTGAAACATATGTTTTTTAAATAAATAAAATACTTGAAACTACAGGTTTCAAGACATTGGATATCAGGCAATGAAGGATGATTATCTGGTAACTAGGAAACAAATGAGCTTAAAAGGGCTGAATAGAACAAGCTACTTCCAAGTAGCTTAACTGTGTCCTTAACCAAAACTCAAGAATAGTTACAGAAATACAAAAATGTCCAGCACCCAACAAGGTAAAATTCACAACATCTGGTATCTAATCCAAGATTATTAGGTAGGCAAAACAAGCAGGAAAATATAATCCGCAATGAGAAATCACCAATCACAAATAACCAGAAATAACATAGATAATAGAATTAGTAGATAAAGACATTTATAGTTATTATAACTGTGTTCAAAAAGTTAGGGAAAGGTTGAATAAATAGAGTTGTGCAATTTTTAAAAAAAGACCCCAATCAAGGCTGGGTATGACAGCTCACGCCTATAATCCCAGCACTTTGGGGGGCCAAGGTGGGAGAATTGCTTGAGACTAGGAGTTTGAGATCAGCCTGGGCAACATAGTTAGATCCCATCTTTATTTTAAAAAAATACAAACATTAGTTGAGCGTGGCAGTGCACGCCTATAGTCACAGCTACTCAGGAGGCTAAGGCTAAAGGATTGCTTAAGCCCAGGAGATTGAGGCTGCAGTAAGTCAGTATCATGCCACTGCATTATAGCTTGGGTTATAGAGCAAGACACCATCTCAAAAGAAAAAAACAAGAAAAAGAAAAAGACCTCAATCAAACTCTTACAGACGAAAAGCAACAATGTCTAGGAAGAAAAATACACTGAATGCGATTAGTAATAGATTAGACACTGCAGAATAAAAGACTGGGGAAAGTGAAGCCGTAACATCAGAAACTATCCAAAATGAAACACAGAGAGAATAAAGACTGGAAAAAACAATGAGTACAGCATCAAAAAGTCATGAAACAATTTCAGTTGGCCCAATATATGTATGTAACTGGTGGTCCCCAAGGAAGATGAGGAAGGAATAGGAAAAATATTTGAAAAATAATGACTGAGATGTTTCCAAATCTGATAAAAACCACAAGCTCCAAGCAAAACAAATATGAAGCAAACCACACCAAAACACATCGTAACCAAATTGTTTAAAACCAAAAACAAAGCGAAAACCTTAAAAAATTACAGACAGTAGATAAAGATGACAGCAAACATCATCAAAGCAATGCAAGCGAGGAGACAGTGGAGTCGTAACTTTAAAGTATTGAAAGAAAACACAACTTTCAACCTAGAGTTTTATACTCAGTGAAAATACCTTTCAAAAGCAAAAGTGAAATGAAGAATTTTTCACATGCAAAAACTGGAAGAATTAATCATCAGCAAACTCACACTGAAGGAAACATTAAAAGATGTCCTTCAGGCTAAAAGAAAATAACAGACAGAAGTTTGGATCTATACAAAGGAATGAAGAACACCAGATAAAAATAAAAGACATCTTTCTTGTAATTTAAATATCTTTAAAAGATAAGTGATGGTTTAAAGCAAAATAATAACAATGTATCTTGGGGCTGGTAATATATGAAGTAAAATGCACAACCACAATAGCAAAAAGGCAAAGAGAGAACAGATGGCGATGTACTGATGTAAAGCACTCATATGTGAAGTAATATAATGTCACTTGTAGGTAGATGAACGTAAGTTAAAGATGTATATCTCAAACCCCAAAGCAACAACTAAAACACAAAATAAGAGTTATAGCTAATAATCCAACAAAAAGAAAAAAAATGAAATTGTAATATACATGTTCATCAAAAAGAAGATAGGAAAGAGGAAAAATAAAATGAAGGACAGATGGAACGAATAGAAAACAAATAGCAAGACGGTATATTTAAACCCAATCATATCAATAATCACATTACATGTAAATGGTCTAAACTCAATTAAAAGGCTGAGATTATCAGATTGAATAAAAAAGCAAAATCCAACTACATTCTGCTTATGCGAAATACACTTTAAATGTAAAGATACAAATAGGTTAAATGTTCAAGGATAAGGAGAGATAAACTATGAAAACACTAATTAAAAGAAACCTGGATTGGTAAATGCGTGGATTTATTTAAGGATTGTTGAACTCTGAAAATGAGAAAGATAATCATGAGACACCAGAGAGACAGAGTGAGCCCTAACATGTGGAAAAGCATATTTTAGCAATTGTATCCTTCAGGCCTGAGAGATTAAAAATATGACCTAACCTTGCTTTTGTAGATATGATGCTCTTCAGAGAGCAGGGAATGTTTAAAAAATGAGGATTCGGCTCAAGGATATCTCTTGCAGTGTCTCTGAATGGTCTGCAAGCTTCATGCACACATCAGATGCTCAGAGATGCAGGATAAGCCTCTGACTCAGTCAGCTACCCCAGCACCAAGCCAGGAGTCTGAGGATAGAGCTAGGCAGGTCAATGAGCCATCTCTAACCCAGTGACCTCTCTCTGTTTATAACGTCTCATGGAGCAATGGTGAGTAATCACAGTCAGGTCAGTGAAGGCAGCTTCTTCAGTCAGGAGCACTAATCGCTAAAATAAAGAGAAACAGATGCATTTCCAATGCCTTAGAGCCTCTCTGACATGGCACTCAATGCTAACACAGGGCTTAAGATTTCTTGGGCACACTATGGGCGAGGCACTTTGTGTGTGCGTGATCCTCTCTCATTCTCACAAAGGCACTTCAGGAAAGCAAAGCCATATACCAGTCAGCTTTTGTTGTGAAACAAACCATCCTGAAACACCGGCTTAAAAAAGCAATTATTTGCCCAGGTGCAGCGGCTCACACCTGTAATCTCAGCACTTTGGGAGGCTGAGACGGGCAGATCGCCTGAGGTCGGGAGTTTGAGACCAGCCTGGCCAACATGGAAAAACCCCATCTCTACAAATACAAAATTAGCCGGGCATGGTGGTACATGCTTGTAATCCCAGCTACTCTGGAGGCTGAGGCAGGAGAATTGCTGGAATCCAGGAGGCGGATGTTGTGGTGAGCCGAGATCACGCCATTGCACTCCAGCCTCTGCAACAAGAGAAAAACTCCGTCTCAAAAAAAAAAAAAAAAAAAAGCAATTATTTATTTCCACTCATGTGTATACAGATTGGGTGGGCAGCTCAGTGAAATCAGGGTGGACTGGGCAAGGTCGCTCTGCCCAAGGTGCAAGTGCAGCTGGGCGTGGCTCCTCACTGCTGGTTGAGCTCAGATGCGCTCCACGTGTTTCCATTCTGGGATCAAGGCTGAAGGCACATCAACCACCTGGGGAATGATCCTCTGTGGCAACGGCCGAGCAGCAAGAAGGTAAGCTCCACCGCAAACTCATTTCAAACCCCTGCTTATATCATCCCTGCTAGCATGTCATTGGCCAAGTTAAGTACCAAGCCATATTCCCCAAGTCAAGGGATAAGGGAGTGTATGCAACCTACAATGGAGGCACTGAGAAAGTGCAAGGCAAAGGGAGTGGATACAAGAAGGAGAGGTAGAGGAGAGTTAGGTCAATGCTTGGATCTACAGTATTCACATTTCACAGAAGAGAACACTGAGCTACAGAGAGACTAAGTAATTTGCCCAGAGTTGAAAATCTGGTAGAGAAGAACTGGGGCCAGCAAGTGTCCTGTTTCAATTATATCTCATGACAGAGCTGGATAGTTGCTATTCTGGTGTCAGGTTTAATAGTACAGACAGGAAACTTGGACCCCAGATGTGATGATGGCATTTTCTTCATGCTGTCTCACGCTAAAATCTGATAGCAGCAATCACAGCATCAGAGGTGAGCCTGGTAGACTCTAATAGATGTTGTTGGTTGTCAGCCCATCATCCAATCCCCCTTCTTACTTGCTGACAGAACCCCAGTTTTTTGCAAGTATTATGGGGAGGCAATGTGGATGGATGAATGAATGAATGGGAGGATGAATCCTCGTTGGTCTAAGCCATTCATGGCCATCCTGTTCTTTACCGATGTGGTCGTTGAAACTTCTGGCCAATGAGAAGTAATGAGAACTCTAATGCAACAGGAATATGTCTAGTAAATACTTTCTTGATAAAGAGAGATTGTGAGGAGTAGTACAATCTATCCCCTTCTTCCTGCTTGTGAAGCTGACTCATAAAGATGTGACAGCTGCCTTACATTCGTAAGGGAGATGTCACAGTACATGAGCAGATGTGAAAGATGAAAAAGATCTTGAGTCCTGAATGATATATGCTCAGATGCAAGTTCCACCAGGACAAGGACTGTGTTTATTCACTGTTGCACCCCAGTTCCTATACTGTGTCTCAACATAGACACTCAAAAACATTTTGATGTATGAACGAATCAATGAATCACTAAACTTTTGAACCGAGCCTGTGACAACCTACTTAAGGTTTCTTTTTAAGTGAGATAATAGTCCTCCTATTTAAGCCACATTTTTGGATGCTGTGTTTCCTGCAGCCCAGAGCTTCTTGGAAGTACATCTGGGAATATTCAGAGGTGAGTCTGGAGAATGGACATATCAATATCTACCAAACTCAACAATCCTCACCATGACGCTTAGGGAAAACAAAATGGCCTAGTCTGTTCAAGTCCACCTCGATTCTAGAGAGCTCTGCAATGTTGTCTGATTCTTCCCAGACTTCAAGCACTTACTTGAAGACTCCTATTATGATGCCTATTTTGCAGAAAAGGACACTGAGGCTGGCTGGGTGAGATCAGCTAATGTACATAAAGTCCACAGCTCAAAGGGGTGAAGCTGTAAAGTGCTTCCTAGATGTAAAGAGAGACAAGTGGTCAAGAGACTGGTGCCAGCTCCACTGAGGCTCTACATTTCACCAGGAACTCATCCCACTGGGCACCATGTTTTCAACTGCATCAAAGGGTGGGCTCTGGGAGGAAGTCCCCCCTGGTTCCCTCCAAGGGGAGACAGCAACAGACTGTGAGAAGGGGCCAACCTAGGAGGTGGTGGGCATCCCTGCAGGGCTGGATATTGAAACATTTCCGTAAACCAAATTTAGTTATTTTAATCTAAATAGGTCTGGCACGGTGGCCTATTTAGGTGGCCTCCAGCCAGCAAGAGGAACATCCTGAGGACAGGAGCTGGGAGCTGCTTGGGTTCTTTCCCTGATCAGCAGGGATGATGAGAAGCTTCTGGCAGGTCTGAAATGAGAGAAGAAAATGGGTGAGGGAGAGACAGAGAAAAGCACCATGACCCTGACAACTCCACTAGGTCACATTCTCAGCCCTGGAAGCCTCGCCAAAAGGCAGTTGTGGTAGGAAGACCCCAGCACTTTGTGTCAAGGTGGCCTCAGAGACGATCACTGGCTCTGACGTCTACCCATAGGTGCCCTGGGTGACTCAGCTCTGAGTGTCACTTTCCTTATGGAGGTGGAATGGAACCCATGGCCAAAGGAGGACTAAGCCATCCTCTTGTGTGAACACGTGGCTTGGGTCCTGGCACCCAGGGAGTGCTCAGTGACTGAAGCCTGCTCGTCTGCCCATGTTATCACTCAGCCCATGCTCACTCTGTCTCCTCTATGCCCAGTGCCAGCACAGCCTGCCTGCAGGCACCTCCTGCCGACACCCCAGGCATCCTTGCCTGACTGCTCCCCAGCCTCGTTCCCAGCCCTGGGGCTCTGCTGGCCTTGCATTCAAGAGTGGTGTTCCTGATGTTCATCTACTGCTGTGGCATAGACACGGGCCCCCCAGAGACCCCTCCTGTAGCAGGCATTGGAACCCACACTTTAGGGGCCAAAGTCTCCAAGGTGGCAAAGGGGGAAAGTGTGCAGAAAACTCAAGGCAATAGCTATGCACCAGCAGGCCTGAAAATGTTTCCTTATCCAGCCCTGAGCACAGCTGAACTGATGCGTGCAGGCTGTCAGACCCGACTGACTGTAGTGAATTCTCATAGTCCATGCCTGGCTCACCAATTTCCCCATGAGGGAAATTGCCCTTCCCAACCTTAAGGCCACACAGTTCAGAGGCATTGCCCCACCTCCAGCCCCAAGGTAGCCATGGGTCACAGTGATGGTATACTCAGGCCACTCCAAAGACAGTCAAGCTTGGAATACTTGGAGGACCTTGGGACATCACCGAGCTGGTAGGATGACTAGAATTGCCAGTCATCATGTTTGCCACCTGGGGAAGGGACTGGGTGGGGATACATTTCTTCAGAGGAAAATAAAGGTTAGAGAAGGAGAAAGACAGCTTGCTGATCACATTGTGACACCTGGATCCAGCCAGACCTGAAGCTGCACTCTGATGTCATCTGTCCAGTTGAATCTGTCCAGCTGAGCCAATCATTCCATTTTTCATCTGCCTCCTGCATTTGTAAGCAACCAGGACTTCACTGACAGTGGCTGGCTCCCTCCGGGTCCCTCATCAGAGGAGTAATCAGAGCAGCTTCTGGCCGGGCTGAATCCTGCTCAGTGGCTAAATCTCATTCTTCCCCACAGAAGCCCCTCAAGCTGAGATACTTTTTCCAATAAAACCTGGGGCAGAGGAGTGGGCAATTCTGACACGCCCGTTTTCCTGTTTCGTTTAAGCCCATCTCTTTGCAGAGTCCTGCAGGCGATCATGATAAGGCTAGCAGCTGGATATGGGGCAAATGCTAAGCCTCTCCCCTTTCCAGTGACATGCCTAATTAAAATTGAGGCCCGAGGCCCTTGGACTTGAGAACATTAACCATGTCCCACTATCGGATGGGGGAGTTCACACACATCCCACCAGGAATGCCCAGAAATCGCGGTTCCGGGAGCTGGGGCATTCAAGTTCACCATCTGTCCCAGGGGCTGTTCTGAAATCAACTCCCAGCCCCCTTCACTCTCAGGGGCTGGTTGAAGGCACTTTCTGCAGTGGGTGTGATACATGGCATGATAAGGGTCTTTGTGGAAAAGGATGTTAACAGAGAGAAGCACAGCCAATCTGCATGGGAGCATGCTTCATGCTGCCCTAGCATCATCTAGCTCATTCTCTCGCACTCTCTCTCCCTCTCTCTGCCTTGGTCTCTGTCTCCTTTCCTCTCTCCTCTCTTATCTCCCTCTTTTCATGTGTTTTTCTCTCTCTCCATTTCACACTGTCCCCACCCTTCCCTATCTTGCACCCTTTCTGTTTCTGTCTTGCTGCTTCCCCCTGTCTCCTTATTAATACCTGTAACTTGTCTGGGTGTCTGCCTGTCTGTCGCAGCTTCTCTCTCTCTGGCTCCCTGTCTTCTATTTCCTTATAATTCCTGCTCCCTACTCTCTGTCAACTCCCTCCCTGTTTCTCCCCCCTTCTCTCTCTCTCTCTGTCTCTGTTGCTCCCCTCCCTCTTTGTGTCCCATTTCTCTCCCCCAGCCATCTTTGTCTCTTTCTCCTGAAGCACGCATATCTCCCTCCTATCTTTTTTCTTTCCTATTTTCTTTCCCTCTTTTCCATGTAGTGATCAACCCTGTGAAAACCTTCAACCAGAACAGGCTGAAGGGCCCAATCCTTGGGTCCCCATGCCAAGCCAAGTCATGCCCAAATAGTGCAAAGGGGATCAAGAGCCTTGGCTTATGGTCCATCTTGGCTAGTCTGTTCAGTTCTAACAAAGCCTACCTTCTGGGATGACAGGAAGGTCTCCCGAGCATTCAGGAAACGGGAGCCTGCAAATATTGCAGGGAGAAGGTGCTTCTGTTGGACCTCAGGGCTGCTATTTCAGCCTTTTCCTGTCTCCGTAGCTGCCTCCAGGGCCTGGGGGCTGAGCTGCTGAGTGTCCACGCTGGAGGTTGGGCTAGCGTGGGCCACAGTACAGAACCATCACACCCCAAGGCAACAGGGCTTAGTGACTGTGTGCGTTTCCTGGGGCTGCTCTATCAAAGCACCACATGGTGGGGGCTGAAACAACAGAGATGCCTTGTTTTGCGGTTCTGGAGTCCAGAAGTCTAAGATCAACGAGTCAGCGGAGCTGCGCTCGCTCTTAAGGCTCCAGGGGAGGATCCGTTCCATGCCCTTCATTTAGCTTCTGGTGCTGGCAATCCTTGACGTTCCCCGGCCTGTCACTGCATCATTTCAGCCCCCGCCTGGGTCGTCACTCGGCCATCCCCCATGTCTGTCTGTGTTTCTTCTTTCTTCACGAGAGTGCCAGTCATCCTGGGTGAAGGGTCAACATACTCCAGTATCACCTCTTCTTAATAATTATTAGGTTGGTGCAAAAGCAATTGCAGTCTTTGCCGTTGAAAGTAATGGTAAAACTGCAATTCGTTTTCACCAACCTAATACATCTGCTGATACTTTATTTCCAAGTGAGATTACATGTCCAGAAAGGATAGAACTTTGAGGGGACACCACCCACACAACAGAACCACAAAAGGCAGCATGTGCACTGGAAGCCACTACTCAACACTGAGAAGGGCAGCCAGTGAGGGTGAATTGGCATCCAGGTGATGAACTTACAAAGATGAAAAGAAAGCAGCAATCGGCAAACTTCTGCCCCTCCAGCCCACTGTGCGTGTTTGCAAACAGTTCCACTGGAATGAGCCACGCTGTTTGTATAGGCGTCCTCTACAGCTGCTTCAGTGTCACAATGGCAGGGCTGAGAAGTTTCGACAAAGCTCCTAGGTCCTTCAAAACTGAAAATATTACTCTCTTCTCCTTTACACAACAATCTCCTGGCCCCTGAAATGAAAGGATTTTTTCTTAATCAGTTCAGCCAGACTGTGTGAATTAGTCAGTTTCGTGTTGCTATTAATGCCTGAGGCTGGGTGATTTATAAAGAAAAGAGGTTTAATTGGCTCACGATTCTGCAGACTGCACAGGAAGTATGGCGCCAACGTCTGCTCAGCTTCTGGTGAGGCTTCAGGAAGCTTCCAGTGGTGGTGGAAGGTAAATGGGGAGCCAGCATCTCGCATGGAAAGAGCTGGAGCCAGAAAGTGAGGGGGAGGTGCCACACGCTTTTAAACACCCAGATCTTGCATGAACTCAGAGCAAGAACTCACTTATCACCAAGGGAATGGTGCTAAACCACTCAAGAGGAGTCCGCCCCCATGACCCAATCGCCTCCCACCAGTCCCCACCTCCAACATTGGAAATCACTTTCCAACATGAGACTTGCAGGAGACAAACGTCCAAATGATTTCACTGTGCTTCCTGGAAAGATGTTTCCTACAGAGGCTGAGCCCCATGCAAGCTGGGATGTATCAGGGTTACAATATGCAACTCTCTTAACACTGGCCTATTGTGTTTTCTCCACAAGCAATAAGTTGTATCTAAAGGTGCCCCCTAGGGAAAAAAACGTAACAGAGCGACCAAGAAGGTAGTGGCAAGGATAAACAAGGAGGGAAAGAAGGTGCCGGGATAGAGGCTGCCACATAACCTATGCCTGGAACCCCGGCGGAGTCTGCAGTGGAGCAGGCAGGAGACAGGAGACCTCAATGGCCGGTGTCGGATCATTATTTTTTCCTGGTTTTTGTGGTTCGTCTATCGGTATTTTTCCCCATTAATATTGATTTAGTTTTTAGTTTTTTAGTTCTGGGTTTTTAAATATTTATTATTTATTTATTTTGAGAGGGAGTCTCGTTCTGTCACCCAGGCTGGAGTGCAGTGGCATGATGTCTGCTCACTGCAACCTCCACCTCCCAATTTCAAGTGATTCTCCTGCCTGAGCCTCCGAAGTAGCTGGGATTATAGGTGCACGCCAGCACACCCAGCTAATGTTTGTATTTTTAGTAGAGACTGGGTTTTGCCATGTTGGCCAGGGTAGTGTTGAACTCCTGACCTCAAGTGATCCACCCACCTCGGCCTCCCAAAGTGCTAGGATTATAGGTGTGAGCCACTGTGCCTGGCCTATTAAGTTATTTTAATCTAGTCTCCAGGGTCCCACCAATGGGAAGTGGGCTCAGAGAGCTGGAGGGGGACCCCGGTCAGGCTGCATTTGGCTATCGCAACAGCTGGTCCCCATCTAGCCTGCACAGGGTCACCTCCGATAACCCCAGGCCCCTCCCCTACTGACTTCCGCCTTCCCTCAGATCTTCCTGGCTTTCTCCCACAGCTAAGGGAAGGGGTGCTCAAGGTCACTGCCTCTTCCCAGCCTGCCGCATTGCTACAAGAGGCTGCCTGGGGCCTCCCACCAAGAGAGCCAACAACTTGGCTGGACATGGAGGACCGTGGTGGGTGCTGGGGGTGGGAGACCGGGGCAACCTGCCCACGACCGTGTGGCTCAGGGGCACCCTCGTCATCCTGGTCTTGGGGCCCCGCCCCCACTGGTCCTCATGCTGGGCACCTTGTTCCCCTCTGGAACCTCCCTCCTCCTGGGGATCCAGCCCTTCTATGAAGACTGTACCATCACTTCCTCTGAGCTTGTAAACCTTCTGTGTCCCCTACCATTGAGATCTTAGTCAACTGTCTACGCCCACCCCCAGGTCCTGTCCACTTCCCTAAACCCAGGGCATGGCCTGTGCGTGGCACAGAACAGGTGGTCACTAAATGAGACCACCTCAAACTTTCTGAGTGCCACTCTCAGCCAGGTGCTGTTTAATAGCCACCTCCCCTCTACTCCGTTCCCATTCAGTCTACAAGACGCCAAGGGTCGACTTGGACCCCGCTTCCAAGAAGTCACATGTCATGGACCCGCACACAGCTTGTGTGTGCCTTCAGGGGGCATCACATCGGGGTTAATACAGGAAAAGAGAGCTGCCCCTTCCCAAGTCGTCAACCTCCTGGCCCTAGCAGCATTTTGCCACTCTGTCTTCAGTACTCTCAAACTCAAGTCTAACTGCGGGAGTTAAAATAGTATACATTCTACGATGACTAATATGGGGGGAAATCCAGTGCTTCTCACGAAATAATATTCCACAGGCTGTGTTACCTTTTGCTGGGAAACTCCCAGTTCCCAGCAGAAAAATAAGAAAACCGTCAGTTTCCAGGCAGCCGAGGCTGTGCAGAACCGTGGTCTCCAATGCTCGTGTCGGCTGCACGCGGGACACCTGTCCTCCAGCAGGAAGCGATCCCTTCCAAGTAAACACACACCGTCGGGGGAAGGAGGCCTGGCTGGGGACAGGAATCCATCCGCCCGGCTCCGGATATCCTGGACAATGGTCAAAATGCTTCCTTCCACTGTCTCCAAGAAAAATGTCTTATTCGTCCAGCCAATTCTTTTTGCCTTTCAACTGGAGAACGGTACTGAGCACTTTCCGAAAAGCCAGAACAACCTGGAAATGTGCCCTGGGCTTAACAGGCTCGTGGCTTTCTGCAAGCACTCCCTCGTTCCTTCATTTTTTTTTTGTTCAGCGGATCATTACTGAGCCCGTACTCTACAAACGGTATCTTGTGCTGGGGGGCATTGTGTGGGAGGAGGTGCCTTTCCTCGGGCTTTTGCTCTGCTATCACCAATCCCAGCGTTGCAAAGCCAGCTCATTGTGCACCAACACTGGGTTGCTTCTGCCTGGAGCAGCTTTGCTGCAGGGGAAGGGCTGCCCAGCCAGGAACTACACTTCCTGGCCTATGAGGCAAGTAGGTAGGATTGCTCATGATCAGCCCTCACCAATGGAATGTAAGTGGAAGGGGTGTTGAGACGTAAGGATGCAAGAGGCATGTGCTGCCTTCACAACACTCTTTCCTCATCTGCTCGCCGATTGCAGAGGACTCCAGTGTCCTACAAGGGAGACAGCACCACAAAGTAGAAGGAGCCTGGGTCGTTTAATGGCTTCCTAGATACCTGCACTGAACAGCTACATGAGCAAGAGACACAGATCCACTGAGGTAAGCCACTGAGATGTGAGAACTCATTTATTCTAGCAGCTAGCATAACCCTATCTGATAAACCAGAGGCTATGAATGCCACCTAAGGGTAGATTTCATGCAGTGATCATCAGGCTCAGGAAGCCAGACTCCTCCCATCCATCATACACAATGCATAGGAAGAGACTGGGGACATTGAGCTGCAATCAAAAATGTTTGCGGGCTAGGTGTGGTGGCTTATGCCTGTAATCCCAGAACTTTGGGAGGCTGAGGCAGATGGATCACTTGAACCCAGGAATTTGAGGCCAGCCGGGGAAACATGGTAAAACCGCATCCTCAAAAAAAAAAAGACAAAAATTATCAGGGTGCAGTGGCAAGCACCTGTTGTCCCAGCTACTTGGGAAGCTGAAGTGGGAGGATCCCTTGAGTTGAGAGGTGGGGGTTGCAGTGAGCCGAGATGGTGCCACTGCACTCTAGCCTGGGTGACAGAGCCAGAACCTGTCTCAAAAACCCAACAAAACGAAAGCCCTGAGAATCTGATTAGAAGCTATGAACACTATCCAGAAACCATGTGCATAATTTACTTTTTCCTAATACGCAAACTTCATCCAATTTTTGTCGGGAGAGGGTGGTCAATTTCCCCTGCTACCTTGTCATGGGATTTTGGGAAAATCCTGCTGCAGTTCTATTAACAAGGCTTTTTCAATCTGTGGCAAGACAGCTTTGAATGCAGCCCAACACAAATTCATAAACTTTCTTAAAACATTTTGAGATTTTTTTATGTGCTTATCTGCTATTATTGTTAGTGTTAATTTATTTTATGTGTAGCCCAAGACAATTCTTCTTCTTCCAATATGGACCGGGAAGCCAAAAGACTGGACACCCCTGCATTATTAGCACATGAGAATTTAACTATTAGGCACTAGCCATCAGTAGGAATTATTAGCTGAACACAACAGAAGCTATCTCCAGCTGGTAAAAAGACAAAATGAATTTATCAACAGATAACACTGTAGGTTATCACTGCTGAGGGGCCTGGAGAACCACACTCAGAGGCTCTGCACACAGAAATCATAAAACCTCACCATGTCTGCTGGGTGTGCTCTCAGCACCTGGGGGAGCAAATCCTTTCTTTAGGTGGGCCTGGGCAGCACGTCCCCTGCCTACCTCCCCAGCCACCCTGTCGGGGAGAGCCAGCAATGGTCCTCCGTCTTGGGAGCTCTAAACCTAAAGTCCAGCATGGGTGTGTCTGCCCAGAGTATCCAAACTGTATGTCCATCTCTCAGCTGCCAGGGATGTCAGGACAGCATCCGCCTGGGATTTTCACTTCTATAGCGATTGCCTTCTCCCATCATAGCCCAAAACGAAGGAGATTCCGGAAACACCGGCTGCTAGGTGGCCAAACAGGATGACGGGGTCACTGCAGGCAGAGGTGAGCTAATGGTCCATCAGGAGACAGCAGAGGGGAGGTTCATACAAGGAGGCCCTTCACAAAGTGTGACAGGGAAACTGCAGGGAAGGTGGGGTTCCCAGCTCTGGAGGGTGGAGGGCAGGGCCACTGGAACCCAAGAATGCCAGTTTGGGGTGGGTCACCCGGCAGGAACCCTTTGTAGAGGGATGCAGTCAATCCCCAGTGACCCACCGGGGAGGGCTTTGGAGAACAAACGCCCCCACCCTCTCCTCCTGCCTTTCAGTAGCCTGCCTGTGCTCCCGTTGGCCAAACCCCATGGGAGACCAGAGGGCAGGGGGGCCTGTTACTGCCTCCACAGTATTCAGCTGCCCATGGCTGAGGGCAGGTGTGAGCAGGTGGAAGTTGGGCCTGGAGGAGCCCATGCAAGGCATTTGGCACAAGTAAGGGAAGGTCACCTGCCTGATGTGCCTCCATCTCTCAAAATTGGGAACAGCCACTTACTGCATTTTCTCCATGTCCAGTATCTTGTAACACTCAACACATATTATCTCATTTTTTTTCCTGCAAGGATCCTATGAAACGGATCCTCTTTTACCCTTTTGGTGGCAGATGTTCTTGGCGCTCCCCGCATCCCCTCACCCTTACCCCTCTGAGCTGGTGACCTGCTTCAGGGGCCAGCACCTGCCTGCCTTGACCTAGAGTCAAGGCCCTTGAGCTGGGTATGATGTCCACCAGGCAGGCCAGAGGGGCTGGGGAATACTCGTCCTGCAGAAACATCCCCACTGATGACTGATGGAATGAGAGTGTCAATACTCCAGCTCCCTCTCTGCTCTGGATACACGGGAGGTGAATGTTCTCCTTCTGGTTTTAGAGTTTTCCCAGTGAGTTTGAGCTCCAGTGACCTACGCTGGGAGCTGGTTCACTAATCTACCCTGTGCTGCTCCTTCCCTTCTAGCCTCACCTCCCTACTCCCTGCTGGAGCTTCCTGTGACAGCCTCCCAGCTGCACTCTCCACTCCAATCCTCATCTCAGGGCCTGCCTGGAGGAGAACGCAACAAAGACAAAGAAACCTACAGAGCTTAGGTGACTTGCCCCGACCACACAGCCTCACTCGTGCTGAGCAGCCAAGGCCTGCTGCCTCCTCTCTCCTCCCCTGTACCTCCCTAGAGCCGTGGGTCTTAGAAATGGTTCTATTTCCAGGTGCAGAGACTCCCCAGGCTCCAGGCCTGTGCCCAGCAGATGTCAGGGTTCTGTCTTACTTGTTCCAGGAACAGCCTGGGCTTTGCCATGCCCAGGAATGCTCCGGAAGCAGCCTGGTACTGGCTTCTGGGTGGCAGCCAGAGTCTGTCATCACCCCTTGAACATGGGGCCCCCTGTTCCCGTCCACACAGCAGATGTGTGAGGAGGGGCTGCTCAGTGTCGGGGACTAAGCTCGAGCGCAGAAGCATCGAGTCTGGGTGGGCTGTGCCTGGAGGTCTGCATTCAGTGCCGCATGTCATCCTCACAGCAGGTCACACACCCCCACCCCCATCTTCCGAAGTGGGGCTCTGAGCATGTCCCCCTCACTACGAGTCCCTGCCCTGGTTCCTGGTGACAGGCCTCCTTCCACAAAAGTGTTCAGAGAGCACTCATCACACAGTCTGGCTGGAGCATGTCCAGAATTTTGGAACAGGACATCAAGGACCATATGAGACATCAACAAGAGAGGAGAATGGGGCTCCATGGGTGGTCTCAGAGGGCTTCCTGGAGGAGAGAGTGTTTGAGCCCGGCTCCAGAGGCAGAGAAGGGTTTTAGTAGATAGGAGCAATGCAGCACTGCATAAGCAAAGATGGGGAACACAGCCAGCCAGTGAATAGGCCATTCAGCTAGAAGAAACTGTGCTCAGCTCAAAGTTCTGGGAGACCAATCTAGTCAGATAAGCTCTTGAAAGGACAAGAAAAGTAATTTGTCCAAGTGGCCCAACTTCAAGGCACAAGGAGCTGTTCACTGGGGGATCCCATCTGAGCGCCCATTTTTAATTTCCAGTTCCTGGGGCATTTTTAAGCAGAGTGTGAAATCACATTTATACAGAGGGGTGGGAACCTTTCTGAGCAGCCATTTATCCCCCAGTCCCCAAGGTATGTTCCCAAGGCTTGTCAGAAGTGGAACCCATGAATAATATTTCACATGGCCCCGGGCGTCTTCCTTAGCCCACATGCTCTTGGCTGCCTGGGAGAGGCTGAGCCTGTTCTGTGAGAGCAGGCCTTGGTTAGATTCTCTTCTATTTTTGTGCCCTTGAATGTCTGGGTTCGCATTCACCAAGTGGAAGGGTGTGTTTAATTTGGCAGTGGGATGTTGGAAGGGCTGTGGAGGAGATAGTAATTGGCTTAGGACAAATTTGCATTCCTATACATCAGCTCCTCCAGGGGCTGAACTTGAAAAGGAGGTTTATTCATCAACCATGGTGGAATTTGGTCCCCAGAGTTACTGGCTTCCATTCCTCTCCCTGCCCATGTAATCAATCATGTGAATAGAAACTAATCTGTAAAGAACGATGGAGTCATGTTGTGTGTTTAGGAATTTAGCACACTGGGATGGGATAGGATTTGGATCTTCCATTGGGATGTTCCTAGAGTCTTATAGAATGCAGCACAGAGGCCTGGGAGAGGTCTCACCAGGCGGTCAACTGGGAATGGAAACCCAGGCTGGCGAGAAATCAGCCAAAGAGGTTGATCGAGTGGAGATGGCGAGTAGGAGGCAGGGTTCCTCCTTTGCCCTTTTAGTAACCCAAGTCATTCCCCTAGGTTTTAGTAAGACACACCAAGGGAGAGATTCTGTTTCTCTGCCTCCTCTTCAGCTGGATGTGGTCACGTGACCGAGTTCTCGCTAAGGGAGATGTGCAATTTACCCTCACTGCTTCTTAAGAAATTGCTTGCTCTCACCCCTCCTTTCCCTGCCCTGGGTGAAGACATGGTTCTGATGGATGAACTTCAATCATGTGAACAAGAATATCACCCTAGGAGATGACAGAGCAAGGGGATGAGTGGAGGAACCTAGATCCCTGCATTACCTTGTGGAGCACAGCTGTCTAGCTGGTCTGGACTGAACTGCCCATCTACTAAGAAAAACAAACCTCCACTGTGTGTGGGCCACGGTAGAGGGTTTCTTTATTACAGAAGCTTTGCTTGGACTTGGTAATACATGGAGGGTATCAGAAATCTGCTCCTTGAAGAATTGCTCTTCTCGTCTCCAGAAATTTTGTTTTCATCTTGGGAGGGAGTTTGCTGTGCAGTTATTATCTTGATATAATGACAAGCTTATACCCACCTGTCCTCACAGATGTATTTATTTCCCTTAAAGAAGCATGGGTTAATTTGAGCAGAAGGCAGCAAAGGGATTCCCATGGAAATATACAAAGGTGGCTTCTGGGAGCCCATGTTTTCAGAAGGCACAAAGCAACCTGGAGTCAGATGGGTGCAAATTGGGGTTCCACCTTTTCACTAACAGTGGCAAACACTGGTGCCACTTGATTTCTCTATCCAGTCTCCTACTCCATACACATGGTCCTTTCCAAGTTTCAGAGCACGTGGTTCACAAAACTAGTTCTGGCCAAAGAGTTGTGAGTGTGACACTTCTTGGGCAGACAATTTCTGGCGTGAGACCCTCAAGAGTTCTCTTGTTCTTTTCACACCAGTAACCAGCAGAGTTCAATATGGCACCTACTCTGTCAGCACAGGTCCCTGAGTGGTCTCAATGTCCCTGAAAACCTGCAATGAACATAGAGCATGAGCATAATTAAACCTTTGTCGCTTCAAGCCATTGAGATCGGGAGCTGTTTGTTACTCAGCAGAACTTAGGCAATCCTGACTGATGTATGAGCTACATGACCTTGCATGAGCTACTCAGCTGCTCTGAGCCTCAGTTTCTTCTCCCTCCAGGTCATGAGGACATAGGAATGGTATTTCCTACTTAATTCAGTTTGTGTAAAGATTAAGGGAAAATCATAGTAAGTGCTTAGCAGAGAACCTGGCATTTGATCCGTTCTCAGTGAGTTGCTCTGATTCCTGCCCTTTGGTTCAGACTGATTTGCACTCTGGCACCAGCTGTCTTCTACTTTTCCACCTTTCCTTCTCTTCCTTGACTCCATTCCCGGACTGCTCCATTTGGCCAAGGCCCCTGGGGTTTGACGTGTGCTGTTTGACACCCAGGTGACATGTAACAAACTCCAGGAACCTCCATCAGGAAGGCGAGAGAGCAACGCTGGTCAGTTTCTCTGGGTTTGAAGGGCTTTTTTCAATTCTTTGAATCCACCCTTTCCATTAGCTGAACTTTTATAGCTTGGAAAGAAGACAGCAAATTGCACGCATTTCCAAGAATTCTTGAGGTGAGTTCCATGGAGTTCAGGACTCATTAAGCATGTACTTAAATCCTAGTTTTGGACCCAGAGACTTTAAAAGTCCCAAGGAGATCTGGGCATACTCCCTGACAGCAGATCTAGGGTTTGTTCCAGGGCACTCTCATGTCAAAGAGTAGCAAAGGGCTCAGACTCTAGGGCCAGGCATCCTGGGTTCCAGCTGTGGCTCTGCTTCTCACATCTTCGTTCCTTAGACCCTCCGGGTGTCAGAATCCCCCTCTGTAAAATGGGACCATAAGGGTGTCCACATCAGATGGCTGCTCTTTGGTATAGTAGATAATCCTCGAGGACTATTTAAGAAACATAACTGGCACAGATCAAAAGCACAGTAAATTCTAGCTGCTATTATTATTATTAATAATAATAGTATTATTCCCACTTTGGATCAAGACCAGCCTATCTCTCCCCCTGACTGTTTTCTCTTCCTGGAAGGTCCATAAACATTCTTAGCCATTTCACATAGCTAACAGGTGGGATCCCCTCTATGGGAGATCACAGAGAATTTCCAAGAAATAATTGTTAAAGTGCTGGTATTGCTGAAATATGGAAATAATCCATCTTCTGTTTTTTTTGTTTGTTTGTTTTGTTTTTTGTTTTTGCTTTTTTAGGTAGAGTTTCACTCTTGTTGCCCAGGCTGGAGTGCAATGGCTCGATCTCAGCTCACTGCAAACTCCACCTCCCAGGTTCAAGCGATTCACCTGCCTCAGCCTCCGGAGTAGCTGGGATTACAGATGTCTGCCACCATGCCCAGCTAATTTTTTGTATTTTTAGTAGAAACGGGGTTTTGCCATAATAGCCAGGCTGGTCTCAAACTCCTGACCTCAGGTGATCCTCCTGCTTTGGCCTCCAAAAGTGCTGGGATTACAGGCGTAAGTCCCCGCGCCTGGCCCTCCTGTTTTATAAATTAGACCAAGCCGTGGTTCTCCCTCTGATAACATCATTCTCTGTTACCCGTTCTCATATGCTTTCTTAGTGGTATATATCATTAAATATATGTATATATTTACACAAATATATCCACCCACAAATAAAACAAGTGAAGAGAATAAAAATTAGAAAATACACATAAGCAAGAATAAGAAGGTGAAAATCAGTAGCTGTGCTGCCGCCAGCAAGGACCCACTGCTCACAAGCTGCCCTGTGTCCTCCTGCAGAGAGACAGGCTGGGGAATTGTGCCCGTCATCTTTGTTTCTAAGGCATTATCCCTTTGACCCTCACACCCATCATCCATTCTGAAGTCCATGTTACCCAGTTTCCAGGTAAGGACACTGAGGCCCAGAGTGTTTACAAAAACTTTTTTTTTTTTTTGAGATGGAGCCTCACTCTGTTGCCCAGGCTGGAGCGCAGTGGCAAGATCTTGGCTCACTGCAACCTCCACCTCCCAGGTTCAAGCAGTTCCCTGCCTCAGCCTCCCGAGTAGCTGGCATTACAGGCGCCTGCCACCACGCCCGGCTAATTTTTGTGTTTTTATTAGAGACGGGGTTTCACTATCTTCGCCAGGCTGGTCTCAAACTCCTGACTTTCTGATCCACCGGCCTCAGTTTCCCAAACTGCTAGGATTATAGGCTTGAGCCACCATGCCCAGCTACAAGCATCACACAGTTAGGAAATGGCAGGGGTCATGGACAATCAAACCCATGTATTCAGGTGGAGTTTCCAAGAAGAGTAGGGACTTTGTGGAGGTGCTGGGGAGAGGATGGTGTCAGGAGTGGGAGGAAGAGGCAGGGGAAGGAGCTGCATGGAGGTGATCTCAGCTAGAGACCAGCTTCTGCCTGTGCCTGCTGGGAGCTCTAGAAGATGAGGTGCATCTGGAGGTGGTCCCACCTAGAGCCAGGAGTTGGCCAAGAAGACTGAACGTTGGAAATTCCTATGTTGAAACCTCATTCGCAAGCTGATGGTGTGAGGAGGTGGGGCTTCGGTAGTGATGAGGTCACTAGGGTGGGGCCCTTGTGATGCCATTTGTTCCTTTATAAAAGATCCCGGAGAGCTCCTTTGCTGTTGCTGCCGAATTGGGCTGCAGCAAGAAGGAGGCCAGGTACGAAGCAACAGGGTGAGAGGTGTCTGGGAAACAAACCACCATCCATCAGGGCCTCCAAACCCTTGTGACGGGGACCCACCCACTCAAATACACATGACTCACATCCCGTCTCGGTGCACAGCGCTCACAGAGGCCCAAACCCAAGGTTCCTCAAGCAATACTTAGTCTTACTGAGACACCACCGATGCACTTCCATCATTTTTAATCTATTTCATTATTAAAATGCCAGTCTCCAGGCATGAATTTATTATTGCAGACCTACAAACTTTCTCAAAGAACCAGAGAGTAAGTATTTTGGGCTTCAGTGTTCTGTGGTCTTGTCAGAACTTCTCGAATCTGCCCTTGTGGTGTGGAAGCCGCCAGAGACGGTGCATAAACTAATGGGCAGAGCTGTGTCTGGTGGAACTTTACTTAGAAGCCAGGCAGCGGCTGGACAAGGCCTGTGGGCCACAGTGTGCTGGTGAGCCATGAGACGTGTGATGGGCAGCACAGCTCCCCGCAGGCCCAGGGTCTCTCCCAGCTGCAGGCGTGCTGAGACTGCGGCTTCAGCTGTGTCCTTCCCAGAAATCACTCTGCTGAAGGGAGCTGCTTCCCAAAGCTCAGTTTCCTTCCCAAGGGCGGCCCATGTTGCCAAAGGCTCAGGACAGCTCTGAGGGGGCTCCTGGGATGGGCCAAGACTCTTGTGACGACCAACCACATAGCAACCCAAACCCTCCCCTGCCCAGTGCTGTGGGGGTCCCCCTCAAGGCATTGTTAGTGCTCCCCAGGAAGCCTCCTGTGCCATTTCCTTTGGAACTCCCAGCCCACCAATAGGCTGCAGACTGCTGTTGGAAGAACATTGAATTCACCCACTTACTGGACTCAAGTAGTACAAAGAATTTGAGGACAAATTCTGAGAAGTCCATGCTGGTTCCCTGTCTTTTATACCACAGAACGCTCCTCTGCAAACCCAGGAAATCCAGCCCCAAGTCTTGAAATGGCAGGTGGGGCTGTGGGAGGGCTGGCACCGCTAGGTGGGAGGTCCCCATCTCCAGGCTCTCCAACATGTGGCAAATTTTGTATGGTAGGGAACTACCTGTTCATCCACAACTAAAGAAATACCTGGGGCACATGAAACCCCCCCCCAACAACATCCATATCAGTTGAGAGAAAAGAGATATACATCTTTCAAGTCCCTAAGATCCCCGAAAAATGTGTACAGATTGAGCAGCAAAGATACACTTAGACTAATCCATCCCACGCATACTCAGCCCTCAAGGGGTCATGGCACATCATGACGTTATCATGGCCCCATCACTAAGTAGGAAAAAGAGGGCAGGGCCATGGTCCAATGACAGAGTGCCTGTTACAATAAACTGATAGAGGGCCAGAGAAGGACAGAGTCATAGAAAATCCCATGGAAAGAGAGTATCAATAGGCAAATGGATAAACATATCATTGTACATCCATACAGTGAAATGCTACTCAGTAATCAAAAACAACAACAAAAACCATTGGTACCTGAAAAAGTATAAATGAATCTCTAAAATATTATTCTGAATGAAAGAAGCCAGACACACAGAAAAGCACGTGCTGTTTGGTTTTGTGTAAGTTAAGTCCTAGTACAGGAAAAACTAATCAATAGTGATAGAAAGCGGATTAGTGGTTGCCTGGGGCCAGGAATGAGGATTGCAAATGGGGACGAGTGCAGGAAGCTTTGGAAGTGATGGAAATGTTCTGGGTGTTACTTGTGTTGGTTAGAGAACTGTAACCAACTTTAACTGTAACCAAATGCCAAACTCCCCAAACTGCATTCCTAATGTTACTGCATTTTACTGGATATAAACTATTCTTCAACAAACCTGGGGGAAATTGAAGTCAAAAATCAACACATGAATATATTATCTTTGGTGGTAGGATTCTGAGGGGCATTTGTGGTTTGTTTTCTTTGTGATTTTCTGCATTTTCAAAGTTTTCTGTTGTTTTAAAAATGCTGGCCAGACTGTCACCTATCTAAGGACAACAGTGGTTTTAAAACATGTCCACAAATTATTTAACACTCCTCCTTTTAAGAGATGGAAGCTCCTCCCCTTGAGTATAGGCCAGACTTAGTGACTCACTTCTAACAACGGAAGTGACTGTGTGACCTTGATGTGTGACCTTGGATAACATACTCAGGGGAATCCAGCTGCCATGTTGTCAGGACACTCAAGCAGCCCTATGGAGAGGCCATTGCAGCAAGGAACTGAGGCCTCCAGCCCACAGCTCTGTGAAGGAATCACCTGCAGAGTGATTCCTGAAGCCCCAGTCAAGACTTCAGATGAGACTACAGTTCCTGCTGACATTCCCACTGCAACCTCACGAGATGCCCAGAGCCAGAGCCACCCTGCTCAGAGTTCCTGCCCTTCTGAGCTCTGACCTCGCTGCTCCTGAGTTCCTGCCCCTCAGAAACTGTGAGATAATAAATGTTTGCTGTTTTAAGCCATTAAGTTTGGAGTAATTTATTACACAGTAACAGATGACTAATACAGGAAGAAATATCCTTGTTCTCACTGCTAATCTGACAGTAGTCATTCAAATTAATATTTGTTGAACAAATGAATGGATGAGTACATGAATTAAACAATGATAAAAATAAAAACCGTCTTGGAATTTTGTACAATTACCTTTAATAGAAATAAGATACCGCATGTTGCTAGCCTACTATGTGGCAGAAGTTTACCTAGATTAGTTCATTAATCCCCACTGACAATCCTCAGCGATTATCAGCTCTTTTCAGACTGAGTTTACAGATGTGGCACACTCACCCCTCCCTCACAGCTCTCCTGTGCGTATGGCAGCCCTTCTCCAGGTTGTGGACAGGGCTGAACGTGGATCTCTTTCATCTCTAGAGCTCTGAGCCCTAGAGTATGTCTTCTGTATCACAAAGGCATAATTGATGTTTGCTTAATTGAATCAGAAGAGGGAAGAATCAAAACACAAATATGAGAAATCAGCTTTACAGATGGGGACACTGAGGCACAGAGAGATTGTAAGATGGGCACAAACCAGGGGCTGATTGGAAGCAGCCAGACTGATTTTGAGAAAGTAGAAGGAGGAGGCACAACTCCTCATCCACAGGAGTCTCCCTGTTTTTCTTGTTATCATTGTTTAATTTCATTTCGGTTTTTTAACTGATTGCAAAGAAATACACGGATTTTTTTCTTTGTTTGAACAGGTTGGAAACAACAGCAGAGTTCAAAAATTCACATCATTTACCATTTCCCTTATCCAAGAAGACAACAACTGTTTATTTTGCTGTATATTCTTCTAATGATGTATAAGATATAATATTTTCATTGAACAAAATAAGGTGAGGCACAGTGGCTCATGCCTGTAATTCTAGCAGTTTGGGGGGCCAAGGCGGGAAGGTTGCTTGAGCCCAGGGGTTTGAGATCAGCCTCAGCAACATAGTGAGACCCCATCTCTACAGAAAAATCAAAACATTGTCTTGGTGCGGTGATTCATGCCTGTAATCCAACTGCTCTGGAGGCTGAGCTGAGAGTTTGAGGCTATAGAAAGCTGTGATTACGTCACTGCACTCTAACTTGGGCAACAGAGTGAGACCTGTCTCAAAAAAATAAAAAGGGGGAGGTGTAAAATTTATATTATATGGCAGAGTTTCTCTACTTTGGCACTATTGGAGTTTGGTCTAAATAATTACTTATGTGAGACCAGGCACGGTGGCTCACACCCGTAATCTCAGCAACTTTGGGAGGCCATGGTGTGTGGATCAACTGAGGTCAGGAGTTCGAGACCATCTTGGCCAACGTGGTGAAACCCCGTCTGTACTAAAAATACAAAAATCAGCTGGGTGTGGTGGCAGGCGCCTGTAGTCCCAGCTACTCGGGAGGCTGAAGCAGGAGAATGGTGTGAACCTAGTGGAGCTTGCAGTGAGTAGAGATCGCACCACTGCACTCCAGCCTGGATGACAGAGCAAGACTCCATCTCAAAAAAAAATAATAAATAATAAATAAATAAATAAATAAATACTGATATGAGGGGCTCTCCCATGCACTGCAGGCTATCTGTCAGCATCCTTCTGCCCCTACCTGCCAGTAGCACACCCAAATTATAAACTGCAGTGTCTCCAGTCATTGCCAAATGCCTTCATGGCATTTCACGCAGTTGGAGACGTCACCTCAGTTGAGAACCACTGCTCTATAGTAATCTGCTTGTCTCACTCACTGATATGTCATAAGTGTTTTTCCAGCCCATCAATCTGTCTTCTAAAATAGGATTTTTCAATAGATGGTTGGAGTACCTCTAATCAACGGGCCGTATTTTATTAACCAAAGGTCTTTGGCTGGATTAACCAAAGGTCTTTGGATGTTTGAGCGGGTTCCAGTTTACTCAGTTTGTTTTCAAAGTCAGAGCACCAGTTGAGTCTTCACCTCCACTGTGAAATATCAACCTCAGGGCCATGTTTGGTTCAAAAAAAATTTTATTTCTTTTGTACTACAGAAAGTTCTCGGGAAGTCTGGGTGGACAGTGGCTTCTATAAGGAGCTTTTCTGGCAGGAGGAACTGCTTTCAAAGACTTGGCAAGCACAGCCTTCACCTTGCTGTGGATTTCCTGTGACGAGCTGGGGCCCCGAGACACTAAACAATAGACGCTGCTCGTAGGTCTCAGTGGCATGACCTTTTTCCTGGCTGCTGGAAATCACTAAAGAGAAGCTCAGCTCAGCTTTCTCAACGAAATCATTCAGAACGATTTCAAAACTTCAACTAAGCCAATGTGTTCAAACGGCTGCCTTAGGTGGGGGTTATTTCCGCTGAATAATTACAGAGAACTGGTAGACCTAGTTGGTATACTGGATGAAATGCTGCAAACGGGCTCCCCAGGGATCCAGCAGAGAGGAGACTGGGGTCAGAAAAACTGGGTTTCTTGTCCTGCTGGGGGACTCAGGTCCCACACTGAACCTGCTTAAGCCTCCATGTCCTGCCAAGGCAATGAGGACAGGAGCACCTCCCCACCAGCTCGGAGACACTGGGTGGATGAAAGGAGTCACTGCCTGAAGATATTTTACAAAGCACCCCCACCTTATATTAATAGAAATGGTGACTGGTGGGGCTATTATATTGAGGAGAAGGCTTATCAAGTAAAAACCTCTATCCTCAATTAGATACTGTTTTACTCAGGGTGGAGGGTAGGAAAGAGAAGTTGCTTTAAAAAGTCAGATAATGACAAGTTTTGGGGAGGATGTGGGGAAATCGGAACCTTCGTACACTGCTGGTGGGAATGTAAAATGGTACAGCTGCTGGAAAACCATCTGGGAGGTCCTCAAACAATTAAACTGAGAACTACCATAAGACCCAGCAATCCCACTCCCAAGTACAGACCCAAGAAAATTGAAACATACACAACAAACACTTGTACACAAATAGTCACAGTGGTGTTATTCATCGTAGCGAAGAGGTGGAAACAACTCAAATGCCCATCAACTGATCATGGATAAATGAAGCATAGTCCACCCATACGATGGAATATTATTACAATTGGCCATAAAAATGAAGTGCTGATCCACGCTACACCATCAATGAACCTTGAAGACATGTCGCTGAGTGGAAGAGACCAGACACAAAAGGCCACACATTGTATGAGTCCATTTTGATGAAACGTCCAGAATAGACAAATCCATGGAGAGAGAAAGTAGATTAGTGTGTGACCAGGACCACGGGAAGTGGGTAAAGAAAATGATGGCAAAAGGGTTTCTTTTGAAGGTGATGAAAGCATTCTAAAATTGACTGTGGTGATGGTTGCACACCTCTGTGAATATACTAAAATCTACTAAATTGTATACTTTAAATGGATGAATTGTATTGTATGCTACTTATATCTAAATAAATAAAGCTGTTTAAAAAAGAGAAGTCACACTTGCTACTTTAAGCAGAAAGAGATTTGGTGCAAGAAATCATGTTTTGCAAGTCTAGAGGAACAAGCACTAGGCTGGAATCCAAAACTGATTCACCGGGAAGATGCTACCGTTGCCCCTGCCCAGAGGGCCAGACACTGGACGGTGGACATGGGAGCTATTGAGTTCCCAGGCACATGTCGATGGCTGCTACTCAGGGGTCGGGACACAGGAATGAGAAGCTGCTGTCACAACTGCCTTTTTGCACCATCAGAGGCAGGGACAGGGTCACAGACCATGCTTTTCTGCAGGAACAACCAAGAGGCAGAATATGGTCTCGGCCTCATTCTCTTTTTCTAAGTCGCATCAGTGGGAGTCTGCCAGCATCTGGGCTCTACAGCTGGGGAGCCTGCGAAGTGGGGGTTTTAGCTTTTCCCCCCTCACAGTAGGAAGCTGACTGGAAAGGGCTGGAATGGGTGTAGAGCTCTGCTGGTCAAGCCTCACAGTTACTATGGATTATGGATACAGTGAGGCTGGGCAGTGCAGCAGTGACTTTCTCTAGTCACCTCTCAGGAGGTGGGAGATGTCCCAGACCCACCTCTGCCTCATCCCCAAATCAAGCCTAGGCCCAGCATGTACTGAGCATGCTCCTTGCTGTCTTGCAGCCTTGCCTGGCTCCTGCCAGCACGTGTTGCAGGTAGACTGCGATCACCTGGGCTCACCTGCCTCGCCCCTCCAAGCAGAGAGCTCCTTGAGCACTGGAACAGCATCCACCCATGCAGCCAGGTACAGCATGGGGACTCAGTACATGGGGAGCCCCTGACCTGAGTCCAGGAGGTGCACCACGTGGAGGCTGCTGCCCCTTTTCTTATTTCCCATTTGGCAGGAAACCTCCATCAGGGAGGGTGAGGGCATTACATATGTTTCTGCTTCTGACTACATCCTTACTAATTTTCAAAGCCAAACAAACTGTTAAACCATGGTCTTTCTCATTTTTTAGCCTATAATTATATTTAAAAGACTGTTAAAATTTTAAAAAGAAAAACATAGTCTCATCCATTTTGGCTTGGAGTAGTCGACATAATCAGATAATCAGCTCTTTGAGAATGAAGGAATTGTCTTCTACTTTTGGGCAAGACCTGGGCACCGAGTAGGTGTTTTATTTTTCTCTATGCACAGTGGTTTTTGAAGAGGCAGAGACCATAGGCTCTGCTGTGCCCTGGTTTTCACCCTGGCGAGATCAGATATACAGAGTGCGGGTCACTGGTAAATTTTCTTCCGTTTCTGTGCTTCTGGGGATCAGTTAAAATATGCACTGAGGATACTCAGCACAATCAAATGTCCCACAAAGACCAAATAATACTGACACCACCCTTTAAGACACTCTGTGCAAAAAAACTGAAAGACACAGAGAGTGGCGCAGCATTTTAAGTCTTCTATTGACCAAATTTGGTCCTTCTTAAGAACCTCAATTAACCTCTCACATCTTATTTACAGAAGGGATAGAAACTCAATAATGATGATTATGATAATAGTAGCAAAACCAGCACCAATAATATTAGTAACAGCAGTAATAATAACAGATTTCACTAAACAAATACCATGTTGGAGATTTTGTTGGGGGCGTTTTTATAATTCTCACAGCAAGTTCCCACCTTGCTGCTTATGACAGAGACAGAACGTTACAAGGTCACCTAACCCCATCTAGTCCCAGAGTTGGCAGGCTTTGCTGATATTGAGTAGCTTACTGTCTGAGCCTCAGTTTTCTCTTTGGAAAACTGGACATGATGATTATATTTATGAAAATTAATATGAGTTAGTATACGTAGTGCACTCAGAGTGGTGTCTAGCAACACTCATCATCCTCACCATCACTATCATCATCACCACCACTACCACCACCGTCATCAGTACTTGCTAGCTTTCATCATCATCATCATCATCATCATCATCATCATCGTCATCATCATCCTATTGTCTCCTCAGTCATACTGCATGTGCTTTAATCTTAGGGTTGATTCTTAAAGAAACAGCAAAGTGTAGCATAAACAGTGCTGGGCTTGGTGTCAGGTTGTCCTGGACTTAGATTCTTGGACCTACCACTCACTACTTGTTTTCCCTTGGGCAAGTTTATTAAATTCTCTGAGTATTGTTTTCATTCTTTGTAAAATGAAAATAACTGACTTCAGTTCTTAGAGTTGTTGTGAAAATTAAGGGAAATACAGTATGTAAAATTTCTAGAATACAGTAGGTGCAAAATAAATGGTAGCTGTGTTGATGACAATGGTGATGGTGATAATAATGTTAGTGATGATGCTCATGATTATGACGGTGGTGATGATGGTAGTGATGATGGTGATGATAATGGTGATGGTGATGATGATGGTAGTGATGATGGTGATGATGATGATGGGGTGGTGGTGATAGTGATGATGGTGATGGTGGTGATAGTGAAGATGGTGATGGTGGTGATGATGGTGCTGATGATGATGATGGTGAAGTGATGATGATGGTAGTGACAATGGTGATGATGATGATGATGGTGGTGGTGGTGATGGTGATGATGACGGTGGTGGTGGTGATGGTGATGGTGATGACGGCGATGGTGATAATGATGGTGCTGATGGTGGTGATGGTGATTGTGATGATAGTGATGGTGATGATGATGGTGCTGATGGTGATGATGATGATGGTGGTGGTTGTGATGATAATGGTGATGGTGATGATGATGGTGCTGATGGTGATGAGGATGATGGTGATGGTGGTGATGATGATGATTGGCAGTGATAATGGTGGTGATGATTATGATGATACTTATGGTGGTGATGATAATGCGACAGTGTTAGCAGTGGTGAGGGAGATCTCAAGCAGTCTGACCACCCATCCTGTCCAAACATTTCTCCTCAGCAGACCTGAGACAAAAATTACTCAACATTTGCCTAATATCAGCAAATAAGCACAATATCATTTTGTAATACTGAGACATAACACATAACAAGCTTACTGCAGGAACAGTTTGCTGTAATTCTTTTTCTGGAAATTCTAGAAAGCGTCAGTGCCAGGCCCTCCAAAACTGCAGGAAGAA
This sequence comes from Nomascus leucogenys, assembly GCF_006542625.1. Lineage (NCBI taxonomy): Eukaryota > Metazoa > Chordata > Mammalia > Primates > Hylobatidae > Nomascus > Nomascus leucogenys. The sequence goes on from NC_044382.1 coordinate 152,545,151, forward strand.
TGGAACAGCAGAATTGGGAGCTGGGGCACTCACTCTGTTGGAAAAGTGACTATCCTTATCACCACATAAGCTTAATGGGAGCCAACAAGTCAACCACATTTGAAAAATTTTTTAAAACCCGTTTCTTAAAGTTCTTCAAGGTAGCAAGCTCATGAGACTTCCCCTTAAAGATTAACTATTATCTTGAAATTTTGATCTACTTTACAAAAACCAGCAACATTAAAGAAACTCTTGGGTGAGACACGAAATAACATTATTTTTATTTCTGACCTTGGGGTAAAGTGGAGATAATGATAACACACGCTTTTGTGTATGATTCACATTGGTACTTCCTGTTTCTAGCATAACACACAGTAGGTTCTCAAAAACTAAAGTCTGTCAGATGAAAGAATGGTGAAGTGGATGAATAGATGAAGGAAATTCTTCTGTATATGGCAAATTTGACAATAATATATATATTAATAGTAACATGACACTAACTTTTTCAGCCCCTTTCTTCACCAAATGTGATTTTGTTTGGGAATTTTGTTTTGCCTATTTTTATATCACTAACTTACCCCAAATTTAATTGTAAAATAATATTTATTTCTTTATATAGTATAAATATTTATTATTTATTTATAGGCATTTACTACATGCTACAGGATTTTACCTGCACTAAGCCATTAATCCACACAACAACCCTGTCCAGGTAGGTTTTCACAATTATTCCCATTTTACAAATTAAACAGATAAAGTACTTAATTTGCTCTAAAGATATAATTTCATGAGTCCAAAATCACATATGTATTAGTCCATTCTTGCAGTGCTATTAAAAAAACAGACTTGACACTGGGTAATTTGTAAAGAAAAGAGGTTTAATTGGCTTACAGTTTTGCAGGATGCACCAGAAGCATAGCGGCTTCTGCTTCTGGAGAGGCCTCAGGAAACTTGCAATCATGGCAGAAGGTGAAGGGAAGCAGGCACATCACATGGCCAGAGTAGGAGGAAGAAAGAGGGGAAGTGCCACATACTTTTTAACAACCAGATGTCATGAGAATTCACTCATGATCATGATGATAGCGCCAAGGGGGATGGTAGTAAACCATGAGACACCACCCCCACGATCCAGTCACCTCCCACTAGGCCCCACTCCCAACACTGGGGATTACAATTCCAAATGAGATTTGGGTAGAGACACAGATCGAAATCATATCAACCTACATACAAGGTTATTCCTTGCAGCACGATTTGTAATAGCAAAAATGTGAAAACTGAAGGCCTGACAACTGGGTGCTGTTTAAATAATTAATGATGCATACTTTGAGTGGAATTCAACTGTCAAAAAATGAGGCAGATATTTATATATTGATGTGGAGGTATGTCCAAGATATATTAAGTGAAGAAATAAAGCAAAACAGAGAATAGTAGGTAATGTATATTATATGCAGTCATGCACCACATAAAAGCAGACGACATATGGCTGGGCACGGTGGCTCACACCTGTAATTCCAGCACTTTGGGAGGCCGAGGCAGGCAAATCATGAGGTCAGGAAATCCAGACCATCCTGGCTCACATGGTGAAACCCCGTCTCTACTAAAAAATACAAAAAATTAGCTAGGCGTGGTGGCGGGCATCTGTAGTCCCAGCTACTTGGGAGGCTGAGGCAGGAGAATGGTGTCAACCCGGGAGGCAGAGCTTGCAGTGAGCTGAGATCGTGCCACTGCACTCAAGGCTGGGCGATAGAGTGAGACTCTGTCACAAAAAAAAAAAAAAAAAAAAAAAAGACTACATATATGACAGTGGTCCCATAAGTTTATAATGGAGCTAAAAAATTATAATGGAGCTAAAAAATTCCTATCATTGTAGTGCAATGCATTATCTTTTCTATGTTTAGTTATGTTTAGATACAAAATTACTTACTATTGTTCTGCAATTGCCTACACCATTCATTACAGTAGCATGCTGTATAGGTTTGTGGCCTAGGAGGAGCAGGCTGTACCATCTAGCCTAGGTGTGCCATAGGCCATACAATCTACGTTTGTGTAAGTACCCTCTGTGATGTTCATACAATGATGAAGTTGCCTAACTATGAAGTTCTCAAAAGATATCTTGCTGTTAAGTACCAGGTGACTGTATTTTATTGTATAGGTTGTTGTTACATCTGGAAAGATACCCAAGAAAATGGTAACAGTGGGGGGTTCCTAGAAGGGGAACCAAGAGGTTGGGTGGGTTAGTCAGGAGACGCCAGGTGACGCTGCAGTAGCAAATGACCCCCAAAATCAAAGTGGCTTAAACAACAGAGGTTGTCTTTTCATCTATACAAATGCTCACGGGACAATGGGCATTCTCTGCTCATGTATCACTCAAGAATCAAGACTTGCTGGTTGCCACACCTGAGGGTACAGAGGTCTGGAGGGAGTCTTCCTTGAGCTGACAATAAACTGTGCCAACCTTCGAGGGACACATGTGACTGCTGCTCACAGTCACTGGTAGCGCTTGTCACATGATCCCCTCAGCCACAGGGGGACCAGGAATTGCAAATCTCTGGGTGCCCAGAAGGTAGGGAGTGGAACCTATTTAGTGAACAGCATTAATGACTACCACTCTGGAGACAGAAGTTGGAGGGAGAATTTCTTTCCTCCATAGACCCTTTTAAACTCCTGAATATATTATCCAAATATGAAATGAAAAAATGTTAAGTACTCTACAGGAGTTAAATAGTGTTTAAGATAAGCACGTTGTAAGCTCCAGGTGACTTGTAGAGACCGTACATCCCCACAGGTGTGAGGAAGGAGAAATCCCTGCAGGCAGGGAGTGAGGAGGTCGGGAAAAGCACAGGCCATTTCACTGTCAATGTGCATTTAAGGAGTACCTACTGTGTGCCAGAGGTGTGCTCTATAATGGGAATGTGCAGCTAAATCAGACCTGGTCCTTTCCGTTGAGGAGTTCATAGTCTATTTGCCTGGAAGCCGAGAGACCTGGGTTCGAATCCCATCTCTCCCTGAGTAACCTTGTTTTACTTCACCTGTAAAATGAGGCTGAAATACCTACTGTAGGTTACTGAGAGGATTTGCTATACCGCATGACCAAGGGTCTGAGCAAACCTTCATTGACTAGGAACCTCTTGGTCCCCCAAGACATCTCTCATGTGCAGACACCATGCATAGTTTCTACCTTTCCTTGCGATGTTCGCAACGTGACAAAGAGATGCAGTCTTACAGACTGCAACCTTCTTCCTTTTCCCCCCTTTCTCCTGTTTCCTTCTCTCTGGTAATGGACCAGCTCTCTGGGGTTAATAGGGACACTTTTCATCCTGTCAAACCACATCGTCTGTGATCTTCCCATTCAATAAATATTAGAATGTATCCATGGGGAATAATCTACCCGGTATCTTATCAAAACTTTCAAAGCTGTAACTCAGTTCAGATGGGGGGATTTTCAGGCTGCAAAGGGGGAGGGGCAGGAAGAATGTCAGGATCTTGGGACTATCAAGATTTGGATTAGGAAGCAATTTCCTGAGTTCCCCGACTTCATAGATGAGGTCAGAAAGGTCCGTTCTGAATGGAACCCATTAATCTCCCTGTTGTGAGCGAGGAAACGTTGGAAAGCGCAGGTGTTAACAGTCTCGGTGTTATTTTTGGGAGAATGCGAACTGAACACTCGCAGGAAGTGTACTATTCCCTTGCCAGCATCCTGGAGTATTATTTTAGGCAGCAGAACTGAGGCTTGTGAGCAGAAGTCAGCTTTCAACACACCTTTAAGACAAGAAGGGTACTTCACAAGCAAGAATTCTGCTGCTGTCTTTGGAGGACTTAAAATAATCAATGTGTTCTGCAAGGATGCTCAAAAAGGCCGCCTATAGAACGCCCCAGCACAGCAACAACCACGCAGTGCCTCAGCCGCATCTGACTCGGGAATATCTGGACTAACCCTAGTTCTGCAGACGAGAGGGGCTAACGTATGCACCAGCAGCCCCTAGACAAACACAAATGCATGTGAGTTTTAGGCTCCAACGTTGTCACTTCAGCCCAGGGTCAGTAAACATTTTCTGTAAACAGCCAGATGGTAAATATTTTAGAATTTTTGGGCCGTATGGTCTTTGCTGCCATGATTCAACCCTGCCATTGTAGCATAAAAGCCACCTTAGGCAATCCACAAACAAACGGGCATGGCTGTGTCCCCATAAAACTTTACAGGCAGTGAAATTTGAATTTCATATGATTTTCATGTGTCGTGAAACAGAATTCCTCTTTTGATTTGTTCAACCATTTTAAAATGCAAAAACCCGCTTTTGGCTCTCGGACCGTATGAAAACAGCTCCTTTGGCTGTCGGGCTGTCATTTGCTGACCTCTTCTAGACGATTTAATTTCCACGCTGACACTATTGCCTAAGGCCCATTTCCAGGTTTTCTTTGGCATTGCCCTTCGAGCAGGCTCTGAGACGCGAACATGTGACAGAGAGTGGAAAGGTTATTTTTCTTCCAGCTCCAGCCAGGCCTGTCTCCAAACACGGGAGGAGGCTACTGAAGGAAGATTCCTCACTCCTCTGCACCTCCCTCATGGTCTGAGCCTGCACATTCTTCAGGGGTTAAGCTGCTTTGGCGGAGGCACAGAGGGCAGAAGGGGCCGATGGTGTGGCAGGAGACCCCTCCCATGAGCATCAAGTCTTCTGCACAAGGCACTGTGTTCACAAAAAGCCTCTTGTGAGTGGCGTTTTGTGGCGAGCTATTTATTCATTCCTTCTATAAATATTTCTTGGGCACCTACCTGGTGCCAAGCCCTGTCCTAGGCACAAGGATACAACCAGGAGCAAAACAAAGTCCCCACCCTCTCCAGGCCCACATTCCTGCAATGGGAGCGAAAGGGCCGAGCTTCCTGTCTCAGTGGACCGGACGAAGAGCAGCGGGAGGGTGCATTCAGCCCCAGGTTAGAGAATACCCACAGAGCCCCTGCCTCACGAATGCGCTGAAAGTGTGGGTGGCAACCAGGCTTTCCTAAGAGTAGGATGGGCGGTTCCACCTGAGGTCACCTGGATTCCTGATAGCCTGGGGAAGCAGCTGCTGACATCTGAGTCACACACTCGAGCAACCGCCCATGCCCATGAGTCGCCTCCTTAAGTGCTCCTGACAGGAAATACAACCTAACTTGACCCACCCCCACTCCTGCATTCACCCAACGCAACTGTAACTGGCACCCACCCATTCCCCGTCATCCCATCTCCCCTCAAAGAAGAGGGAAAGCCTGCATTTGCTGGGAGAGGACAGAGGCCAAGAGAGTGTGCCAAGCGGGGTGGCCCAAAGAGGGATTTCTGACCAGGTGGATCAGAAGGAGAAGGAAGGGCTGGAAGAACCACATGAACAAAGCCAGAGGCAGGGGTGCTCGAGGAACCTTCAGGGCAGTGAGCAGGCCAGTCTGCCACAGGACACAGTCATCTGGGATAATCCTGTATCCGCCCATCCGGGGACCCAGACTCCTGGCTGGAAAAAGCAGATGTTCCCAGCACTTTGAGAGGCCAAGGTGGGTGGATCGCCTGAGGTCAGGTGTTCAAGACCAGCCTCGCCAACATGGCAAAACCCCCTCTCTACTAAAAGTACCAAAAAAAAAATTAGCCAGGTGTACTGGTGCGGGTCTGTAATCCCAGCTACTTGGGAGGCTGCTGGGGAAGAATCGCTTGAGCCTGGGAGGAGGAAGTTGTAGTTAGAAGAGATCAAGCCACTGTACTCCAGCCTGGGCAACAGAGAGAGACTCTGTCTAAAACAAAAAACAAAAAACAAAAACAAAAACAAAAACAAATATTATCACCACTCCCCAAGGACCACACAGAACTCCAAACCTGTCTTCTGCTGTGCTGCCACACGACCTTCCTGAAATGTAATCCCAAGTGTGTCTCTTTCCTGCCTAAACCCTCTGGTGTTCCTCCCCAGCTGCCTTGGAAATAAATCTGCACTCCTGGCTAGCACCCAAGGCCCGGGAGATCCAGCCGCACCCACTCTGACACCCTGATACCCCACACTCCCTCCGGCACAGTGTCTTCCAGCCGCACTGAGCCACCAGCCTCTGCCTGTTCATGTGTGGCCCAACTCTAGCCAGGCCAGGGGAGAGGGACCCTGGGAAGCGTGGCTCTCCCCTGAGCAAGTCAGAGTAGCACCTTCCAGGGCAGCCTCCCCCTGGGACGTGCCCACCTGCCTAAAACAGGTGAGGCAGCTGGTGTTGTATTATTACGTAAACTCCGCATAATGGCAAAAGCAATCCCCCGTTTCACAGCTGAGGACTGAAAGCCGTTTTCCCGAGGTCACATGGCCAGTGAGTGGTGCAGCCAGGGCTGTCGCCCCATCAGTGTTGGTGATCTTTCCTCCAGTGAGTCTGAAGCCTTCGCTTGCATGATGTTGCTTGGGACAGACATTAAAACACAGAGTTGGCCAGGCGCGGTGGCTCAGGCCTGTAATCCCAGCACTTTCGGAGGCCCAGGCGGGCGGCCCTTCATGAGGTCAAGAGATCAAGACCATGCTGGCCAACATGGCGAAACTTCATCTCTACTAAAAATACAAGAATTAGCTGGGAGTGGTGGCACGTGCCTGTAGTCCCAGCTACTTGGGAGGCTGAGGCAGGAGAATTGCTTGAACCTGGGAGGCAAAGGTCGCAGTGAGCCGAGATCACGCCATAAAAACCACAGAGTCCTGGGCCCCAGCCTCACAGATGTGCTGATCTTAAGTGTCTGGGATACAGCACGAGACTCTGCATTGTCCCAAGCAGCCCAGGCAATCAGCGTGAGGCCCCTCACCCCCACTCCCCTGTCCTCTCTGCCATGGTCTCTGGTCCTCAGCTATAATTCAGATTTCCCAAAAGGGCAGGCAGATGGGATTTAGTCTTATGACTAGGCTTTGCAGAGACAGTGATGCCTGACAGAGAGGGACAGGGAAGGGCAGCTGAGGAGGCCGAGGTGGAGCTGCAGGGCTGCCTCCACCATTCCTGGTTGCAATCTCACCCCTCCCTGCTTCTTTGGGTCTCAGTCTCTCTATCTGTACCATAGATGCGGTGGTCCCTGCATGGGCAGGGAACAGGGTGCTGCAGGTCCCCCCATGATGGTCCTCATTTCTAGGGCCTGCCCTTGCCTTCTTCCTGTCCACAGCAGAGAAGACTTTCCCAAGGTGAGTGTGTGGGGTTGTCAGGCCTAGAATCTCATCAGTCCCACACAAGCCTGTTAGAACAAGCAGTTTTCCCGATGGAAGAGGTTCTAACAACTCCACTCGAGGAGGCAAATGGAAGATACAAATACCAGCAACTCAAGTCGTAAATACTTACTTTCTCTTTTAACATTTTTACGATACTCCCTCTTTTCAGATGCAATAATTTACACTAATGTGTTCCTCCCACCATGCCTTCTATTCCTCTGACATCTGTTTAAACGTCAGGACAGCAGGACGAGAGTAAATCACATTATACTCATTATATGTCTTTAATTCTACTGTGTGCTGCTGAAACCGTAGCAGCCTCATGTACAGACCCAACAGCCACAAACACCAATGTTGTTCTTTGCCTTATCTTGATGAATTAGGCATAAATCGTAACTCCAGCAGAGTGGAAAAGTACCAAAATGCCATCGAGTTGGTCTGGCTGTTTTTTAAGGAGTCAGAATGGAACATATTTGTTGGGAGCCATGAATCAGTGTCTGGAGGGCCCGCCACCAAACACTTAACACCAGAAAGTTGGGAGGGCGCAGGGAGAGAAATGCTACTTGTTTCCTAAGATCACGTGGTTGGGAAAATATCTCAGATGGACTCTCGCTGAGGTCTGAAGTCATTTAAAGAGAGGGAAGACGTCTCCATAGCGATCAGGTTCCACTTCTTAGGAAGAAAAAAAACCCAAAAAGCAATGAAACGTGGCGTAAACAGACAAGATTTGCTCCTCCTGCATAAAGGAGAGGGCCTTGGAGCTGGGACGGTGCTTGTATGAAGTTGACAGGCGTCTAGTCTCTTCCTGCCTCCCTGCAACGCGGCCCTTCATTTCATGGGTCCCAGGTGGCTGCCTGAGCTCCAGACAACACGTCCAACTTTCTGACAGCAAGATGGAAGAAGAAAGGCCATGCCCTTCCCTTTAAAAAAAAGAAAAAAGACTATTTTTTAGAACAGTTTTAGATTTGCCAAAAAATTGTGAATATAGCACAGAGTTCCCAGAGTGTGTACCCCATATGCAATTGCCCCCATTATTAGCACATTTTTTGTTGTTTTGTTTTCTTGAGACAGAGTCTTGCCCTATCGCCCAGGTTAGAGTGTAGTGGCGCCATCTCAACTCACTGCAACCTCCGCCTTCCAGGGTCAAACAATTCTCCTGCCTCAGCCTCCCAAGTAGCTGGGACTACAGGTGCATGCCACCATGCCCAGCTAATTTTTTTCTGTATTTTTAGTAGCCACGGGGCTTCACCACATTGGCCAGGCTGGTCTTGAACTCCTGGCCTCAAATGATCCTCCTGCCTCGGCCTCCCAAAGTGCTGGGATTACAGGCGTGAGCTACTGCACCCAGCCCATTATTAAGATCTTATGTTAGTATGGTGCATTTGGTATAATTAATGAACAAATACAAATACATTATCATTAACTAAAGCCTATGCTTTCTCTGGGCTTCCCTCGTTTTTGCCTAATGTGTGTTTCCTGTTCCAGGAGCCCAGGTGAATTTAGTTGTCATGCCTCCTTAGGCTCCTCTTGGCTTCATCCCCTTCCCTTTTAATTTAAGGAGAAAGCCTGGAGCTATCACATGACACTTCCTCTTACTTCTCATTGGCCAGAACTTAGTCACATGGCTGCACGCAGCTGCAAGGAAGGGGGGAAAATGAGTCGTTTCCAGGTAGCCAGGTCCCCGCTGAACCTAAGGAGAGGTGGAGAATGATTTCCGGGAATAGTGAACAGGCACTGCCACAGCGGGGTCTTGAGAGACCACTCCGGTCGGCCGTCTGCTGCAGGCTGACCTGCTCCCAACAGCTGCATTTTGTGGAAGCAACTGCAGCCCAGGACAGGTAAGTGACTACTTCCAGATCACACAGCCAGTCCCTGGGGAGAGGGACAGCACATGTCCCTCCGCTCTGCCAGGCTCCCTCGGCTCTCCTCTTCTCTTCATCTCGGAGCTTGTTTCGGAGCAGATCCCAGGTGTCATCCTATTCCCACACCAAGCCCCAGTTCAGGCCTGGAATCTTCCAAGAGGCTACCCCATCACTGGGCTGGGTCAGATGGTCCTGCCCTGTCACCCTAGCCTGGATCGAAGTGACCAGCTTGCCAGCCAATCTGTTCTTCTGGGAGCTTTTCTGGAGCATCTGCACTGTGGCAGCTACGGTGGTAAGCCTTTTTACACTTGGAGTCTTAGAGTTGTCAAAGCAAATGCAGAGTTAAGCATTGTTACCGAGGCTCCCGGAGGTGAATCTGCCAAGGTCACAGCCGGTACGAGGTGGAGCTGGGATCCCAGTCAGGCCGTCTCAGGAGCCCACACTTGGGCCCCGTGTGACACGGTTGTAGAGCTCTAAGAGCACATCTAACTCATGTGAGGACAGCAGGCGTCTGTGTGTCTCTCTGGACACTCTTGTGGTTCTGGAGGCTAAAAGTCCAAAATGAAGGAGTCCGCAAAGCTGGTCCCTTCTTGGGAAGTCAGGAGGAGAATCCGTTCCTTCCTCCCTCCCCGCTTCTGTTGCTTCCAGCAGTTCCTAGTGTTCTCCGCTCGTGGTCGCATCTCTCTGGTCTCTGTCTCCATCGTTTCTGAAGCCTACTCCCTAAGTGTCTATCCAAACTCATCTTAACTTGATGACAGCTGCTCGATGACACCTTTTTTTGCAAGTAAGGTCACATCCCCAGCTACAGAGGGTCAGGACTAGGCCCTACCCTTATGGGGGTCACAAGCAGCCCACAGCAGAGGCCCAGGAGAGCTGCCGTGAGTGTGGTCAACTGTGGCCTTCCTGCTTACCTGTTTATTTTTGCCTGTCCTAACAATCAAGGTGCCAGCAAGAAATCGATGTCCCCCTTACATGGTGACTTGGAAAGAGTTTAATATGAGGATAATTTACAGAAGACAGCAACGAGGGTGGTACAGCCCTCCTCCCCCTGCAAAACATAAACAGCAGGGAGCAGAGACCACCACCATGGCTGAGGGGTTGGTGGAGGAGTTACCAGAGCCCCAGACACAAAGAGGCCCAGTGGAGAGGGGTCTGTCCCACAGGAGCTGTGGCCTTCTTCAGAGGGACACAGCCAGCCTATGTACAAGCCTGTAGCAAGGCCAGTGACTACCCAGCTTCTCTCCCCACCTCCCTCCCATCTCTTGCTGTATCTTGATTTGGCTGAACTCAACAAGGTGCCAGGGCAAAGGGGCCTGATTAATACGATGCAGGGGAGTCCATGTTACAATCTCCGAGGGCACAGAGGGAAAAGGAAGGAGAGGCAGACGCAAGGAGCAGCTGGAAGGTGTCCAGTGCATCCACCCCGCACCCAAAACACCCTGCCCGAACGTCTGTGGTGCCAAATGCTCAGTGTGCAAGCTCCCCAGCAGTGGGGGTGTAGCAAGTGACAACCACCGGCGTGCACTTGGACACTGGAGTCTGGACTCATGTGGCCAAGAACCTGGAAGAGAGGAGAACCACTTCTGGAGATGGTGCTCGTGACAGCTTCACTGCACCCGCTCCCTGGGGTGCCAATGGCCGCAGCGCAGGGGGCTGGGGCTCATGCTGTGGCCTCTGATCCGGCTCTGGTGGTGGAAGCTGCTCTCCACCAGCCTGATTCTATGCTTTGATTTCCCAGGCTCTCATTTCCACATCTTAAAGCCTTCTGGAAATTCTGTAAGCTTTTTAGTATCCCTTTCTAAATTCCTTTGCTGCTGAGTAAGGCAGAGTGAGTGTCTGTTGCTCCAACCAAGAGCCCTCTGTGATACTGAGCAGGGGCAGCAGTCAGGGTCCCGGAAGGAAAGAGGCAGCACCCTTGGCTGGCGGTCTGGACAGCCTCTAATGCGGGGACCAGCTACAGAGGCTCACACAGGTGAAGACAGCCAGAGACAAGCCACGGCGGGACGCCATGGCCAGCCTGAGACTAGAGAGGGCAAGGGGAGCTTGGAAGCAGCAGAGATATGGAAGAGAGGAGTCGTGGTGAGAGAAGGACGGGGCCAGCGCCAGGAGGAAGAAATGGCCCTACATCTCTCTGGTTCTGCACACCACTCTGCTGAAGGCACCTCCCACAGCTGAACCCAACCGGAAGCCAGGGAGAGGATGAGGGGGTTCAGGCTCTGCCGTCTCCAGAGTTCAGAGGTGGACAGAGAAGGCTGGCACTGGAGCTGGAGAGCACAGCGAAGGGTAACCAGCCCCAAGGAAGGCCAGGGGCATGGGCACAGGGCCCACTGCAGGCCTGGGCACTATCCAGACACGTTCTCTGCGCGACCTCATTGAATCTTGACGGTGGCCCTGCTGAATAGCTTTGGAGGTGGGATGATGGGATGCAGCCCCGAGGCTAGCCTGACTCAGCACCAGAGTGGCAGCTACCTCACTTGAGTCCACAGCAGCCCTGCTGGCTAAGCAGGGCAGACGCGCTGTTACTGTTTTCACCATGAAGCAAACAGGCTCAAAGAGGTTAAGTTGGTGTGTTGAGTACGTATCTATGCAGGGGCTCACTGCTGTAACAAGCAACCCCAGGTTTCAGGAGATTCACCTGACTCATGCTCCTTTCATGGCACAGATCAATGTGGGGCAGTAGGGTGGGTGGTTGGCTCCATGGAGTCATTCCAGAGTCCAGGACCCGTTTTCTAGGGTCTTGGAGTTTCTTTCCCTGGAGCTCAGTGTCCGGCCAGTGGACAGAAAAAAGAAATCATGGCAGATGGCAGGAGAAGTTTCAGGGACAGCTGGCACTCTTTCCCATGTCCGCTCGCCAGAGCTGTCTCGGGTCCCACCTGGCTTCCCGGGGTGGGAGATGAAGTCGGCCTGTTGCCGGGAGGGAGGGAGCTGTGTGCATGGGGAGGTGCTCAGGCTGCTCTGCAAAGCACCTCCCAGGCGGGCCTGTGGCAGGCCTCATGGAACACAGAAGCCTGTTGCTGGGAAGGGTGAGGGTCAGAGGTGGGAGACGGGGTGGGGAGGGGAGCAGTGCCCACTGTGCACACCTTAGAACCCTTGGCCAGGGTTTTGGAAGCCACTGAAGGGAGTGGCGTCCTCTTGCCTGGGGTTTCTCGGCTAGTTAAGCACAACCCAGGGCCCCAGGCCGAGCTGGGAATTTTAGCTCTTGGAGCTCTGCCTCCGCCTCACCCTGCACAATCACCCCAGCTTTCCGAGACGGTGTCTGCTGCCTCCCACATCTTCCAGGCTTTGGATCTCATTCCCTTCCCCCCAGCCTAATGTATCACGCTTATGAAATTTCCCGGGAGCACTGTGAGACTCTGGGATCCAGAGGGCTCCAAGTTTGGGGTAGGCAGAGCCCTTCGCCTGCCCTGCGTGAGTCCAGCCCAGAGTTTCTAGGAGACGCCAGGGAACATACCGCAGGCAAGTCGCCGCAGAGCTGGCTGCAAGACAGGCGGCCTTACAAATTGCTCTGTTAAACCTAAAAGCTCCAGCAATCCCGGGGATTACGAGGCGCCCCAGCGAGGCCTTGTTAGGTCCGGCCTCCGGGAGAACACGGAGGGTATTTACATTTGTTGAAGGGCTCATTTTCGTGAAGGATGACAGGGCCTCGGCCCCAGAGGATCATGTGTGCATGGGCTTTTTATTTCCAGCAAACACTCAAACTCGCAAGAGGTCAGATACAGTGCAAGGCAGAAATCACGCTCAGCTGCACGCAGGGATGTGGCTGTGTGCTGACCCAGTGCCCTGGAGCCAAGGTGTTTCTTCAATTCTGGTTTCCATGAGCTTGGCAAAGGTGACGTCTGTATCAGACACCTCTTCTCTACTACCTAGATCACCGCAATCGCACCTGGGGTCTTTGGCTCCATGCTCCGGGCACCACTATGGCAGCCAGACCTTCATGGTTCCAACCACATTCTGCAAAGCGGCTTACTGTGTCCACGCTGGACATAGTCCTCCTCCCACTCTGGGGACTTCCTGTCACCTTGGAGGCCATGGATGCCGTGGGACCTGCCCAGTACCCACCCATGCACCAATAGGAAAGACTTCATGCATCATAGAGTAGATAATTGCCCAATGGGCAGCATGAACCAATGGGCAAATTGTTCTCTTCTCTCCTCCTTGGATGGTTGTCCTGAGAAGCAGTTGTTTATATGGACTTTTGGAAGAGTCCCCTAGAGCTGTGCAATCAATTGCTCCTAATACACAGTGCTGGCCAGTTCAGTATTGAACCCTCCCTGGGATTGCACCCCCTAATCCAATGGCAGAACATTAGGTTTGTCTTGACTTCTGTTTTCTGGGGAACACGCACTCATATACACACTCTGTACATGCACACTTGCACGTGTATGGAAATGGCGATTGATCCTTTCTTGATCCCAATAATTCATGGGATCTCTCTTTTCTTTCCACACTATGATTAACAGCAGCAACGTCATGGTCATCACTGTCTATCATTTATAGAGCTCTGTGGCAGAGACCAGCAAGTCATTCTCCAGATCATTTTCCTTTTCCTGCGGGGAACACAGCCATCCACATTTCCCAATCTCCCTTGTGGTTAGGGACAAATGAATGATTGAGTTGTGGCCAATGACATGTGACAGAAGTGATGTTGACCACTTCCGGGCCTGATCCATCAAAATCTAACATGCCAGCTCCCATCCTCCGTCCTCTCCACCTGCTGAATTAAGAGGTCTCCCAATACCTGGGAGGAGGAGGGCCTCCGGTGAGAACCAACCAACTGGGAAAATCAGTGCTGCACTGATTATGTAATAAAGAAAAAACTTGCTGCATATAGAGCCTCTGACACGTGGGGATTAGGGTTTGCAATGAGAAGACCATCCTCATTAGTGTGACTTGCCTGGTTTTGCCTCACTGCACTTCTATGCACTACCTCATTTAATCTTTTTGTTTGTTTGTTTTTTAGACGGAGTCTCACTCTGTTGCCCAAGCTGGAGTACAGTGGCGTGATCTCGGCTCACTGCAACCTCTACCTCGCGGGTTCAAGTGGTTTCCTGCCTCAGCCTCCAGAGTAGCTGGGATTACAGGTACCTGCCACCACACCCAGCTAATTTTTTTGTATTTTTAGTAGAGACAGGGTTTCACCATGTTGGACAGGCTGGTTTTGAACTCCTGAACTCAGGTGATCTACGCGCCTCGGCCTCCCAAAATGTTGGGATTACAGGCATGAGCCACCGCACCTGCCCTAATCTTTTTTAAATTCTGTACTTTATTAGTGAAGTATGTTGCTCTAATTGCCCCACCCCACAATACGAATCTCACCCAGGATCCCCATCCTTTTCCTTCATCCCCCCTCCCCCCTCGACATCCCTGCACAAGTGCTCTAGGAGTCCCCGACCACTGGCCATTTGGAGCGTGTCCATTGGGTAGCAATGTGGAAACCCCCAGGGCCAGTGTGAAAACCCTCCGGGCCTTTGTGGGGAAAATGGAGGGGGCCGAGGGAGTCCTAGGAAGTGCTTATTTGAGGGTCCTGGCCACTTGCTTGCAGACCAGCTTGATCTCCTCATCATGTGGACAGGTAGGGGCGAATTCTTCCCAGGCATAGGCCCTGCCCAAGCACCGATGCCATCCCTGGAAGGTCTCAGGGATTGGGAAGTCCTGGTACTTCTCACAGTCCACCTGGACTATGCGGAGCTTTGACAACAGGCCGCAGTCAACCAGGGTGAGCTTGTTGCCATCCAGAAATCTCTTCTGAGAGATGTCCTCATCTTTAGCACTGGTGTCATCCACTTCTTCTGGGAAGGGGGATGTCAAGTAACTGTCTAAAACATTCAGAGCTCTCAGGAGCTCCTTGTCCAGTGTATCATTGAGTCCTGCGTCTCAACTTGATGTAGGCAGAAGAGTCAGCAAATATGTCCAGCCCACCTGTGTTTGACTCAGGGTTTAGAGCTCTCAGCTTGCGGTATCTGGAGGGGCACAACACTGCCTCCAGGAATTCCTCAGTCTTTTGGGTGTCTGTGTGTGCTTCCACGCCACGCAGCAGGAACAGGAGCTGCCCTTCTGGGCACAGCTTCTGCACTGCCACAGTCTACCTCTTGGTGTCAATGGTGGTGATGTTGAAAGTGACTCCTTTGAGCCAGAGCACCATGAACCGTCTCTAGAAGAAGGGGTAGTTCCTGGTCAAGCGTGGTGGCTCACGCCTATAATCCCAGCACTTTGGGAGGCCGAGGTGGGTGGATCACCTGAGGTCGGAGTTCGAGACCAGCCTCACCAACATGGAGAAACCCCATCTCTACTAAAAATACAAAATTAGCTGGGTGTCGTGGTGCATGCCTATAATCCCAGCTACTTGGGACGCTGAGGCAAGACAATCGCTTGAACCCGGGAGGCAGAGGTTGCAGTGAACCGAGATCGTGCCATTGCACTCCAGCCTGGGCAACAAAAGCGAAATTCTGTCTCAATATAAAAAAAAAAAAAAGAAGGGGCAGTTCCCAGTCTTGGCTCCATCACTGCCAGCCTTCAAGAGCAATTTCACCTGTGCTTGTTCTTTAGCCATGGTTGCCTCAGGGCCCATTTAATCTTCACAAAGAAAGTACAATGATCATTGCGACTGGCCTGGTGCTGAGATTGAGGCTCAAAGAGATCATAGTACTTAGAAGCTCACATCCTTAGCAAATGGAGGGGATCTCTCCAATTTTTAAGCTAACTAGAACTCTTACCGTCATGAAACACATCCACTTCCACTTTATAGATGAAGAGACTAAAGTTCATAGAAGACCAATGACCAGTTGAGGTACCACTCAGTTTGCTAGCATGCCAATGTGCAGTTCTCCAGACCTCCAATCTCCTAAGCCCTTTCTAAGGCATCACGGACTGACAAGTGTCTTCATAGTCCTTTGCTGTCTCTCCCAGAGAAGGAGGCAAATTATCCATCTAGTGGAAGCAACGATCAAAGAAATAAATCAGTCGTATCCAATGACTTGGTGTTGAGTCTGATAGACACTGGGAAGAGAAGCAATAATGTTGCAATGCAGGGAATAGACAGGGTTGGAACTGACCCCTCTGCTAACCAGCTATGTGACTTGGAGCAAGTCACTTAGCCTCTCTGTGTCTCCAGGACCTCATTTATAAAATGAATCTAGTAATGTCACCTGCCCAAAACAATTGTTGGATAGTTTCTAACAAAGTTTTTTGCACTACCCCATGTAGCTAGCACATGATAAGCCCTCAAACATTAGCTGTTATTTTATTTGACCATGTGGTCAGTCCAAGGCTACCCACATTTGCCAGTTCATCCTATGTCTGCCTGGTCTCTCTCACTTTTTTTTTTTTTTTTTTTTGTCCCTCCAAACTATTTATCTTAATTCCCTGCCTCAAAAATCCATGGCCACACACGGACTCCCCTCCCCCCTCATTAAACCAGGCTTTCAGGAAAAGATCTAATATCAGTCAGATAATGTAAACCATGGAGAGGCCTTGCCTGGGGAGCTTTGCTAGTTCCACCTAAGCTTTCAGTGAAGATGCAAGCAACAGAGCTTCCTGGGACACGGATTTGGAGTCTGAGCTGGCAGGCGGGGGGCAGATGCAGAGGACGGAGAACCCCTCTGACAGTGCCCAGGTGGGTGTCCTCTTCCACTCCCTGCCTGGATGCCCTGGACAATGTATCATGTAGGCACTTGGGTCTGAGTCACCAGATGGCAGGGATGGCTTCAGCCTTCTCACTGAGCCAGACTGAAAGCCCGTAATATCCACCCCAGCTTGGCTTTGTGGTTTTCTGTTTTGCTGATTCCCAAAACAAGGTCCTCAGGAGGATGGAGGTCTGGTCCTCTAGATAGACGATGATCTCTGTGATTCTTGGGAAGGATGGGGTGAAAGAAATTATCTTTGAAGCACCAGAGATACTTTTCCAGAGAAGGATGTGGACTGTAAGGAATGGGGGAGTGTGGGAGGAATACAAAACACTCTACCAGAAAGTGCAGAAGGCCTCCGAATTAAGCATGATCTGAGGAGTCTTAGGTTCCTCCCACCTCCTCAACAGCAAGTGTTCACCCATTCATCCATCCATCCAATCTTCCTTCCATTAATTCTTCCTTTTACTCATACACCTATCCATCCATCCATCCATCTATCTATCCATTCATCCGCCTGTCAATCCATCCACGCATTTATCCATCCTTTCATCCTTTTATTCATCCGTCCATTTATCCATCCATCCTTTCTTCTATCACTATCCATCCATCCACCATTCCATCCTTCTATTCATCCATCCCTCCATTTATCCATCCTTCCATCGTTTTATTCATCCATCCAGTTACCCATCTATCATTTTTTCTGTCATCACCCACCCATCTGTGCATTTATCCATCCTTCCATCGTTCTATTCATCCATCCTTCCTTTCTTCTATCATCCTCCATCCATTCATCCACCTTTCCTTCCTTCATTCCTTCCACCCACCCACCCATCTACCTATTTATTTGTTGACTACATCATTATCAAGGTGTTAGATGTGGGCCAAGCACTATGCTAAGCACTGAGACTATGATATTGAGCAGGAAGACACCAATGGCCTCCCCTACCCCAATTCAAGCTCATTGGCCAATGGAGCAGTCACAAGGATAATGATTCAGCCATTGTCTTGTCCAGGTTCCCTTAAAAGCAGACCCTGGCCGGATGCTGTGGCTCATGTCTATAATCCCAGCACTTTGGGAGGCCAAGGTGGGTGGATCACCTGAGGTCAGGAGTTCGACAGCAGCCTGACCAACATCGAGAAACCCTGTCTCTACTAAAAATACAAAATTAGCCAGGTGTGGTGGTGCATGCCTGTAATCCCAGCTACTCGGGAGGCTGAGGCAGGAGAATCACTTGAACCCGGGAGGTGGAGGTTGTGGTGAGCTGAGATCGTGCCATTGCACTCCAGCCTGAGCAACAGGAGCGAAACTCTATCTCAAAAAATAAAAAAAGAAAAAAAAGTAGACCCTGAGGCAAGGAATGCAAGCAGGGTGTTTGGAAAATGATCCCAGGAAATACTTACAGGGGAGTGAAGAAGTGAGACAAAAAAGAGAAGGCTGTCAATAAAAGGTTCACTATCGAGAGGCTGCACCCCGTGGGTACCTGGAGCTGTATCCTGCTGGAAAACTCTAGAAGGCTATGCCTCAGAGTCATCCCAGCTGATGGATGGGAGAGGTGGGATAGCTCTTCTCTTACTGTGGTTGCCAGTGGTGGAGGGGATGCTTCAGCAGTACCTGAGCATCCCTGGGGCCCAGGGGAGCAAAGCCAGATCCCTATTCAAAGGAGCTGCACATGGGATGGGGGCAGGGACAACACACAGGGGGAAAGAGTGAGTGAGCATCTTAACATTTTACACAACCTTTTCCATCTTTTTATTTTTTATTTATTTATTTATTTTTATTATTATACTTTAGGTTTTAGGGTACATGTGCACAATGTGCAGGTTTGTTACATATGTATTCATGTGCCATGTTGGTGTGCTGCACCCATTAACTCGTCATTTAGCATTAGGTATATCTCCTAATGCTGTCCCTCCCCCTTCCCCCTACCCCACAACAGTCCCCGGAGTGTGATGTTCCCCTTCCTGTGTCCATGAGTTCTCATTGTTCAATTCCCACCTATGGGTGAGAACATGCGGTGTTTGGTTTTTTGTCCTTGTGATAGTTTACTGAGAATGATGGTTTCCAGTTTCATCCATGTCCCTACAAAGGACACAAACTCATCATTTTTTATGGCTGCATAGTATTCCATGGTGTATATGTGCCACATTTTCTTAATGCAGTCTATCGCTGTTGGACATTTGGGTTGGTTCCAACTCTTTGCTATTATGAATAGTGCCGCAATAAACATACGTGTGTATGTGTCTTTATAGCAACATGATTTATAGTCCTTTGGGTATATACCCAGTAATGGGATGGCTGGGTCAAATGGTATTTCTAGTTCCAGATCCCTGAGGAATCGCCACACTGACTTCCACAATGGTTGAACTAGTTTACAGTCCCACCAACAGTGTAAAAGTGTTCCTATTTCTCCACATCCTCTCCAGCACCTGTTGTTTCCTGACTTTTTAATGATGGCCATTCTAACTGGTGTGAGATGGTATCTCATTGTGGTTTTGATTTGCATTTCTCTGATGGCCAGTGATGATGAGCATTTTTGCATGTGTTTTTTGGCTGCATAAATGTCTTCTTTTGAGAAGTGTCTGTTCATGTCCTTCGCCCACTTTTTGATGGGGTTGTTTGTTTTTTTCTTGTAAATTTGTTTGAGTTCATTGTAGATTCTGGATATTAGCCCTTTGTCAGATGAGTAAGTTGCAAAAATTTTCTCCCATTCTGTAGGTTGCCTGTTCACTCTGATGGTAGTTTCTTTTGCTGTGCAGAAGCTCTTTGGTTTAATGAGATCCCATTTGTCAATTTTGGCTTTTGTTGCCATTGCTTTTGGTGTTTTAGACATGAAGTCCTTGCCCATGCCTATGTCCTGAATGGTATTGCCTAGGTTTTCTTCTAGGGTTTTTATGGTTTTAGGTCTAACATGTAAGTCTTTAATCCATCTTGAATTAATTTGTGTATAAGGTGTAAGGAAGGGATCCAGTTTCAGCTTTCTACATATGGCTAGCCAGTTTTCCCAGCACCATTTATTAAATAGGGAATCCTTTCCCCATTGCTTGTTTTTGTCAGGTTTGTCAAAGATCAGATAGTTGTAGATATGCGGCATCATTTCTGAGGGCTCTGTTCTGATCCATTGATCTGTGTCTTTGTTGTGGTACCAGTACCATGCTGTTTTGGTTACTGTAGCCTTGTAGTATAGTTTAAAGTCAGGTAGCGTGATGCCTCCAGCTTTGTTCTTTTGGCTTAGGATTGACTTGGCCATGCGGGCTGTTTTTTGGTTCCATATGAACTTTAAAGTAGTTTTTTCCAATTCTGTGAAGAAAGTCATTGGTAGCTTGATGGCGATGGCATTGAATCTATAAATTACCTTGGGCAGTATGGCCATTTTCACGATGTTGATTCTTCCAACCCATGAGCATGGAATGTTCTTCCATTTGTTTGTATCCTCTTTTATTTCATTGAGCAGTGGTTTGTAGTTCTCCTTGAAGAGGTCCTTCACGTCCCTTGTAAGTTGGATTCCTAGGTATTTTATTCTCTTTGAAGCAATTGTGAATGGGAGTTCACTCATGATTTGGCTCTCTGTTTGTCTTTTATTGGTGTACAAGAATGCTTGTGATTTTTGTACATTGATTTTGTATCCTGAGACTTTGCTGAAGTTGCTAATCAGCTTAAGGAGATTTTGGGCTGAGACAATGGGGTTTTCTAGATATACAATCATGTCATCTGCAAACAGGGACGATTTGACTTCCTCTTTTCCTAATCGAATACCCTTTATTTTCTTCTCCTGCCTGATTGCCCTTGCCAGAACTTCCAGCACTATGTTGAATAGGAGCGGTGAGAGAGGGCATCCCTGTCTTGTGCCAGTTTTCAAAGGGAATGCTTCCAGTTTTTGCCCATTCAGTATGATATTGGCTGTGGGTTTGTCATAGGTAGCTCTTATTATTTTGAGATATGTCCCATCAATACCTAATTTATTGAGAGTTTTTAGCATGAAGGTTTTTGAATTTTGTCAAAGGCCTTTTCTGCATCTATTGAGATAATCATGTGGTTTTTGTCTTTGGTTTTGTTTATATGCTGCATTACATTTATTGATTTGCGTATGTTGAACCTGTCTGTGCAGGCACAAAAATATTTTGAAAGGGTGAGCAAAGACACGACAAAGTGCAGTGAGGCTGCTGTGTGTGACCTCAACATACACAGGTGAACAACCATGCCCAGTGCAAGCACAAAGCAACTGGAAGACGCATTAAAGCATGGTACAGAATAACACAGCATTACGGTACTTACAAAGCATCTGGGAATTACTCTCACAAGGAAAGTGCAGAACTTTCATGGAGAAATGGAGAACGTTGTTAAGATGTGAAAGAAACTTGAACCAATGAAAAGCAATCCGGCTTGTGGGTGGGATGACCGAACTGCACAGAGCTGCCATTTCCCTTCCAGTTTAACCTTTGCATCCCATGAAGCAGCTGCCAAATCCAAACAGAACCCTTGAAGGATTTGACATGCTGATTTTCTAAAACGCACATGAAAGAATAAACTTATACAGACAGCTGTAATTAATTCAAAAAAATGCAAAATATGATCTTTACCTTCCAGTCCATTAGAGTGTTTGATGCCAACATCCCAGGATACATTTTACATATTTTTCTTTACATTTTTTATAGAAACCTTTAAATTTTAATAATAATAGTTTAAAAGTCTCATGATAATTCAAGCTGCTTTAATTTAATTTCCCTAACACGTCCCATTGCCTGACATTTCAATTGTTTCCAGTTTTTTTAATCATAATTTTTAAAACCTTATGGAGAAATTTCTTGATATCAGAAAGAGCTGTCATCCTCTGAGTACTGGCTTTGCTTTTATTTTATGGGCACTGTAAATTTCGATGTCATCCTATTTACCTCCGACTTTAGGAGATGAGATAACTCAGAGCTGATCTCCGGCCAGCACCTGAGACCCCCACGCTGGACATTTCTTGTTGCAACCTCACTGCAGGGGCCTTTGTCACCCCTGCCCTCATCTGTCGTGGCTTAATGTTCACCAGATGTAATCACTGTAAGCAGATTTGTGCAAACTGCGGGTGAGCACCGTGCTGAGATCGTTGCATCACTTCTGCAATCCCCACTGTAGACTGGAGGCGGCTGTTGCTACCATCCTTGTTCTAATCAGATGACAAGTGGAAGCTCAGAGAGATGAGGTGACCTCCCAAAGTCACACTGTGAGCAAGTGACACCTGGGCTTTAAACCCAGTGTATGTGATTCCAAATGCAGGCCCTTTCTAGTATGTTCTGCTGCTGCAGTGCCCAAATCTTTGCAAACCACTTTATAGCCCTTTGGAAGCTGGAGCCGTGAAAGCCATGCAAACTCCAGCACACGCCTAGTCTGTAGTTTGTTTATAGTGCAGCGAACATCCTAATGTGTAGATTATAGCCTGGCATTTGTCCCTTGGCCAAAAATGTAGCTTTAAGTTTGTGCCAGTCATGATGAAAGGAACTTTCCCCCAGGTCAGCTGATTCCCCAGCCAACACCACCTGCCCGCTGCCCTGGCTGTGATCTTGAGGCAGCATTCTCCAGGGTTCCTTGATAAAGCAGCGGCATTGAGAACAAGTGCAGTGGGAAAGGTCCCCGTCCCCCAGGTGAGCAGAGAGAAGGGCTGAGAGTGATGTTGCTGCAGAGGACATGGTGGACAGGACAGGAGATGCCTAGGAAGACCACCTACTGGGGGTGGGGGCTGGGTCCAGTGCAGCCCCCCACTTACTGCCTTGCTGGGAGGAGAAGGCACCTGGCCCAAGATGGCAGCATTGCCTGACCTAGAGGAGCTAGCTGGGAAACTCCGCCGCCCTGCCGGGCACTGCCATGCAACAATGCCTCTGTGTCTCTCCTGTGTGGCCAGTGCGGGGGTCACGAAGAAGTCATGATGCCCCACCTAGAAATCCACCTGATCAATGGGACGTTTTAGGGAAATTAAATTAAAACAACTTGAATTATCTTGAGACTTTTAAACTATTATTATAGTTTATTATAGATCCTAAGGTCTTACACCTTAGTATCCATAAGACCATGCTCACTATTGTTCTTATAAACTACCTAAGGGTCAAGTGTGGTGGCTTATACCTGTAAACTCAACAATGTGGGAGGCCAAGGCAGGACGATCTCTTGAGCTCAGGAGTTGGAGGCCGGCCTGGGAATCATAACAAGACCCTATTTCTACAAAGAATAAATAAATAAATAAATAAATAAAACGTCATCTGGCTGTGGTGGTGCACACCTGTTGTCTCAGCTACTTGGGAGGCTGAGGCCGTAGGATTACCAGACTCCAGGGGGTCGAGGCTGCAATGAGCCATGATGACAACACTCCACTCCAGCCTGGGTGACAGAGCCAGACCCTGTCTCTAAAAAGAAAAAAATCCACCTGACCAATCAAAGGGAAAACTGGGCCTGTAAATATCCTCATGTTAGTGGAAGCCTTCTACAGACATGGATGCATTCTCTGTCACAAAAAAATAATGAAAGCATCTGAGCTAAGATTTGGGTGCATTTTTTCCACATTCTCCTTAAGGTTTTTCTAGTTTTTACTTGAAAACAAGAAAAGCGCATGTCCTCACCCCTGTGCAGCAGAAGGCCGGGCTTTGGGTGTTCTCTCCAAACCATTAGGGGCCCTCTTCTCCCAGATCAGCCTATTTTCTGCAATCACAGAGATGTTCCTCTTCCGTTAGAGGAGCGCGTATGGGGATGGATTGTTAAGAAATTTGCTCCGAGAAGGTCCGTTCCTGGGCTCAGCTTCCACGACAGACAGTAAAAGCCAGATCAATCCCCACAAATGACAGATTCAGTCAAAGCCCCTGGAGGCCCCGGGTGCATCCTTGAATTCTCCTTGCAAAGAATCCCAGGGCCAGTGTGGGGCAGCTCGAGCTCAGGAAGGGGAGCCAGGCGGTCTGG
Organism: Nomascus leucogenys; assembly: GCF_006542625.1. NCBI lineage: Eukaryota > Metazoa > Chordata > Mammalia > Primates > Hylobatidae > Nomascus > Nomascus leucogenys. The sequence continues at coordinate 152,568,721 of NC_044382.1, forward strand.
GGGGGGGTCCCAGCCCAGCCACCTGCACACTGTGTGATAGCAGGAAACAGGCCTCTCCCTCTGGGCCTCAGTTTATACAACCACCGGATAAAGAGGTTGAAGCCGGTGAAGTCTCAGTTTCCCTGAACCCACCTGAATGCTCTCAATGCTTTTCTCCCTCTCCTAAGGACTGATCTGTCTGGTGGGGTAATTCTTTGTCACAGGGCCTGTCCTGCACCTGGTAGAAACTTATGCAGCATCCCTGGCCTTTACCCATCAGATGCCAGTAGCACACCCCACTCTCTCTCTCCAAGTTGTGACAATCAACAATGTTCCCCACACTGGCAAATCTAGACCTCAGCCCCTGGTGACGCTCACAGATGTTGGCCTGAGCAGAGACTGGGAGCACTGGGCATTGAAGGCGGTGGTCGCAGCTGCAAGTCGGGGCTGGCTGTGTGGTCCCTGAGGCCCTCGTGTCACCAGAAGACCCGCCCAGCCTTGCAGAGCAGGCTGCTGTCTGTGCATATGATGGATGCTTGACCCAGGCACCGGTTATAGGTCCTGCAGGCAGGGGAAGGCGCAGTTCCGTCTATACGGGAGCAATCTGGGCCTTCCTGGAGGCCACTGGGGGCTTTTCATCCTGGACGCAGGAGAGCCAAGGCAGGTCTGGCAGGGCAGGGAGGGCGAGACAAAGCTGTGTCCCTGGAGCAGCCCCGACGGCCGGCTCACTCCGCACAGAACAGCCTTGCTCCTCCAGGAAGGGGGGCGTGTTCCCCGCACCCTCCCTTTCATGTCACCGTGAGCTGTTCTACGTGGAACTTTGAGTGTGACTGTCTGAGTATGGTTTTCTTCCCTCTGCAGGAGCTCCTGAAGGCCTGAATCAGGGTTTCACAGCCATCGTCAAGGGCTGTGAGACCTAACCTTGTGGGCTGGGGTGATTCAAGGCCAGTGACCCCCCCCCAACCCCCCATGCTGCCTCCATCCTGGCACACCGCTCCAGGAGGAGTCAGGTCACAGGGCCTGGGCGGGAAGATGGGTTGAGAGGCTGGGAGGACAAGCCCAGCCACGGCAGAGCCGAGCTCTGGAAACCTGAGGCTTGGCCAAGCTCAAGGAAATAGAAGCCACCATATTCCCTCAACAAACCCTAATCGTGGTGCAGCCAACTCATAATCCTTTGAAAACTGCTGCCCTTTATCTAGGCAGTGTGTTCCTTCTCAGAATGAACTTTCCAGTTGAATGAAAGCTTCCTGGAACCAGTATCCCATGTTTTTGTCCCAAATGCTGAGAACACACCACCAGGAGATCCGAAACCAGCCAAGTTACAGCTGAACCTGTTCTAAACACAGCAGCATTGTGCCAGAAATGAGGCGCATCAGCCATAGCCGAGCCCAGCCAGCGCCCAGAGCAGATTGGCTCAGGCTACAAAGACGTCCTCCAACCACTTTCATGGCTTGAAAAGTTAGTCCAGGGGTTACTTCAATTCCTAACAAATCCTGACTGAGTCAAGGCACAGTGGAATTTAAGGTTCAAGGGTGTTTGACTTAAAACCTACACAAGTCACTCATTCACTTGTCAGCCTGGGTTTCTCGAGTGCCCACCTGAGGGTCAGGCAGTGTTCAAGGAAGAAGCAGCAAAGCCCCTGACCTGGAGAAGATGTGCAGGGCTCAGGGGGCAAGAGGCCCTGCTGCGGACACAGTGTGTCAGGGGCATGGCGCGTGGAGGACACAGTGGAGGCCAGGGTGACTAGTGACACAGGAGCCAGGGAGAGTGAGGCCCTGATGTTGGAGGAGTGTAGCCAGGGAGAGGGGGTATACAGGCCAGATTCTGGGGGGTCTTGTAAGCTGTGGCATGGGCACACACACACTCACACACTCACACATACACCTTGCATACTTGCACACTCACGCCCACAAGCCTGTACATATTTGCACACACACTCTCCCTCTCTCACACTCAGACATACACACTCAGTGGCACACTCACATACACTCTTGCACACTCATGCTCACTCTCTCCCTCACACATGCTTACACAGTCTCACACATAACGTGCACTCACACTTCCTCATGCATGTGTTCACACACTGGCTCGCATTCACACACAATCACACACACTCTGGCACACACAGTCACTCTCACACATGTACTCAGTGGCACACACATTCACATATATTCACACCTACACACACTAACACACCTGCACTCACAGCAACACATTACTTGCTCACTCACACCCTCACACCCGCACGCACACAGGCACACACCCTTTCAGGGAGTGTTTCCATCGCATTTCTGACCCTTCTGCTCCAGGGACTCAAGCTTGCCTCAAGCCTTCACTTCCCTGCCCCATAAATCTCCTGGAAAGCAGCGCCGCCTCCGCGTAGTGCTGGAGGGGCAGGCAGGAGGCTGTGAAGCTCACGGTTGATGTACACAGTAGGCGCTCAGTGGACGTCAGCTTGGTGTCACGACATCGAGGTAACTGGTAAAAAAAACACCCTGCACACGTGAACTGGCCGGAACATGAGAAGGGGTTTGTCTTCCTGGACAGGGCGGCCTGGAGCCCCTACCTTGCCCTCTCCTCCTCACCTGATAACAGTGGGCCACGTGGGGAGCCTGAGGCAGTGGGCAGGGGGCTCAGGGCTGGAGTGGGAGGCTGAGAGAGTGGGTGCCGAAAGGAGAGAGTAGGCAGATCCAACACCTGGCCTCGTGCAGGATTGGCCAGAGCTCATTCTGCCCGTGGCTTTACAAGTGAGTGAACATAGATTCTTTGGAGGCAGCCTGGACGGGGCATTCGGTGCTGGGGCTGTGATGCTGAGGAGATGAGATACCGTCGTTCTACTCAAAGAGCTTCCGATGGCCGGGCACCCAGCCTCAGGGTCCCTCCTCCTCGCAGATGCGGGGGTACCACCTTCTTCGCAGCAGAACCGTGGCTCCTAACGGGAAGGGGAGGTATTTACGAGGGGGCGAAGTCTGACTGTTGGCCGCCAGCCAGCTGACATCCTTTGCAGAAGGCAAGGTTTTTTTCAGACTTCCATGTCCTATTGAGTATTTCTGACGCACAGAAAAAAAAAATAAATAAAAATAATGATTTTAATAAGTTAGTATGATTTAAATTAGAAGATGTGAACGTCGTCTTACATGAGCTCCTTACAGAGGCAAAAGAAAAACATATTTTCCCTGGACAGATATGAGTCTGACTCTGCAGACCCGTTGGCCCTTTACGCCTGTTAAATCAGCCAGTGCTGAAGACAGCAGCGATCTCCAGAGCTGGCAGCTGCCATGGGGAATCGGGGAGCCTGTGACCTCACCAGCAGGGGTGTGCATTCTTATGGTCCTTTGGGAAATGATTTAAAGATATGTATTAAGAACGATAAAAAAAGTCATATACCTTGACTTAGTAAATTCTCACTTTTAGAAATATAGTCAAAGGAAATGAGCAAACAAGAATTTAAAAGTTCTATGCATGAAAATGTTCCTGCCAATGGTTTTAGGTTAGAGAAAAGAGAGACGCCCAGAAGCCAGAAGCTGGGGTATTACATCATCAACACCAATGTAGTGAGATATTACATGGCCTTTAAAATAGAAAATGAGAGAACCAACCCACGCTTATTTATACATATGTGTGTATATATCGAGACAGGGTCTCACTCTGTCAGCCAGACTAGAATGCAATGGTGCAGTCATGTCTCACTGCATGCTCAAGAGATCCTCCCATCTCAGCGTCCTGAATAGATGAGAATACAGTTGTGTGCCACCATGCCCAGCTAATTGTTTAAATTTTTGTAGAGATGGGGTCTCACTATGCTGCCCAGGCTGGCCTCAAATTCCTGGGCTCAAACAATCCTCCCACCTTAGCCTCCCAAAGTGCCAGGATTACAGGCATGAGCCGCCATACCCAGCCCATGCTTACAATTTTCTAAGTGAAGAAGCATATTGCATTAGAACAATAAAAAAGAATCCCAAGAGCATCTGCAGAGAATATAGGGAACCATAGAGAAGTTCTGTAGGAAAGGCTGGCCAGCAGAGATAGCATGGCTATGAGGCAACTGTCATTTTCAAATCAAGAGGCCTATGGAAGGAAGGTGAGGTTGTTTCTGTGAGTTAAAATGCTGAATAAATTAAATAAAACTAGCACTGCCAAGTGGACAGGTAGATGATGGTTGGAAGAATGGGCCCCTCCAGCTCCAGGTGCCTCATGGCTTGCCAAGCCCAGCACCCCCAGAGTTTGTTCCCTGTACTCCTACTAAGCGTTCGATGCCAGGTTGACCTGCGCATACTGGCTGCAGCATCTACATGCACAGCTCAGCAGTGAGATTGCAGCTCCAAGGTCCAGTGTACCTGAGCTCAAACCCCACCCAGCACCTCCCAGCTGCATGCTCTTGGGACAGGACCATCTCGTCTGGCTTCCATCTCCTCTCTCAGCCCCTCTCTCTCATTGATAACCTCTATCCAGGACACACCAAGCTCCTAGAAGTGATAGCTATTTCCATTACTCAAATATGTGCTGTGTCTGACTTGAGGCCTTTCCAATGAAAGTGCATTAGCAACTCCCAACCTTAACACTTTACTATACTTTTGGGGAAAAAGTTAAATGTAAAAAAAAAAAAAATCCTCAGTTTTGGATGGTGAGTATCTACTCGCCTGGAGGTGGTGGTTGGGGGTGGCTGTCAGGACCCTTCAAGTTTCCTGAAAGTCTACAACCCTGCAATCCTTGCTCTTTGCCACGGCTCTGCCCAGTAGAAGGCATTCCGGAACTCAAGGTTGAGCTGTCTTTTAGCTTTTCATCAGCGTGAGATGCCTTTGGCCTGCAGTCAATTGTGTGTCTTACTTGAATGTAAAAGCACATGGCTTCCCTCTTCTCTTTTAACAACTCACATGCATTGTTTGGCTTTCAGGCCCCCATCCTCCAAAATCCCATGTTGGGTGCCCATAAAAATGCATAGGCCCTGGCTTTCCTGTTTTCCAGGCACTGGCTCACTCAGGAAATGCATCAGCACGTTGGTTTTCACTCCAGTTCCCAGGCGCACGATGGAAACTCATATCATTTCTGAGTTTGTAGCTCTGGCTTGCTGCAGCCCAGAACTCTACTCTCTGAAGATGAGTCTTAAACAATGGAGCTGTCCAGGCAATTATCCGAAGCCAATGGCAGCCAATCATCCATTCCTTGGCCCGTGTGCTCAAATAGCAAATACCTACTAAGTGTGTGCCATGTACCTTCAAGGAGGTGAGGCTTTGTGAGGGAGTATTTCAGCTAACTAGTGCTGTGTAACAAATCACCCCAAAACGGAGTGCTTAAAACAACAGTCGTTTTATTCTCTCCTATACTAGTCTGCTAGAAGTATGGGAACAAAGTACTGCACAATGAGTGGCTTAAACAACAGAAATTTATTCTCTCACCTTCTGGAGGCCAGAAGTCCAAGAGCAAGGTGACTACAGGGCTGGTTCCTTACATGGCTGCAAGGGAGGCTCCACTCCAGGCCTCTCTCCAGCTTTGGTGGTTGTGGGCAATCCTTACAGATGCATCCCCCCAATCTCAGCCTACATCTTTACATGGCATTCTCCTTGTGTCTTCCTGTGCCTCTGTGCCCAATTTTCCTCTTCTTATAAGGACACCAGTCATATTGGATTAGGGCCCACCCTAATGACCTAATTTCAATCTGATTGCCACTGTAAAAACCCTGTTACTGAATACGGTCACCTTCTTCAGTCCTAGGAGTTAGGGCTCCAACATACCTTTTTTGGGAGGACACAGTTCAACCTGTGGCATGTCCCATGGGTTCTGTGGTCAGGAAGGGCTCAGCTAGTTGGTTCTGGCTCATGATCTCTCAAGGTTGCAGACAATGGTGGCTGGAAACAAGAGGGGGACAAGGACAAGGGTGCAGCTGCAGCATCTATAGGTGTGCTGGGCTCCTCTCTTCATGTAGCCCCAAGCCCTTTCCATGTGGTCTCACTGTGTCGGCTGTTTGGGCTTCCTCGCATCATGGTGGTCTCCAAGCATTGAGGCTGCTTGCTGCCAGCCAATAGCTTCGAGAGACAGTCTCACAGGGAGTCACAGGGAAGCTGCCTTGTCCTTTGTGGCCTAGCTTGGGAAGTCACATAGCATCATTTCTGCCATCCTCTGGTGGTCCAAACAGTCACAAACACTTGCTGAATTTCAGGAACAGGGACATCACCCACATCTGTTAATGTGAAGACTGTCAGAGTCACGTGTGTGATGGGAAATAGTGTTGCAGCCATCTTTGGAAGATGAGATTGGCCGTAAAGAGACAGAGCAGTAAGCAGACACGTTGCATTGCAGTGCAATGGCTGCAAATGTCCAGGTAAGGATGACTCCCAGAGAAACAGAAAGACTGGGCCCCTAGACCAGTGAGGAACCCAGGAAGGCTTCCCAGAGGAGGTGAGGCAGGGACCTGAAAGGTGGGTAAGCAGCAGCTGGCTGGACAGGGTGGGATGTGGGGGTCAGTCTCAGCAGAGGGAGCCATCCGTGCCACACTCAGGAGGCGGGAGAAGGGGTGCACATTCTGCAAAAGGCTGGAGTTCCACTGGGCAACAGCGTCCAACCAGCCCCCGCCATAGTATCTTAGGTTTCTTAAGCTCCCAGTCCAGTGCATTACAACCTTTAATAGCTACAATCGTTTCTACTTTATGCAATGAACCCGGACTAATAAGTTGTGTAAGCTTCCGTGGCTGGGGTCCTCGGTTTGTTCATGTAATTCCACGGGACTCATTTTCCTGAAATGGACTCTGTGTGTAGATCGTGGATCCATAAACTTTTTCTGCAAAAGACCCCATAGTAAATAGTTTAGCCTTTGGGGGGCACACAGTAACTGACACAATTACTCAACTCCTCCATTGTAGCAGAAAAGCAGCCAGAGATAAGATGTAAATAAATGCACATGGCTATGTTCCAATAAAACTTTATTTACAGAAACAGGTGGTAGGCTGGATTGGGCGTGTATTTTGCCAGTCCCTGGTCTAGGCTGAAGTTTGTTGTGGTGAGAACTTGAATCCCTGCTACTACCACTTACTCTGAACATGCCGTTTAAGCTCTCTGAAGCTGTTTCCTCTTCTGCAAAATATTTTGGGCTTAGTGAGTCACCATACTGTCTTTGTCACAGCTACTCGACTCTGCCATCGTAGAGTTGGACTAAACCCCTTCATCACCCAGGGTGGGAGCAAATGAGATGAAAAGTGTGAACATTGTGCAGCACTAGGATTTGGAGATGTGGACGTGGCTATAAAGTGCATACACTTTAGGGGGAGTGCGCACTTTCTAGTTATGACCTCGAGCTACACATCCCTGAGGCTCAGTCAGGCTCCTCTAGCATAAAACAGGAATGAGAACATTGATCACATGACGTTGCAGGAGGATTCAATGAGAGTGCAGGGTCCCAGATTATTGGGGGATGATTCCCTAAAGCCACTCGTGGGGGTCACAGCAGACACCTTGTTTGGGGGAGTCAACTAGGTGCTGGGATGTCCATTGGAAGACGTATGAGCCATCTCACTAAGTGGGGGTGGAGGGGGTTGAGTTTGGACTCGCTGGGCAACCCCTCTCGGTAGATCTATAATTCTTTGAGGACTCAGTCTCTGTTTATCTAATTTCCTTGGTTCTAAGATGCATATTGAGCACCTTTTAACCTTTTTGAAATCCAAGTGCCTCTACCCATCAATACTTGCATTTAATGCGATCATGTTTCTTCACCTTCACCACAATAAAAGCAGTTATCAAACAGATGGAAAAACAGAGATATGGAGGCACACTGACCCCAGATCTAACAAGGACATCATGCTCGAGGTAGCCCCACGTCTGGGGTGTCCAGCTCTGGTGCTGGCTGAGGAGAGAGGCCCTGAGGCCCCTCTGTGCTTATTTCACCCTGTGGTCACAGGTCAGGATCAGGCTGTAGCCAAGGAGGAGGGACGGATGCTGGGCCGCGAGGAGCCTTCACACCCAGACACCCGCTTCCTCCATTGGGGCAGGCGCTTCCTCGCTTTGAGCACACAGACGTCCCCTTCTCTGCTAAGGAAGACAGGGTGCCAACCCCCGCGTGGAGAACGGGACATTCCTTTAAGACAAGCCAGCTGTTTGACAGCTCTGCTCTGGAGGCCTTCAAAAACATAAAGGCTCAAGAATCAAAGGCTTCCTGTTATAAATTCACTTCTACACCTCAGGTACTTGGTGGGTTGGGGAGGCGAAAACAAGATTTAGTGAAAATTGGTAGAAAATGCTCTATAAATACCCTTCTTGTGGGAGGAGAACCCGTGGACTGGTCTCGGAGGGCGGGTGGAGGACGGCTTTGTGTTTGCCTAGGATGTTTGGAAGACATTTTGCACTTTCCGACATTAATATTTTTGTTGTTCTAAAATCTTCAGTGTCTTCAAACTTTAATTTGGGGACTTACTGAGAACTATGTGCATGAAAATAAATTTAAAATGTATAATGGATGTTTATAATCGACATCCTCATCTTAAAGATGAGAGAAACAAGACCCAAGACGCTGAAGGGCAGGCTTCGGCCACCAGCTGGGCACAGACAAGACAAGATGATCTAGAGATTCTCCTCAAAGGCTCCAGAAAATAGAGCCGGGCTTGTGGGCACAGCAGAACAGTGCTGATTACAGAAGCGATGCATGTTGATTGGAGAAAATTCAGAAAATTTCTAAGAGCCCAAAGAGGAAAATGAGAACTGCTTGGGACCCAGCATCTACAGACAAGCCCCATGGGGTTTCACCTCTGCTCTTTTTTCTGGGCCTGGATTGATCTAGTTGATGATACAGAACTAGACACAGATGGAGATTGTCTTGATGGCTCACACCTCTGACTGTACTTGCAGCCCAGGTACTCAGTCCCCCACCGAGCTCCAGCCCCAAATCTCTCTGCCCCTCACCTAAGGGTGTCTCCTGACCAGGGGAATCTGATCAGCCCACACACAGGACAGCCCAGCAGAGTCATGGACTGGATAACCCTGAGGGCAGCTCTCATCCCTGCAGTGAGGAGTCAGTAAGTAAAAACCTGAGGTAGTCACTGTCAGTACTCCCTGTCCCAATTCCTCTCAGCCTTACCTCTTCTGTGAACGGGGAACCAATCTCCAATTCCAACTCCTGCATTTCATGGCCTGTGGGCTCTCTCTGCCTCCAGAGACCCCATTCCCACCTGTGAGCCAGACCAGAAATAGCAAGGAACTAACACTCACCCTCAGGAGATGACCTCAAACATTGATTCACAGGAGCTGGGGTATCAATACGTCAACTCCCTTCCCCACCAGGCGGGGTAATTCTGTTCTGGGAGGCTCCCAGAGTTTCCCTAGCAGGATTAAGCCACAGCCATCCACAGACATAACCTGCTCAATACAAACCCTTTATGGGCTGCTGTCCCTGCTGTTAGGCACACCAATCTCCAACATGCATTGCTTCTGTAATCAGGGCTGTCCTGCTGTGCCCATGAGCCTGGTGTCTGGACCATCTTCTAAATATTATCTCTGCATCTCAGGGCCAGTTTCTGGGGGACCCCAAACTGAGAGAAAAACCTGTAGTGAGGCAAGGCTGGGGCATGTTTCCCAGGGTCCCCCCAGAGCTTTCGAGACAGACTAAGTCCATGTGGCACATTGTGTTCATCCTCTTGTCAATGCTCCTGACTCAGCTTGTTCCCTGTCCTGCCTCAGTTTCCCCACTGCATCTCTTGGGATCACATCCCAAATAACTCCCTGCACCAAGTCCCTGTGGGATCTGCTCTGAGGGGAATTCAAACTTAGATGGATATTTATATAAATAGACATAGATGGATATAGATGCCAAGATGGATATGGATACAGACACAGCTATCAATGGATAAGATATAGACATAGATGCAGATATGGATAGATAGATACAGATATAGGTACAGGCATAGATGGATGATGTAGACAGAGATAGAGATACAGGCATGGATGGATATAGATATAGACACAGATACAGATATGGATAGATAGAGATGGATATAGGTACAGGCATGGATGGATGATGTAGACAGAGATGGAGATACAGGCATGTATGGATATAAATAGATACAGATATGGGTAGATAGATATGAATCTAGGTACAGGCATAGATGGATGATATAGTCTGAGAGAGATAGAGGTATAGTTGGATATAGACATAGGTAGACTTATAAGTTCATGGACACAAGTGGATTTGGATATGAACATAGAGTGATAAATGGTAGTACCAATTGTTTTCAGCTGATGTTCATCCTAATTGTCTACACCCACATCTGTTGTTAAATACGTTTAATCTCTGCCTTGGGTGTGTCTATAATGAGATACACAGATGAGCTCTCTGGATTTCTGGAGCCCTGATGTGTGAGCAGGAGCCCAGCCCTGCTACCCCCAATGTCCTTAAGTGAGCCACTTCATCTCTTTTCCTTGGTACATTGCCTATTAAATACCTGGAGAACTCACCAATCATTTATAATCATATCTATATCTACATCCTAAGTTTCTTGCATGTATAAAGTCATTAAATCCACCAGCCTCCCTTGTGGATTTAAGGACTTCATATGTGCAAGAAACCTTAGGACCTGACCTGTAGCAAGTGTTCAAGAAATGTTAACTATTATCATTGTTATTACTACTCCTCTGTAGTTGTGATAAATGTAGCCCTCATTAAATCCAGACCAACCACCAACTTAGTGACCAACCCAGCCAGCTCCAAAAACACTCAACAGGAAGAATGAAAATCCATCTGGATTGTGTAAGAAACTTCCATTTTACAGATAGTGCTCCTGAAGCTCTGTGAAAGACATTGCACATACAAGATTTGGGGTCAAGCCGGACAAAAACCTCATCTTGGTGTGTGCAGGCTTCAGCTCCTGCCTTCATTCTGCCCCTCGCAGGACTTGCATGGCTGTGGGTTCTTTTTCCATCTCTAAACCTGGGACTTCATTTCCCATTTGATTGTTGGCTCCTGAAACTCAACAGCAGCCAGGATGACATGAACATCTCCTGTGCCAAGGAGACAGCTGGAACACATGCTCTGTGTTGAGTCAGCTGGCCCAGTGACCGCATGGCCCTATGGTTCTGTGGGAAGAGAATATACCTCAGCAGCCCCCATGCCTAAACTTCTCCCTGGGGTGGTTTTCAACTGTGACTCCAAAATTCTACCACATCCCTCACCTGGGACCTGGATTCTGCGCCCTGCCCTTCCAATCTGGGTGGGCTCGTGACTGCTTCATTCCATAGAATGGGATATAGAATAGAGGCCATAGAACTTCCACCTGGTCTTCTTGGGGGATTCAAGTGATCTGTATGATGTCTGACTCCTCTGAGACCAGTAAGCTGGGGAGGGCACTCTGGGTGCTTCCAGTACACAGTCCCAATTCATCCCCACCTGGCCCCCGCCAGGTGAGTGAAGCTGCCTGGGATCCTCCAGACCAGCCCATACTCCCCCTGAGTACCTCTGAGTGACTTCAGTAGATGCCACAAAGAGCAAATGAACCACCCAGCTGAGCCCTGCCCAAATTCTTAACTCACAGAATCCATAGGCAAAATAAAATTGCTGCTTTATGCCTCTAAGTTTAGGGTGGTTTGTTACAAAGCACAGGTAATTAGAACATTTTCTTATCTGCCTTTTTAGCAGTTCTGCCACCTACTAAAATGGCTCAAGAAGGGATGATATGGTTTGGCTCTGTCTGCACCCAAATCTCATCTTGAATTGTAGCTCCCATAATTCTCATGTGTTGTAGGAGGGATCCAGTGGGGACAATTGAATCATGGGGGCAGAGAACCCCATAATGTTCTCATGGTAGTGTGTAAGTCTCATGAGAACTGATGGTTTGAATAGGGAGTTTCCCCTTTCACTTGGTTTTCATTCTCTCTTGCCTGCTGCCATGTAAGTTGAAAGACATGCCTTTCACCTTCCACCGTGATTGTGAGACCTCCCCAGCCACGTGGAACTATCAGTCTATTAACCCTGTGTTTCTTTTTAGATTACCCAGTCTTGGGTATGTCTTTATTCACAGCATGAGAACAGACTAATATAAGGAGTAACCTCATTGCTAGGAAAATCTCATTGTATTATCTCCCTGCTTACAACCCCCACCCACACCCGCACCTCCCCATCCCCCTTAGGGGAATATCCACGCTCCACACCAGGACCTAGAAGGCTCTGAACAGCCTGGGTTCTATCTACTTTCTACCATCACCCTTTGCTATGAGTCTTTCACATGCTTTATGTCATTTATTCATTCATTCATCTACTGCGTATTGAATGCCTACTCTGTGCCAGTCACTATTCTTCACTCCAGGCTACAATTTGAGTGAACCCGGCTCAGCCCTTGCCTCCATGGAACTCACGATCTTGCAGAGGAGACCAACATTGGCCCAAATAACTCCACAAAATATTGCAGCAGGGAACAGGAGGTGCATGGTGCTACAAGGGTGTGCAGTTGGAGGAACTGGCCTCATCTGCCAGACCAGAGAAGGTTTTATGGAGGAGGTGATGCCTGAAGAAAGAGGAGAGCTTAAATAAGAGGAGGAGGAAGAAAAAGCATGCTATGCAGGAAGGGAAACCTGCCCATGCGGAGTTGAAAGCAGAGGAGCAAAAAAACAGAGCATGTCTGAAGAAGCAAGGATAGTCAATGTGTCCAAAAGGCAGAGAGCCAGAGAAAAAATGAGTGGATGAGGCTGCAAGGCTTGGAGGGGCCAAATCATCCAGGACATTTTCATATTTGACTCCTGGAAATAGATGGCTGCTGGCATTGGTCCAGGGGCTTGGGGATGTGAGAATCAGCACCTTGAACATTTTCCTGCCTTTTCCTCTTGTTGCAAAATGGCAGCCACAGCTCCAGACAGTACCTCTGCATTCCAGAAGGAGAAAGAGAAAAAGGCACAGCATTAGCAATCTCTCAATCTCTCTCTCTCTCACACACACACACACACAAAGCTGAAGCTTTTCTAGATGTTTCCCTAGCACGTGTCTCTTAAGTCTCAGTGGCCAGAACTCAGAACCAAAGTCTGTGGCCTTTCCAGCTAAGAGGAAGGCTGGGAAAGGGCATTCACCTTCACTGCCTTGATAGCAGAGGCAGGAACAGAAGATGGGACTTAAGCGTGAGTGAGGGGTTTGGCAGCCAACAGTGCTTGCTGGGCTGTTTTTTATTTTGTTTTGTTTTGAGATGGAGTCTCACTCTGTCACCCAGGCTGGAGTGCAGTGGTGCCATCCTGGCTCACTGAAGCGTCCTCCTCCCGGGTTCAAGCGATTCTCCTACTTCAGCCTCCAGAAGAGCTGGGATTACAGGCACATGCCACCAGATCCAGCTAATTTTTGTATTTTTAGTAGAGACAGGGTTTCGCCATGCTGGCTAGGATGGTCTTGAACTCCTGACCTTAGGTGATCCACCCACCTCGGCCTCCCAAAGTGCTGAGATTACAGGCATGTGAGCCACTGTGCCCGGCCGTGGATTATTTTTAAAAGGGATGACACAACGACTGAAACAGGGCATCCAAAAGATCCCGGGCTGTGTCCTAGGGCCGTCTATGCCTCTCCCAACCCCGAGTGCCAGCTCCACAATGGCCCTGCTCACCCTGCACTGTAATGACCTGGTGGCTATAAGTCCTTCCAGCCCCAGGTCCCCGCCATCACTCTGCACATTTGCTGATATCTTTTATTACAGCCATCCTGGCGAGTATGCAGCGCTATCCCACGTGGCTTGAATTTACATTTTCCAACATGAGGTGGGTTTTTTTGTCTTGGCCTACCATGACATCTGAGTCATGGTGGCGCGGGTGCCAGGAAAGCACCGTGATGTGCTTCCGCTCACAGCACGAATATTTAAACAGCTCTCTCCTTTCCCACACTCTTCTGCTCAGCAACTGATATTTTGCTCTGATGAGCATGGTTTGAGTTGAGTATACACGATTTCAAGAAATATCACATCCATGATAATTTGAATTTACCTACCAGAGTGTGAGCCTGTGTTTACCTGATGCCAAAATCTAGATTAAACCTGAACATTTCCATCAACACTCCCTGTTTCCAAAGGGCCAGATGTTTGGCACTGCGTAGCCAAAACATCTGCTTGCTGAGCTGAATTTTTTGGTTGTCACGCTCAGATTGCCTACCACGATAATGCGAGCTCAGTGGGAGCCTGTGTCACCTCACACTCGTGCAGGGGAAAGCCACCCTGGGAAAGCCTCAATTCCACTGGATCATCAGCATCAATTAGTCTAGGAAACACGGCAGGCAGCACACAGCTTGACGTGCAAGAACTTCCGCAGCCACATCCACGACCTTCTGCACATCTTACAGGGATTTTGAGTGATTACAGTATTGAACTAACAGGCTGACACATGAGCAAAATAAGTAACATACAAAGCGAGACTTTCCATGGCCAGACGCGCCGGCAGCATGTGCAGCTGGTTTCATAACACAGTCGGAGCTGCAGCGAATATATGGAATTTCAGAATGATTTGCGTTACAGTTCCCTTAAGTAACATTATCTTGTTAAAGACATTAACCTCGGGCCTTTGCTGTTATAGATTTGCTTTTATTGTTCTCATCCTGGGGAGCGACCTGTAGGAAAGACACTCCTCCACCAAAAAGGGGTCGTGGGTCATGAAAACATTGATTCTTGAGGTGGCTGAATGGCCGTCTGGGGAACGCTCACCAGTTATGGGAAACAGACACCGCTTTACAGAACATCTCTTTTAATTAAAAATAATTACGAAATTTCAAACATTAATAAGCATTTCATACTTTTGCCCAACACTATATGGCCTCAAAGAAATGTGCCCTCTGGTTGCTTTTCTTGAAAGGAAACCCTGCAGTCAGACGCTGTCCTCCAGCAGGGCTCAGGCTGTCCTGGTGCATCTCCAGGGGCTGATCTGCAGAGCTGCTGGCCCCCCACTCTGCCTCCCCACTCATTCCTCCACTCCCCAGAATTCACTTGTAAGTGAATTTTCATTTTCTCTTTCTTTCTTTCTTTCTTTCTTTCTTTCTTTCTTTTTTTCTTTCTTTCTTTCTTTCCTTTCTTTCTTTCTCTTTCTTTCTTTCTTTTCCTTCCTTCCTTCCTCTTTCTTTGTTTCTTTCTTTCTTTCTCTCTCTCTTTCTTTTCTTCTGTCTTTCTTCCTTCCTTCATCTTTTCTCCCTCTCTCCCTCCTTTTCCTTCCTTCCTTCCTTCCTTCCTCTCTTTCTTTCTTTCTTTCTTTCTTTCTTTCTTTCTTTTTCTTTCTTTTCCTTCCTTCCTTCCTTCTTTCCTTCCTTCCTTCCTCTTTCTTTGTTTCTTTCTTTCTCTCTCTCTTTCTTTTCTTCTGTCTTTCTTCCTTCCTTCATCTTTTCTCCCTCCCTACCTCCTTTTTCTTCCTTCCTTCCTTTCTCTCTCCCGCTCCTTCCTTCCTTTCTCTCTCCCACTCCTTCCTTCCTTCCATCCTTCCTTCCTTCCTTTCTCTCTCCCGCTCCTTCCTTCCTTTCTCTCTCCCACTCCTTCCTTCCTTCCATCCTTCCTTCCTTCCTTTCTCTCTCCCGCTCCTTCCTTCCTTTCTCTCTCCCGCTCCTTCCTTCCTTCCATCCATCCTTCCTTCCTTCCATCCATCCTTCCTTCCTTCCATCCATCCTTCCTTCCTTCCTTCCTTCCTCTCTCTCTCTCTTTCTTTCTTTCTTTCTTTCTTTCTTTCTTTCTTTCTTTCTTTCTTTCTTTCTTTCTTTCTCTTTCTGAGGCAGACTATCTGTCACCCAGGCTGGGGTGCAGTGGCTCAATCTCAGCTCCCTGCAACCTCCCTCCCAGCTCAAATGATTCTCCTGCCTCAGTCTCCTGCATAGCTAAAATTACAGGCATCTACCACCACACCCGGCTAAATTTTTTATTTCTAGTAGAGACAGGGTTTCACCACGTTGGCCAGGCTGGTCTCAAATTCTTGGCCTCAAGTGATCCGTCCACCTTAGCCTCCCTAATTGCTGAGATTACAGGCGGGAGCCACTCCTCCCAGCCTTGAATTTTCATTTTGTTACATGGTTTTTAGCAGGGAGGGGGGTCTCTCCAGACAGAGTATGGGCTTGGGGTTTTAGCAGGTCTGTGTCTGGAGTTGCCTCATCTGTAAAACGGGGGGTTTTGTGAGATTGGGGGGAAGATTCCGGATCACAGAGTAAAGGGGCCGTGCAACACTGAAGTTAATATCTTCCTCTGTAGCTGATGAAGGTCAGTTGGGGACCTTATTGGTTCCTTTCTTGATTTTAGGATAAAAATGAGCATGGGGTATCAATGGTGAGCATCCCAGGCATCTTGCAGCCAGCTTCTGCTCATCTTTACAGCCCTGCAAAGTAGGTAACTGAGACGTGGGACGTCGCCCGGAGTCCCTGAGCCAGCAAGACACAGATGGGATTCTGCGTTTCATCCCAAGCCCGTGATCTTTCTGTGCACCACATTGTCTTCCACTTGCCTGTTCCAAGGAGCAATTTGGAAACCCTTTTTATTTTGTGCCCACATTGTCGGCGAGCCTCTGGGGCAAAATATGAATGACTCAGGGAGGTGTGCAGTGGGGTCCTAGCCAAAGGAGGCACGCATTTTGATGAATCCCCTCTGCCTGCCCTGTTCTGACTAAGTGGGAACATTCCATGAGTTCATGTTCGGTCCTTTAGACACTCCTCTATGAAATCATCTTTAAAGCTTTAAGACAGATCTTCTGGTGCTCTCAGATATAATTAATTCCAAACACTAACAGGGTAAATTCTCTCTCTTCCTTATAAATGCTAGACTCATGCAGGAATAATTTGGAAGACCAAACACACAGCAAATGAATCCTAGGGAAGAATCTTTCTCAAGAAGTCTGTGCAGCATTTAGCTGCCTCGTCCCCCTCCCCTCCCTTCTCCTTCCTTCCTTTCCAGGCATCCCAGCCTGCTGGCTTGGCTTCCTGGACAATTGGAATATTCCGCTTGAAACATCATCAGGGTCTCAGTGGCCAAAAAAGCCTGTAAGATACCAGAGCCCGACTTAAGAAAGATTTTTCAAAACCCCATCGATCCTGCTCAAATGTAACCTGTGAAAGTGGAAATTTGTTCAGCTTTTTTGGAAGTTGATTTAGCAATATCTACCAAAACTGCAAGTATGAATAAACAGTGACTTGGCTTCCTCACTGTTAGGGATTTATAGAAAGGAAATAGTTAAAGATGTGTGCAAAGAGATTCAACTCTGAGACGTTTTCTGCAGTGATGTTTATCTGGATATCCAAAGCTAAGGGACTGAGCAAACACAATCCTAGCTCCTAGTCAGAGACTGGAAATGCAAGCGTCTTCTGCTTTGTGAAATGGAATTACACTTCTGCTCTATCGCTACAGAAAAAATTATCGAAGTTGAGTCTAGCTTCACCACTTTTTCAGTGTGCAGGTATGCACGTGCATGTGTGTGTGTGAGAAAGAGTGTGGGTGTGTATACATAGGTAAGAATACAGATTCTGCAATCAGGCTAGCTAAGTATAAACCACAAGCCGATCACTCACTGTGTGACTTTGAAGAAGTTACTTCACCCCGGTTCAATAAAATGGGGATGTGGCAATGCAAACCTGATAGAACTGTGTAAAGAGAGAATAAGATAATAAACATAAAGCTTTAAGGAGAGTAAATGCTAAATAAATGCAGCAAAACATGTTTTTAAAGACATATCAAGGCCAGGTGCGGTGGCTCACACCTGCTATCCCAGCACTTTGGGAGGCCAGGGCAGAAGGATCATTTGAGACCAAGAGTTAGAGACCAGCCTGGTCAACAGGGTAAAACCCCATCTGTAAAAATAAAATAAAAAAATACGAAGTTAGCTGAGTGTGGTGGTACACACCTGTAGCCCCAGCTACTTGAGAGGCTGAGGCAGGAGGATCACTTGAGCCTAGGAGGTCAAGACTGCGGTGAGCCACTGTACTCCAGCCTGGGCAACCGAGTGAAATCCCCTCTCAAAACAAAAAACAAAAAGGGACGTCAAAGACATGAATGAAGGACGTTTGAATATTTATAACATGTACCTCTGAATGCTGGGATTACTCAAAATCTCTTTTTCCAGTTGCTTATCTGATTTTTCTAGATATGAAGAACATGAAGAATACGCATCCTTGGATAACAGAGAGGATAAACGCTCACGTCGTTCAGATGCGTTAGCTCCGAGGGCAGTGTAGTGCTGGTCTCAGCCAGCCGGGAGGAGGAAGTGGCTGTCAGGATGAAGTGAGAATGGCAGCTGTAAGGGACGGAGTCCTCGTGCTGGGCACAAGGACACCTGGCTCAGCGCCAGCTTGCTAGGCCTTGGGGTTAGCGCCAGGCTAAAGTAGAAAGCAGAGTGGGCAAAGAAGCGAAGGGGCATGCGGTCAGCCACTTTTACATGCAGGCATTTCCTGACACATCACACTCAGAGCCCAGCAGTGCCTTGAATATGATGCCAGAGCAAAGTCGCCTGTGCAGGTCCCCATGCTGGGAAGCAGCAGCTCAGTGTTGTGAGTCCATCCCTCCGTCCTCGCCCCTGGACTCCTCCGCCAGCCAATAAAACAGGGCTCAGAGCATGGGTTGTGGATTCCACCGTGTCTGAGTTTGGGTCAGGCTCTGTCACCTCCCAGTTATGTGACATTTGACAAGTGTCCTAACGTCTCTGAGCCTCAGTTTCATCATCTGAGAAATGGGAAAAATAGTAACAGTATCCTCATAGAGTTCATGTGAGAATTAAATTAATAAGGCCAAGGTGAGTAGCATGGGAAGAAAAGTCAGAAGGAGCCCCTGGCGTCATGGGGCCTGGTGCCTGAGACCAGTGGTTATCACAAGAGCCTACATCGATGGGAAATTCAGACTGCCATCTGTGCAACACATATTAATTGTTAGCAAACATTAACGCTTGACAAATCATGATTCTCAGTGCATGTAACTGCAAATAAGAAGATCCTAATCTCTGCCTTGATGCTGCTAGGCTGTGAAGTTTTCTCTGTATGGGTTGTACCTCCATAAAGTTTACTTTTAAAAAATCCCTGCCTTTCAAAGTGTTGACTATTGAGGACTTTGCATGAAGAGACTTTGACACATCCTTAGGGGAAACACCACCAACCCATAATACCTCCCAAGTAAACTGATGCACTCAGATCTTCGTTTTAGGATCCGGTTCTAGAGGACCTTAGCTAAAACAATATTCTTCTTTTTTATATATTAACAGCGCAAAGGTTTACATACAAAAAAACTCAGAGGACACAATAGAGCCATTTGTTATCACAACACCTGCAGGGTGGCATCTGAGTCCGCATGAAGGGCATTCTTCCCTTTCAGACTCTGAGAAAGTTCTAGAGGGGTAAGCTTAGCCCTAGGTCTCCGTGGAGGAGAAAAACCCTCCCATCTAAATTCTGAGACAAGCATCTTCCAAACAAAACAGCCTCCTCATCCTTTTGCAGCACGCAGGGGTCAGAATGCCCCTCAGATGCAGAGTGTGGCCAGGCGAGCACCAGGAGACGCTTGCAGGACCCAGCGTAGAGCCAGAGCAGCCCTGTTGCTAGAATGACAGGCAGAAGTACTGCTAACAGAGGTTTTCAAAGAATCAAAGATACACCAATCAGGTAAAATCGCAAAACAGCAGCAGCAATGTTTCTCTTCTGAGTTAGTCAAGGGCTGCCACCTCAAGCATCCTGCCACCACCTTGCTCGGTGGAGCCACTTGCCCTTGACAAAGACCTGGTTCAGGATGTCTTCCTGAGCAGGCCACAGTGAACCTCGAGCATTCTCAAAGACAAGGTGCAAACTCATGTGTCTGATGCCCCTGAGAACTGATATGTGCATAATAATCACTTTCTGGCTAAGGGGCGGATCAACTTTACTGTGAGCCTGAAAGATGTTAATACCACCGTGATGCCACTGAGAAGGATGTTGGAGTCAACACCACCATCACCATCACCATCACCGCCTTCAGAAACCAAAGGCCACACCCTCCGCGTTCTCTGCAGACATGAAGGAAAACTCAGGCCTATTAGCACTGAGAGCTTTGTGCAAGTTGGCTGTGTGCTTTTTTTTTTTGAGATGTCATTTCGCTCTTGTCACCCAGCCTGGAGTGCAGAGGTACGATCTTGGCTCACTGCAACCTCCGCCTCCCGGGTTCAAGCGATTCTCCTGCCTTAGCCTCCTGAGTAGCTGGGATTATAGGTGCCCACCACATTGCCTGGCTAATTTTTGTATTTTTGGTAGAGTCGGGGTTTCACTATGTTGGCCAGGCTCATCTCGAACTCCCGACCTCAGGTGATCGACCCACCTCGGCTTCCCAAAGTGCTGGGATTACAGGCCTGAGCAACTGCGCCTGGCCTTGCCCATGTGCTTTCTTCCTTCTGATGAAGCTCAGCTGGGTGGGAAGATAAACTTTCCAGCAGTCTCAACGGGAAGGTAAAACAAAAGCCCCCTCAGCTCATATCTAGTAAACACCTACTCTGTGCTAAGGGGAAATGCAAAAAGCAACTTGCACATAGCCCCTATGCCTAGCACAGAGTAGGTGCTTCAAATATATTTATTAAATTACTTATTCGTATCAATAAATAGAGACACAGATGAAAGATTTGAATTTACATATATATTAAATACATAGATGTTTACATGATATGTATTGAATAAATTAACTGCTGGATGCTGGATGAACAGATGCTTTATTTACTGATATCCTGAGCCTCACTACTCGACAGGAGCTCGCAAACAACATCATCGACATCATCTGGGTCTTTGTAAGACGTACTCACTCACGGGCCTCGTGGGGCCATGGCGGGAAGAGGGGAGCTGCCCCTACTGTGGCACTTGGAAGGTAGCCTCGCATTCTTAGGTACTTCTGCCATGGCAAGGTGGGGGTTTGTGCTTCCTTTGCTGGGATTTAGGCAGACTCAGTAGCCACGAGACCAGTAGATATTCCACGGGAAGTGGTATGTTGCCAGGTTCAGGTCATCTCCACCTCCTGTCTCCTGGGATGCACCCTCTTGGAAGCCAGCTGCCATGTTGTGAGGAAGTCCAAGCAGCTCCATGGCGAGACCACGTGGAGAGAAGCTGAGAGCTCCCTGTCGACGGCTCTCTCTGAGTTCCCTGCAGACGGCTGACGCTAACCTGATGCAGCAGTGGGTGTGTCATCTTGGAAGTGGACCCTCCAGCTCTAGGGGAGCTGTCCGAGCTGATGCCAAGGGGAACAGAGAGCAACCTTCCCCACCAAACCCTGCACAAATTGCAGATTTATGCAAAATAAATGACTGATGTTGTTTTCCACCATTAAAATTCTGCATAGCTTGTCACGCAGCAGTAGTTAACTGGATTGGTCACGGAAGGCGAACCTCTGGAGGTGAGCTCCCAGAATCTGCGTTTTTACCACACTGTCCCAGTGACCCTGGTGCCCACTAAAGTTTTAAAAGTCCTGCTCTGGAATTCTAATGTAGAAATCTGCTTCCTGGTGGGAAAGAAACACACCACGTTCGTTATGTGCTGATGTGGACAGATCACCAAGAGCTACTGGTAAGTGAGCAAGCTGCAGAGCAGCACCCACTGTGTACTCACTTTTATTCTAGTAAAAAAGTCAGTGTATTTTTGCTTATGAATGCATAAAACATTTCTAGAAAAGTAGCCAAGAAATGTACAAGGGAAGAGCTATACACAGGTCTGCAAGAAGAGGGAGATGAGTAAACAACCATACGTTTTTTTTTTTGAGAAACTATGTGCATGTATTTTTTCAGTTTATATTGTATTTTTTAAAACCTAGGGGAAGCTGGGCTCTGAAGTTTGACTCCATGGATGCTGATCCTGGCTGCATTGCTTATTAGGTATTTGACTCACAGCAGTCACTTGGGCTTGCTAAACCTCGGTTTCCCCATCTGTGAAATGGGTATAGATAGATCACCTACTTCACTGAGTGGTTGTGAAGATTAGGTGAGCAGAGGCAGGGAAAATGCTTAGCACAGTGCAAACTCACAGGAAGCCTTTGACAAATGACAGCCCTTGACTATGCCAAGCTTTCCATGCTCTGTGACTTCTCCAAGGGCCTTGGCCAACGTCATCCTCTGGCGGCATCTCCTAAACTTGAGACAGGTTCACACTGAGATCAGAGCCTGCACCCAGCAGATCAGTGACTCGACACGATTCAACAATCCTCCCTTCCTTCTCATCTTTCCTCCCTAGCTGGAGAAACAAGAGGGAAGGAGAGCCCCCTCTGCATCCGCCAGGAGAGGGAGCAGTGGATTTGAACCGCAAGAGGGCAGTGGAGTGGGGTTGGTTCTTACCATGGGGAGGTTGGTGGAGAGAGTGCAGTACCATGGAAGGAGGGGATTGCAGACTCAAAGCCCTTTCCAGCGTGGATGCGGAGGCCCTTCCCCAGGACACAGAGGTGACCACAGTGCCCAGGATGCTGGGGGAGCCTGGCTTCTGCGGGCTGGGGAAGGAAGCTCATCACCACATGTGACATCGGTTCGTCAGGAAAGGAGCTCTGTGATCCAAACATGTGCTTCCCATTGAGCTTCTGGACTGAGCAGGTTGAGACACGGAAGGCTCCAGTGGCCCAGGTTCCAACTCTGCAGACAAAGCCCCATAGTTCCAGGCTGAATCAGGCATGAGAACCAGCCCATGGAGCCTGCGATTGGTGGGTGGGGGTATTCAGACCTGGCGCCAGAGGAGAGGGCCCAGCAGCAGGGCAGCACAGTGGGTAGGGCCCCTCAACCCCGCCTATGCACCCTTGATCCTCAGCAACTCCTCAGTAAGCTGAGAGGAGCAGCCATCCCTTCCTGACAGAAAGTCGTGGAGTTTGCAGGGTAAGGGGTCTTCTGCAACAGTAGTTGGCCATGGAAATATCTCCACAAATGGGAGTGATGAGTGTTTTCCCCAGGCCACTGGGAATGCTGGACTAGAACCCAGATCTCTGGTCTCCCTGCACAGTGTTCTTCCTGCTGCTGGTCGGGCCTGGGATACTAGGCCAGTTAATTCACTGCAGCCAGGGTGATATGGTTTGGCTCTGTGTTCCCACCCAATCTCACTTTGAATTGTAATAATCCCCACGTGTCAAGGGCAGGACCAAGTGGAGATCATTGAATCAAGGGGGTGGTTACCCTTGTGCTGTTCTCGTGATAGTGAGTGAGTTCCCGTGAGATCTGATGGTTTTATAAGGGACTTCACCCGTTGCTCGGCACTCATTTTCTCTTGCCATATGGGGAAGCGGTGCCTTCTGCCATGATTGAAAGTTTCCTAAGGCCTCCCTAGCCGTGTGGAACTGTGAGTCAATTAATCGTCTTTTCTTTATAAATACCCAGTCTCCGGTATTTCCTCATAGCAGCGTGAGAATGGATTAATTCATAGGGGTAGTGGCTCAGCCAGTGTTTCTGGGATCTACCTGTCCTAGAAGAAGGCCCTTGCTCTTGTCTCATAAGCACTTATGACACACATTCTCTGTGCCCCATGTACCTCAAAGGAGGGGACACGAGACAGAACTGCACAGGCCAGGCTGTGCCTGCAACGAGGCCACTATCCAGCAGTAAAAGCAACCGGGGGTTGCACAGCAGGGGCAGGATGGAGTAGGTCAGGAAGGCTTCTTGGAGGAAGGGACAGCTGAACCCAATGATGATTGGTTCGCGTAGAATCCTGTGCTGCTTAAGGAGTGTGGCACGGGCCTGGGAGTCAGCCAGGCACAGCAGAGGGACATAGGGCCTCACAATGCCCGGAAGATGAAGAGTAACCCCTGGACACTTGGCCCTGAGACATTTTGCCTGTCATGTTGAAACACACTGTGGTGTGGGGAAAGGACATTCCAGCAGAGTCTCTCCTGTGCCCTGGTGAGTCAACGTTGCCCAGAGCTGGCTCTGGGAAAGGATTCATCACACTCAGTAACAGCTCTAAGGAGATGGTGGCAAAGGGAGTTGCCCCAAGTGACAAAATGTTAGTGGTCCTCTAACACAGGCTAGCAAGGTGTAAGGGTGGGGTGAGGGTGGGCATGGGAGGCAATGCAGATGCCAAAGTGGCTGCAGCCATGAGAGATGCAGTGGGACCTGATGAGACAGCTGGTTCAGGTCTTCTTTTCTCACTGAACGAACAGGCTTGCACAAGTGACTTAATTTCTCTGAGCCTCTGTTTCCCTTTCTGTAAAATGAACACAAGATTACTTACCAGGTTGGTGGTGAAAATCAAACGGCACACTCCTTTAGTTAGGAGCACTGCACGTGACAGAAAAACCCCCCAAAATAGTAGTTTGAATAACACAGAAGTTTCTCTCTCAATAACCCGGACATAGGCAGATCAGGGCTACACTCATCCCCTGCTCCGCAAAGTTCTCAGGGATCCAGGCTCCTTCCAGCTCAGTGTCCTTCACTGCCCCAGGGTACTCTACTCTGCAGGGTGGCAGCCTAATCTCCAGCCATCCCATGAACGTCCAGGAAACTGGAAGAAGGAAGAGGCAGGTGTAGGTTGGTCCTCAAAAAACAAACCCTGAGATGGAGACGTGCACGTGGGGATTAGGCTGGGGATTGAGTATTCGGATCCACCTGGTAGGGGAGTAAGGAAGTGGGGCTGGGTGGAGGGAGGAGGTGGGCTGGGGTGCAGCTGCAACAGAGGCCTCAGCTGATCCCTTGGGGAGTTCTGTCTCTGGGACAGCATACAGGGTTGTCCTCAATTGAGGCCAGGAGGCCAGACTTCATCCAGTCATTGGATGGACAGTCATTTGATACAGGCCACCCTCATGAAGGGGCTCACACTTGTAGGGAGCTAATCCTTCTGGCTTCAGACAATATCCAAGGAGAAACTCAGTGGTGAGCCATCATCCACTCCCAGTGGGGAAGGGGTTCCTCATCCTGAAGAAGCTCCCTACAGCCCATCAGGACACTTTGTCACAGTGTCCTACCTAGCTTTAAAGGAAGCTGGGCAGGCCGGGCATGGTGGCTCATGCCTGTAATCCCAGCACTTTGGGAGGCCGAGGGAGGTGGATCACGAAGGCAGGAGGTCGAGACCATCCTGGCTAACACAGTGAAATGCTATCTCTAGTAAAAATACAAAAAAAAAAAAAAAAATACCTGTATGTGGTGGCGGGCACCTGTAGTCCCCGGTACTCAGGAGGCTGAGGCAGGAGAATGGCATGAACTTGGGAGGCAGAGCTTGCAGTGAGCCAAGATCGCGCCGCTGCACTCCAGCCTGGGCGACAGAGCAAGACTCCATCTCGAAAAAAAGAAAGGCTGGGCAATGTCTTTATTCTCAGAGGTCATGTGCCAGCTAAACCTATGGCGTTGGGGGCGGGTGGGGGTCCCACTGCAATGAAAGACAGGGAAAGTGGATATGGGAATGGCCAGTGGGTTGTCCTTGACATTACACGGGTGCGGCTCTGCCAGTGCTGAGACACGCAGGCCAAAACCGGCAAGCAGCGCGTAGGCTTCGGGATTAGTAGAAGGAGCATCACAGAGCTTTCCAACCGCAGGACTCCTGCTAGAGGCATAAGTCAGGAGGATGGGAAGTCACATGAAGCAAAGTAAGGGGACCTTCGGGCAGGTTATAGTCCAGGGTGTTCCCCCAAAGGTAGCTATCTCAGGTTTTCCCCAGTTTCGGAGCTCTGTGGGATGTAACCCTTTCCAACACCACCAGAGGCTTTGAAGACCAGTTGGCCTCTGAAGTGGGCCTCTTTGGATGGGCAGTTTTCCTACAAAGGGAGGCCATTCTGGGCTGGGAATACACCAGAAGCAATGGTTTGGTGGGGGACCTGAGTGGGATCTGGTGGGGGCGGTCTCCAGGCCTGTGACTGGATTGTGAGTAATGGTGGACAACTTAGGGGACATTCGGAAAGGTCCATGGTAGCCATACTGCAGGGAGGGAGCAGAACTGAAGACTAAGGGGGTTTTTAGCCCTCGGGTCACCAACTTTGCAGATGGCTGAGTACAGAGAGGAAGCCTACTGTTTTCTGATTTGGACTCCCTCTGCCACAGAGCTAGCTCTTCCACTTCCTTGCCATGTGCTCTTGGGCAAGTCGATTAATGTCTCTGAGTCTCAGCTTCCTCCTTCTATAAAAATGGAGAAAAGAGCAGCATCTGCCCCTTTGGGTGTCGGTGAGCATGAATGAGGTCATGCATGCGAAGCTTGTGTCTTTGTGACTGGCAAGTAGGGAGTGCTCTCTGAATGATAGATAGTGCTGTTATTTTTAGGCTTTCATTTGAAATACCTGTATCATGTAACAAACCTTAATGAGCTTAGTGAGCCCCAAACTTAGTGAGGTAAAACAGCCATTGCTTATTTAGCTCACAAATCTGTATTATGGGCAGGCCTCCACAAGAAGTTTCATCTCTACTCCAATGGGCATGAGCAGAGGTACAATGACTGCAGCTGGAGGGTCCACTTCCAAAATGGCACAGCATATGGCTGGCCAGTTCGTGCTGAGTGTCAGGTGGGAGCTAGTCCAGCTGAAGGCTGGGAGCCTTGGCTCCTCTAGGGCTTCCTCACCACAAGATGGCTAGGTTTTCAGAAGGAGTGTTTCCAGCAGGACCAGGCAGAAGTTGTGTGTCCTTTTAGTACCTGCTCTGGGAAGTCACATAGCTGCGCTTCTGCTTGTAGTCATAGGCCCGCTGAGATTCAAGCAGAGGGCAACATTCAGCTCCTCCTCCAGATGAGGCATTGTAAGAAGACCTGGGGATGGAAGATCTTGTTGCAGCTATTTTGGAAAATATAATCTGTCAAATACTAACAGAGAATCTGAAAATGAGAGGGAGACATTTGGACAAACCATACCCTCTCTTCTTTCTGGCCTTATACTATGTAAGCCAGATATCAAGATAATTCCCAAACATCCAAGCCTATGTCCCTATTTGGGAAATGGTGAGGAGGAATCAATCCCCCCGAATCCTGGCAAGTAGGCTTAAGCCACACTTACCAAATCATTAGTGGGTACAGTTGCTAACCAGCCTAGGTCTTCAATAAATAATTCTACAGACCGTATGAACACATGGACTGCTTATCTTACATTCTCAGAAACGGCCTATCTTATAAGCCAAATTCACCAAAACCCAAAGATGGAAGATCAATCTCTTTAAGTAAACATTCCTGGGTGCAGAATTGCTCCCTAGAAGTCGTCAAGGATGGCATAAAGCAGAAAGACAATAACAAGGGGATGAATTGCTCTCAGATTTTTATTCCTGATTAGACCTCCTGCTTTCCTGCTTGCTATCATCCGAAATATATGCAAGCCCCTGGCTTGAACAGTTGTGTGGTCATGAGTTTCACAGCCATGGCAAATGCAGGCTTTTAAAGACAGGACACCTAGCTTTTGAAATAAAAGCTAGGGTTGGGCAGCCCCTTGGGGGTCCTAGGCTGTGTTGTCCTTTTAATGTGTGCGGATGCAGGGGCCCTGGGGCCCCTCCCTTGCGTGTGGCCTGGTCAGTTAAGCCCCAGGAAGTGCTCACGGTCTTTCCCAGCAGCCTGCCAGCTTCATAAAACCGCTGTTATGATGAACTTGATCATGAGTCAACCAAGGGCCTCCATCTCTCCTGCACTCCCTCCGTTTGGCCCCCTGGAGCAGGTGTTTGCTGAGCCTGAGGTCTTTCTGCTTACATAACCTTTGTTCCATTTGGACGGATGAAAAATCTCCCTGAGGTTTATTGTAAACAGTCTTAGGTTCGCCCAAACACAGAAGACGAAAGGTCACCAGATTATTCATGCACATCTCTCCCCCCACTTAGCCCTCCCCACCCCCACCAGTGGCTGCCACGTCCCCCACCAGGTCCCATGCCCAACCTCTCCACCAGGCCATCAGTGTGCAGGGCCTGGTGATGGGGGTTCAGGGCCAACTGGGCAGCCATGATGCTGTTCCATGCCCTGCTCGGCAGCCATTTGGGCTGCAACTCCATGAGGAAGGGCTAGGGTTGGGGAGCAGAGGATGTTTCTTGACCAGCTGCCATGGATAGACGCTTGCTCATGGAAACACTGTCTTTTATGTTGCCGGAAACAGGGCTGAGAACTCACGGTGAGGGGTCAGCACGTTTCAAGGAAAGGAGGGAGGGAGGGCCTGCCCACTCAACAGGCAGCTGCCGTCCGCATAACACTGTCCCTGCTTACCTCCAGAACGTGGTGCATGCAGGGCATTTTAGCCACATTTGATATGGCATTCACGGGCCCATTTTACAGATGAGAAGCTGAGGCTAGGGCTCAGGGAGGAAGACTAGTCTTTATTCCACTGGGTGTCAGCTGAGGCGGCTTGAATGGACGCTGGAGGACCTACCTCCAGAATGGCTCAGTACACGCTGGTGGGTTAGGGCCGGCTGTCAGCCAGGAGCTGAGCCCAGGTGGAAGCTGAAAGCCTTGGTTACATTCTCAAAACAGCTTTCTGTGGCTCCCCATCTAGAAACGTATAAGGGAGGGCTTTGTTTGTTACAGTGATTGTGGACCCCATTGAGTTACCTACACACCTATATGCAGGAGTCCCTGGGCCAAGATGCCTTTAAGAAAGACTGCTGGAGGCCGGGCGCGGTGGCTCACGATTGTAATCCCAGCACTTTGGGAGGCCGAGGCGGGCGGATCACGAGGTCAGGAGATCGAGACCATGGTGAAACCCCATCTCTACTGAAAATACAAAAAAAATTAGCCAGGCGTGGTGGTGGGCGCCTGTAGTCCCAGCTACTCGGAGAGGCTGAGGCAGGAGAATGGCGTGAACCTGGGAGGCGGAGCTTGCAGTGAGCCGAGATCGCGCCACTGCACTCCAGCGTGGGCGACAGAGCGAGACTCCGTCTCAAAAAAAAAAAGGAAAAAAAAAAAAGACTGCTGGGTAAGTCACTAGCAGGGTGGCTCTCGGGGTCCAGACCTGCAGCAATGGCGTCACTTGGGAACTTGCTGGGAACTGAGACCCTCAGGCGTCACCCCAGACATCATGAAACCCCAGGGGTGAGGGATGTGGGGGCTGAAGTGGAGGAAGGCCCAGCGTCTGTGTTTTCCAGCATCTTCTGGTGCTGCTGACGCAGTCACGTTTGTGGTTTGCTGCCTTAGGCTGAAGTTGGTCAGCCTCAACCCACAGACGCAGAGGCCAGCAGCGTCAGTCCACGGAGGACTGGGCCGCCTTTCCCACATAGTGGCTCCAGGCAGCAGCTGGGAGGGCTGGAAGGGTGAGCTCCCCACCTCCTCTCCTCCTTTGCCTTGTGGGTCTTTTGGATTTAGTTTGGACCCTGCCCAGACCCAGAAAATGGTCAAGCCATGTTTTAAGGCTTCTCTTGGGCTTTGGTTAAACCAAGAGGACAATTTGCATGGGGCTCGGGGCTCCCATGTGTGCACCCTGAAGGTACAGGGCTGGCCCAGGGTTAATGCTGGAACCGTCGTTCTGGTGGCCTCGATGGCTATAGTGGGAAGTCCAGACCGGACCGCCAAGGATGGCTTACAGGGGCAGCCCCAGAGAGGGCAGAGGCAGATTCTTAAAGGGATACAGACTCTTTACCCACTGCTGGGCATCTTACTCCATGAAGATGATAGTAATGGTGGTGGTAATAATGTTGGTGATGGTGATGATGGTGGTGGTGATGGTGATGATGGTGGTGATGATGGTGATGGTGGTGATGGTGATGATGGTGGTGGTGATGATGGTGATGATGGTGATGGTGGTGGTGATGGTGATGATGGTGATGGTGGGTGATGGTGATGGTGGTGATGGTGATGATGGTGATGGTAGTGGTGGTGGTAATAATGATATGATGGTGGTGATGGTGGTGGTGATGGTGATGGTGGTAGTCATGGTGATGATGGTGGTGTTGGTGATGATGATGATGGTGGTAGTGATGGTGATGGTGTTGATGGTGATGATGATGATGGTGGTAGTGATGGTGATGATGTTGATGGTGGCAATGATGATGATGATGATGGTGGTGGTGATGGTGACAGTGATGATGATAGTGGTTGGTCTCACTCTCATTATAGAATGTGCAGGCCCTGCAGGAGCTGAACTCCACTTTTAGACTCAATCCTATCAAGGGTAAGCCTCCTTCCTCACTTCCCTAAAGGAGTAGAGGGCAGTAGCATTCTTTACCTCCCTTCCATCATTGTAGATAGTCAGTCACAGTTGGTCCCAAGGGTGCCTCTGATTTAGCCCCTATCCCAGCACCTTCACCTCAAATTCTCCATTACCACCTCTAAATTACTTCCTGAGATGGCTGGTTCCTTGGAATATGCCCAGGCCAGGGTGACCTAGGTCTTTGCTCATCCTACATAACAGCTTTGATAAACACAGGAAATGCGGTTTTGTTTCCAGACATGACTACTCAAGACTGATGGGTGGGATATGCTCCTTCCAGGAAGAGGCTCTGAACCCAGCCTCAAAATTGACCTCCCTGGATTCCAGTGCCGGTGGGGCCCCTGAGGCCATCGTAAGTCCAAACCCCACCTCCCTAGGAAGGAAACTCCCAGGCTTGTTGGGGGGCTCTCCAACACTCTTCAGGGGGCAATGATATCACACTCTGAGGTCATTATCACACAAGTGATGGAGGCATCACCCACTTCTGTTCTCCATTTGGAAATTCCAAGTTGTTCTCAAAGGAGGAGGGGAACAGCCACAAGCACTGGTGTGAGGAGGTCCACAAGCTTGATAGGTCAAATCCTAGTGCTGCCAGTCAGAGTCGTATGACCCTCAACGAGTTGCTGTGCCTCAGCTTCCTCACATGTCCAAAGAAAGTAATAATAGTTCTTGGGGAATCGTTGTGGGAATTAAATGAGGGGCATATGGTGACTTCTAACCATGATGCACTGAATGAATGCTGTTTGCACAGATGGGTGGATGAATGGGTGGATGGGTGGGTGAGTGAATGGATAAATGAGTGGGTGGGTGTGTGGATGGATGAATGGTTGGGTGGATGGAATGGTGGATGGGCAGGTGGGTGGGTGGATGAGTGAATGGATAAATGGGTGGGTGAATGTGTGGATGGATGAATGAAAGGGTAGATGGAATGGTGGGTGGGCAGGTAGGTGGGTGGGTGAGTGAATAGATGAAAGGGTGGGTGGATGTGTGAATGGGTGAATGAATGGGTGGTTGGAATGGTAGATGGGCAAGTGCATGGGTGCATGGATGGGTAGATAGATGGGTGGGTGAATGTGTGGACGGGTGAACAAATGGATGAGTGATTCAGCCTCTGCCCTTCACAAGTTCAGACCTTGAAGACAGCTCCTCTGCCTGTGCAGCTCCCTTTCCTGGAGTTTCCTCTCATCCCTCCTTCTTTTTATCCACCTAGAAATTGCCGGGTTCTGAGTCTGCCCATCGTGTCACCAGGGGACAGTTGCATTTCCACAGGGAACTCCAAATGTGCACTGTTGAAACCTTAAACAGAGGCTTTTGGGTTACATTAATTGGGCTCCAGAGGTGAAGCCTGATGCCTGTGAACAATAACAAATAATAATAATCATAATAATAAAGAAATAAAAAATAAAAATAAAACATGGGTTTGGGGGTGGATAGAGGCATGGAAAGATGTACTGGTAGAGTGAATACTTTCTGTTGCAGGATGCTCTCTGTGGCTGACTTCATTTTATACTTAAAAACAAGCCGATGTGGCACTATGGTTATCATTTCCATTTACAGATGGGGAAACTGAGGCACGGTGAAAGTTTTTTTGTTTGTTTTGTTTTCCTTTAAGTAATTTATCCAAGGACACTCAGCAGGTCTGTGTGCGAGCCCAGATTTCAGCCAAGGCCGTCTTGCCCCACACTTGAGGCACCTCCTTTTGCCCAGTGTTTGAGGTTAACAGCATTCTCCTTCCTCCTCATGCTCTGCTGAGCAAAAGTCATGACCTGGCCAAAGGCCATGCTAAGGTTCAGGCAGAAGCAGTGACCTGGGTGACTGCAGACCCACCAGAACTTGAGGATCGCACCCTCTGACCCAACACCCACCCCTGAAACTGATACTGTGTGCCTCACACAGAAGGCCAAGGCCCCCAGGACAATGAGACTGCCCTCCGAGCGGCCCCAGCCCAGAAACAGCAGCCTCCATCAGGCCCAAGGCCTCTGACCACCTGGACAAACCTCAGCGGCAGCGCAGACGTCAGAGAGGTTTCTTTTTCTTTTTCTGTAACATTCTAAATCTGCACATCAAATCTTTTTTTTCTTATTGTACTTCAAATTTTAGGGTACATGTGCACAATGTGCAGGTTTGTTACATATGTATCCATGTGCCATGTTGGTGTGCTGCACCCATTAACTCGTCATTTAGCATTAGGTATATCTCCTAATGCTGTCCCTCCCACCTCCCCCGACCCCACAACAGTCCCGGGAGTGTGATGTTCCCCTTCCTGTGTCCATGTGTTCTCATTGTTCAATTCCCACCTGTGAGTGAGAACATGTGGTGTTTGGTTTTTTGACCTTGTGATAGTTTACTGAGAATGATGATTTCCAGTTTCATCCACGTCCTTACATAGGACATGAACTCATCATTTTTTATGGCTGCATAGTATCCCATGGTGTATATGTGCCACATTTTCTTAATCCAGTCCATCGTTGTTGGACATTTGGGTTGGTTCCAAGTCTTTGCTATTGTGAATAGTGCCACAAGAAACATACGTGTCATGTGTCTTTATAGCAACATGATTTATAGTCCTTTGGGTATATACCCAGTAATGGGATGGCTGGGTCAAATGGTATTTCTAGTTCCAGATCCCTGAGGAATCGCCACACTGACTTCCACAATGGTTGTCCTAGTTTACAGTCCCACCAACAGTGTAAAAGTGTTCCTATTTATCCACATCCTCTCCAGCACCTGTTGTTTCCTGACTTTTTAATGATGGCCATTCTAACTGGTGTGAGATGGTATCTCATTGTGGTTTTGATTTGCATTTCTCTGATGGCCAGTGATGATGAGCATTTTTTCATGTGTTTTTTGGCTGCATAAATGTCTTCTTTTGAGAAGTGTCTGTTCATGTCCTTCGCCCACTTTTTGATGGGGTTGTTTGTTTTTTTCTTGTAAATTTGTTTGTGTTCATTGTAGATTCTGGATATTAGCCCTTTGTCAGATGAGTAGGTTGCGAAAATTTTATCCCATTTTGTAGGTTGCCTGTTCACTCTGATGGTAGTTTCTTTTAACAAGCATTCTTATACACCAGTAACAGACAGAGAGCCAAGTCATGAGTGAACTACCATTCACAATTGCGTCAGAGAGGTTTCTGTCGCAGGCAGCGAGGGGAAAGTTGCAACGCGGAGCTGAGTCACCCTAAAAACTCAGTGAAGTAGTAACAGCGCCAGGCATGAACTCTGCTTTCAGCCAAGCCAAACAAATAGCCCAGAGGGAAGGGGTGGTGAAGAGCTGTTATTTCAGTTTATAGGTCTGTAAGGCAGTTTACGAGGCTGCGTGGCTGTATCATAAGTGGGCAGTATGGTCAATTCTATTATATCTGGGCCCATTCCAGGCCTCAGTGGGTTTGAAGAGAAAACCAACTCTGCAGAATAACGGTGCCTCGCCCCATGTCCCCAGATACATCTTTCTTCGATGACTCTTTAAATCTGCCCGCCTTTCACATGGCTGTCCACCCAGCTGCTGTTCACCAGCTATCACCAACTGTCTTCCCTTAGCTTGTCCTTAGGAAGCTCAACCCAGCGTGGTTCATTTCCTCTAAGTGGATCGCTGCTCAGGGAAAAAAAGAAAAAATGCTCTAGCCTAAACTTTTTCCATCCTGGTGATGCATTAGAATGATCCAGAGCACCCGACAAGCTAGAGATGCCTAAGGTAGCCCCAGGAACACAGGTTCAAATGGCCCTGCGGTAGGGGTCAGGAACTGGTATCTTAAAATGGCCCTGCGCTGCTCTTCGTGTTGCTGAGAGGAGCCTGGGTGAGAACTGTGGCCAGTTAGCGATTGTGAGTGTTAGCATACCTGGGAGGGGGTCACAGATGAGTGTTCATGCCCCCATCCCACTTCCATGTCAGCAGATCTGGGAAGCAGCCCGGGAATCAGCCTTTCAAAGCAGCTTCTTGCACAGGGGGCAGGGCCAGCACTGGGGAAACACTGCTTGGCCAGGTGCCCCTCCCTGGCATTAGAAGTATCCCCTGCACAGGAAGGGACACAGTCTGGTAACTGCCTTCCGTGCTCTCACCCTGGGCTTTCTCCCCCTTACTGCCCCTCCCCAGTCACCCTTAGAAGGACCTTTCCAATGAGAGGTCCCAGGATCACCCAGCATCACCTGGGAACTTGTTAGGGAAGCAAATTCCTGTGTTCCACTCCAGACTTACCCACCCAGGAAATTTGGGAGGGGGACCCAGCCATCTGCTCCAACAATCCCCCTGGAGTATCTCAAGTCAGGCTCCAGTTGAAGA
This sequence comes from Nomascus leucogenys, assembly GCF_006542625.1. Classification (NCBI taxonomy): domain Eukaryota; kingdom Metazoa; phylum Chordata; class Mammalia; order Primates; family Hylobatidae; genus Nomascus; species Nomascus leucogenys. The sequence continues at coordinate 152,602,908 of NC_044382.1, forward strand.
AACACTGACTTAGTAGAAGGAGGAGACCTGGGCTGGGATTTCCTGAGGTCTCACCCCCACTCACTAGCTGTATGATCTTGGAGAAGACGCTTAGCATCTTTGACCCCATTTCTGCAAGACAATATGGATCCTTGATTTGTGTACATCCCTTCGGAGCTGGGCACCTTCACCAAGCTGAAACCCAAGGGCGCAGGCCGGGCAAGTTTTACCACCCACCCAGTTGCAGACAAGGTAATGGAGGCTGGAGGAGCTGTGCCGCAACCTGCCCAGACACAGCAGTGGATGATGGCAGGGCCTTGTTCTGCCATCTACCAGGTCTAGGACACCCTCTCCATCCTGCAGAGTCAGCCCAGGTCATTGTCAAGGCCAATATTGACTTTCCAGGAACGCCATAGGCTGCAGAGCATGACTCCCAAGGCCTTGGGCTATGGGTCCCCAAAAGCCAGCAGCGACCAGCACCCAGAGTCCTCCACTGGCCTGGGAGAGAGGGGGGCATTGCTTCAACAGTTGCACTCTAGAACGGTTCCCGCAGTGGACACCCAGCAAGCCGCTCAAGCCAGGATCACAAGGGAGCAGGTGGCCTCTGGGATGGGCCCAGGTTCTCCTTGAGAGTGTGTGTCCTTTTGTGCACCCTCTGCACCCTCCCTGGGAGCGGGATTCTGAGCACAGTCACCATGAGGCGGGCAGGGAATTCTATTGGGGCCTGGCCAAGAGGCTGCCACCCCAGCCCCATACACTGCAAAGCTCATTTTCCTACCTGCAGTGAGAGGGAGGTCCCAGCTCTGTTCAACACAGCAGGGAGGGAGGGAGGGTCTATGAGTAACAACTGGTCGAGCTTGAGAACCTGGAGACCTCATCTGGGGAATGGGGATGGGTGTGCATGACGCAAACTGCTCCCTGGGCAAAGCCAGGACTAGGGTGGGGCCCGAGAGGCATTTGTCTCTGGCACAAAATTGAATAATGGATGCTGCAAAAACCCAATGATCAAGACAATATCTTTTTTTTTTTTTTTTTTTTTTTTTTTTTTTTTTTTTGGAGACAGAGTCTTGCTCTGTCACCCAGACTGGAGTGCAGTGGCATGATCTTGGCTCACCACAACCCCTGTCTTCGAGGTTCAAGCGATTCTTGTGCCTCAGCCTCCTGAGTAGCTGAGATTACAGTCGTGTACCACCATGCCTGTTTTAGTAGAGAAGAGGTTTCAACATGTTGGCCAGGCTGGTCTTGAATGTGACATTTTTTAAAGATAAAATCAATACCGGAAAACTGTAAGGAACAAAATATTTAAAAAATACTAAAATTGTAAATAAAGACAGAATCTGACCCTGACCTTGTAGAACCCTGCCTCGCTGGCCATCCCCTAATCCTGGCCCTGGTTTCAATAAAACTTTCTTCCCCATAACAGGCTAACCAGTGGCAGCAAGCAGCAGTTTGCCAGTTTGATTTTTTAAAAATATTATTCTAAAGTATTATCTCTCAAGATTTTTGGTGCGCAGTTATATTTTGCCCAAGTCCTCCCTGGTCCCACACTTCAGTGAACCTGCTCTGGCCTGCAGTGTCCCACAGTGAGACGCTGGTGAGCCCGGCCAGACTAAATCACTGGCGCTGGGTATCTCAGCAGCCACAGGAGTCCTGCCGCTCAAGGCAGTTCCCCAGGGCTCTCTTCTCACTCGGTGAGACTGTATATTTGCAGAGAACATTCTCGAGGGCATGGCTGCTGACTGGGCAGAGCCTTTGCCAGGGTATTTGCATCAAAGTCTTGTCAACTTTAATGGTGTATGACATTTCTGAGACAAAATACAGCTCAGCTAATCATATTTTAATAGCTCTACCTTTACAAGCGGCCTGACTTGGAGTGTATACAGTAATATTTTAATTTCTCAGCTCTGATGAGCATCATTCCAACCAGGTATTCAGTTTCCCCATTTATAAATTTTGCTCCCAGATGTTGGATGCCAGAGAACTCTACATAACAGCTCTACCAATATAATATTTAATACTGGATGTCAGTTTTGGTGTTCCACTCAGTTTCCCGGAAAGAGCTTGAAACTGCTCTTATTTAGGCAAAATATCCAATCAGTTCCACACTCCGAGGCCCGGCCCGGATTGCCATATAATACCACATAACTTGGGGCTCTCATTTCTGAAATGCAAATTTGGAGCAGATGTAGGAAAAGTGTGTCATTTATTTCCGAATGTAACAGTTATCAGGCCGAGTCACCGGGAGGGATAATTAGCAAGAGGCCAAGTTCAGGAGCCTGTCCCCCTAAACTAGGAGATTTGCTGGGAGACCCACCCCAGCCCTGGTGGGGAGGACAGCACGGGGGGCAGGTTGGGCTGGGGGTCTCAGATCAGCTACTGATGGAAGAGGCTACACTGGCCCTGTATGTCTGGAGCAGGTTTTGCATTTGACTTAGAATTTTTAAAATAATGGTTTTGGGATGCAGGAAGGTGGTCAGCATGTAATCCTGCACTTCATTTTAAATACGCAGCTCAGGCCAGGCGTGGTGGCTCACGCCTGTAATCCCAGCACTTTGGGAGGCTGAGGCGGGTGGATCACATGAGGTTAGGAGTTTGAGATGAGCCTGACTAAGATGGTGAAACCCCGTCTCTACTAAAAATACAAAAATTAGCCAGGTGTGGTGGCGGGCACCTGTCATCCCAGCTGTTCAGGAGGCTGAGGCAGGAGAATCGCTTGAACTTGTGAGGTGGAGGTTGCAGTGAGCCAAGACTGTGCCACTGCATTCCAGCCTGGGTGACAAGAGCAAGACTCGATCTCAAAAAAACACATGCAGTTTGGAGTATCTGCAGTCACAGTGTCACCCCAGGCTGACTAACTTCCCTCAGTCCAGCTCTCTCTCTATGATTTTGGGGGAGGCAGGTCACTCAGTTCTTTGAGACTCAAAGGAACTTAATTTTTGGCGATGCCTTCCTGGTGACTTTAATGCCTGTAGTCAGGTGAAGAAGAGCTGCCTGGGGTGCAAAAGCCGTGAAAAACACCACGTTGTAGGTGGCCAGTGCCTCCAGGGAGCCGGACCAGCCTGCAGAGTGGGCCAGGGTGAGATGTCCTGGGGTTGGGAGGCATTTTTTCCAAGAAGTTACTTATCATCTAATTGGTACTTCCGTTTCCTCATCCTAAGGAGGAATGACTGGTTCCTCACAGGATTCTCTGTGATGATATAAACAGGGTGGAGGAAATAATAAAGCAATGTACACGCAGCTCCCGATGGGGTGGATTCCTGACATCCAGTACTGCATGCTATTCGTGGTCCAAATGTCACAGAGGCAAGATGACAAGTCCTTCAAAACAGGCCCTTCTGGGGGGACCGAATAATTTCCATCAGTGACTAGCAAGTTAAGAGGTCGTCCATCTAACCGCACCTCTCCTGGGAGCTCACTCTGTGCCTCAGTTTCCCCTTCTGTCAAAAGAAGCTTCAAAGTCCCTTTCAGCGCTCAGGAGATTTCTCTCCCTGCTACCCCGCCTGGGGATGGAGGATGTAGACAAACGCCCCTTCCCATTTTCTTGTCAGGGGAAGAGGAACGTGAGTCCTTAGCATGTTGAGGCCCCAAGGAGAGCTTAAGGAGCCACAGCTGCAATGGCATGTGGTGGAAGTGTGTGGGTGGCGCCCAACTTTCCTGCCTCTTCCATTCTTGGTCTGGCGAAGTTCAGGAGCATCCCCCCTCTCCCCCTGCAAGGGCATCGAGTCACCGTCCCCTCCCTTCTCCCCTTGTCTCTTTCTTTCCTTCTTTCCAGATACCAAGCCGCTTGACCTCCGCTGTAATGGCCTCAAGTCTCCCCATTGTCTGGGGGGTCTGCTGCTAATTGGATTGTAAAAGATGATCCTGCTGCATAGCTGTCTGCAAAGCGGGGCCCCACTGACACAGGATAAATGAAATGCAGACCACAGGGCAGGCTTACCTGCTGACACTCTGGGCAGGGCCAGGGCTGCAGAAGTCAGAGGGTGACTGGATGCTCAGGATGGGAGAGGCAAAGACTCGGGGATGAATCACCCCTCCCTGGGGTCCTCCTCATGCCTCTGACCCCTGAGGCTTCTGTTAAAGTGGCCAAAGCCCTCCTCATGCACTCCAGTCAGAGCACAGCCCCCTGGGGCTGCTTCACAAAGGCCCACAGTCCCACGAGACCCCCTCCAGGAAGAAGCCCCACGTCTCAATGGCTCCACCTGGCCATTCATTCATTCACTCATTCGAGCATCATTTGTTTACCGAGAACCTCTGACAATTCTGGCACTGAGCTGCACCCTAGCAGTGCATGAATGGTGTGGCCAGGACCGCAGCTTTCCGCCTTGTCTGCTGTCACGTCCACATTAATAAAGCCCCATGTTTAGTCAAGGGTGTGGCCATCCAGGCATGAAACTGCACTTCCTGCCTCCCTTGCAGCTAGCTGTGGCCATGTGATTGCACCCTGGCTAACAAGACTACGCAGGGTATGGGGGGCCCTTCATTCAAAAACAAACAAGAGAAGCACAGTGGGCCCAAGCCCCTGGGTCCTTTTCTCTCAGTGGTCCTCTCTCCTGCTGGCTGGAATGCAAATGGGAGGGCTGAAGCTGAAGTGGCCAATCTTGAGCAGGTGCCTGGGGGCAGAGGCCCCACATGGTAGAGCAACAGACAAAGAAGCCGCGTCTCCAGGTGGCTCTAGGGAAACGCACCTCTCCACCATGGCCTGCCTTCCTCTAGACTTTAGTGTGAAAGAGAAAAACACAAAATTTACCTTCTTTAACCTACTGTGACTTAGGGTTTCCACTGTTTCCAGCTGAGGATAATTGAAACCTACACAGCAGGTCATGGTGCCATATCCTGGTGCAGGGCTGTTGGCAGCACAGAAAGCCCACTGGCCTGCTCTTGGGGGATTGGAAAGGCATCCCAAGGGGTCTTTGTCTTGGCTGTGCCCTGTCAGGAGTGTTGGCCAAGGGAAGGTGGGTGGGGAGGCATTTGGGGGCTGGAGGTGGGAAGAAGTTCAGTGTGTTTGGAGAAGCTCTGGACTCTTCAGGGTAGTGGGACCCCTGCTTTGCATCTATCAAATATGCCAGGCCTTAAAAGATGTGACCTGTGATTCAAAGGGAGAGGCTACTGGCTGGAGTGCAGTGGTGCCATCTCTGCTCACTGCAACCTCTGCCTCCCAGGTTCAAGCGATTCTCCTGCCTCAGCCTGCCCAGTAGCTGGGATTGCAGGCACCTGCCACCACACCTGGTTACTTTTTGTATTTTTAGTAGAAATGGGGTTTCACCATGTTGGTCAGGCTGGTCTTGAACTCCTGACCTCAAGTATCCACCAGCCTCGGCTTCCCAAAGTGCTAGGATTATAGACGTGAGCCACCATGCCTGTCCTAGACTTCTGACTTTAAAGAGTAGTAAAAATGTGATTCTACACTCTTTGAAAATCTGCACCTGCAGAAATTCATCACTGTCATTTTGGCCTTGGGGAGACGCTTCTTAGCTGGGTTCAGGGCTGGATGACTTGTTCTGTCTTCCTGCCCCCGTGGTTGACATCCTTAGCCAGATGTTAAGCCCCCTCCTCTCCTTAGGTTCAGACTGTCCCCTTGCAGAATGCCGGCAAGTCCCTAAAGAACAAGTGAAGGCGAGGGGCCAGGACAAGGCCATCCCATGGGGGGCTGGGTATTGGGCTGGACGGCTGCCCCCATCCAGTGATACTGGGCAAGGAAGTCCTGGCCAGATGCCAAAGGAGCACCCGCAATTCTTATTGCTGTGTGTGGCTCTGGGGAATCATTTTATCAGATCAGCCTTCATACAAATAAATGAATCCATTGCCTCAGGGGGTCCCATTGCTGTCAAACGGAATCAACACGCCTCTGTTTTTATTTCTGTGTAAATAATATCTGTTTCCAGAATTACTAGAATTTGTAGTAATAAGTGCACACATAAAGAGCTTAGATTTCTACTTTGTTATTCTTCATTCATTTCTTCATTCATTTGTTCTGTGAGATTGTCTGTCTTTTGATTTTTCTCTCTCTCTATTTTTCTGAATTATTGGAAGTGGATCTAGGTCCTGAGGGGGCCACAGGGCGCTGTTAGTGTCAGTTGCTTGGCATGGGTGATGGATACAGAACAGTGTCCAGTGGGTGATTGTTGAAAAAGCTGTTCGTTTGTTTCTGTGAAATTTTCTGCTTGTGTGTTATTCTTCAATAAGATGTTTATTAGATTAAAATAATGAGATACCTCTACACACCTATGAAATGGCTAAAATCCAAAACAGTGACAACACCAAATGCTGGTGAGGATGTGGAGCAACCGGAACTCTCATTCATTGACGGTGGGAATGCAAAATGGTGCAGCCACTTTGGAAGACAGTTTGGCAGTTTCTTATAAAACTAAACACACACACATCATATGATCCAGCAACTGTGCTCCATAGTTCAAATGAGTTAAAAACTGACATCTAGAAAAAAAAAGCCTGCACGCAATGTTTATAGAAGTTTTATTTATAATTGCCCAAACTTGGAAGCAACCAAGATGTCCTTTAGTTGGTGAATGGATAAACAAAATGTGGTACATTCAGACAATGGAATATTATTTAGCAATAAAAAGGAATGAGCTATCAACCCTTGAAAAAGACATAGAGGCACCTTCAGTGCACATTGCCAGTGAAAGAAGCCCATCTGCAAAGGCTACATGGTGTGTGATTCCAACAATATGACATTCTGGAAAAGGCAAAACCATGGAGATGGTAAAAAGATCAGTGGTCGCTGGGGTTGAAGGGAGGGATGAATAGGAAGAGCACAGGGTATTTTAGGGCAGTGGAAGCACTCTGTATGATACTGTGATGGGGACACATGTCTTTTTTTTTTTTTTTTTTTTTTGAGACAGAATCTCACTCTGTTGCCCAGGCTGGAGTGCAGTGGCGCAATCTTGGCTCACTGCAACCTCCACCTCCCAGGTTCAAGTAACTCTCCTGCCTCAGCCTCTGGAGTAGGCTGTGTCATATGGTAATTCTATAACTAAATCTTCTAGCATTTTTAAAACTGCTTATATGGTGGGGTGCAGTGGCTCATGCCTGTAATCCCAGCACTTTGGCGGGCTGAGGTGGGGAGATTGCTTGAGCCCAGTAGTTCAAGGCCAGGCTGGGCAACATAATGAGACCCTGTCTGTACAAAAAATACAAAAATTAGGCATGGTGATGCACACCTGCAGTCCCAGCCACTCAGGAGGCTGAGGCAGAAGGATAGCTTGAGCCTGGGAGGTTGAGGCTGCAGAGAGCTGTGATCACACCACTGCACTCCAGACTGGGTGACAGTGAGACTTTCTCAAAAAAAAAAAAATGCTTATAAATCAGAAAAGGATCTAGTATGCAAACATTAAAGAGTCGTTTGCCTTCGGTGATGATAAAGTCAGCAGGAAACAGAGCCATAGCTCACTGAGCACGTGCAACCTATGCAGGGAGCAGGCTAAGGGTTTCATGATCAGAATTCTGTTTAATGATCCCACCAACACCATGAGGTAGGTGATACTCGTCTCCATTTTACAGATGGAAAAACAGTCCCCCAGCTGCTGTCAGAGGTGGAATCTAGCCCACTCTGAGGCCAAAACCTCTACTTGGACCTGTGGTGTTAGAATTCTATGAAGCTCTGTGGGTGTAAAAATGAGAATGATCATGGCAGTAGATATTGGACACTGATCCTTGCCACCAGTGAGGATGTGCGGCTGTGGATTCCCCACCAGGGACACTTGCTTGTCTACAAAGTGCATCATGGGACATTGGGTTGGATAATGCAGAGACGATAATGCTGTTTGACTGAAATCATGCCCTCCCCAAATGGGACAGGAAGGAGGGTTGATTTTGCTATTCTTGGCACCAGGATCTAATCAAACACGAGAATAGACCAGATATAGAGAGGACCCAACAGATATTTGCAGTCCGGGCAGGTGGTTAGCGCCCAGCATTAGGGCACCAATGCCTCCTGCCAGCTTTATCTGCTCACTCCATGAGTTTTGCCACTCAGAATAAGAACAACCTTGCATTTAGAACTTCACTCGTATATTTTACTGTCCCATCATGTGCTCTGATTATTAACAGATAATAAAGTTCAGTACTTGTAAGACCGTTATAAGATAGTCAGTCACTTGCCTGAAGATGCTCAAATACTCATAGGAGTCCGGTCAGTGTGGTGTGACAGGAGCTGTCTGCAGGATGCCCTCTGGCCACAGTTGATCACACGATGACTCTCTCTAGTCAAGGCAGGATTCAGCGCTGTTGAGAAGCAAAAACTCCTGGCTGTGTCCAGGCCACCTCAAAAGCATTTTCCATCTGTGGATTTTTTTTTTTTTTTTTTGAGACAGAGTCTGGCTGTGTCCCCCACGCTGGAGTGCAGTGGCACCATCTCGGCTCACTGCAAGCTCCGCCTCCCGGGTTCATGCCATTCTCTGCCTCAGCCTCCCAGGTAGCTGGAACTATAGGCGCCTGCCACCACGCCTGGCTAATTTTTTTGTATTTTTAGTAGAGACAGAGTTTTACTATGTTGGCCAGGATGGTCTGGAACTCCTGACCTCGTGATCCACCCACCTCGGCCTGCCAAAGTGCTAGGATTACAGGCTTGAGCCACCGCGCCCGGCCGGATTATTAAATTACATGCATATTTAACTGAAAATTATTATCTCCTCACTGGTTTCAGTGGACCTAGTTTGGGGAGGTATTTCAGTTCTGTTGTCGTTTTAAAACTAAAAATCAAAACATCAATTTCCATGTGCATGTTGATTCTTCCTCAGAAATACACACTGGGGTGTGTTACAATCATTTCTCAACCATTTGAGCTTTCGATGTACTTGTAGGTATGTTTATTTGGTCTCTGGCTGCGTTTTTCACTTAAAAATCAGGATCACATGTCTAATCTGAAAGGGTAGGATAATCCCGGCTCCCATGTGCATTTGGCAAACGTTCGCATTGGTTTAGCATCAACAAATGGCTTCCACGGGAGGACGTGCAATTTTATACTTTGCAAAAGACAGCTTTCTGTTGCATCCCCCATATTGTTAGGAACAAACTATTTTCTTATTTGAAGAAAAGAACCTGCCCTTTTATGGGAAAACTAGTTCAGCTCTGTGTATATTATGCCACATGAAAGCAGTTTTGCCTTCATTTGTGGCTGCCTGATTACAAAGACAAGATCTTTAATTAAAATTGGTTTGGTTATGTGTATTTCTTTCAAAGAAAACCATCGAAATAGCGTTCGTGACTCATTACCTTCTTAATAGTGATGTTCTCCTTCTTAGCTCAGCATTGAGCCCATTTTGATGGAGATGTTGACCTCGAATGATCAGAGGACTGTGCCAACAAGGAGCCTTGTCTTCGTCCTCAGGTTGGTTTTCTGGTGCTGTGACTTTGACCGGGGCAGTGAGTTTTTGTCTGACCAATTGTTTTGAGGGCATGGAAACGTCGGTTTTACCTGAGTCCAGGGGGGCAGGGCTGAGGCCTCTGCAGGCCAGCTAGCATCCTTTGGGTGGGCCCTGGGCTGATGCACCAGGGGATGCCCCCGTTCAGCTTGGCTGGAAGGCCAAGGAAGGCCGGAGCTGATTTGCTCATTATCCCCATATGTCCAGGGTGGATTTGGAATCACATGGCTTGCGGGAACTCTTTCCAGCTGAGGAACAAGATTGCCTAGATCCGAAGGCTGTCTAACATGTTAGCAAAATTAGTGCTTAGCAATATTTTTGAGAATCTGCGGTTGGGCATTTTGTGTTTTTTCTTCTGCCAAAACAAGCTTGCTAACTTCTTTGCCTCTCTGTTTCCTGCAAAGAAAAGCAAGGGAGGGGGGACGCCAAATCATTTGCACATTTCACGTTGACAGAGCCCTGTGCTAGCACGATCGGAGGTCAGACGGGAAGCCAGGCTTCTCGGGTGGGGCCTGTAATAACAGGGTGACCCGGGCTCATTCACCCCACCCGGCACTTCCCACCTGATCCCAGCAGGAGCTGCTCTTAGCTGCTCTCCTTCCTCCTCTCCCATGAATCCAGAGCTTTTAAAAATTTGGCAGAGTAAATTGGAATCTTAGACTTTTCTAAGTGTGAGTTGTATTTTTCAGTTCTCCTTCCTCCCCACCTAGGCAAGACCAGCCATATCCCAATTCCTTAGGCAAGTCATGATGACAAGAGCTAAGCTTTAATGAGCACCTGCTGTGTACTGGGTCCAAGTGCTCTCTGCTCACTGATACATTTAACCCTCATAATAACCTAGATCTGGATTGCTAAGATTGAGTACTAGTTCTGCTGAGCAGTGTGACCTTGCACAAGTTACTTAACCTCTCTGTGACTCAGAAAGACACAATGGAGAAAATATGTGACTGACCTCGAAATGTCGTTTTAAGCAAATAAGGCTAAATATGCAACGATCTTAAGAGTAGTTCTGGGTACATGATAAGCACCTCCCTCCCAGTGTTCGCTGTTACTATCCCATTGCGCTGAAGCCGGGCGATTACCTAAGAGCACACAGTCCACTGCCGGCAGAGCTGGGCTTCGGGCTTTTGACGAGTAGGCTGCAGTGCCTTGGACAGAAGCAGCGGCTGCAAGATACCATCACTGTGTCGGGGTATGTGCAGAGAAGAGCTCCTTATTCGAGCATTCTTCAGTGGCTGCAGGCCATAGCTGCATGCAGGCAAACGTAACGCGAAGGCATGTGTGTGTGAAAGAAGGAAAATGTCAAATGAGGATTGTTCACCACCATCCTCTTGCCCCACCTTTTAAAAGAGAAAGGGTGCTCCCTCTACCTGGCTGGTTCCTGGGCTGGAGTGTGGTTTGGGGATAAGGGAAGCAGGGTGGAGGCGATCTAGAAGATGGGACAGAGAGAGGCCACATGATGTAACAGCCAGTGTGTGTGACCAGCCAAATGTCCATGAGTGGAGCTTGGTTAAATAAATGGTAGTAGACTAAATATCACACAACTGCCACCAAGATAGAGGAAGGTCTTTGGGGGCTCATAGGGAAGGAGCACCAAGGTATATTGCTGGGGGAGAGCCAAACTGCAAAATGGTATGTGTGATGCACTAACTTTTATGTAGGAGGAATAATATATATATACAGTCATCCCTTGCTATACTCGGAAACTTGGTTCCAGGACCCCCGAATATATCAAATCTGTGCATATTCCAGTCCTGCAGCCAGCCTTGTGGAACCCACGATACCAACAGTCAGCCCTCTGTGTGTGCAGGTTTCACATCCATGAACATTGTATTTCCATCCTTGTTTGGTTGAAAAAAATTCACATATAAATGGATACGTGGACTCAAACCCATGTTGAACCAGTTCAAACCCACGTTGTTCAGGGTCCACTGTAGTTGCGTTTTCTCTTAAGTGCATGAAGTAATCCTAGAAGAATAAAAGTGGTTATCCAGGAAGGGGGCAGAGAGGAGGAGATGCTAAAAACTGAGCTAATGGGGCACAGAGATGGGAGCGAGCTCTCTCTACATGCGTGTCTGTGTACTGTGTGTACATATATTATATATTATATATATATATGCTATATACATAATTTCATCCATGTATACATTATTAATTAATATTAATTAATTAAACCTTAATATTTATAAATGTTATAATTAATATATTATATATTTTCTATTTATATTATATACTTGTATAATTATATATTATTATAATGTTATAATTAATACATTAAAATTACACATTAATTAATAAAACAATATTTGTTAATGTTATAATTAATAAATATACATGTGTATGTATATTAACCTATGTGAATAGTTAAATGTGTATATACCTAATAACAGAGCTTGAAAATATCATAAAGCAAAATTTTATAGTAAAAAAGGAGAAACCAAGAAATCAACCATCATAATTGGAGATGTTAAAATCCTCTCAGTAGTTGATCGAAGTAGGCAAAAGAAATCAGTAAAAATATAAAAGACTGGAACAACACTGGGACCACTTGACTTAATAGAATATATAGAATACTCACTCAACAAGTGTAGAACACTCACTCTTTGTGAGTGCTTGTGAAACATTCGTCAAGACAGCCCATATGCTGGAACATAAAACAAGTTGGAATACATTGCAGAAGACTAAATGGCCAGAATATGTTCCCCGACCACAATGGAATTAAGTTAGAAATCAACAAGAAAATATCTGGAAAAAATCCCAAGAGACTTGGAAATTAAGGAACACTCCTCCAAATAACCCATGGGTCACAGGAGAAACCACAGAGGCACGGTGGATCAAAGAGCAGGGACACTCACGCCTCCAGCAATAAAAGACTGGCTCAGCTGAGCACGTGCGTCCTTGGATGACGCAGAACACAGTGGCCCCATCACTCCAGAGAAACCTGGAGCTGCCATGCTCTCTCTGGCCGAGGCGGTGGCAGAGGTTCCTGGAGTTTCTCCTCTTTGACCTCTCCTCCCAGCACTCACTAGAAGCCCAGCCTTCCGGGATTGCCAGCTGGAGGGAGCCTCATGCTGAGGTGGGCAGGGAAGGTGATCCTTCATCCTGGTCTGGGAATCATTTTGTATGGTGAAAATAGAGGCAGCACTTTTGTGCAAGGAGAGAGGCATAATCACCAAATGCACATGAAATTGCTTAAACTCTGGGAGCCGACAGCCCCCTTGGTTTAATTACACAGTGGGGCCGTATTCCGCTGAAAGCATTACGTTTTAGATCTTCTCTCTCTCTCTCTCTCTCTCTCACACACACACACACACACACACACACACACACACACACACGCCCTGCCCAGCCTCCGGGGGCAGCCAGCAGGACTTCCCATCCCCACCCGCCCTCCCTCTCTGAGGTGGGAGTATATATTTAGCCTTTTGCAGGGTGAGGATATTTTTGAATTAGATATTTGTTCACATAGTCCAACATGCCTAAGTCCACAGGGACAGAGGGTAAGTTTCTTCCCCTCCTGTCCCTTCTGCACACTACCCAGCTACCCAGATACAACCAGGGCCGTCAATCTCTTGCATATCCTTCTGAAAACCATTCCCACCACAAGCCCATCTATCCCTCCACAGCCCTTATTCCGGAAGGGATATGTGAACTTTTTGTATCATCTGCTTGCAGTAAGTAGCCAACCACTTCTCTTCCCAACGAACAAGCTGGCCTCCTTCAGGAGAGCTCCCTGTTAGAAGTCAAATAAAGGGTTTGTCTCCAAGGAGGGCCCGTTCCAGGTAGCAGTAGCTGGAGCCACAGCCACTGTGGCCAGAGCTGGTTAACGAGCCGGCCTCGAGGTCCCCACCCTCCCCAGTTGCAGCTGTGAAAGGCCCCCTTTGTGACTGGGGAGGGCTCCCATGTGACACAATGCTCTCTTGTCAGAAAGCCCTCCTGGAGCTGTCCAGGAGCAGCTGAGAAGGAAGGGAGCAATTTTTTAGCCATTCCCGCGGGCTGGTGGAATCTGTGGAGACTCATGTTTCCAGGCCCGAGCTGGCACGTGGGCTCCTTCCCCAGGGAGACCTGACCTCTGCCTCGAGAAGGCCATGGGTGCAGGGTACAGAGCCTCAAAGTCACCCTTCTCCAAGACAGGCCAGCCGTGGGGTGGGGGCCACAGGGAAGCGGCACCGGGCTTCGGCCACCCCTCTTGGCCGCCAGAGGAGCAAGGCTCCTGGGAGGGAATGATGGCCAGAATGAAACTCAGATCTGTAGTTCCAGGCGATTCCATTCTTCCTGTTTTTCTAAAACTAAGTGCTTCACACATTTGGGAAGTATTATTAAATACGGGTCTGTCGGATGGTCTGTGGTCAGAGCTAATTTCTTCCAGTTTGCAGAGTCTACTTACCAGACCCCTCCAGACGAGCTGTCAGAATTGCTTTGACTGCAAATGCCACTTGCAAAGTTTCTGCTGGCTCCGAGGCCTGGGCCCTGTGGAAGAGACCTGTGCCTTCGCAGCGTTTCTTTAGAATTCTCTCCAAGATCGCCGTTTGAATGTGAAATCCAAGGCAATTGCATGATCACTGAAAACCTAATGGAGAAATTATTTTCCTTCACTCCAGTGGGATGAAAGTTTGAGATTTTATGTTGTCTTAGGGTTACCCCAAAGGCAAACCTATAATTGATTTTTTTGAAAAAAGGATCTGGCATTTTAAACATTCTTTTCACATTTCTCCAAAGCATTTGACAGACACAAATTCTCCCAACATTCCGGAGAAAAGAGATGGGGATTATGTTCTGCTCTGGATTAGAAGATGCATCGGCAAGAGTGGAATGAGGTTTCCATTTGTCAAAAGAGGAATTCAGGGTCGAGGCTAAGACTCCTGGGTGTGGGTCCTGCTTCCAGCTGTCAGCCCCAAGGTTGACATAGGGACAGACAGTGACATCTGATCAAGAGAACAGAGTGTAGATAGAGCCAGAGGGCCTGTGTTCAAATCCTGACCCTCCCTGTTCTAGCCATGAAAACCTGAGCAAGTTGCCTGACCTTTGGAGGCCTTAGTTTCCTCATCTGTAAAATGGGTGTAATAATATAATAGTATCTAACTGTATAATTAAATTAATTATATATAATTAAATAAATTAATTATTTATACATAGTAAATATAATTGATATAATATATTAATAATAAATATAATTAATATAATAATAAATATATTTATATTTTTAAATAATATATAAATAATATATATTTATAAATATACAAACAATTTATAAATATATAAATAATGAATAATATATATTATTAATTAATAATATATATAATTAATATAATAATAAATTAATAATAAATGTAATTAATAGAATAATAAATTAATTAGATATAATACTCAGAAGCAGGTTAAAGGCCCTTGGTGCATAATAAATGCTCAGTCAGTGTTGCTGTGCTCATCCTCTCTTCCCGCCCTTCTTTCACCCATGGCAAGGTGCCGCTCTCTGGAGGAGGCTGTCCAACTGTGGGCTTGCCAGGTGGCTGAAAGGCCAGCAAAGGGCCGAGGCTCTGACTTTTTGTCCCATTGATAAGCTCAGAAGTAGGGAATGATGAAAACCTTAAAGTGTCAGCCAGCACCTCAGTATAATCCTAAGTGGTGGTGCTACAAGGCTGGGCCCACCGTCAGATATAGGCAGAGCCTGGGCCTGCAGGGAACAGGGACCCAGTCAGGGACAGTGTGATCTGACCTTGGCCCCTGCCACGGGCAGCTTTATGCATCAGTGTGGCCAGGCTGTAGTGCCCAGCAATTCAAACACTCATCTAAGTGTTGCTGCAAAGGTATGTGGTGGATGTGTTTAACCTCTACCGTCAGACGGCTTTAAGAGAAGCAGATTACCCTTGACAGTGTGGGTGGGCCTCATGCAGTCAGGTGAAGGCCTTATGAACCAAATCCGAGGTTTTCCCGGGATGGAGGAATTCTGCTTGAAGAACGCAGCATCAGCTCCTGCCTGGGTTTCCAGCCTGCTGGCCTGCCCTGTGGATTTCAGAGTTACCAGCCTCCACAGCCATGTAAACTTCTGTGTGTGTGTGTATGTGTGTGTGTGTGTGTGTGTGGTGGGGGGTGTTCTGTTTGTGTGTGTGTGTGTGTGTGTGTGTGTGTGGTGGGGGGTGTTCTGTTTGTGTGTGTGCGTACGTGTGCATGTGTGTGTGTGTTCTGTTTCTCTGGAAACCCTGATTGCTAATACCGCTCCTATGACTAAGCTGGTTGGGAGGTGTGAGGGGAGGGAGGTCTTCTCATCACTGGTGGAATGATAAGGTTCTATGCCACTTCTTGAGTGCTAGCTGGTTGCTGGGCAGAGTGCTAAGGGGTTCCACTGTCTCACTTAAGCCAACCTGTCATCTCTTTTCATTTCTCAAAACTTCCAAATGAGACACTGCTGTATCACAGGATTCATGCATTTAAAGTTTTAAGGTTATTTTTAAATTACTTAACCAAAGAGTTCAGCCGCTGATACTCCCACCAATAATAGATTTAATCCAGTAGGTGAAAAATGATACTTCATTTTGTTTCTCCATTCATCTATCAATGGATACTTGGGTTGCCACCACCTCTTGGCTGTTGTGAACACTGCTGCTGTGAATATAAGTGTGCAAATATCTCTTTGAGATCCAGTTTCTGGTTTTTTTGCTTCTTGTTTTTTTAAGCAATGGGTTAGCTCTATCGCCCAGGCTGGAATGAAGTGGTGTGATCATAGCTCACTACACCAGTGAACTCCTGGGCTCAAAAGATCCTCCCTCCCCCACCTCCTGAGTAGGTGAGACTACAGGTGTGAGCCACCAAACTCAGCCCCATTTTCAATTCCTTTAGATATATACCCAGAGGTAAGTATCTGGGGGATTAGTGTTCACATTTTCTGAACAGTTCTAGTGAGGCTGGACCTATTTCCATATCCTTATTGGCCAATTCACATTACTTTTAGCATAACAGTTTAGCATGATATCATCGTGTCTGTGTCTGTCTATCCGTAATATCACACACTGTTTAGCTGCAGAGATGATGCCTGGCGCATTTAGCCACATGGTCTGGCCCTTAGAATGTACTCTTATTTGCTCAATAAATGAATGACTGCTGAAAAAGTAAATGAATGAGTGGGCTAGAGCAGGTCCACTCTCTATTGCCCTTGAGCCACAAAGAGAACAGAACAGGGGGAGTGCTTGGTTTGGGATCTGGCAGGAGGCTTTGAAACACACAATGCAAGTAGGATATTGCCAAGGAAAGGCGGTGGTTTTTTTTGCCTTCCTATGGCTGGTAACCTCACACAGCCTGCTGGGCAACATAGCACCCCAGAGCCAACTCATGCTGGGGGCTGCCCCCAGGTCCCCAAAGGCCTTGAGCAGGCTACTCTGGGGGATTGATTATATCCTATCTTGCAGAGGGCAGTTTGCCAGAGAGTTCCTGCAGCTTCTCAAACAGCAATAATGCATGGAGAAATGCTTGCTACAGTACCTAGCAACAAAGTGTACAATCAATGCAGTTCTCTTCACCTATACGGGCAGAGAGTGGGCTATCGTCTCAAAGGACAGAAAGCTGCACCCTTGTCATTCTGGGGCAGTGGGCATCAGCTGGTGTAAAAACAAGCAAGGTGAAGCCAGCGATGTCCCATAACTGCTATTCTCAAGGATCCAGGCCACCATAAGATCTAGGGCTTTTCCAGGCAAAGACCCATCAGCCTTTCTCCAGCAATCTCCCAGTCAGTGGAAGAGCCAGGAGATGCTGAGCCTGGTCCCAGAAAGCCAGACCCCTCCTTTGCAGAGAATGTTAGCTATCACCCAGTTATCCATTTCCCCAATATCCACTATTAGAATTTTCTGCCAGGCAAATGGCCATCTCCAATAAAGAATACATTTCCCAGACTCCCTTGCAGCTAGTTGTGGTCATATGACCAAATACTGGCCAATAGGGTGTGAGTGGAAGAGGAAGTGATAGGTATAACTTCTGCGTCATGCCTTCAAGGGGAGGGATATACCAGGGGTGGCAGCCCAAACATTGAACAACCAATAGAGTACAGGCAGTTAGGATACACGGCACCAGGAGGAGGCTCTCAGCCATGACAACGTGCACCAACCTCACCATTAGCCGTGGACAGCCCTCCCCTTGGCCAGAAAGAGGACTTGGAGATGAGCCATGCAGATGGGTACAGCAGCCTATGGTTGGCAGAGGAACCAGCAAGAGATTCCGGATCTCTGGCACAGGGGACTGCCACTCAGCCCTGCACACTGCACACCTGGAGTGCTGTGAATAAGCAAGACTTAATTTCTCTCTCATTCAGACCTGTGCTATTCTGGATCTGCACTGCAGCAGCCAAGCCCATACTCCAGACACATCTCCTACTCTCCCCTTCCCTCTTCCTGCATTAGTTTTGCTTTCTGGGAAAAGAAAATGGAAGAATTTCCTACAACAACTTCTGTCATCTCAGTGCAGCTGCAGGGCATGGAATGGCTACTGCTGGGTGTAGTGGGCTGAATGGTAGCCCTCACTGCTCTTCAGCAAGAAGAGATGGTCACATCCTAACCCCTGAGCCTTTGAATGAGGTCTTCTTTGCAAAAGGGATCTTTGTAGATAATATCAGTTAGGCATCTCAACATGAGATCATCCTGTCTGGAGAGGTTCCTGAGTCCTGTGACAGTGCCCTTATAAGAGACAGAAGAGGAAGACACAGAGACAGAGATTGGAGTGAAGTTGCCCAAGCCCAGGAGTGCCTGGAGCCACCAGGAGCTGGAAGAGGCAGGAAGAAGCCGCCCCTGGAACCTCCGGGGAAAACAGCCCTGCTGACAGCTTGGTTTCAGGCTCTAGCCCCCAGGATTATGAGAAAATAACTTTCTATTGTTTTAAGTCACCAAGTTTGTGGTGGTAATTTTCTTTGGCAGCCTCAAGGCACTCCCACACCAGGGTGACTATTTTTCTCTGCCATCTCGGAAATTTTTGTCTCCTTGCAGAAGAGAGTGCGGCTCTATCTAAAAATCATGGACGAGTAGTCCAGGGTAGTTGCTTGGAGGTCCCACAGTCCTCAGACCTCCTGGGTTCTGATTGCATCTACCCTATGAGGTTTAACCCTGAGAACACCAGCCACACCCACCCAGCCTCACCTCGCTGGTCTCAGCCTTCCCTTCTGAAGGATTCCCATTGCAGGTGCAGGCAGAGATTCCCCTACTTGTGGGTTCTGTGAAACTCCACAACCTGTTTCAGAGATCTTGACTCCTGCTACAGAAAGGGCAGGTGGTCATAATGCGGGACTTTCTCCTCAAGACATCAGGGCTATTGGGATGACACAGACTCAAATAGCCTGTTTTGGAAATCAAAAGCTTTCTCTCTGCATTCCAACCATAACACCATAATCCTTTCTGGGGTGAACTGCTGCCTCTCAAGGAGATGCAAAAGGAGTCAGACGTTCGTGCGTATGTTAGTTACCAAGCACGTACAGCTGCTGTAGGAGAGACTTGACCACAGTGGCTGAAAAAAATAGGGCCGTAGTGTCCCATGCACACAGGCTCACCAGAGGCCCGAGAGAGATGGCTCAGGGATGGCGTGGAAGCTCTGCAGAGCCCTTGAATGGGGCTCTTCATTCCTCTGCCCTGCTGTCCTCTTCTTGCAGGCTGAGGCAGGGGCAGAACCCACTTCCCTCTCATAGGGTGTCCTGCTTGGATGGCCTTGCCTTTGTGGGGTAACTTCTTGCCTGTCACCTCGTTTCTGGAACCTCTGTCTAACCCTCCAGATGGCAAGACCCTGGGCATCCAGCATCCGGGTCTCATGGCTATTGACTCCTAACAAAAAGAGTAACTGTTTGCTTGCAATTTCCTTAAGTTTTCCCAGCCCTCAGGCCAGGCTGCTGCCTGGGACGCAGGAGTCAGGGGTGCCTGGCTCTCAATTCACCTGTTGCTGTGTGACCTGGGCCAGGTGACTTGGCCTCTTCTTACATCAAAATGGGGCAACTGTCCTGTTCCCATCGAGGGTTAAACATGATGTGCCTGGCACTCCACACGTGGATATAAATGTCAGAGGCTGAGGTCAGGGCCCAAGCCCCCCGTGTCTCCATCAGCAACGTGTGCTCGGTCCACGAGGATGCAGACCTAAGGACTTGGGAGCCAGCACTCCACTAAGTGCTGGGGAGGCATCGACCTCCAGGAACAAGAGAGAATATTCCCTGCCCGCGGGACCCTGACAAAAGCAGGATAACTTCAGACAGTGACAAGTAAGCTACCACGCAGAGAGCAAAATGGGGAGGAGTGAGTTGGGGGAGGGTGCCCTGGTGTGGGGACGGACCCTCTGAGGAGGTGGCCCTTGAAGTGAGACCCAGGAAGATAGAAAGGGGAAACGGAGCTGGCCAAGTACAGGTGAAGGTGAAACCAAGGGTGAGTTCCGTGGGGCGCCCCCTTGCCATGCAGCTAAGCCCCCTTCCTCCTTCAGCTGGATGGTGGAGCTCTGGAGTTCTAGTCCTGTTGTCCTACAGTGGGAAAGTGACTTTAACCTCTCTGCCTCAGTTTCCCCTGTACAATGAGGATGATGATAATAGTCTGGCATCTAAGTAGATGAGCACAGAGAGAATACTGAGAACGGTGTTCCCAAATGCTGCAGGTGTGCTGGGAACACTGGGGAATTTCAAAGGCATGAGTGCTGTTTGCTTGACACAGAAGGGTTGCAGTTTCTGGCTGGAGTGTCCTGAGACTCAGGGACAGATGGGGTCTCAGGAGTGGAATCCTATGCCGAAGGGTCGAGGCTCCTGCCTGCAGCAAAGCTGCCCCCAAACCCAGATTGCACCACGAACCAGTCAGCAGGGAGCCAGCACTGTGGCCCAGGAACTCGCTCCTGGGCGTGCATTTCTCGGAAAGGCTTCTACTCCCATCCCTCCAAGTAAGCAAAACCCCAAACCCCACCGATGCACACCACACACATCACTGTCTGCAACCCCAGCCCTGTTTCCACGCTGGTGGGGATGGTTGATCATTTAAGTGCATTGAACCCTTTCTGTTTGTTTCATGAAAAAATAATTTCTGTTTGCTTTAGCCACATTGTTTGTTGTTTAAAAGAATAAAATAATTAAAATAAGAGGAACCCTGTGTAGTCTTGGATTTGTCTCTTTGCCAGCACATAAAAATGTGTGGGTGATATCTATCATTTTTTTTTAACCAACACAATTTAATGAGTTGTATCATTGTCCATCGAGTTATCATGCTTTATCTTTTATTTACAAATACACATGCACATCTATATATGCAAATTAGATGTCTAAATCTATATTCCTTTTCTGTGGCAGCCACAACAAATGACCACCAGCTGGATGGCCTCCAACAGCAGAAACATTTTCTTGCACAGTTCTGGAGGCCAGAAGTCCGAAAGGTGATGAAGGGCCAGTTCCTTCTGGAGACTCTGAGGGAGGGTGTGTTCCAGGTTCATCCCGCTCCCAGGGTCACCAGCATCCTTGGCATTACCCCGCTCGCAAAGGCATTTCTCCAGTGTCTGCCTCCACCATCACTTGGCCTTCTGTTTGTGCCTCCTTCGGTGCCCTTTCTCTGTGCCCACCTCTACCATTTTCTAAATTATTTTCTTTGCCCTTCTTTGTCCAAGCTGGATAAAAAGCCAGGACAACAGGCGTCTTTTCTTTCCTAGAATGTGTGGTCACCCTAGCTCTGCTGTCCCACTGGGTTTGAGTTATTCATCACTAGCCAGTAGCTCTGGCATATTCACGGCAGCTGGTACTCGGCCTTCTAATTGGACCCTTCCCTCTTCCACCTGTTTTTGGGGACTACCCTTTGCAAAGGAGAGTGGCCACCATCCATGTGGCAAGCCCCAAGCCCCCTTTCCTGACTACTTAACGTTGAGGATGTAAACACAGAGGTCAGGTGGCTTGGGGGAGTCATGGTCAGTTGACGAGGGGGCTTGGATTTGAACCTGGGCATTTACCTTCAGAATCTGAGTCTCTATCTATGGTGCTCTAGTGCCTCTACCCTAGTTCTAAATGCCCTGTGTTTAGAATGTGTTCACGTTGCTCTGATCAGATTAAGAGCACTGCTGGAGACACTTCTCCTTCAATGCTTTTCACTGCTGTAGGGCTCTTACCTACTCCCCTGGAGAGGACCACCTAGGTTGCCTCCAGTGCTAGGCTTCCCAAACCCCATGCTGATGAGTATCCTCATACACAGGACCTCCGGAGAAACACCCCAGCTGCACAGGCTCAGAGCAGCAGGTTGCAGGATATTCCTATAACTAACTTCTCCAAGCACAAAGTGTGTTCCTTCTGTGAATTCCTGAAGCCGTGCAGGCTCCTACTTCTAAGCTACACAACTGCAAACCAAAAGGTGCTTCGAGGAGCTGTCATTGTGATGTGACTGGCTGATGGGACTGTGTACTGGAAGGAATCTGCAAACGGTTTCATGCTGGACAAATGTGGGGGCCACTCACATTGTTGCTGAACAGCAGGATCTGTCTTTAGGGTGAAGGGTGGGCAATTTTCATTGAGGGGCTGTACCTGCCACTGTCTGGTTTGTGGAGGAGGGAGTGCCCCTGGAATCCAACCCACAGGCAGGAGCCTAGGACCAAAATCAAGCAAGCTCCTCTGGCCTGTCAGTATGCAGGTCGAGGGAGGGGCCTTGATTCACAATGGCTCGGTGCTCTCACCACGGGGCCCTGATGCACAGGCTGAGTCAAGGGATACAGGGCTCGGATTCTTAAATCCTGGTGGACTCTGAGCACACAATCCACTCTCCACAAGCAAGCACAGTGGACTTCCTCAGGTAGAAAGCAGCCCAGCAATTTACTCCTTGGCACACAGCTCCAAAGATGGTCCCCAACAATGCTACCCCTACCCCCAGCATATGCCACCCATTCCTGCCCAAGATAGAAAAATTACTGGGCTGGCCTGTAAATGCTCCGGTCAATGCAGTGACAGTCTGGGACATCTGAATCCTGGTCTTAAGAAGGCTGAAAGCTTCTAATTCCCTCCTCTTGCAGTCCAGCCTCTGCATTGTTAGAAGCCTGAGCCACAGGGCAAGGATACAGAGAGGTGGGTTGAGGAGCTCTGGTCAGAAGTCCAGCGGAGCTCCCAACAGCTGCCAGCACCACTGATGGCCACATGGGCAAGAAACCTTGCATGTTCAGCCCAGTTGAGCCTCTGAATGACTGCAGCCCCAGTACCGTCACATGGAACTGAAGAACTGCCCAGCTGAGCCCATCCCATGCACCAAATCCTGAGAAAAAAGAAAATGGTAATTGTTTCAAGAACTCAATTTGAGGATGGTCTGTTATATGTTAAGAGATACCCGAAACAATCTCCAACAGAAATGCATGTAGAAGGTAGCCAAGAGACATATACCAGTCTCCAGCTGGAAACAACTATGTGTCCCTCAACAGTAGAAGGAATAAATAGTGTGTGTCCCATCAACAGTAGAATACTCTATGGTGGTGAAAATGAACAAACGATGGCTTCTGTGCGGCAATCTGGGTGATTCTCATAAACACAGCCCAGAGTGAAAGAAGCCAAGCCCATTCTGTATGATTCCGTTTGTACCACGTTCAGAATTAGGCAAGACTATCTCTGTGGCTGCAAGTCAGGAGATGGGTGACCTGTGAGTGGCGGTAACAGGAGGCGGCTTCTGGAGGATGGAGATGATGTGTCTGGATGTGCACACGGCTCAGAGAATGTGTTTCCTTTGAGAAAGCTCATCGAGCCAATTTGTGGACGTCTCTGTGTGTATGTTATGTTTCAATAAAAAGTTTACCTTAAAATGTAAATCCGATGTTTTCTGGTTATCTATGACTGCGTAACAAATCATGCCAAAATGCAGTGGCTTTAAACAGCAGTCTTTCATTACTTGTAGTTCCCGTAGGTCAGAAATTCAAGAGGAGCAGGGCTGGGTTGCTGTGGCTCAGGATCTCATGTGCTCAGTCCTCAAGGAGGGCTAGGTTGGGGTCATTTGTGCCAAACTGGGTAAGCCACTCACCCTCTCTGGTCTTTAGTTTCTCACTGTCAGTTGAGAGGAGACAAGACCATATCAAGTTTCTTTGTGGCTTTAAATGCCCAGGATTCCCTTCTCTTCTTCTCGGTGTTTGTGGAGTTGTTTTGTAATTAATCCTTTTGACCGAGGAGCTCTGCAGAGCTTCCTGCCTCATGCCACAACCCACATTGGCCCCTGTGAGATCAAGACAAGTGATTTTAATTTGTTTTATTACAGAAAAAATAAAATATATGAAAGTAAAGAAAATAGGATAACCAACCCGTATCTGCCCAGTACTCAGCAACAACCATTTATCAGCTCCTGTCCAGTCCTGTTCCACCTCCGTCCCTTCCCACCTCCGTCCCTTCCCATGGCCTGTTGCCTTGGTTTTTCAGATGTAAATCCCATCTATATGTATTTCACTTGGTATCTTCGGAAGACACGGGCAGAGCTGGTTTTGACAGTGATGCAATTGCTGGCAAATCCATTTGCATCCAACATTGTCTTGAAATTTGGGTCACCCCTTCACAAATCCTGTTTGGAAAAGTGCTTTTATGAGGAACAGATGCTCCAGATGAGTCACAAGCCCTAAAACACACATACAAACAGACACGCCCGTCCTTTCTTTTGTTTGGAAAGCAATTGTTAGAACTTCAAGAGTGATTCTAGGGTGCTCTGCAGTCAACTGCTTACCATACATGTGATGTGTATAAATTTAATGATTTCATTTAACGCTGTCCAGTCCAAGCCTCGATGCCCTGCACTATTGTTGATGCTCCTTCATCCTGCACACATGCCCTGCATCTCATGTTCAACGTCAGTGGTGGCAGTGAGCACACGCCAGGTGCCCTGCAAACGTGGGCTCTGGAACCGAATGCCTGGCTCCACCACTCACTAATGTGTGCCCTTGGGCGAGTCAGAACCTCTCCTTCCCTCCATGTCCTCATCTGAAGCATCCTTCGTTATACCGTTTCAGGGATTGAGCGAGGTCACAGACTCAGCACTCTGCCTGGTGCCTGGCATGCAGGGAGTGCCTCATAAACATTGGGCACTGCCTTGCAAACTGAGCAAAGGTTCCCTGTGGCCAGATGCTGGCTGGCTGTGCCCAGTGTCTGTCTCCCTATAGGTCAGCTGTAAGCGTCTGTGTTAAATCCAAAGAACAAGCCCAAGTATGATCCCCAAAGGGAAAAGATTGCCCGAGCGAGCCTAATCCTCCTGCATCTCCCGTTATTGCCTCCACTGCTTGATTAAGTCTGACACAAGGAAAGCATTCAATCTCACTTTTGGAGGTGAAGAAGCATAGAGAAAACCTTTCTCACAGCAAGAACTGAGTTTGTGTAAGAACTGCAATTTTGAGGTCCTGAAGGACACAATCGGAGTATTGTACTTGTGGCTTCTCGTCGGAGCAGCCAGCTCACCGGACAGTAAACAAGCTTCCAATGAAATAAAGGCTTTGGATGGCAGATTCTCTTGCTGTGACTAATAGATCATGTACTTCCAAGAGTTTATGTCACATTTGTCATCTCAGATGGGGGACCCTCCCAGTAACAAAACAACCTGAATGGTAGTAAGGAAGCCAGTTCCAGGCAGTGATGCCTGTTTCAGACATGGCCCCCTCTTGATCTGAGCTGGAGCTTTTAGACGCACCTGAGGGCACGGAAGATGAGTGGAATCACCCAGCAGTCTGTCCGACCCTTGGCTGCCTGCAGCCTATCTTCCCTCCTTGGAGTTCCCAGGGAATAAAGGATGCAACCCAATGAAACGTTACATCTTGCAGCATTGTTTAATAGAAACTCTAAGTTAAATGGTGGACCTACATAATTAAACTTGTTGCATTTCCCCTGAATCCCTGCCCTAGCCATGGGTGCCAGGGTCACTTTAGAACAAATCCCACACTCAGATCCCTAATCACCAATCAATGACCACAAATGATGCAGAGAGGTAACACGTGTGGCATCACTCACTAGCTGTGTGTGCCTGGGTAGTTACTCAACCTCTCTGAACCTCAATTTCCTCACTTGGAGAATGGGGACAGTACCACCTGCCTTGGAGAGGTGTGATGATTAAATGCTTGTGAAGCAACTGGTGTGTGCTTCATGAAGGTGACAGTAGTAGTGATGAAGGTGACACTGTAGAGACAAAATGATTAAAAAGGATGGCACCATCAAATGCTACAGGCAGAAGACCTGGTCTCTAGAGGGGTAACAAAGAATCCCCGTTTCCCAAAAGAAGAAACAGAAGGCCAGAGATGGAGCAGGACGTGGCCACGGTCACACAGCACTGCCACCCAGTGCTTCCCTCTCAGAGTGGCAGGAAAGTCCAGGAAGGGCCATGGGCAACCCTCTCCTTGACAGGACTGAAATTCAGAAAGCTGCCCAGGACTCGCTGCTGACTCTGTATTCCGATGGATATGAGGAGGCTGCCCTAAGAAGGTAGTGTCAGGGGACTTGTTGGGTGTGTGTGGGTGTGTCCACAGGATGTGTCTGCAGACTCTGTTCTTGTCCCAGCACAGCCTGCATCTATCTGGCAGGAGCTGCCAGAATCTCTAAGCAGGACATACATAGGGAAGGGATGGAAGGTCTGGTGTGTTGCTCAGCTTGGAAGCCAAGAAAGTTGGGCCTTGGCTAGAGGGGGTGGGGGACATGGCCACTTTCCTTCAGGACACAACTGCCCTGCCTGGGGGGCCCATTAGCCTTATAATTAATCTGCCCCCTTGGAGGCCTTGGGCAAACATTTAGATTGGGGACTCCCTCATCTGGTTTGTCTAAATATTTGTAGCTTGTGGGTCACCCGGCCACTTCCTGAGAGGCTAAATCTGGGGATGTCACTGTCCATGCAATTTCCATCTCCCCGGCACTGCCAGGATGAAGCTGAGCATTGCTGGTGTGTCTGGAGGCTTTTGGTTCCAACTGGGGCCACCTGGACATCCAGGATGTTGGTGGGGGTTGGGAGGACGGGCAGCAGGGAACAGGACCATGTGTGAGCACCTCCTCTTATGGTGAGCACTGCTGATCACCAGAGAGCATGATCTCAGCAAATCACGGCAACTCTGAGCAGGTTGCCAGGGCAGGTATTGCCCAGGGTGATGGTCTGCCCCCCAACCCCCCAAAGCTGCGACTGTCCAACCCTGCAGGCAGGTGGGGATCCTGTGCAAGGGAAAAAAAGTTACCCTAGCTGGTGGGCACGGCTGGTGATGGTCTGGGCCCCACCCAAACCTAAGGCTGTCCAATCCTGGACTCCAAATCACTCACAGCCCCTCACATGAGTGGTTTCATTCATGCATTCATATCAGCAGCCCAGAGACTTATTTGCATCCGCTTCCTCGTGCTTTGTCATTTGGTCACCGTCAACTAAACTTCTCTGCACCCGGCACTGGGCTATACAGGCTTCACATTAACGTCGGATTACATTCTCCTAAGCTTTCCGGGAGAAGGCATGGCCTTTCCCCCATTTTACAGATGAGGTCACTGAAGTCAAGAGAGGTTAACTAACCTACCTATGGCAGCCAGAAGGAGAGCCTTCCTAGAAGCCAGATATACTGACTCTACCAAGCTCCAGATAGTTCCACAGCAAGCCATGGCTAGCACACCATCGTCTTACGATCCTGCCAAAGGCTTTCCCACTACAGACCAGGCGAATGGGTTGCAGGGAGCTCCGAATTTGGGAACTGAGACAGAACACCATCCGTAAGCGCCCTAATCCACAAGGATATTGTTCCCCCGCGACCAGAGCGGCTCCTTCTGGGATGCACCAAGTGGCGCGGAGGCAGCGCGCCGGTGCCAGGCCTGTGGCGGGGGCGCAGGCACAGCCGGAAAGGGCCTGGAAGGGCAGCTGATCTTGCTGGGGTCGCTTAGAAGACTGAGCCTGTACTTAGCTCTCCGTGGTAAATAACAGCTCTGGTTTCTGCTAAAAGGATTCATTCCCAGAACACAATAATTTTCATCTCCTCCTCACTACAACCCATATTTTATGGCTAAATATACGCCGTAATGAGCCACTGGCCTGATAGCGTCGTTAAGGAGATATTTGACCTCGGGTTTAATTGCAGGATGGAATAAATGGCTGGGACGCGCAGAAGGGGCCCTACCAGCTCGCAGGCGAGTTCAGGGCTCAGCATCTGGCATCTGCCAGCCCTAGAGAAAGTGGCGCGGGTGGAGAAAGCGGCTCCCGCAGCGTCCGGGGCGCTGAGACGCGCGAGGGCGCAGGCGCCCTAGAGCAGCCGGGTGTAGTCTCTGGCCAGGGCTGCCCCTGGAACACCCTGGTGTTGCCGGATTAGGGAGCCCCCTACCCCTGGGGAGCGGCCCTTTCTATCTCTCTCCCTCTTTAGCTTGCCGCCCTTCCTTTCAAAGCACCGGGAGAAAAGGCCAACCCCACCCCCGTGAGCCAGCGCAAGGCCGGCTACCTGGGCGCATGCCTCGCCACCCATCACGACAGATTAAACACCCGTGTGAAGCGTTCCTGTGTCTATTCCTCCGGCGGGGGCGCGGAGGGAGCGGGGATGAGGACCAGCCCCGGCACCTGCTGGAGGTTATTCAGAGAATGGAACCCGCGCTGGCGGACAAATTGCGGCGCACAGCTGAGCAGGGCGGCTGGCCCAGCAGGAGGGGCTCCGCGGAGCAATTGCACCCGGCCTTCCACCCCTGGGTGTGCAACTCCAGCGCTTCTGTACGAAAAACAGGCCAGCCGAAGCCTGTGACCTCCGCGGCCCGAAGGAGAGGGGCGGATTCAGGCCTGTGGCAGCGCGGGCGTTTCGCGCTCCCGCCCCTGTCTGTTCTCAGATTTTTCCCTCGGCTGCCCAACGTCAAGGCTACACAACCCGTCAAGGGAGTGTCAGCGGTGCGCGCGGGTTTGACAAATCACAGTTCGCTGAAAGAACGAGGTGCCCGATAACTGTGACTTAGGCGCATTTTATTCTGTCTTGGCCGTGTTCTTATTTGGGAGGGAGATGTGTTAGGGACTTGCTGTATCCGGTGGAAACTATGATGCTGCTATTCTCAAAAATGCACCTACACACCTAGTTTGCACCTTCCACTTCAATATCCTTTGATCTGGAGTTAAAAACACAGCTTTTCGCCTTCCCCATGCTTGACCCACTCTGTTACCCAAGGCCCTGCAAGCAGCCCCCAGGCTGACCCTTGATTGGGGACAGCAACCTCCCAGCCCCCAATCAAGGGGTCTGCTGCTCCCCTCTGAGGTGGCAGAGGAGAGAAAGTGGGACAAAGTCCTCAAAGAAATGCCTCATCCTCGTGTAACTCACTCCCTATGCTGTGAGCATTGTCGCTACGTCAGCTTTGGAGGAGTTGGAAGGAACCACCCTCAGAACAACACCCCTTCCATGGGGGAGAAAGTTTACAAGCAAAACTTTAATTTGGTCCAGTAATTATCTCTCGATGTCTCCTCTTCCTTGTGAAGTGTTGTTTCTTGGGATCCACTGACCTCTTTACCGCCGGGGTGCTAATCTGATTACCAGGCTGGTGAGCACGGCCTTCAAAGCGTGTTTGAAGCAGTGTCGGTCTTCTTTGTAGTAACGGGGAAAGCAGAGATTCAGAACAGGGCGTGGGGGATGGCGCCCCAGCGGTGCCAGGAGGTCCATCTCTCCAGGTGGAAAACCCAGGCCGGGTGTTCTCTGGGCCCTGCCTTCCACCTGCAGGCGGGCGGGGGTCCAATGAACCCACACCCGGGCTGAACTGACCAGAAAGGGAGGGAATAGCATCTACACAAGCAAACTATGGCGACCACCAGGGAAAATACGGTGGACAACCCAAATCTCCCCAGTCAAACGTCCTCTAGGAAAAGATTAGACACGGCTCTGAAAGTTCCACTAGGCTAGACACCCGCCGAGTCTCCGTTTCATCTTGTCTGTGCAGACGCAGCTATGCGGTGTCTGATAAGTGGACCGGACCTGGAAGCGCCGGGCTGTGGTCGCCCAAAGGCGTGGTGCCCGCATCAGCCTGGCTGCCCTGACCCAGGAAACACCGACCCTGTCCCAGAGCCAGAGCCACGGCCCAGGTCACCCTGCCGCGTGGGTCAGTCTCTCTCCCGATGCTGCAAGTCGGGCTGCCTCTCCTGCTGGCGGATCTCCTCTAACCAAAGCAAAGAAGGGCAGCACCGCCAGGGTCCTTGCCTGTCCACGGAGGAAAAGACGGCAGTGGGTCCTGGAAAAGGGGGCGAGGAAAAAAAGTTCTCTCGGGATGGAAGGACTTGATGGGGCCTTTAGAAAATCTAATTGCTTACCCCCAGAAAAAAAAAAAAGGCAGCTGGCCAGGAAATAATGTCAAAATCCGAGCTAATTATATTATTAAAAAGAAAGAAAAAAATGAAAATGAAAAGGAGCAGAACGGTGAAGGGGATAAGGGAGACTGAGTTCTAGCCGCATCCGAGTGTCCCGGAAGCGTTATCTGAGTGCTCCTTTAAAAAAAGGAGCGGCGGGACTTAAATTAGGGTTTTTCTTATCCACAAACCTGATTGCGCTACTGAGGGTTGGTGGGGGGAACGAGGTGAGGGGGCTGATTGCAAACAGAGGGTTCTCGATTTGGAGAAAGTTAGAGAGGCGGGCAGGACAATTTCACCCAGTTAGAGGGGGGGGCGGAGAAGGTTTCTGCTGGAGGTCCCAGAGCGGCCGAGAGCGCGCTCCCTTTGATTGGGCCTGGGACGAGAGCGCGGCGAGTCTCCGGCGGCCGCGGCGCGATCGGCTGGCTGTTTGTAATTCCATCCTTTTTTCATTAACATAAACACCACTTGAACAAAAATATACACGGCCACCTACTTCGTCGGGAAAGACAGTGCAGCGCCCACCGGCCCGTGCTCGCCCGCCTGCCGAGCCCCGAGTCCCGGCAACGCGCCCCGGGTGCTCCGGTCCACTCGGCACACGCCGCGCGCGGGGCTCGGACGAGGTGGCTTCGGGTGGCTTTGAAGCCTCGGTCTTCCCGGCTCCCAGGACGCCCCCACCCCCCGCCCCCGCCCCTCCATTCAGCCTGTCATCTCGGCCCTCCGCCGCCGCCGGAGCCCCGACGGAGGTGCTGAGTTGTCAACGCAAATTCCTAGTTAAGCCACTTGTTGATAAATCCTCTAGGCAAATTGGTTCCGTCTTTACCTGCCCGCCCCGCCCCCGCACCCGGCCCCAGCCGGCGCGGCCCTAATTGCTGGAGGAGCTGGACGCCGGCAGCGGCCTCTGCAGCGAGCTAATTGAGTTGGAACCGGAGCGGTCTTCGTTAAGCCGGACGCAAGGCGGCGACGGGGGAAGGGGGCGGGAGGTGAGACGCCGCCTGGGACCTCCGGCCTGGGGTTGGAGGCCCACACTTGCTGGGGTTGGCTTTTGGTGAAGGAAGAGCAATCATGGGGAGGGCTCTGCCGCCGGGTTAAGTGGACGCAGCGACTATCTGGCTGTTCTCGGGGGTCTGCGTTCCCCAGTTCACAACCACCCCACCCCCACGCGCCTGTGCACATGTCCCTCCCGCCGCGCAGGGTCTCCGCGGGCGCGCCGCGCCCCAAATAGAGCTTACTACAGTAACCCGGGAGTCTCACATCTGCAAGTCCCCCACCCGCCCACCCCCGCACCGCCTGTACCCCAATTTCGGCCCACACCCGCCCAAATTTTAAAAATTGGGGGGATATTCGGGACTGCAGTGGAAAATCAGCTGGCCCCGGCCCCAGACTCCGTCTACACTGGCACAGTCAGGTGGAGTACGAAGCCGGTTTCCTGGATGATTCACGCCCCAAATCGTAGGTAGAAATATGCAAGTAATGGACCTTCGATCTGCTTTCCCTCCCTTAGCACATAATCCGTAGTATTCACTATTTCCCGTTGCCCCTATAGACACTCCCCAACCAATCTCGCACTGTAAGTGCATTTCTTGGGTTTTCCGGGGAAAAGCACGGTTCCAGCACCCCAGATTCGTCTACCTCGGATTCCGACCCAGGCGTCACCCTCTAGCGGCAATGTCAGTTGCATCCAGAGAACAGCGCCGAGGCCTCCCACTCTCAACCCT
This sequence comes from Nomascus leucogenys, assembly GCF_006542625.1. Taxonomy (NCBI): domain Eukaryota; kingdom Metazoa; phylum Chordata; class Mammalia; order Primates; family Hylobatidae; genus Nomascus; species Nomascus leucogenys. The sequence goes on from NC_044382.1 coordinate 152,634,213, forward strand.
CTCCCCCACTGGATGGGGCGGGCAGGGACTGGGGTTTGAGTATGATCATGATACCCGGGGCCTGGGCAGTTTTACCACCGCCCAAGGGGCAGTCCCGGCGGGAGACGCGCGGGGCCTGGGTTTCCAGAAGGTGCCTCCCCAAGGGGGCGGGCCCCAGGTGCACCCCGGTGCCCCGAGGCCCCCCAGCCTGAAAGCAGGCTGAATCCGCCCTTGACCAAGTCAAGGCCAAGCGAGTGAGAAAAAGGCGTGGTATGAGAGGGCCCCAAGACCTCTTCCCAGCCTGAAAAGTTTTCGGCTTTGCAGCTCCGGCGTTGCTGGACCCCGGGCGCTCAGGCGCGCACCCCTCCCCTGGGCTGGTGAAGGTATAATAAACACGGCGTTCACGCCGGCAGGACTCATCATTAGCCCAAACCGCGGTGGAAAGGAGCGCTCGGTTGCACAGCTAGAACAGCAGTTACCAGCCGGGTCTGCCTGGCACCTTCCCGCCGCCGCCGGCGCCTTGATGGCCGCCGAGCGGCCTCGCAGCCAGGTCCCAATGCCGACCCCAAGGGGTGCCGCCCCTGGAACCCGCGGAGGTCCCTGGTCCACGCCGAAAGAAACACGCTCTGCTTCTCCCGGGCATCAGATGCACCGCCTCGGCCGAACGCCAGCCTTGGACAAATTTTTCCGGGAAGGCGACGTAAAGAATGTCAGACTTGCAAAACCAGAGTGCGCCTCGGCTGCTTAAAAAGGAGAGAGAGAGAGAGAGGAGAGAGAGAGAAGTCAGGGGCAGGTGGGCAGCGGTGGAGGGGCGGCTGCCCGGGAGTCACGTACTTCAGCAGAGGCAGCTTAGCAAAAAACGCAGAGAAACGTGGGGGCGGCAGCGGAGGGAGTGTTGGATGCTTACCGCTAGTCTCACAAAAGAGTGAATTTGATTCCTAATTAAGTTAGTTTTCATGGTGCATTAAATGGATCTCAGCTCAATTTTGGGGAAAAAAAATGACCTCACGGAGAGAAAGCTTTGCCTGCAGCTGACAGTGGGAACGAAGTGGTTTTCAAACCCTAAGAGAGGTGGGAGGAGAGGCCAGATAAAAGCATCAATGCTGACCTTGGGTATATAACAAAACATTTAAAATGTTTTGAGGCTTACGCTTTTTTAAATAGCGGGTCTTATACATCTACCCATGTCAGGGATAGAATTTTTGCAGGTAATTAATTGCTAACTATTAAGAAAAAATCTCCAGGATGAGAATTAATTGGCACTGGGGTAGAGAAATGCAGTGCACATATGAAAAGCAAGTGAACCACAGAAATTACTTTTAAAAACGAATAGGCGCTAGGATCTCTGTGTGATCAAATTGTTTAAAGATTTGGTGTATTTCAAACATTGAGAAAATACGTTTCAAAATAAAAGGACTAGAAAGTTTGAGTGGTTACTTTCCGTTTTCGCCTCCATTTGATTTTTAAATTCTAGAGGGTACAAAGCTTGCTGGCAGGTAACAACGTGAGCCCTGAGTGAGAGGCAAAAATAATCATCGTTAAGACGGGGATAACGCGCTTGTTATTTACGGTGCTAGGAGCGGTCCAACCCTTAGGCTGAGGAGCAGAAGAGCGGTCTCTATGACACCCCAGGTGGAGACAGTGCCTGGGCCAGTCAGGGGCCCCTACTCCAAGGAATTCTCCTGGGAGGTCTGCTTTGCAGAGTGCGGGACAGGGGCCCCCCTGACCTCCAAGGAGCTAAGTCCAAGCGGCTCCAAGGGCCCCACTTTGCTCTAAGTCCTCCTGCTCCAATTCTTTGACTTGAAAAGAGCCTTCAGTGAAGATTCTCCCTGAACACCCAGGGAGGGGCAAAGGGCAAATGAGCGCCTCCCCCAACCTGGCAGCAAAACAGCAACAGACAGTGTTGATGTTGAGGGGATGTTCAGGACAAAACCCCCACGCGTCACCCTCCCTGTCATTTCTCAGAAACTGGACTGTAGGGGGGTGAAGGCTGGGAAGTGGGGGTGGGAGCTGGTGGGGCCTCCCCAGGAGGCCTCAGATCTCCCCTGCTTTCCCTGGGGAGGTGGTCCCAGGCAGGACCCCAGGCTAGAAGCGGTTATTTTGTTATTAGGTGTTGTGGGAAGCTGGGGAAGGGGGATTCGAAGGCTTGCAAACCTGCCTTAACTTTGCCAGAGCCTCCCAGTAGATGAGGACATTTCCCCTCCCTGCTTCCAGCCTCCCCTCCAACCCCGTGCTTTTCCTGGGCTTGCCAATGGCAGCCCAGAGTCCAGATGCCACAGGGGTCTACACTGTCGACTTTGGGAGAAGGGAGGGAAGTGCCTTAAAATCGATCCAGCGTTTATTGGGCCCTCACTGTTTGCCTCTGTGCCGCATCTTGCTTTCCTGTCTGTGAAATGGGCTTCAGGACAGCAACTGCCCGAGTAACAGCAATGCCTCAGCACAGTGCTTGCACACTGCGGGCGCCCAGTGGTTCTCTAAGGACAGCGGTTCTCTAATTATAACAGCATTCTTTCCGTTTAGTCTTCATGGCTGCCCTAGGGCACAGGGACTGTTATTCTTGCCATCTTGCAAAAGAGAAAGGGGGCTCAGAGAGGTCAAGAAGCTGCCCAGGGGCCACACAGCAGATGGGGCAGTGAGGTGGGATTCTGACCCAGTTGTGGGGCAGCCACTGCAATGCGGTGGGGGCCCCTTAATTAGGGGCTCTGTTGACTGCAGAGGGTGACTGGGGACCAAGCCCAGCCATGAGAGGATGGGGGCTACATCTGAGACTGTGTCACCTTCTTGGTGTGGAGAAGTCATTCCGAGTTCTCCAAGGGCTCAAGGAGGCCACTGGCTAACCCCCAGGTTCTTCCTCCCAGAGCCCAGTGGGGAAGGCGCCCAGTCACCAGCACACAAGAGGTTAGACGCCCCAGTTATGCTCGTGTCTGGCCCCGACCCTAAACTGCCAGGCTTGAAGGGGCTCTGCACCCCCAACAACAACAACCACAGCTAACAATTGCTAACGAATTTAATCAGCTCAACCACCCAGAAAGGTGCTGTCATTGTTCTTGTTTTGCAGATGAGGAAAACCAAGCACAGAGAGATAAAGCCACCGACCCATGTCACACAGCAGTGGAGCGGAGTCTTAACCAGGTGGGACCCACACTCCCAATCACTAATGGCTATATTTGTTTGTTTAACAATTCGGCCATGGTTTGAGTTTACGATGCCCATCCCCCCCACCCCCACCCCGCCAGACCCTGCAGGACGCACTTCAGGTATTCCTTCCCTGGTCCTCATGTCAGCTCTGTGGATGGGGACTGAGGCACCGAGAGATTAAATCATTTGCTCAAGGCCAGAGCTAGTGCCAGGGGCAGGACGGAACCCTTCTCCACCTCTGGGGACCCTTCCTGCATTAGCAGGGTTTTAAACTCAGAGCCGAGAATGGGGGCCTCTGGAGTGGGGCTCTGGCCACCCCAAACTCCCCTTCTTCCTCGGGGTACTTCCGTGCAGCCAACCAAGGAACTCCATCCATGCGAATGGGATCTGTGTATGCGTGTGCTTGTATTGTGTGTTCTCTGTGTGTGCATTTGTGTGTTCTCTGTGTGTGCATGTGTGTTCTGTGTGTGCCTGTGTATCTGTGTTTTCTGTGTGTATCTGTGTGCTCTCTCTCTGTGTGAGGTGTGTGTGTGTGCACATGTGTGTGTATGTGCGTGTGTGTGTGTTGCTGTCTCCCTGCACGTCTTTGCCTTCCATCCACGCCTCCCTCACTGTGCTGAGTCCCCGATTCTCCCACAATCTCTGTATATGTCTCTTGGGGCCTCGCCCCTGTCCCTAAGCCTCTAGATGTCTCTGAATTCTGATGAGGGAATATCCTCAGTCTCTCTCTGGGGTGGGCAGGGGTTCCTCTGCATCCCGGTGCCTCTGTTCTGCGTGCACCCCACCTGGCTCCCACCCTGAACTTTTCTTCTTTACTGACTTGCCAGGGGCTGTGTTACCTTTGCCCACGCCAGGCACACAGGATCTGGCTCTCCAATCGATTTTGCAAAACAAACAAACAAAACAAGCCAGTGGGTCTGTGCATGTCTGCACACGTCCAAGTGTAAATCCTTCAAGGGGGTGGAGTGGCTGAACTACAACCCGGCTGGGACAAAAAGGACCCAAACTAGCCTTGGAGGAGGGTGTGAGAAGTGGGAGGCGCCTTCATTTTCTCAGGGAACCCTGGACTGTGGGCAACATCTTTGAGCCAGTAAAGCCCCTTCTCCCCTTCCCAAGCCTGGCATCACTTGGCTGAGTGGATTTTGTTTTCTCCCTTAAAACAAAATAAAACAAAACAAAAACTTGTTTGCATCATTTTCAACATCCTCTAAGTGGGAATAGACAGGGCATTACAAGTCGTAAATGGAGACCAGTGGGCACATGTTGAGTGTCCACATGAGCAGGTTTCTGGGAGCAAATTGCTACCTTTGATTAAGAAACAAACCTGAAAGCATTCCCCTTTCACCTCTGTTTCCATGGTCCCCATTTCCAGGGGTCTCCCTGGCTTCTGATTCCCTCTTCCCTGTGGGGTGAGCATGCACGTCTATCGCACCTCTCTCTTTCGAATCTGAAACTACACAACACCTGCCCACTGAAATTTAATTTGTTTTCCTTTTGGTTTGTGTTTCAGAAACCCATTCACGTTCCCTTCTCTTTTCTTTTTGTTGCCTTGCTCCCTCCCGGTCTCAGGAGGACTTATAATTCCACATAGAGCAACTGAGTCACAGGCCCGCTCCCTGTCTTTCTCTGCTGCCCCTTTTTGTCATCAATTTCCTTTAATGTGGACACTTTGCCCAGAAACAAATTCTAGGAGCCCCTTCAACACCACCCCCCCAACTTACATGCCCCATACACACACATTCATGCTGTAAGGAAAATAGTATCACCATCCTTCCAAGCAGAACTGTCCAGGCAGCAGAGATTAAAAGTCTATTGGCATGCTTCAGGCACTGCCCCTGTGGGAAGACAGAGCTGCAGATGGGCCGGGCGTCCAGCAAGGGAGCGCTGGGAAGCTCACGGTCTCAGGCGCTTTCTGTTTCTGAGAGCCACGTGTACTGCAGATGCAAGATATCTTCTGAAAATCTCACCGGGAAGAGGGCTGGAGATTCCTGGGCTGCAATGTTGTCAAATATTTCCTTGAAGAACATCATGGAAGATGCGTGCATTTGGGTAAAAGGGCCGGTGGAAGGGGTGAACTTGGGCCGCAGCAGCACAAGCACCAGACTTTTTTCTTTCTTTTTTTCTTTTGCTTTTTTCCTTTTATTTTCTTTTTTCCTTTCTTTTTATCCTTTTTCTTTTTTTTCTTTTATTTTTTCCTTTTTTTTTTTTTCATAACCAAACTATGAACCTCTCCATATTGTTCAGCTAAGAGGAGATTCACTGCCAGGGCCTGGGGCCAGGGATCACCCTTGTCACAGCTGCTCCCCAAACTTGGCCTTGATGGTCCCCACAGGTGGGTTCCCAGTCCCATCTGTGCTAAGTGGCTGTGGCAGGGCTGGGTAGACCAGCGCGTGCCACCTTTCTCTCCTCCTCACCTTGGAGTACTCCCATGAAGAGTCTGGGGAGGAGCCCAGAGCCTGGCTTGCTACTTGCTCCTGAGTGAGTACCTTGGTTTGAGATTGACCAGGCAGCAGCAGGCACAAGTGAAGACAGCACCCCTAATACGTGTGGCTTGGGCCAGGAGCTCTCCTGATAGTGCCATCGCCCCCAGACACTGGGGGACTCCAGGATTTGGGGCCTTTTCTGCTGCAGGTTCTGCAGGTCTCGCCCGTACCTGCGTCTTCCCTCTGCCCACTGCAGATGGGTGGCTCCATGCCCTGAGCATACAGCCTCTCACAGGCCCACTGGGAACCCAACACACCTGTCCCCGCATCTCCACACCACACCAAGAGCTGCCACCAGTCCCCTCCCAGAGCCACAAAGCCGGTAAATGTCACTCGATGGCTACAAAAATTAAATCAGAGTGTCATTTCGCTTCCCTGGGACCTGAGGTCAAAAGAGAATCAGCATTACAGTGGGATTTTGTGAGTTGGTGATGATCTTGAGGCGCCCGCCAGGGCACGGGGACGGTTCCGAAACCGAACGCTGTGTGGTCACTGCATTATTGCCTTCTTACTATGACTGCGTGTCAGGCGGCGTGGAAACCTTGGGACAGGCTTCCCTTCGCGTAGCCCTGCGCTGCTGTACACACACGGCCTGACGCCTGGGCGGAGAGAGTACTGGTCACCACGTGGACCCTGTCCTTGCGACGTGCTGTAGCCAGAATTCGTTTTGCATCCAGGGGTCTCCCATGGGGTTCTGTTTCCTCAGGCACCACACCGTATACAACTTTAAGAGCACCACGCATGGAACCCATTGCAGGGCACACGCAGTCTACATGTCTCCTGGGTTTTATGCTCACAGAGCCTGCAACACTCTGTGTCTGGAATACGTTATTTGCTGCACACCTCCCAGAGTAATATGTAACATGTGTGTGTAACATGCTATCCTGCACACATCTGAAAGATTCTGTGTACGTAACCCTGTTGTGCTGTGCACACATTTCCTCATATTCTGTGTAGAGAGCAGCTCATTTTGTACTCAAATATTCGGCTTCCATAACAAGTTGTATTGCTCACATCTTAAAATATTCATTACACGTGAAACTACTGCATGGTACCGACATCCTTCTGGAATGTCCCACACACAAGCTGATATATTTGCACGGTTCTCACTGTTCTGTGTGCCCAGCCCCTCACACTGCACGCCCACCTCACACTCTTCTGCCAAGGGAGAGTTTGGTTCTCCCGTTCCCGGTGCTGGCTGTGCGGGCCACAGTCCTCTGCAGGCCAGCAGCACGACGCGTGCACATCTAGAGTGTGCGAGAAGTATCTCAGGTATCTGTACACAGATCATCTTATAATCCACATATATCCGCTGGACCTGATATATCCCCACAGTCCCCTAGTCCCCAGGGCTGCACTTTCACCCACAAATATCCCTCCCGCGCTCCTCCGCCGGCCGTGAAGTTTCCCCCGGCCGGGTCTTCCTTCCCTCCCTTCCGAAGCCCCGAGGACAGGCCGCTTCCCTCCCGCCCAGCTCCCGCGTCGGGTCCTGGCAGGCCGTCCTACCTTGAGGCGTCGTTTGAACCTCGCCTCGCAGGGGGTTGGAGGGAGCGGGGGGCGAGGAGGGCGCGGGCCCGCCGTTAATGCCGAGCAGGGGCAGCGGTGGCCGGCGGGGCGGCTGCCCTCGCGGTGGGTGGTCGGCGGCCCCCTGCCCCGCCCGCGCGGCCGGCCTGGGCTCCCTCGGAGCGGGATCTGGTTCCCCGCTCGGGTTACGGCGCGCTCTCGGCCCCGGCGGCTTCACTTAAGCAATTAGCTAGTAAAAATACCTTGGGCCTGGGGAGTGGGAGACGTCGCAGGCGTGTCTGTTTTTACACACCCCCCACCCTGCTCGGCCAATTTCAGGATTCCTGGGGCCGGAGCTGGGGCGCAGATTTGTTTTGGGGTGGGAGGGGGCCGGTCTTCATGGATTTTAATCCAAGAGCAAAAGGCTGCCCGCGATCTCTGTCCCTGTCTGCCCTTTCTCCTCCATCCCTGGAGCTGAGCCCCTGGGGTTTTTGTTTCTGTTTGTACAACCTAAGCCTTCCCTGCATGGTCTTGTCCAACCCTCCGTACGACCCTAAGAAATAGGAACCATGATGAGTTCCATTTTTCAGATAAAGAAACTAAGGGGCAAAGAGCGTATGCATCATCCTTACGTGGTGGGGCGAATTCAAATTCCCCCGCCTTTGGGGTTCGCGGCAGCGGGGCCCCTCTGCCCTGAGCACCGCTGAGCCTCACCCCGTGGTCAGGACACTTAACGCCCTGGTTCTGCAATCAGGCCAGGTTTGGATACTGGCTCTGCAGGGTGACCTAGGACCCGGAGTGACCTCGCAGAGCTCCATGTGTGAATGAGGAGGGAAATTATACCGACTTGGTAGGGGCATCGGTGAATATTAAACAAGTCTCTTAGGGACATTTAGCCAGGGTCCTGTGTTCATGGTTGGTGCCTCATAGGTTCACAGATGGGCTCCAGGCATTTGGTGAAACCTTCAAAACCATTCTACGAATGTCACAAATATGCATCTTCTGGGGGTGGGGGCAGGTCGGACAAGTTTTCAAAAGATTGACAGCCAAGAGGAAGGTTAGGAGCAGACAAGGGCAGTTCATGGAGTGAGGAGCAGCGCCTGGTGCCTGGGCAGCAGTGGATGAGCCTGTTATTATCTAGTGTTTGTAGTTGTCATTGCTATTTTATCACCGTCAGTTCTCCAATGGGGTTCTGTGTCCCCTTGGCCCTGGGAACCAGGGCTGTGTGGTGATGGCAGAGGCATTTCTGAGCCCCAGTCTCTCCACTCCCCGCCTACACAGAGGCACCTGGGAGAGTGAAACGCCAGGAAATTTTCTCCTTGGACGTGGAGAGGGCAGACGGAGAGATGTTCACCTCTCAGCGCTGGCTGATGAGAGCCAAGTCCATGCTGGGCCTCAGTTTCTCCACCCTAAAAATGTAGGATCAAGGGAGACCTCTCAGGGACATCGTAAGAGCCGAGAATGCAGTCTCTGAGCACGAAGGAAAGCCCTTCCTGCTACGGCTGTGGTTTTCCCCAGAATTCAGGGGGTCCCCTCCAAATTACAGAGCTGGGAGCTCATTCTCCTCCTCTCTCACACCCCCACTTCTACACACACCCAGCAGTAGAGATGAGCAGTTGGGGAGAGCCTCCATCTTTGGCCTTCCTGAGACTCCCAGGCCTACTGGGCCGGCTCTTGCCCTGGCCTCCATGACTGGCTGTTCCGTAAGGTCTGGTTTCCTGTCAGAGCCGGTGAAAGGGTAGAAAGAAGGGTGGAAAGGAGGGAAAAATGGATCTCTGGGTTAGCCAAAGATGGGACCTGCTGCTTCCCTTCCCCAACTGAAGAGGGCCCAAGAGTGAAGGAGTCTGCTGGGAAACGGCTCCCCAACTTCATGCTCTAGAGACCCCCTCACTTTGAAGGCGCCCCATGAGTGGGGGAGGGGCGAGGGGAAGGGAGATACTATTTCCGCTTTCAGAGAGCCGCAGCGTGCGCCCTGCACCCCTAGCTGGCTTAAGAGCTGTGCAGCCTTCTCTGCTCACCTCTGCTAAAGGCCAGATGTGCTCTGGCAGTCGGCAGTAGCGACCCCTCCCTGGGAACAGAACTTTCCTCTGGAGGCCAGGCTCTCCTCATCTGCAACTGCCATTTGCCAAAAAAAGAAAAAAAGTTGGGAGAGAATGTGAGAATGCGTGTGTTCGTGGACTCGTGCGCACGTATGGAGCAGCGGTACCTATGATTATTTGCGCGTGGCGCCTGTCTATGCGTGGGCGAACGCGCAGTGCAGAACATGTGGGCGTGCATGAGGTGTGAATTAAACCAAAGTGTGTGTCCCCGTTAGGCAGGCCTGTGTGTTGGTCCAAGGGTTGGGGGCGCCTGAGCTGTGTGAGGGTCGCTGCGAAGGGTGTTTGAGGCCGTGGGCGGTGCGGAGCGTGTCTGTATGCGCGGAGGCTGAGCTAGTTGTGTGAAGTGGAAGCGGGTCTGCCAGAGAGCGTTTACCTGCGTGAATGCACAACCACACACTACGGGTCACGTCCCACACTCACTCTTTCCCTAGGCGGGCCAGGCTCTCTGCTCGCAGAGACCCAGAGAGGCCAGCGGAAGGGCAGAGCGGGAAGGCGGCTCTCTTCTCCCGCGAGCGCGGATCTGGGGAAGGAGGCGGCCACTGCCGGGCAGGCTGCGCCGGCGAGCCCCTAGCTCCTCGCACCGACGTGCCAGGCGCCCCGAAGGCGACAAGGCGTCTCCCGCCGCAAATGAAGGCGTCCGAGCAAGGAAGGTGGGGGCGGGTAGTTAGCGGGAGACAAGGAGTCCGGAGAAAACCGAGAGGCGGTGGGCTTTGAACACGCCGCGCCGCGCCGCGGGCAGTGCTGCGAACCCGGCACACGCCTCTCGCCCCAGCTCGCGCCGGGGCTTGGCCTCTAGGCTCTTCGCGATGACCCGCGAAAACACCCCTCGCCCCCCTCTTCCCAACCCGGAACCCTGGAGGGAGAGGCCGGGCCCGGCCAGCTGTCGGTGCGACAGCAGCACTCACCTGGGTCTGTGCGCGCTGCGTTGCGCCGGGGCTCCTCCGCGGTCCTGCGCTCGGCTCTCGGCACCACCTTTCCTGGCTCCACCGCCGCCAGCCTGCACCCGAGCGCTGAGGTGGCAAAGGCAGGTCTGCGTGCGAGCCCCCTGCGGGCTGGCAGCCAGGCGCGCGAGGGCCGCCCTGGCCCGCGCTCCCCGCGCGCGCTGTCTGCTCTCAGGAACCTGGCCTGGCGCGCAGTGTCAGAGGCCCCAGCGGCGGCGGCAGGCCGAGCCCACAGGGGCATTAGGCCAACTCCCCCCCTCCCGCCTTGCGCACGCGGAATTCTCTATTATTATTATTAAAGAATCCCCCAGAACTTGTTTACGTTAAACCCTGTAAACTTCCTGCCAGGGTCTTTGCCATCTCTCGGGAAATCGGAACCTGCGCTTTGAAAATGGGGCCGCGGGGCCAAATAGGCGGGTTTTCAGTGTGTGTTGGGGGTGGGGGAAGGCAACTGAACTACGTGTGAGTTCAGATCCGAGCGTGGCGTGTGTATGCGTGAGTGGGAGTGAGTGCGAACTTAAGCTCCTGTGGGCCTTAAGCTTCTGTGTCAGCGAGCGCATTAGTGGGTGCGCACATGCCTGAGCGCCCTCTGCACATGAGTGTGCACACACGCATGAGTGTGTTTACACGTCTGTTTGCGTAATTTACCGGGTTTGCATGTGCATCAAGACATGTATGTATGTGTGTGCTAATGTGTGCACAAGAGCGCGAGGGTGTGCGCGCACGGGTGAGTGACTGAGCACGCCGCTTGTTCCGGGGCCTGTGCAGTTTGGGTCGCCACTGGGCCAGCGGGTTCTCACTCGTCCCCATCAGGCCCGCGGCGCCCGAGACAAAGCGGCCGCGATTCGTGCTGCGCTTTCGTTTTCCGCCTGCGCTCTACCCCGGCGGCTGCCCGCCCGCTCGCAAGCTGCTGGGCGAGTCCGAAAAATCCCGGGCGCGGCGCAGTCCTTCCCGGGGCGGGGAGAGTGGGTAGGCGGTCCCTCGCGGGAACTTAACGCCTGCCAGCCGCGAGGACCGGAGTCGAGCCGGCTGTGCCTGCGATGGTCACGACCGGGAGGCCGCCGCACTTGCGATTTGCCACAGGGCTGTGCGCGTCGGGGAAGGCCCCGGCCCAGGGCGCGTTTCCCGCCGCGCCGCCCGGGCGGGGAAGGCGGGGTCCAGCGCGCATCGGGGCTGAACCGCGGGCGGAGGGCGCATTAACACTTGCTCGCCAGGTTGGTGGAGGCGGGGCGGATTCTGCTGGCGGCCGCGGGGCGGCGAGAGCGGGGGCTCTTTAAGCGCCCACCAACGCGGGGGCCCGAGGGGGGCAGGGACGGAGGGAGGGAACTCCGGAAGGGTCTTACGCCGACCCGCGAGACGCAGCCGAGCGGAGACGGAGTGAAGGCTGCCTCGCCCGGAATCTCGGAGCCGAGCGCCGCGGGCGGCGGGGACCCAGGGCTGCTCCCGGCTGGGGCGCACGGTCGTAAGCCCTGGAGGTGGTGCCTCCCCCCAAAAAATACCGGCGGGGGTAGCTTCCTCACGGCCTCCTCCCGGGCTGCCCTCGGCCTCAGCTCGGCGTCTTTCCTTGTGGGAGGGCGAGAGAGAAAGAGGGAGGAGAGAGTTGGGGGAGGCGGGAGTTGGAGGGAGAGGGGCTCTGAGCCAACCGCCGGCGGATCCAGCAGCTCCTCGGGGAGGGCGGGCGGGAGCGCGGGGGCGGGCGCGCCGCGACTCGCTCGGGAGAAGTGGCCGCCGATGACGGCAGAGGTGCAGCCAGCCCCGCGCGCGCAGCCCCCTCCCCCTCGCCCTCCTCCCCCCCCTCGTCCTCTTCCTCCTCCTCCTCCTCCTCCTCCCGGCCCGTCCGCGGCGCAGAGCAGCGGCGGCAGCGGCGGCGGCGGCAGCAGCCACCCGATGTCTTCGGCGCCCGAGAAGCAGCAGCCACCGCACGGCGGCGGCGGCGGCAGTGGCGGCGGCGGGGGAGGCGGCGCGGCCATGGACCCCGCGTCGTCCGGCCCGTCCAAGGCCAAGAAGACCAACGCCGGCATCCGGCGCCCGGAGAAGCCGCCCTACTCCTACATCGCGCTCATCGTCATGGCCATCCAGAGTTCACCCACCAAGCGCCTGACGCTGAGCGAGATCTACCAGTTCCTGCAGAGCCGCTTCCCCTTCTTCCGCGGCTCCTACCAGGGCTGGAAGAACTCCGTGCGCCACAACCTCTCGCTCAACGAGTGCTTCATCAAGCTACCCAAGGGCCTTGGGCGGCCCGGCAAGGGCCACTACTGGACCATCGATCCGGCCAGCGAGTTCATGTTCGAGGAGGGCTCCTTTCGGCGGCGGCCGCGCGGCTTCCGAAGGAAATGCCAGGCGCTCAAGCCCATGTACAGCATGATGAACGGGCTCGGCTTCAACCACCTCCCGGACACCTACGGCTTCCAGGGCTCGGCCGGCGGCCTCTCGTGCCCGCCCAACAGCCTGGCGCTGGAGGGGGGCCTGGGCATGATGAACGGCCACTTGCCGGGCAACGTGGACGGCATGGCCCTGCCCAGCCACTCGGTGCCCCACCTGCCCTCCAACGGCGGCCACTCGTACATGGGCAGCTGCGGCGGCGCGGCGGCCGGCGAGTACCCGCACCACGACAGCTCGGTGCCCGCCTCCCCGCTGCTGCCCACCGGCGCCGGCGGGGTCATGGAGCCACACGCCGTCTACTCGGGCTCGGCGGCGGCCTGGCCGCCCTCAGCCTCCGCGGCGCTCAACAGCGGCGCCTCTTACATCAAGCAGCAGCCCCTGTCCCCCTGTAACCCCGCGGCCAACCCCCTGTCCGGCAGCCTCTCCACGCACTCCCTGGAGCAGCCGTATCTGCACCAGAACAGCCACAACGCCCCAGCCGAACTGCAAGGTGAGTGGGGAGACCGACCGAGGGTGCCCTGGTCCACGGGAAGTCGAATCTGAGTGGCAGCGGGACCCAGCCAGGGGCGAGCCCCTCCATTTCTGTGGTCGGAACCCCAAGGCTGAGGGGAGGCACCAGCTCCCCAAGGTGTCTCTTGGCCCCACCTCTCCCCCTTTGAAGAGTGACTACCGCTCTTGACCCTAGTTTGGGCCAATCTGTTTCTCTTTCTGTTCCAACTCCAGCTGCAGGCTGCTCCAGGCCTGACCAGGTAGGCCGGTCCTTAGCCAGATGTCCCAGACCCCAGTGCCCTAAGTCCTTTTGTGTCCCTTAAGTCCCCTCACACCTTGGAAAGATCCTGGGATGGACCCAAGGCTCCCAGCCCTGGCCAGATAGCCGTCCCTCCCTGGTGGGTGGCCCTCCGGCTGCCTGGAGAGCTGCCTCTGCTTGGGGCTGGGCGGAACGGAAGAGTTAGGCCCAAAGCCGCTGGGCCAGCGCTCAGAGGCTCAGCCCCGGCCTTTCAGGGGACCAGACCTGGCAGAGCCACAGCTGAGTCCAGGGGCATCTTGTGGTGACTGAGGCAGGGCGGTGCCGTGGCCAGGCCCCGGAGGGCCAGAGCTGCAGGCCGGGCCGTGGGGGCTCCTTGTTTTTTAGGATCCAAGTTTTCAAGTCCCCACACCCCCAACACCCCTGATACCCCAACACCCCGAACATGCAGACGCATCTGCCAAGGCAGATGTGGCAACCTCGCCTCCTGCTTCTGCCCCAGGCCCCCCGCAGCCTGCAGGCCCAGCCCTGGAAAAAGCTGGAGTGAGCTTGCCAGGGCCAGTGCAGGGTCAGCTGTCAGCAGCCCCAGGAGGCAGGAGCCAGGCCTGGAGGCCTTAGGCGGCCTCTCTGCGGGGGGACTCCCTCGCTCCGGGGCCTGTTCTCTGGAGAAGCTTCTTCTCACCCCTGCTGCTGGCCTGGCTCTGGCCCGGCACTGGCCTCTCTTTCGACCCGGCCAGCAGTCGGAGCCTCTGATGTTGGGGGTGGTGGTGGCTGCCCTGGCGGTGACGGCCATGGGAGTTAGGGGCCCTCCACTTAGCCTCCCTCACCACTTCCCCTATGGCTTCTGGAAGCCCTGGGCCCCTGCACGGTGTCCGAGGCTGGACAGGCACGCAGCAGGCAGGCACTGCGGGGTGCGAGGCCGTGGCAAGTGTTCTGGAGTCTTTTCCTCGGGTGCGCAGCCGGAAGGCCCGGACTCGGGGAGGAGGGCGGGGAGGCCGCTGCGCTCGGAGCCAGGCAGGCCGGCCCTGTGCGCCCCACGGGAGCGCTGCTCCTCCGCCTGAACTCTGGGCCACCGTGGCTAACTCTTCTGCTCCCCCAACCCCTCCTGTCGCCTCGCCTTGCAGGCATCCCGCGGTATCACTCGCAGTCGCCCAGCATGTGTGACCGAAAGGAGTTTGTCTTCTCTTTCAACGCCATGGCGTCCTCTTCCATGCACTCGGCCGGCGGGGGCTCCTACTACCACCAGCAGGTCACCTACCAAGACATCAAGCCTTGCGTGATGTGAGGCTGCCGCCGCAGGCCCTCCTGGTGCAGGCAGGCGGGTCACAGGGACCCTGGACCGGCACAAGAAACTGCTTTATTCTCGAGGTATAACCGTCGGCAGAAGAAAAGGGTTCCACCTCTCCCCACCCGGAGTTTTTGGCAAGGAATCCCCAACGCAAAGACACAGCGCTGCGGTTGGCACCTCCTTCCTCACTCCCTCAAAATTGTTAAGAAATGGTAGTGGTGGGTCTGATCCGACTGCAGCCATCGGCAAATAAAAGTTTTTGATCCTGTTGAACCCGCCTGAGACGGTGCTGTGCAGGGGAAAGCCTTCCTCATCCACACAGGAATTCTGCTGAGGTTCCCCCCTCCTTCCGGCCAATGGCAGAAGTGGGGGAAGATTTTTAGAAGAAAAGCAAACATGTGAGACCAGTCATTATCAAATACTTTTATTTTTTGGTTGAGTATTTATCTTTTTATTTTTTATTTTTTGAAAGAATGTCTTGGAATGCGCAAGTCTCCCTTTAGAGCCGTCTTTTGCGGGGAGCGGGAGATGACAAGAGCTCAGATCTCCCTCCCGATCTCCCTCCGCACCTCCGAAGTCTCCTCCGTGGACCACAGGTGGATCTTTGTGCGAACAACTTGCATTTCGGAAGCCACTGTCCGTCTTTAAACAGAAAGTCGAAGGAGCCACGAAGCAAGCGGCCGTCCGGGCGTCCGCCTCCGACCCCTTCCATGTTCCTCTTCTTCCTTCGCTTCAGCCTCTTCTGTTATGTTTTGTCTTGAGTTTTATTTAGACTTTTTCAGTGGGTATTTTTCTGTCTCCCAACCTCTACTGTAAACTTTCTGGTCCGAGAACGAGCCGAACACAGCGCGACGCAGGGACTAGGATGGCCCGGTGACCGCGCGGATTCAGGATTGCGGGGACGCAGAAAGGTTAAGGCACTTTTAAAAACTATAGCAAGGCTCCTGTTTATTTATTCTACTTTCTTTCCCTAATAATCAAAACACCGCGTAGGCTCCTCCGTTTATCAGTATTAATGGTGTAACTTTGTTGGCAATATTTGCCGTGTAGAATTTTTTTTAGATATCCATTGTAAATTTGAAACAAAGACCGATCTGTGTAAAAACAAATTTCCATATGTTTTATATAAATATATATATAATATGAAGGACTACCCTCCTCTCCTTTTTTTTTTTTTTGTTTTTAGTATTTTGGCTGCTAGAGTGCAGCATTTGTGACACGTATTTGAAATTTGACATTTTCTTCTGCACTGTATAAAAGGACCATTTGAGGATGTTTTGCCTTTTGTGTATTTTTTCCTAAAAAAAGAACAAAAATAAAAATGTATAACATTTGTACATGGCCTTTAAAATTGTATCAACTAGAAATAAAATTGCATGAGTATTTTATTGGGACTGAGATTGCAGAATACCTTCCAGACTCCCAAAGACAGAGGGGGAAAAAAAACAGGCTTTGGATCACTAGACTTTTAAAAATTTACAATCTGGGCGACTCTGAGTCCTTTTTTCTTTTTTGGCAAATCCTCCTCTTTTCACTCTTCATTCCACTTTGAAGTAAACGCTGGACAAGAGGAACTATTTTTCTTGGCTTCTGTTTTTTAAGAAGAGCTCTTTGCCCCTCTAAATGTCATTGATCGTTTTAAAGAAATAATCAAACGTTTAAAGAACACTGTAGACCTCCTTCCCCTAGGGAACACTAAACCATATATGTGCACATATATATGTGTATACATGTACATGTATGTACATGTATATACATATATGTACACGTGTCCATGTACATAATATATATTTTTTTGCCACTACAAGACCAGTGAGAGTTTTACTTTGGGTTTCCGACTTTCTTGTTCTCTTGCTGTAGCTGTTATAAATCGTGAATCAACTTTAAGGTTTTTTTGTAGTTGTTGGTTTTGTCTTGTTTTGTTTTGGCTTTTTGGTGCCTTGTTCTTGGTTTTCCCCGATAGAAAATCAAGTAAAATCTAAATGAGGCAAAAGGGCACTTGGCGGGCCAGGTGACAGGCACCTTTCCAATCCTGTAACATTTATCTCCTAAGTCACAGTTAGTCCCCTCTGGGGAAAAAATATTTTTTAACACTTGTATCTTCCACTGACCACCCTCTTTCTATTCCAGTTCCCGGCTACCGAGGAAAACAAACACAGTAAGTCACATTGTTGGTGCGGCCCTTACAGACCCACCGCAGTGTCTTGCGTCGTGGGGTTGTGAGTCTCTGAACCTGGTTCTTCTCAGAGTTGACATTTTGGACGTGGGGGTAATTTCTCCGGTGCTCTGTTACATCAAAATTATCAATAAACTCGTCTGGGCAATTAATGTCCCAAACTAACAGCTGTCTATAAACTCCAGATAAAGGGGACAGGAAAAGAACGGCGACTCCATCCCTTGGGGTCTCCGGTGGGCCGAAGCGTCAGGCCAGGCTCTGCCGGGCGCACGCGCCTGGCCCTGCGCTCCGAGAGCAGGTTCGCAGCAGGCGGAGAAGGCGGTCCTCTTGGGGCGGAGGTCTTCTCTGCACCCTCCGCCTCCCACCAGAGCCCGGAAACCCAGTCCTGAGAAGAGCCCCCAGGCCTCCTAGCGCGGGAACGCTGCGCTCGGGTCCGGTCAGCCTCTGCAGGCTAGAGGAGCTGGGAGCCCGTCCTCTCTCCCGCAGAGGCTGCGGCCCAGTTAGGGCAGAGGCTCCGAGGAAGAGGGGCTGATTAGGAGAAACCCAACTGCGCGCTCCCAGATTTTCTTCTGCGGAGTCTCCAGCCCCTGCACCCACTCACTTGGCGCCCTGGCTGGCCAGAGGCCCCCGTGCGCCGTGGTTGTGCATGGCTTTGGCGCCGCTGGACTAGCGTCCAGGGCGGCGGCAAAGCCCGGTTTCCTGTTCATCTCCTTGCCTTCGCTTCAGCGGGATCTCCCAGCGCACCCATGTCCAGGTCTAGCGGGGCGGGAGGCACCCAGGGGGGCTTGTGCAGGAAAACCGGTCCGGATTGCCCGAGGACGGTGACCGGCCTCGGTCTTCCGGCCTGACTTGCGGCCTGGGAATGAGAGGGAAAGTCCAGCCTTCCCGCAAGGAGATCCTGGCTCCAGGCAAGCCCGGAAGGGCCAGATAACGCAGGCGAAACTGCCTCTGCGCCCGCGTCCGAGATTTCGCGCTGCCGCTGCTGCAGCGCCGAGACTGCGCTCGGCTGGGCTGTGTCCTCCTCGGGGTCCATTGCGTCCTGGGCTCGCACAGGGGTCGCGGGTGAAACTCCCACCGCTGCGCGACGCCGCAAAAGCGCGCCCAGCATGTGCAAGTCACAAGTTTAAAACGCAAAGGGCTCCTGAGTCTGGTGCGAAATTATGCGCCCTGCGTGCATGAAGGACCCGTAGGATCAGCTAGCACAGAGGCGTCCTAGGTAGAATTAATTGGTAATCGCTCCGATTATCTTAGGGGTTTTTGTCCTGGAATAACGTAGAATTAATTCACAATGTCTTCATCTATTTTAAGGATTTTGCGCTGGAACAGGGAAGTCAAGATGCCCCTTGACATGAAATTCCCCCTGTAATAAAGCCCCGGAGCAGGGGCAGGAGCTGCCTGGAGCAGGGGCTGCCTGGAGCAGGGGCTGCCTGGAGCAGGGGCTGCCTGGAGCAGGGCTTCTGCGTGTGGATTACACATCCGCGGACGCCGCAGTTCTCCGCGCGGGGCCGACGCCTTGGACGCACCCGAGCCTCAGCGGCTTTCCAGTTGCAGCCCCGGGCAGCAGAAGCGCCTGGGCGCGGCCTCCGAGCTCCTCAGCCCCAGGCAAGGGGGACTTCGCCGCCTGGAGCTCACCACCAGGGCCCGTCCAGGCCAGCAGCGCCAGTCGCCCGGCCGGAAGGCGCCTGGGGTGTGGGCTTCTGATGGGAAGGCGCCTGGGCCACAGAGGTGTGCTCTTTCTGTTCTCTTTTCTCTTTGGGGCTGGAGGGGGTTGGTGGCCACAAAGGCATGGCTCCAGGCCTTCCAGCCACCCACCAGCAGGCAGCTTTCGCTCAAAGGAGCTCAAAAGGAGCTAGGGTTCCTCCTCTGTGGCCACCCCAGCCTGAGCAAGACAAGTCGCCTCTGAGCCTTGGTTTCCTCATCTCTAATAGTACGGTCCTGGTGGACCTTTGGGGGCCGTGGTTAATGAGGCAGATGCTTCTAAGGAGTAAAGGGGTGGCCTGGTTTCTTGGTACCCAGACAGGAGCAGCCGGCCAGACCTGGCTTTTCTCGCCGCGACATCTAGTGGGGCCAGTGTGGAGTGGTGGTGGTGGTGTGTGTCTGCTTGTGGGGGGTGTGGGAACCATAAGAGGTGTAAATATCCATATTTTACAAGGCCTTCTGCTCAGGGACTTCTGATCCCAGTGTGGGGACAGCTAAATTCCCATCTTCACGGACTTTGCCTCCCTTCCCAGGGACAAGGAAGATGGCTCACACAGCTGGAGAGAGAATCTTCACAGTGGGTTAGGGCTTGGGATGCCAGCATACACCAGCCACCAGAATCTCCCCCAACCTCACTGACCCCTCCTGGGCGTCCGAGTCCTGCGGATGACCCCATGGGGAAGTGGGAGATCAGAAGTCCCCCGAGCTCAGTGGCTTCACCTCCGATGGTAACTATCAGAGTCCAGCCCGGGAATCACCCTCATCAGAAATATTTGGGATGTCGGTTTAAACAGCAGATTCGAGGGGTCCCTGAACAGATTCTAACAGCTACTGGTTAGAATCTCTGGAGGGGAGACCCAGGAGTCCACGGTGTTCAAAGATAAGCCGGGTGGTCCTGGGTGAGCACTAATTTGGGTCTGTTCTCCCACGCTGGTCAAGGCTGCTCTGAGCGGCCTCTGCTGCCCCCTCCTGCCCGCCTGCTGGATCAGGCCCACGTGTCTGTAGCAGCAGCTGGTTGAGCACTTGGAGGCCAGGCAAACAGGCACCATGGCCACATTTGCAGGCGTACCATGTGAACGCCGGGCCGGGGCAGGCCTTCTTCCCACATGGGCATCCCAGTCCACCCCAGCCCACCCTCGCTTGCTCCTGCCCCAGCTCTGTGCTTGTTGCTCTACTTGTTTTGGAGGCAGACCCTGAGCTCAGGGAGGGTCAGTGACTGCTCCCGACATGGTGGGTAAGACGTGGAATTTGGACGCAGACCCAGTACTTTCTGACCCTGAATCCCGTGTCACTCGCCATTACACCGCAAGGCTCCTGGACACCCGTTTGCCTCCATCCACAGGGCCTAGTGGAGAAAGGAAAGTTGACGTGGGATCCATGATCTGGCCTCTGCTGGCTTCCGGCCTCCAGAGGAGGGCTGGCAATGGGCAGGACCACAGAGAGTCGGGGTCTCCAAACACATGCTCTCAGACCCCCTCCTACCTTCCCGCTGAGCTAGGAGGGCGCTTGCAGGTGGGGCGGGAGCCGGCCTAGCAGCCAGCGCAGCTCAGACCCTGACCTTCACCCCCTCTCAGGGTTCCGAGTGTGATTCCCGAGTTCCACCATGGCCTGCCATGGAAGCTTCCCTTGCTTCCTCGGGTCCCCTTAGACCAGCTGAGAAAAACTTCAGATGAAAGTGGGTGCTCAGACGAGGCTGGCTGCACAGCACTGTGGCCACCTCCACACTCTATGGAAACTTCTGGGCACCAATACGTCAGAGTTCTGGGCTCTGTGTTAAGGAGGAAGGCCCTTTTCCAGCGTCTTCTGCAGCTGAGCTCAGGGGTAGTGTCCTGGGCCATGTGGCCAGCAGGGTGGGAGAGCGAGGGAGGGGGTCGCATCCATCCATGAAGGGACGCTGACTTGTTGTGGGGCCGAGAGGAATCCCGGGCCTTTGACGATTCTATGTCTTCCTGTGCTTTGGGGGTGCGCAGGGGCAGAGGAGCGCCTGCTGTCTGCAAGCATAAAACGTCGTGGGAGTTGGGGGTCTCCGAGATGACTATGGCTGGAAGGCTGTCCAATTTCCGAACTGTTCATTGCTCAGTTAAACCCTTAAAATAAAACATTGTCAGCATGAAATGACAGACGGACAGAGGGGAACCGTCGCGGAACTATCCCCTCCACACGGGGCCCTGGCTATGTGCCCACCGCTGCACTAGACTAGATTTGCGATGGACATGTTGACGCACACCTGTCATCACAGACGGACTGCCCAGTGCCGTGTTGTCCCAGCCCACTGGCAAGGAAGCAAGCGTGCGGTGGTTGCACAGCAGCTGGCATTGAGGTGGGAAGGTGTGCGGTCCCCACTGGAGCAGATGCCCAGGCCATGCGCTGCCCAGCAGCTGAATACACGGGGCCATGTCCTGCGGGACCATCCAGCTGCTTCCAGCATCAGGACACCTGGGGTCATGTGGACATTCTGAAGAGACAACGACACCAAGCGCAGGATGACCACAAATGTCCTCAGCAGAGGCAGAAAGCAGATGCAGTGTCTCCATGGCCCCTATGGTGGTTTTTCTCCCATCCTACAGTGCAGGACGCTTGCTGGGGACACAACCAAGAGGAAGCCTGGCAGAGCGGGGGCGGAGGGCCGCTGGGGCCAGGTGCAGGCATCCTGTCTGACTTATTTTGGACAGTGTTCTGTGTCCATGGGGTGACAGCCTAGGGAGGAGCAATGCCACACGCAGGGCCCTTGAGAGTGCTGTAGTTCTGTGACCAGCCGCTGCAGGCATTTTATGGAAACTGCCGCCAGCACTCCAGGGAGCAGGCACGCACCTTGTGTTCCCCCCACCCCGTGTTCCCCAGCAGGTCTGGGGTCTGGGCCACGGGGAAGCGTGCTGAGTCTGCAAATGCCCCTGGAAGAGGATAGCAACGTTTCTGTTCTGGACGCTTTCCCCCAAACAGGCCGTGATTTATCAGTGCATGGCGTTTCTGTGAGGCAGGAAGCACTGGCCAACCCTGGCTTTCTGCTGTGACTCCTCGGCAGGGTCGCCAGCCTGAATGAGCAGAGAGGACTGCGCCGCCTCTGTCCAGGTGCAGGAGGAGGGCCAGCAGAGTGGGGAGGGCAAGGGGAGGCAGCCAGGGGAGGCTGGGCGAGGCCACAGCAAATGTGGGCCATGAGGACAGGAGGGACAGGAGGGCAGCTGTCCTGGCTCACTTCCCAGGGGCCTTCGCCGCGATGCCCACCCCAGGGAGAGAGCTCAGGGTCAGGAAACCTCTTGGGAAACCAAAGAGGACCCAGGGCACCAGGGTCCTTCTTGCAGGGCAGCCTCTGACCCGCCCCAAGAATTTCTCGCTCGGCTGTTTCTCTACGAGGAGGCAGCGCCACCTGCTGTCCACTTCGCGCAGATGCTGTTGGGGTCTAAAAATCAGTCCCATCAGGAAAATTGATCTCCCCAGGCTGGGCAGCCGCGGATCCGAGGAATGAACCTGCTTGCCCTATTTCAGACCCTTTGACTTTGTCAAGGGGTAGCTGGCTTTTAATTTAATTTAATTTTTTTTTGGTCAGGGGGTCAGTTAATTCAGTTTTTTTCTAATTACACAAATGACGTGGCTTATTCCAAATAAAAAAATAAAACTTTAGAAAAGTGAAACGAAGAAAGTAAAAATGACTTCCAACCCCATTCCTGAGTGAGGCAGCTGTGCTCCCTGCACCCTCAGGGACTCCGCGGTTCTAGGAGGAGCAGATAAGGGATGTAGTGGATCACAGCCCTGGAGTCACAGGACCTGGGTTCAAGTCCCGACTCCATCTCTTCTCAACTTCGTGAGCCTGCACAGGCGTCTCTCTTCTGCTCACCTCAGCTTCCCCATCGGTACAGTGGGGATGATGGTAAGAGCAGGGCTCCCACAGCATTGCTATGAGGCTTAAATAAATAATAGTCTGTGAAAGGCTTACAGTGAAGAAACCAGGCACAGAGAGTGCAAGCACTTAGAGGCCACACAGCCACGACATGGTGTAAAGCCTGGTGTGCCTGGCTCCAGCACGGCACTCTTCGACCATTAAACGGTCTCTCTGTTCTGACAAGCTGCGGTGGCTTCGTTACCCCTGAGGCCCGGCTTGTGGTCAAGAGATGAGCACTTGGTGTTTCTCTAGGGGACAGCCTTCTCCCGCCCAGCAGGGAGGGGCTTGACGCTATGGCCAACTCTGCTATGAGACCACAGGGAGTCACAGAGCCCTTCTGAGCCACATCTGTCTTATCTGGAAAAGGGAAAGAGTAGTACGTGCTTCCTGGGACTCTTCTAAGGCTTAAGTGAGCTAATTCACCCTCCAAGGTGGGCAGGGATGTTTAACTTGCTCACAATTCAGCACTCAGGGCCTGAGCTCATTGCTTCCAAACCATCCAGAGTGCAAAACGCCCAAACCACATGGTCACACATCAGCTCCATTCCGACCTCTGCGATTTATGGACATCAAAAATAAAAGCTTCCATTTACAGGAAGAAGTGCTGCCGTGTTCGCGGGAATGGGAGCGTGGGTTCCCTACACGTCTCTGCTTGTTTGAATAAATGCCCAGATGGTCTCTGGTAAAAACACAGGATGATCACTGAGATTGGCAAAGTCATGGGGACTTGCCGGGGCAGTGGGTGGCAGGGAGAGGGGGACAAAAGAGGGGATCCCAGATCCCCGGAACCTCTGGCTCTGCAATGCACCAGGAAACAAGCCACCAATAGTCTATGCCTCAGTTTCTCCATCTATGAATGCAATCAAATATGGGGCTATTTCCAGCAACAGGACCAGGGTTGTGTGGGGCTGTCGCATGATGGGCTGGCTGCAGGTCGTGGGGTGGTGATGTGCGGATCAGAGTTGAAGCGTTCAGGGCATGCAAGATAGGGAAGCCAGCAGGAGCTGGCTTCTGACGGAGCAGCCCTGGGCCCCAGCGCGTCTCTGCACTGTGCGCTGTGTGACCCGGTGGAAGCCCCCCACCGCTCCACTCCACAGGGCCCTGCTCTTCTAGGAAACACCCCTGGCTTTGTCTGCCTCTTCCTACCTCAGGTGGCAAGTAGGGGTCAATCCCCAGTGAAGGAAGGCACAGGGGGATTGGTGGCTCAACCTGTGGTCAGC
This sequence comes from Nomascus leucogenys, assembly GCF_006542625.1. Lineage (NCBI taxonomy): Eukaryota > Metazoa > Chordata > Mammalia > Primates > Hylobatidae > Nomascus > Nomascus leucogenys. The sequence goes on from NC_044382.1 coordinate 152,657,742, forward strand.
TGCTGCTGCGATCGCGGCTTCACTCCCTGCTCACGGGCACAGTGGGCAAATGGACTCCTCTGCATTTCAGTAACCTCGGCTGTGAAACAGGAGGCCTCTCAAAAGTGACTGCAAGAACTACGTGAAGTGATATAAATGTATCTATGTCTATAGTTAGTATTTCCTCGTTAATATATTGTGTACATAAATACATCATGTACTTTATAAATCTATAAAGGGAACGGGATGGAGGGAAGTGGGCTTAGCAAGCCTCGATTGGTTATTTTTGCTGGCGGGGAGGGGGTGTGAGAATTAAAATTTTGGAAATTGAGTTGGCTTCAAGCCAGGTGCTTCCTGGGGGCCTGCGGGACGGGGGAGAGGATACTGCCCAGCCATTCCCAGGAGGACAGGAAGGGGGAGGGGAGGGAATCCTCATTTTTGCTCCTTTGGTAAAAAGGCAGAAAGCTTCACATCTCCTGTCCATATCAGCAGGTCTGGGGGCTGAACATGCTGCAGAAGGCACTGTGGATCGGCCAGCAAGGGCACAGGGATCATTAGTGATGTCTGTGGCGGGTGCCAGAGGGGCCCATATGTTTACCCGAAATTTACCAGCATTCCAACAGCTGGTTACTGCTTCCTGTTCTAAATGCTTTTCTCATCTGACATTTCATCCTCTCCATCATCACTTTACTAAAATGTAACTCTTTGTGGTGGTCTCTGCACTGACCCTTTCTCGGTGATTCTGCTCCACGGCTGTTCTCAGCTTTTCTGATTTCTCGGTGATTCTGTTCCACTGCTGTTCTCGGCCTTTCTGATTTCTCAGTGATTTGTTCCACTGCTGTTCTCGGCCTTTCTGATTTGCGGTCTTGTGTCTCCATCCATTTCCTTCTCTATATGAGTATCTGGGGTGAGGTATGTGTGGGTCACTGGCTGAGAGCTGGGCCGGGGGCAAAAATGCCCAGAGGAGACTTCCTCTGAGTGCAGGGGGCAGCTCTGCCAGAGCTGAGGGGCTGCAGCGGGTTGGGAGAACAGGCGCCAGTCTTGCCCATCTGGCTGGTTGAGAAAGAAGTAATGAAAGAGGCAGGCACAGCTCTGGGGGCAGAGAGACTGGGGCCCGAGTCTTGGCTTTACCCTGGCCTAGGTCTGGGACCCTGGACCTAAGTCCCTTAGGCCTTCTGAGCGAGGCCCTTTCCTTTTGCCACAGTCATGGAATCCTTCTCCAAAGGCTGAACGGACTGTGTCTGGGATGTGTGGCCATGTCAGCAATGAGAATGGCAGAGGCAGCCGGGCACTGGCTTGGGGAGGTCACCTTTACTAGCTTAGCTCTGCCAGAGCTGGCTGTGGGACCAGGCAGGAGGAAAGTCACTTCTTCCTTTGGGACCTCAGTCTTTTCACTGGCAAAACTGGGGACAGCATTTTTCCTCCTTACAGTGTTGGGAGTGTGTGCTGGGGGCCAGCCCCCGGGGCAACCTGGGTGCTGATCCAACCTGCGCAGCCAAACTCAAGAACAGACACATTTGCCTGTGTAAGTGGAACACCAAGCCTTTGCCCTGCGCATTCTAGAAATTGTTTTTAGAAGTAGACAAATGTTACACAAGGTTTTTATCCTATTGTTCCAAAAATGATTTAATACTAAAAAAATTAAATTAAAAAAAATCACCTGTGCAGTGACAAGCCTTAGAAAAGAGCCCGTGGAAACCCCAGCGGTGCTTTAGGTAAGGTGGCGTGACGATTCTGCTGCTGCTGTCCTCTGGCCAGCCCACACTGCTGGCTTTTGGAGTCCCACTGCACCTTCGCCTGCCTGCCATCATCCTGCAGCATGGAGGGAACCCTGTGCAAACATCACTTTCAACAAACTGCAGAACTAGACTTGTCAAACACTTTGAATGAAGAACACATGGTTTCGGAGGTGCTTCTTCCTGCACCCATCACTGCTCTTCTCTATTATCTTACTGAAAAATAATTAGGAACTATTTACATCACTCAGACTTGACTTCACATAGAAACCATATGTGAAAAAGCTCTGTGAATGTCAATACAGACTCGAGGAACGCCAGCACCTGTGTCACAGCCCTGCCGCTCAGCTGAGGGTGCAGAGCCATGGTAAGAAGATGCCAGGGGCTGGCAGCCAGATGTGTCCCATCTGTTTTCCTCAGCAGTGTGGTGGGATTGCAGGGAGGAGCTGAGAAAGGTGGGAGAGAAAAAGAGAGAAGCCAGGGGTTTGGGCTTCATCCTGAAGCTGAGAATGCTTTTCCAGAAGTTGGAACAGGGCTGTCCTATGGACTTCTTCCTCCTTTTTAGTATTAATAGAAACAAGATGTGAATTGGGAGAGGCAGACTCTTCCATACGTTCTCAGCTCACACTTGGGGAGCGCTGGGTTCACTGGTCATATTTTTAAATGGCTGATGCTGAAAGGTGCTTTATCTGTTGTACCTGGCAGCATCAGAAAGGCTGACGTGGGGCTGGCCGCAGTGGTTTATGCCTGTAATCCCCGCACTTTGGGAGGCCGAGGCAGGTGGATCACTTGAGGTCAGGAGTTCGAGACCAGCCTGGCCAACATGGTGAAATCTCGTCTCTAAGAAAAATACAGAAATTAGCCAGGCGTGGTGGCGCATGCCTGTAATCCCAGCTACTCAGGAGGCTGAGGCCGGAGAATCACTTGAACCTGGGAGGCGGAGGTTGCAGTGAGCAGAGATTGTGCTACTGCACTCCAGCTTGAGTGACAGAGCAAGACTCCATCTCATAAAAACAAAAAAGGGGTGACACGGAATAACTACATAACCTGGCCTGGTTAATTCTGCTGCGTGGAGAAGTCTTCTTCAGATAATTCATCTTGGTGGGTTCACTTGGATTCTGCACCAGTCAAAACCTGACTTTCTAAGGGGGACAAAGGAATAGATTCCTCTTGAAATTCCAGGTCTTGCTTATGAAGCCATTTCCTATCCCAACATTACAAAGCCTTCTCTCCTACTTCTCTCCAAAGCAATGGTGCGGTCTCGACTCACTGCAACCTCCCCCTCCTGGGTTCAAGCGGTTCTCCTGCCTCAGCCTCCGAGTAGCTGGGATTACAGGTGCCCACCACCATGCCTGGCTAATTTTTGTATTTTTAGTAGAGACAGGTTTCACCATGTTGGCCAGGCTGCTCCCGAAGTCCTGACCTCGTGATCCGCCTGCCTTGGCCTCCCATAGTGCTGAGATGACAGGCGTGAGCCACTGTGCCCGGATACCCCTTATATTTTATGTTTCAATATTGAATTAGCCTGGGATTTATTTTTATGTGTGGCACAATTTAGAAATCTAAGTTGCTCTCTCCTCCCGCTGCCCAAGATGCTGAAAGGAAAGAAGGCTAAGGAGAAGAAGGTGGTTCCAGCCCCTGCTGTCATGAAGAAGCAGGAGGCCAAGAAAGTGGTGAATCCCCATTTGAGAAAAGGCCTAAGAATTTTGGCATTGGACAGGACATCCAACCCAAAAGGGACCTCACCCACTTTGTGAAATGGCCCTGTTATATCAGGTTGCAGCGGCAGAGAGCCATCCTCTGTAAGCGGCTGAAAGTGCCTCCTGCGATTAACCAATTCACCCAGGCCCTGGACCACCAAACAGCTCCTCAGCTGCTTAGGCTGGCCCACAAATACAGACCAGAGACAAAGCAAGAGAAGAAGCAGACTGTTGGCCCGGGCCGAGAAGAAAGCTACCAGCAAGGGGACGTCCCCACTAAAAGACCACCTGTCCTTTGAGCAGGAGTTAACACTGTCACCACCTGGGTGGAGAACAAGAAAGCTCAGCTGGTGGTGATTGCACACACGTGGAGCCCATCTAGCTCGTTGTCTTCCTGCCTGCCTTGTGTCGTAAAATGGAGGTGCCTTACTGCATTATGAAGAGGAAGGCAAGACTGGGCCGTGTAGCCCACAGGGAGACCTGCATGACTGTCGCTTTCACACAGGTGAACTCGGAAGACACAGGTGCTTTGGCTAAGCTGGTAGCAGCTATCAGGACCGATTATAATGACAGGTACGATGAGATCCGCCGTCACTGGGGTGGCAATGTCCTGGGTCCCAAGTCTGTGGCTCACATTGCCAAACTCAAAAAGGCAAAGGCTAAAGAACTTGCCACTAAACTGGGTTAAATGTACACTGTTGAGTTTTCCGTACATAAAAATAATTAAAATAGTACAAATTTTCCTTAAAAAAAAAAATCCAAGTTGCTTTTTTCACCCTTCAAAACAACAGCCAGTAGCTCTGAGTCTGTCTCTGAAGAGGCAAATCCTCCCCCCCATTTGAAATCACTGTCACCTCCCAGGTTCCCACCTGCTTGGAGACCCTGTCTTCTGCTCTCCTCATCTGCAGACACTCTGCTGTTTGCAGACGGGAAGCGCCATCATCAGACCTGCATCTGCAGGCCAGTCCCTGTTCCTTGCCTGGGACTGTTCTTGAGTATTTCCTGTCCACCTTGTCGATTTCCATGAGCAATGCCTGGTGAGATTTTGCTGTTCGGTATAGAATGCCTTCGCAGAGGGAGAAGCAGCATCTTCCCAGTAGCAAACCCTTCCCTCTGGAACACAACGTGTTTTCTTGATTCAGATCTTTCCTTTCTCTCAGGAAAGTGTGACCATTTTATCCATGTAATACCATTTTATCCCATATGAGTTTTTGTTGTTATTGCCTTAAACGTTTGCTAGTGAGTTGTGGAACTGCGTGTGACTTGCTCTGGCCCTACACACCTTTTCACTGTGAAGTCAAATCTTTCTTTAGCTGGTGCAAAGTTTTACTGTGACTGTTTCCATTTCACGCTTCTTCCACCCCTATCCCATTTTGCAGGGCTGTGGGGAAGAATCACCTGGCTCTATCTCTGCATTATCTGCTTCTCTGTCATTGCCAAGAACCACGTGGCTCCATCTCTGCACTATCTGTGTCTGTGTCCCTGTGCCTTCAGCCCACTACTAAGTCTCTGTATTTTGTGATTTCAACTTTTTTTTTTTTTTTTTTTTTTTCTGAGTCTCACTCTATCGCCCAGGCTGGAGAGCAGTGGTGTGATCTTGGCTCACTGCAACCTCTGCCTCCCGGGTTCAAGCAATTCTTGGGCCTGAGCCTCCCGAGTAGCTGGGATTACAGGCATGCGCCACCATGCCTGGCTAATTTTTGTATTTTTGGTAGAGATGGGGTTCTACCATGTTGGCCAGTCTGGTCTCGAACTCCTGACCTCAAGTGATCCGCCCACCTCGGCCTCCCAAAGTGCTGGGATTACAAGTGTGAGTCACCGCGCCTGGCCTGGTTTCAATTTCTAAGGAGTTTTTTCTTACCAGTCCATTCTCTTTTTAACGGACATAGTGGCCTCCAAGTCTCTTTGTGACTCCTGTGTGAACGTGTCCACCACGGCTAGTGCGTGTCTCAAGATGCTGATGTCCTCAGACGCCTGGCAGCTCCTTGTTACCTGCTCGTATCTGTAGACGAGGCCCAGACTCCTGCCACAGGTGTGTGGAGAAGCCCTGGCTCAGACGCTGCCTCCGCAGCCCGGGGACGTCCTCCTGTCGTGTTTCTGAATGCCGGTGCGGGCTTGCCTTCCACACCGGGCTTGGCTGTGGCTTGCCACTGCCTGGTCTCCAGCACTGTCGGCTTACTGCTCACAGACTTTCTTTCTCCCTCCACATCGAGGCTTCTCATACAAATGCTGATGTTGTGAGGATGCATTTGTATTTTTAAGAACATCACCACCCTCCTGCTGAGCTTTTTATTCCTGCTTACCGTCTGCAGGCTCTGTTTGGGATCCTCACCCACCTCACAGGACTTCTATTTTTAGAGCTTATGTTTTCCTGTATATTTTAAGATCAGAGCAGACACGAGCAAAAAATGACACATTTTCCTTTTTAAAAAACCTTTTTCTTGATAAAGTTTCCAGGACACTTCATCGACGCAAGCTTTTTTCGTGGAAAACCGTCTCAAATGTGTCAGGAGTAAGGAGTAGATGATGCTTGCGATTTTGTTGATTCCTGCAGTGAAGCTTTCTCACGATGTAGTTCCTTCACTTTGAGTCAAAGGCCCCAAGTTGATCTGTTTCCTATTTATTCGAGTGTATCGATTTCATATTTGCCCAGGAAAGAGGCCCGCGGGTGCTTCCTAGGTCTCGCATTCCCATTTGTGTGTGGTGCAGGCTTTCAGAGCTCAACCCGGAGAGGCCCGTTTCTAGTTCAGTGACCGGCCATCTGAGGGCTGGGGAGAGGTGTGGCCAGGCTCACCCAGACAAGGAACTCGGGTCACACACGCCTCCACCTGCGTGGGTGAAGCCAGTGAGCTGGGACCAGATGACACCTGACCTCCCTCCTGGAGCAGGAACGGAGGCTCCTTCCTGCGTTTCCCACCTGCTGTGCCCAAGGGAGCCTCCTAGAGCTCACCCAGTGCTCCAGCTTCTCAGCCCACGTTCCCCAGGGCTCGGCTCCTGTGTCAGCCCTGTCACCTGGGAGATGGCTCCAGGGCCATCTCCAAGACTTCTGCCCCAGGGTCCACTCTTGACACAAGGGCACCAGGCAGGAGCTCTGGCTGAGTCCTCAGTCTCACCCCTTTGGAGAGTGAGTCCTCTGTCTGGGGGGTAATTAGTGGGTCTGGGGTGGCCAGGCCAACTGGCCTCAGCAGCAGGTGCACCGCTGAGCTGTGACCGTGCACCTCAGGCACATCGTTTCGGCTAACTTTCACACAACCCGCAGTGTGTGCCTTACAGATGAGCAATGGGAGGCTCGGAGGGATGAAGCAGCTGCCACCATACACCCACCACACCACACGGTGGCAGCACTGACGCTGAAAGCCACGTCTGCTGGCTTCCGAAGCTCCTCTTGGTAATTGTGGCTATGTTTCTTTTATTATTATTATTATTATTATTGTTATACTTTAAGTTTTAGGGTACATGTGCACAATGTGCAGGTTACATATGTATCCATGTGCCATGTTGGTCTGCTGCACCCATTAACTCATCATTTAGCATTAGGTATATCTCCTAATGCTGTCCCTCCCCCGTCCCCCCACCCCACAACAGTGCCCAGAGTGGGATGTTCCCCTTCCTGTGTGCATGAGTTCACATTGTTCAATTCCCACCTATGAGTGAGAACATGCGGTGTTTGGTTTTTTGTCCTTGTGATAGTTTACTGAGAATGATGGTTTCCAGTTTCATCCATGTCCCTACAAAGGACATGAACTCATCATTTTTTATGGCTGCATAGTATTCCATGGTGTATATGTGCCACATTTTCTTAAGTCAGTCTATTGTTGTTGGACATTTGGGTTGGTTCCAAGTCTTTGCTATTGTGAATAGTGCCACAAGAAACATACGTGTGCATGTGTCTTTATAGCAGCATGATTTATAGTCCTTTGGGTATACACCCAGTAATGGGATGGCTGGGTCAAATGGTATTTCTAGTTCTAGATCCCTGAGGAATTGCCACACTGACTTCCACAATGGTTGAACTAGTTTACAGTCCCACCAACAGTGTAAAAGTGTTCCTATTTCTCCACATCCTCTCCAGCACCTGTTGTTTCCTGACTTTTTAATGATGGCCATTCTAACTGGTGTGAGATGGTATCTCATTGTGGTTTTGATTTGCATTTCTCTGACGGCCAGTGATGATGAGCACTTTTTCATGTGTTTTTTGGCTGCATAAATGTCTTCTTTTGAGAAGTGTCTGTTCATATCCTTTGCCCACTTTTTGATGGGGTTGTTTGTTTTTTTCTTGTAAATTTGTTTGTGTTCATTGTAGATTCTGGATATTAGCCCTTTGTCAGATGAGTAGGTTGCGAAAATTTTCTCCCATTTTGTAGGTTGCGTGTTCACTCTGATGGTAGTTTCTTTTGCTGTGCAGAAGCTCTTTAGTTTAATTAGATCCCATTTGTCAATTTTGGCTTTTGTTGCCATTGCTTTTGGTGTTTTAGACATGAAGTCCTTGCCCATGCCTATGTCCTGAATAGTATTGCCTAGGTTTTCTTCTAGGGTTTTTATGGTTTTAGGTCTAACATGTAAGTTTTTAATCCATCTTGAATTAATTTTTGTGTAAGGTGTAAGGAAGGGATCCAGTTTCATCTTTCTACATGTGGCTAGCCAGTTTTCCCAGCACCATTTATTAAATAGGGAATCCTTATCCCATTGCTTGTTTTTGTCAGGTTTGTCAAAGATCAGATAGTTGTAGATATGTGGCGGCATTATTTCTGAGGGCTCTGTTCTGTTCCATTGATCTATGTCTCTGTTTTGGTACCAGTACCATGCTGTTTTGGTTACTGTAGCCTTGTAGTATAGTTTGAAGTCAGTTACAAGGGACGTGAAGGACCTCTTCAAAGAGAACTACAAACCACTGCTCAATGAAATAAAAGAGGATACAAACAAATGGAAGAATATTCCATGCTCATGGGTTGGAAGAATCAATATCATGAAAATGGCCATACTGCCCAAGGTAATTTATAGATTCAATGCCATCTCCATCAAGCTACCAATGACTTTCTTCACAGAATTGGAAAAAACTACTTTAAAGTTCACATGGAACCAAAAAAGAGCCCGCATCGCCAAGTCAATCCTAAGCCAAAAGAATTGTGGCTATGTTTCAAAAGTGCAGAGAAGAAAGCCTGGAAATAAATAAGGGGCGATGTCAAGGTTGCCCAAGTGGTGCTCCTTCTTTATCCTTCTCATATTTTAAAATTTCTAGAAGGAATTAGACCACCAAAAAACCTAAGGGATGGTGACTAGTTAGTCTCAAAATAAACTCAGAATATTAGAACTGGTAAGAACTTTAGAAACCAAGGAGTTCAACCCCTTAAGCCAAAACCTGCACAGGTAGGTGACCTGCCCACAGCACCCACTTAGGACCACAGCCCGCAGTGACAGCTGGGCTACTGGGCTCCAGAGTCCAGTGCTCACTGCTGCAGAGCCAAAGGTATGTGTTCTGGAAACTGCAGCTGCAGATTCTGCACAAGTCTCTCTCGCCCACTGGCAAAACCATGCCACCATTTAGGAAGATACCAAGATAGGATCCATGAATCAGGACGGCTTCATTTAAAAGGGTACAGGCCGAGTACAGTGACTCATGCCTGTAATTCCAGCACTTTGAGAGGCCGGGGCAGGCAGATCACTTGAGGTCAGGAGTTGGAGACCAGCCTGGCCAACATGATGAAACTCCATCTCTACTTAAAAAAAAAACAAACAAAAATTGGCCAGGTGTGGTGGTGTGCACCCGTAGTCCCAGCTACTCAGGAGGCTGAGACAAGAGGATAGCTTGAACCCAGGAGGTGGAGGTTGTAGTGAGCTGAGTTTGTACCCCTGCACTCCAGCCTGGGCAACAGAGTGAGATTCTGTCTCAAAAAGAAGGGTACAGGCCAGGTACAGTGACACATGCCTGTAATCCCGGCACTTTGGGAGGCCAAGGTGGGAGGATTGCTTGAGGCCAGGTGTTTGAGACCAGCCTGGGCAACATAGTGAGACCCCATCTCTACTAAAAAATATTAGCTGGGCGTGGTGGTGCATACCTGTCATCCTAGCTACTTGGAGGATGAGGTGGGAGGATGGCTCGAGCCTAGGGGGGTTCAAAGCTGTAGTGAGCTGTGATCACACCTCTGCACTCCAGCCTGGGTGACAGAGTAAGACCCTGTCTCAAAAAATAATAATAATAGATATAAAAATAAAAGGGATGGTCTCAGCACTTGTCAAGTGGATGTCTTCCATTCTCCCCTTATCCCGTGTGAGTGACACAATCCCGATGCTGACAGGTACTCAAGAGTCATGGGAACAAGAAGTTGGGTTGTTGAGCATCTGCCTTGCTACTGCCTGCTGACCACAGTCCTTGGGAAGTGTCCTCACAGGCCTCCCTGGGAAGGACAGAGCAGTGAAAGGTGTGCAGGCTGATACATGCGGGGGATTTTATTTCAGGCACTTGCTCTTTAGTTTCGCTTACACGATGTTCCACAAATATAAAAATGAGAAACTCTTTCGGATTATCTGTATATCCATACACCTGGACTCTTTTGGCTGAAGTGACAGGAAACCCCAGCAGTCTGGCTTCCCCGAGTAACCCTGTACTGCCTGGTTTAATCCCGCCGTCCGAGGGTGGGGTGGGCTTCAGGCATGGCTGGAAACAGGACTTCCAGTGGTGGGGTCAGAATCCAGCTTCTCCCTCTCCCGGCTGCAGTGGGTCTATTCCCCGATGTCCTTGCTCCTGTCTGCAGGACTGTGCCCACTGCTGGTGGGGCAGGGAGTGGACAAGGTGGGGCTGACTCACTTGCTCTTCTCCTGGAGTTGCTATTCTAATGGCGACCAATCCACAGGAAAAAGGTAAACAAAGAAACAAAAAAGAATCTTTCAAAAAAAGAAGCATTCTTTAAAAAAAGAGAGAAAAGAAGGTGAGGAGTTCAGTGTAACCAGGTGACTACTCTGAACTGGGGACTGAGTCGGCCTCTGACACTGAGCTGAATGCCCAATGGCAAATGTGACCAGCCGTGTGGGCGGGGGCAAGGCCAAGGACACAGAGGGCCCAGGGCCCAGGGCCAGGTGCGGCGCTTGCAGACATTTCTACCCGCTCATTTTATTCATGGCGACTTGGGAAGGGATGTCTTTAATGAGCGAATCCAAGGCCGCGTTTTCTGTCCGAAGAGTCTCCACAGCATTTTCACGGTAAAACCGATGAGAAAATGCCCTTTCCGAGAAGACTGAGTGTCCCGAGAACATTTTCTTGAAAGTGCGTGCACAGGCTGCCCTCTCCAGGCATCATCATGTGCTTAAAATAACACCTGGTAAAACCCTCTGGCTAAAAAATCAAAATTTCCAAAGCATATACATTTGAAAAAAACAAAATCTCCACTTAAAAGCTTATTTTGACTTGTTGCCCGGGATCAATTGCAAAAGCGCTTCTGTTGAGAAAGGACAGTTCAGCCAAACTCCAGCTGGTTTTTAGAAACAGAACCGGAGGAAAAAAACCCAGAAAACATAAGGCACTGGGCAAATGTGACGTAGGCTGGGATGAAACCCATTCTCCCAGAGCCGGTCTCTCCCACAGCTCAAAGCTGCTCCTCAGGCAGCCAGCTGGCTGAGGGCCCGGAGTGTGTGTCTGCAGAGGGAGGAGTGGGGCTGGGGAGGGGAAGAGGGGAGGCTGGCTCCCCAAAGTGTGACCTGAGGACTGATGTGAGCTGCAGTGAGCACTTTTTACCCGGGGTCTGAGCTCCCCGGGCTCCTGCGACATGGATGGAGCTCTCCCTGCCGTGCTGCCGGCTCAGGAGCCTGAAGCCCAAGGGCGCTCTTCTGTATCTGGCATCCAGTCCCTGCCAGGGCCTCTTGAGAGCCGGATCCTTTGTTCATCCTCTCCTGTTCAGCCCACCCCTGGCAAACCCGAGATCACCTTCACATCACCCTGCCCTGCTTTAGCCACTCACTCAGTCCCTGGACCCTCTGCTCTGTCCCTCCAGAGAAACACAAACTGGCTCAAGGCCCGAGCCTGCACGCATGGGAGGCTGCAGTCTCTGCGTGCTGTGAGATGAACTGCAGGCCAGCTTCCCCACTCACAGGAGGTCCTGGGCGTTCACTGAGCGGTGACTTCTGAGAAGAACTGAGACCCGAGCAGCTCAGGCGGTGGCTCCGACACATCTTGCCACGCAGACCTCTCGAGTGCCACTGGAACCGGAGCGGCAGGGGATGGGGATGGCGAGTCTGCAGTGAGCATCGTGGCTGTCCACGAGGTCACTTGTCCCTCTGCTGCCTGGCCAGCGCCACCCTCAGGGTGTCGGTGCCCAGGCGCAGGCCCTGCAAGCAGGAGACAGCCTGCTGGGCTGTGGCCGAGTCCGGGTAGTGGAGGAAGGCTCTGCGCCGTGGGCCCTGCCAGGTGAGCCGCTGGGGCACGAAGCCCAGTTCCCGCAGGGCCCTCTTCAGGTCACTCACACGGGCGTCCTGGGGGAGGTTCCCAACAAAAACATCGGCTGCAAGCAGGGCACCCTCCCCTGGTGGGGAGCCACGGGCTGCCTCCATGGAATTGGCTTCTGGCCCGGGTGTGTCCGGGGGCCTCCTGCCAGCACTCAGGGGCACTGTCTGCTGGCGGCCTGGTTCTGGAAGGTGCTGGTGCTCACCCTGGAGGGTGACATCCTTCCCAGCCTGCTGCTCTCGGGCGCGGAGCCTCCTCAGTATGGGGATTTTCTCCATCATCTCCCGGCTGATCTGAAAAGCAAAGCAGGTGCAGCTCTTCTTAGGGACAGAATCACAGGGGCACCTGCCAAACACGCATCCATACCTCTGACTACCGGCCGTGCTGCACACGTGGACGGTCTGAGCCCCAAGGACATGGGACTCCCACTGTCCCAACCACTGTCTCACACAGACGATGTCACCAGTCTGTAGCTCTGCCCCTCGCCCCTGGCTTAAGGGAAATCAGCACTCCTGGGGGCTCTGGAGCGTTTGCCCACATGCTGTGGAGGCTGCAGGGTTGGGCCTCCATTTTCCTCTAGGCCCAGAAGCAGGAAAGTAAAGCTGGGGCTCTCCGCTCAGGCCTCCTACCCAGAAGAGGCACCTAAGGTTGCTGCTACTGGGATTACAGGGTCACAAAAGGCAGCTCCCCTAATGACCCCCCCAGAATAATGGGGAGCTGCCTCCGTATCTGCCCCCTACCTGTGCCTTTGGGTGGGATGAGGACTTTAATAGGACCACAGGGGTCTCCTCTCCTGAAGGGAGATATTGAAGGAATGTATCTCAGGGGTCACCCCCTTCCATGCAGAGCCAAAAATGCAGAAACAAGGCAAGTCTGAAACACAGCTTTGAAAACACTTCCTAGCAACGGGTCATCAAACTATGAAATCAGTAATACTATGCAAAGCTTAAGTCTCAATTTTATGGGACTTGCAGACAAAGGACATCTTTGGCTTTATCTGGATTTTTCTAATCAATCAGCTATGGCAGCGGGCCACTTGGAACAGACTGGAACTGGCTTGATGCAGCCTGAACGGTGAAGGCCTGATGGCTCTGTCCTGTGGGGCAGTTTGCACTGGGGGCTGCCTATGGGTCAGGACAAGTCAGGTGATGCCTGGACCACCGTGCTCTGTGCAGAAAAGAAATAGACAGACACTGTGTAGTCCTTTTTCACAATTCTCATTCTTTAGAGATGCTTTTTATTTTTCTTTTGGGCACCAAGCTTTCACATGAGCATAGTCACCAAGAGGCAAGCCATGGTCACCTGCAGGCCTCCGACAGAACGGAGTATGTCGCAGTAGGGGGCAGCACATGAGCTAGACGACTGTAAATTGTTCTACAAGACGAAATAGTTCAACTAGTATCAATGCTCTCATTACATTCAGAATAATATGTAATTTAGAGCAATGGTTCTTATCCTTGGCAGGGTGAGAGAGGAACCTTTGTGAGGAGCTGGGGTTCCCTCCCAAGAATGACTCACCCACAATTTTCTGTAGTTTCCCAGGGTCGATAAAGACTATTCATGGGCCTCCAAACTAGAAGAATTACACAGGCCCCAAGTTCAGCATCAATAAATTAGAGTCATAGTTAAAGATACACAAACACCTAGGAACAGCCAAGTGCATTTCTGCAAACCTAGAGGCCCTCAATCTTCTCAGCTAATCCCTGGCTCTGTCTCCCAGTGCTGGGTGGAAAGTAACCTCCCCTCCCGGCGAAGCTTTTGCTTCGGTCAGAGTCCTCTGTGGCGGGATGCCACTCTGCTCCCTGGCACTGCCACGTCAGAAGCCTTGGCAGGTAGCAGGCACATGGCCTCATTTTGGCCTTGAACGGCAAACAGACTCTTGGCTGTCAAAGAAAGACTCTGCAAAGAAAGACTTGCTCCACCATTTCCCATTGTTCAGACGCAAAGGAAAACAACTCACATCTATGCCAAGAACACATCCACGATGCGCTCTTTTCTAATCACAAGGCGTTTCTCTTCTCTGGGCCCTCGGCCGTCCTTCCCAACTGATGCACTGTGAGGAGACTAAACTCACACAGCAGTAACAGACCAGCTCTGCGGCCCAAGGAATCTCAGAAATGACCTAAGCCCAACCACCCCGACCTCTTCCTACACCGCTTTCTACCTTCTCAGAAAGTTCAGGCTTTTGTGTTTTTTTTTTTTTTGAAACATGTAAAAATAGATATAAACTGGTCATCATTTGATTTTGAAGGATCTTTTAAATTACCAGATTTAGTATCGAGAACAGATGATACAATTTAAACCTGCAATTCCAATGAGAAAAAGCGTGGCTATGCCTTTATCTGGAAGAACTGAAAGTTACTCGGCTCTGAGTACAGCACCAGAAGCCTTGAGGTGAGAGCATCCCGTGGGGTGGGGGTGGGGGCGAGGTAAGGGGTGCAGTAAGGGGTAGGGGTTTGGGGGCAGGATGCACCCTCCGGGTAAACACTGCTCTTCTGATGAGCTCCATCAGGAGCTGCCCCAGCCCAGTCTCCTGCCTCCTAAGTTACTTCCCCTCCCATCTGTGTCCGGTAGCACCTCAAGGTTCCCTATGGCAGAAGCAAGCATTCTCAGGCGAGGTTTCACACTTGGGGTTTTGCAGCAGAAATCTGTTTTGAAACATGCCGTGGGAAAGACATATATATCCTTCCACGCACATCGCAGGGAGCTCCTTTATTCTGAGCCGGCAAATACGCAATCGGCTGAAGCATAATGAAAACATCTTAACTACACATTATGAGCTAACTGGCGGCCCAGGCACTGACACACTGGCATCTGCAGGGGGGTCGTTAGAATGGAAATGTGGAAGTATGTTCCACTGAAGAACATTGCTCTTTTCATGAGCAGTGTTTGTGGGTAAAGGATGACAAGGCTTCACATCAGCTCCCTCCTCCTCAAGCTCTAATGGAAACATCTTCCTGGCTGCGGGGCGGCTTTGCCACTCTACCAGCTGCTGGATGACCACGCCGATCCCTGCCACAGCTGACAAGAAAGCCTCCTGTGTGCCAGCCAGCAGGGTGGCTGGACGTCATGGTTGGGATGAGTGCATGGCAGTGCTACTGTTTCCTGGCTGGCAATGAGGAATAGTTGTTACATTCTGTCAATCTGGCATGTGAAGAGAAAAATTATGCTTGTTAATCAAACATGAGAAAACATTTTTGCCTTTTTATAACTAATTCTATTCTAAAAAAAAAAAATAGAATAAACTTTAAGTTTAAAAACCTGTCCCCTAGACATGCTAAGTCAAATACGAATCCGAAATCTGACTTTCAAGATTTCTGACTGAGAGTCAGAAACTGCTCAAAAAGGCAGACACTTGGGCTCCAATCTTAAGGCAGCTACACGCTGCTCTTACCATTGTGGATAAACTGCTTTTCTTTCTGACTCTTGCATTACTTGACTTGAAGATAAGGAAACTGGGAGGATGATCTTTGAATCCCCCTCATGTTTTTTTAAGAGACAGGGTCTCACTGTGTCACCCAGGCTGGAGTACAGTGACACAACTCACAGCTCACTGCAGCCTTGAATACCCAGCTCCAAGCAATCCTTCTGCCTTAGCCTCCCAAGTAGCTGGCACTACGTGTGGGCACTCACCACCACACCCAGCTAAGTTCTGTATTTTCAGTAGAGACGGGATCTTGCTATGTTTCTCAGGCTGGTCTTGAACTCCTGGGCTCAAGTGATCATCCTGCCACGGTCTCCCAAACTGCTGGGATTATAGGCGTGAGCCATGCTGGTGAAGATGAGCAGACACAAGAAGTATTTCTAATACTAAGTTCAACCTCCATAAATAATGAGTTCTCTTGCCTGAGACTAAATTTGATGGTACGCTGATGAAAATGCTTTAAGACACTTCCAAATAGCCACAGTGAAATAAGCATATGGAGTAGGTATGCTCAGAGGAGAGCACAGGGAAGGCCAAGGGAATGTGCTGCCTTCCGTAAACATAAACGCCAGGCAGGCCTCGAAGCCTCTGCTGGCTCTCTAAGGGCAGAATCTCTTCAACATGGCTCATGGAAAACCCTTTTCTTCATAGTTGATCAAAGGTGTCAGTTGGTAGAAAAAGGCTCAACAGGGCCACCCCCTTATAATCACGCTTCAACTGGGAGTGCTGACGGACAGCAGGGGCAAGGCCTGGACCTCCCAGCAGGGGGCCTGACCACAGGCAGCGCTGCGTTCGACTGTACTCCAACATCGGGAAGGGATGGCTCAACTTGGGAGAGGTATGGAAGTCACTAAGAACTATTTAGTGAAGAACATTTCTGTTTTCTGGTATACACGATCACCTTAAAACTGATGCTGCGAAATGCCAGCTTTCATCTGCACACCGCGGCTCCCGCCTGGCCTTCACTGCAAGGCCTGTGGCAGTGGCGTGCCTCCCTCCCCCTGCTCCACACAGAGTCCTGCATGGGACCAGCAGCTCCTGTCTCACTTCTGCACTTGTGAAGAAGAGAAGAGCAGCCACGTGGTTCCCCTCAGGCATACATGCTTGAGCTTTCCATGTTGGCCATTCCAGTGTCACCCTACACACGTGTGTGCATGAGTTTTAAGAACTGGCGCATATTTAACTATTTTCATTTCTGAATTCTCATTTCTACTAACTGGGTACCCTGGGAACAGAGATACCTAACTTGCTGCTGTGTGACTAGGTTCAAATGCACCTGGGCGCAATGTCTGCCTTGGAAAACGTTGAACAAATTTACTATTTTTTTTCCTAAATATTGTTGATTATAAAATTAGTATATGCTTGTTGTGGGAAATTCAGGAAAAAAGTAGAAACGTTTGAAATCCTATCTCCCAGAGATAACTACTGTTAATATTCTGCTATATTTCCTCACTGTCTTTACTCTCTGCCTTTTAACATGAGCAGAATATGAAATTCCGTATCAAGCATGTATAATATCATATCGTGCCTTTTCTACTTTATACCACATGCACTTTCTCATGCCACTAAATATTCTTTAAAAAGCTGGATGCACTTAAATTGGACTCCCCCCACCCCCGTTTTAAGGCACTGCATGTCTTCTATAGAAATTCAATAAATCCTTATCTGAATTTCACATATTTCTCTAGGACTGATTCCTAGAAGGTAAATTATTGGGTCAAATATAGTAATTCTTTTTCAATGAAAGCCTCTCTCAGCCCTCTAAACATACTGGTCCAGTTGTGGGTTGGGGTTGGTTCACAGTTAGCTGCGTTATTTGCAGAGAACAATTTTGTTTTATGCGGGATCGGAAATTGAGCTTTGCTGTCCCAGGACTGCTGCTCACAGAGGAGCCCTGTTCTCAAATCCTTTTTCCTGAGGTCTCTGTAGATCATGCAGCGTACTGTGGCCATCTGAGGGCCACACTTCCCAGCAGGCTGTGTGGGGAAGAGCGGGCCATGCTTGGAAAGCTACAGAACTGTTTCCTTGAGTATAAGCACGAGAGTGGCTCTGGAAGAATTCAGTTTCCTTCATTAAGGAGCAAATGAGTTGACCCGCAAAAGTCAGATGCACAGGGCTTGGTCTGTGGTGTCCTTGCCACCTCCGTGGTAATCAGGAGCCACGTGCTGACGGTGAGGAGCACAGGACGGGTGAGAAGATGTGTGTGACTGACAGTCCTTCCACTGGGCAAAGGCCAAAAGGCCCTCTGGTTTGTGGGTCTGGTGATGGCAACCACAGGCTTGTGGGTGCCCGAGTGGCTTCTCCTGAGCCCTCAGTCTCCCACTCAGGTTGGCCTTGCCTTCGGCGCAGTTGAGGTTCTGGAGTCCGTAGCCATGCCCTGCCATTCCTCTCTGTCTCCAAGGTATTCTTAACATATATCTTTCCTGCTCCCCAGCTCAGGCCAGCTCTAGGGAAACACTACAATGGTGTGGCGGGTCTCCACTGTCCAGGTGCAGCTTGGGCAGAACAGAGCTTCCAGGGTGGCAGCAGCAGACCCGGGTCTCCCCACAGAGGCTCCACCTGCTGCTGCTGTCCAGGTGCTCACTTGGGTCCAGCAGGTGACCACAGGTCTCAACAGGAAGTTCCGTTCTTCTGTTGTCAGTGACTCATAGGACACCACTCAGCCCTGGGAGCTGGCTGGGACTCTGCGTTTCACTCCCGACAAGGGCAGGTACTGGTCAGTGGCCAGGGCTGCTTGACACTAGCGGGTCCAGGGCTTCAGCCATTTTCGGTTTGCTACTGCACAGAGCTGAGGCAGCCAAATGGCTCTCAGCCCACTACAGACCACGTGACACACGGCTGTCACAGGGAGGGACATCGGATGACTGTCTCCAAGGATCAGAAGATCACCGGAGCTGGATGAACTGCCAAGAGGTTCAGGAACACGTTCCAGCTTCAGGCCCAGGTCTCTGGTACCATCTCCAGCCTGGCAGAGATCCTTGGTGTAGCTGGGGGTTCAGGGAGTCCTGGGTGTTCAGGGTACGGTGACTGGGAGATGGGGCAGCAGCGGCTATGCATCTTGTGGTTTGGATGTGGCCAAGTCACCCTGAGTTTCACGGGTCTGTGGGTGAGGTGATCGCCCCCAGAGACAGAAGAGCCCACGAGGACAGAGCAGACAATGTGCCTTCTAGAAAGGAGGAGTAAAAGCAGAGCCTTCTGGGGAATGTCTCTGTGCCTCTCTCTCTTCCTGCCGGAAAGTTTCTGATGAGGGTGCAGAGCGCTGGAATGCATTTTCAGCCCCTTACCCAACCCTACCAGGCTTCCTTTGCTGAAGACGAGATGGAGGAGGAAGAACAATGGCTACTCGTGGGGGGGTCTCTGCAAAGCACCTGCACAGTCACAGGCGGTATGGTGCAGCCAAAGGGCTGGAGAGCCGGGGTCAGTGCCTTTCTCTCCTTGTCCTCCACTGAGAGATACAGCCTGTGGCTATAGGGAGACATGTGCAGGACCACAACTTGGCTCAGTGAGCTACCCAGAAGGACCATCCTAAGGGTTCTGCCAGCAGCACAGAGAGGGACCATCCTAAGGATTCTGCCAGCAGCACAGAGAGGGACCATCCTAAGGGTTCTGCCAGCAGCACAGAGACAGAAGAAACACGCATGGCGCCCAGGAAGATTTCTCAACTTGATTAACAACCTACCTCGCATTTGTGACAATGATGATGACTGTGGCCATGCTTCCAAGCATTGTCTTGGGCATTCTACATGCACTGCCTCTATTTCAAAGACAAACAAGAGGTCTTGGAGAGTGTGTTGGAGGTTACAGATAGAGCTGTGAAGTGGGAAACTCTTGACTGCTAACCTCATCAATACACTCACTGGCCACCTGGTCTCCTTTCTTTAAAATCATGAGACACAAGCTGAGAATAGCCCACTGGATGTTGATGGTGAATCAAGGAGATGAGCTATTTACAGTAACTGCACTCAAACAGAGCATGTATTAGACTGGTCTATAAGACAGGGCAGGATGTCAGCTACTGGAAAGGTGGAACAAAGGCCAGGGAATCAGATGCTGAACTATCTTTGTGTATTGAAAATGAGTAAAGAAAAGGCAATTTGTACTTCCTTCACATACTTCATCAAGAGACCTATAGTGCATCCCAGATATTCCAGTAAGATAGCCAAGAGGTAAATTCTTGGATTCTAAAACCTACAAACCTATAGTGATAATATACCATGGAGAGGTATACCAAATATTTGCCAAAAAGTCAATTTGAAATGATATCATAACCTAGCACTGAACTGTCCGCCTTCCACATCCAAACTCTTTACTGGAATTTAGGGATTTGTTTTTTCTCCCATCAAATGTTGATAAAACTCACTTTGGCTGCACAGCTAGCAAGACTAAAACAGAAACATTGGGAGCTGTAGAAAGTGACTGATTTCCTCCGACCATGCAAAGGGATTACCAGATGGTGAAACTGAGAACACAGGACGCAAAATGAGAGATAGCCTTTGAAAAGTCTGAGATTCTTGCTGAGGCCTCATAAACAGTGAGCATTTTCCTGGAAGAGGGTCTTGACCAACAGTGAAGCCCCCGATGCCCTCCCTCCCCCACAGTGCTGACCCTCAGGAACCTTGGCTGAGTTCGGTTTGCTTTTCTGTAAGAGGAGATATTCACCTAACCTGTCCGATGACTTCATTTGTTGCTACTTTTCTACTCTTCTTGTTAAAATCTTCAGAATGTAACCAGGCTGTTCCTAGCTCTCTGCCAGGAGAGGCTGTCCAGGCTCCCCCTAATATGGCTACAATGGGCCCCTTCTATGACGTGCAGGCTTGGAGGGACTGCCAGCAGCTTCACTGTGGCTAATGCCCTTGTGCAACCTTCCCACCATCCCTGTTCTTGGCTCTGAGGAGCCGCCAGCCTCGTGCTCTGTCTAGTGCATTGGCTTCCACTTACAAGGAAGCTGTGGACCAGAGTTCCCAGGTGAAAAACTCTCAAGAAAGACACCAAGGGATATTTTCATTTCCTGGAAGAGCAGTGACCACCTTCTTCCCCAGTGCTCCCGGTGCGCTTAGAGGGCCGCCCATACACTCTGGGTTACGAAGGCTGTTCCCTCTGCGTTCATCAGCGGCCGACAGAGGAGTGCACACCCGGGAGGCCCCAACAGTGCCTGCCCAGGACGCCTGCAGGGAAAGTCCCCGCTGGGCTGTGGCAAAAGTAGCCGGTATTTTGTGTTGATCCTTAGAGGTGATGTTGTTGATTTTCCATGCCCAAAGGAGGGATACTTTCAAATGCTGAATGATTTGGATTTAAAGAATGGGAGACGTGGACACGTATGCTTATTTGACCAATAGTTTTGTCCACATGAAGCACAAATGTCTTCTCAGTAATTCTGGCTGTTTGCCAGCAGAGACAGCATCATAACCTACAGGCTGACTTGCAGGTCAAACTCCTACTGCAGACTAATTTGCAACATGTGCCGTTACCTAATCTGGAGATAAAAACCACAAATGCATAAAATGTACAAAGGCTTGGTACTGCCTCCTACTCAGGCTAGATCTGCTTGAAGATCCAGATCTTCAGTAAAAAAAAAAAAAATAAAAATAAAAAATCTGGATTTAAAAAGGGAAGACCAATGAGATAAGGCCAGGCAGAGCTTGCAGTGCTTGGGATGGCAGAAAACAACTCTTAAAAATGAAAAACAGTGGGCAAGTAAAGCTTCAAGGCATTCGCCCTCCCAGCCCATATGGCTATTTCTGCCATCTACAGAGGCAGATTTTAAACCTAGCTGCTTTTTAGAATCCTAGAGATCCGTACACAGATTCTTGGGCCTGGGCCTGGAGATTGTCATTCAGGAGCCAAATTGTTCAGAAGCTCCTTGGGTAATTCTAACATACAGCCACGCTGGGATTGCCAACAGCTCCCATGCCAGACAGAAAATACTTAAAAGAGGAGGAGTCACTAAGCTACAGGCCAGAGTTGGGTACGGCCGTGACCCACCTTGAACCAGGTGATTCCCATTGGCTTTGGGCGCTCGCAGCCTGTGGCGATGACTCTGGTTGGGGTGAGGATGTAGTCCACGGTGATGTCGTGCTCCTCAACAAGCTCTTCAGGGATGTCCACGACCTGGGGGAACAGAGGTGGGATACAGGGGCTGGTGGGAACGCCACTGCAGGATAAAGGGGCTGGTGGGAATGCCACTGTAGTCGTGCACCCTGCCCCGCTCGGTGGGAATGTGAGTCTGGCTAGAGAAGCACCCCCAAATCCACTCTGGGGCTAAGGCTTAGCCGCTGCACCACTAGCAAGTCCAGCCCTGGCTGATCCACACTACTCGCGACACGGCACGGTTCAGAAGCAGACGAGTCTCCTTCCCCACCCCCTGCTCCCTCAGAAGAGAATGGCAGTGGCTCTGCTCAGCCCATTCATAAGGAGCACCTGGCAGTCGTGGACGATGGTGACCACCGGCGTCTCCTTGCTGACGGCGCCCATGGATACCATCATGGCATATT
The DNA here is from genome assembly GCF_006542625.1 of Nomascus leucogenys. Classification (NCBI taxonomy): domain Eukaryota; kingdom Metazoa; phylum Chordata; class Mammalia; order Primates; family Hylobatidae; genus Nomascus; species Nomascus leucogenys. Next base: position 152,679,506 of record NC_044382.1, read on the forward strand.
CCAGATCGGCGTAGCCTTCTCCCTTCCCGATTCTCCAGCCTAAGAGACAACCGAGAATCAGTATTGCTGTGCGGTCCGGGGAATCGCTGAGAAGTGGATTTTCCATCAGGTCCAGTGGAAGGAGAAACTTGAACCCAATATCCTGAGCTATTCTATAGAAATTTTCACAGAAATGCCCACCGAATGCCCACCAGCAGCCCACACTGAAGATGGACTTTTGGGCATTAAACAGGAATAACACCACAGCAAATGTCAGGTGGTGAAACTACAATGACGTGAACACTGGACCGTTTAAGCATGTCACAAAGGGAAACAGATCACATTCATGTCAGCTGTATGTTAGCAAGACTTATACTTAAGAAGAATGAAAAGAGCAGTTCTCAAAAAGACTAAAAACAAATTCCTACTGAAAGCAAAACATGTTTAATCAGCTTACCTCGGCGGGAAAATCGCTGCTCTGAAGTCAGGAGTGCGTGAGGGCATGGCCTTGTTTCTTCGAAAGCACTGAATACTCACCACTAGATACCAGGTCCCGAGGGACGGTTTAAGCAGTACTAAAGCGTTTTGCAAATGTGTAATTAGTGGCACAACAAAAGGATTATCTGAGCCTAAAAGAGTAGCTAAGATGAAATCGAGGTTTAACAGCCTCTCTTGCCAAATCAGCTATTCGGAGACAAAAATGCAGGAAGACAGGATACATCAAATGCCTTCTGGCCCCCACGGAGAAGCTACAATTCTTCTTAGGAGAAGCCTGAGGCACTTCAGAAACTGGGGCCGGCGTGTGCCACCACCAGCATCACCCGCAGAGCACCCGCATCACTGCTGCCGTGTCTAAGACTCACATCTGATCAAGCTACTTTGACAATTCAAAACCTTCAACTGTGCATGCAAAGAAACAAGAGAAAGAAGATTCAACAGAAAAATAGCAAAGGATATGAACAGTTCACAGGAAATGACAGGCAGATAAGCAGCAAACATGAAAAATGCTTGACTGACTCCTAATTAGGTGCAAATCAAAGGCAAAGGAGATATTATTCACTGCTCACTAGCAGACTGTCAAAGCTGGCTCATTCCAGCTAGGAACAAGGAAGCGGGGAAAGAGGCCAGGCACCACTGTTGCGGGCTGAAAGTGAGCGGGCCTTCTGGTGGCAATATCAAGGCTGACAATCCCCCCTTCAGTTCAGCAACTCCCCTCCGAGGCATTGGCCCATGGATAGCTCAAAGGCACACCTAGGTGATCCCACAGAACATACTTCACTCCAACATGGTCTGTAAGGAAAAAGACCAAAGCCAAATCTGGAAATAACTCGTAACTTATGTATCCATCAGCGGGGGTGGGCTTCAGTTACTGAGGTGCAGTCACGTGAGAACACCATGCAGTTCCTCAACACAGGCCCAGGAAGCCAGCCTGCAGTGCTGACAGGAAGGGGCCCTAAGACACATTCTCCAGCAAGGCACGGAGCTCAATGTGTGCCACCGTCCCTTCTGTGAATGTAGAAAAGGGATATCTATAAATCTATACCTATAAACTATAAGACAGGGGTTCCCAACTCCCGGGCCACAGACCACTACCAGTCCGTGGCCTGTGAGGAACTGGGCCACACAGCACGAGGTGGGCAGTGAGTGAGCGAAGCTTCATCTGTATTTATAGCTGCTCCCCATCACTCTCATTACTGTCTGAGCTCCGTCTCCTGTCCGATCAGCTGTGGCATTAGCTTCTCATAGGCGTGCAAACCCTCGTATGAACGGTGCATGCCAGGGATCTAGGTTGCGTGCTCCTGATGAGAATCTAATGCCTGCTGATCTGTCACTGTTTCTCATCACCCTGAGATGGGACCATCTAGTTGCAGGAAAACAAGCTGAGGGCTCCCACTGATTGTATATTATGAGTTGTATAATTACTTCGTGATTTATTACAATGTAGGAATAACAGAACTAAAGTACACAATAAATGTAATGTGCTTAAATTATCCTGAACCATCCCCTCCCTGGTCCACGGAAAAATTGTCTTCCATGAAACCGGTCCCTGGTGCCAAAAAGTTGGGGACCACTGCTATAAGATATCTGTGTCTCAGCAAAAGAAACTATCATCAGAGTGAACAGAGAACCTACAGAATGGGAGAAAATTTTGCAAACTATCTGTCTGACAAAGGTCTAATATCCAGAGTCTATAAGAAACTGAAACAAATTTACAAGAAAAAACCCAAACAACCCCATTAAAAACATCTACACTAGGAACTCCTGATGGGGCACCTGGGAAGGAACAGGGAAGAGGTATGGTGGAGCTTTCTGTGCTGTACCATTTTCTAGGCAGACCCATGGTTACTTTACTACTTTACACAGGGGGTTAGCTAAACGATGAAGCTTACAAACCGTTACTTTCTTCTTTATACATCCCTGAACCTGATGATCTTTTTCCAAGGGGGACCTTTGCTGATTTCCCACCACCAAGAGCCCAAGTCCCATCATCTGACCTCAAGGCTGCTGAGAAGGGGCCGCAACCTAGTAAAGGGCCTGCTGCCTGAGGACCCTGCAGTCTCCTCTGCCTGAACAGTGGCCAGCATGCAGGATCCAGCCCTGAGGCCGCTACTGAGGAGGTGCCCCCCGCAAGGCGGGCACGTCCCTCCTCAGACTCCCCCTCCCACTCCCGTCAGTCCTGACTTGTGTCCAGCACTGAGCACATCACGTCCTGTCCTGGTCCAGCTCTCGTGTCTGGCCCACCCACACACCATGCACTGAGGTAGAGACCACCCAGTGCCTGCCTGGCACACAGCAGGTGTAGCAGGTATACCAGAACAGTGCGCTCCTGGGTCCCCAGCCCCGATGACACAGACGAAGCACCAGAAACTGGAAATGCACTGAAAGCAAAGAATAAAGAACAATGTCCCCACATCAGCTCCAGTGGTGGCTGGAAAAAGAGGGAACCCTGAAGCTGGAGACAGTGAGGGGTAATGCGGTGACCCTGACCTCTTAGCAAGGGCCCCCTGGCCTTGTGGACCGAGAGCAGCCTGCCTCACATGCAGCATGGCAAAGCACCAGGCCTCAGAAGAAGTCTCAGACACACCATGCTGTTCAGGAGTCTCAGACACACCGTGTTGTTCAGGAGTCTGCTGCATCATAATAAAAACAAAGCTTGGAACCTACCGTTTTTCCATTTGCTGGAGTCCCTCCAAACCCAACTATTTACTGACATAGTGAAAAGAAATTCAGCTCCAGCTCACTTAAGAACAGAGAGAAAACCTTTCACCACCTGAAGAGACAGTTATCTCACTTTGTTTTTCCTGCTAAGAAAAGTGAAAATGCTGTACACGTGTTGGGCTGGGGCCAGGAGCGGGTGGGCTGAGCCAATTCTTCACCACTGAAAAATGCAGTGGCTTCAGAGACCAGGTAAGCGCATCCAGAAAGCAGAAATCACTGGCAACTTTTGAAAGACAAACAGCCTGGCACAGACAGCCTGGCACGCAGCCGCCTTCAGGCAGAGCTGTCACACTCAAGAGTTCCCATCTGCTAGTCTTACCTTTTTCAGAAACGGCGACGGATCCCACCACGACTAAATCCACAAGGACTCTGGAATCCAAGCCTATGGGGACGCTGTAGTTCCTCACACCCTGCACACAGAGATACGGATTGGAAAACTTCCACTCCAGCTGCTTCCTCATGTTACAATTCATGATCAAAGTGCACTCAGGGTTTGAATCAACCTCTTGGACAAAACAGATGCAGGCACACCCAACACTGGAGATGCTGCGTTTGAGGAGAAGCTGCATTCCAGAAACCGCTTTAGGGCACAGTTTCCCCGGTCTCTTTCCCAGAAAGGTGGCCAAGAGGAACTCACAGCACAAATTCATAGGCTGCCAATTTCATAACATTTAACAAATCGTTTTTCCGCATAAGGCAGAAGAGCACAGTGGTGAAAACACAGGGGCGGAGTCCCAGGGAACTGGGTTCAGAGCCTCTGAGCCACAGGACCCCAGCAGGCTGGAGCTCTCTGAGCCTCAGTTTCTTCACCTGTAGGACAGGGACACCACCCTCTGCCTCGTCGGACCAGTGTTGGAATTAAATAACATAACGTATGCATTTAGCACATAAGACATGGTCAGTAAACACTGTATGACATATTTATTCAATACAAAATCCTGAAGGCCACTATCTTTATGTACAATATACTCGCTTCTAAAAAATTATCCCTTCAACCAAAATGTCCCAAAAGTGTATTGCTTTCTACTAATGCAGGCCGGCATATAAAGAATAGGGAAGCTGAATATGTTCATGGTTCTCATAACACGGTTTATGTAAGTCTCAGGAAAAAGCCATTTTCAGTCCTGTATCCGGCAGTAACTGATCATTCGATGTGGCAATGGGCTGTGCCTGCAGAGCTATGACAAGTTCCATATGGATCAGTGCATATGGGTGGCTTGGGGTCTCCCGACAGTCACAGGCTTAGTCCAGGAAACCCTCCACTGCAGGAAACCCTGTGTTCTCATCATCTCACAGGGGCCACAGGGGGCAGGCACTGACCAACTGCAGAGGAACAGACGGTTTGCATTTGTGAATGCTGTCCATCACCATGGTTTTGTCTCATTTTTCTACCTTTATTTTTCCTTTGCTCCTTTCTCTCTCTATATATATATTTTTTACTTTATTGTATGTATTTATATAAACCATATCAAATTCTGTTTTTGGAATAAGCAGGGTGCTAATAAGTAAACAATAAAACATTCCAGTTTTATACATTAGGCTTAAGTGGCAAATCCCATAAAAAAGGGTATCTTGAATTGCCTTATTTTTTCTTCTCAATAGATTAAAAATTAAATGACTTGGAGTTTACCTTAAGATTCTTAAACAGTCACCAAATTCGACTTCACTGTAAAATACACGACCAATTTTATTATAATGCACCCTAAAGTCATATTTGTACACTTGGTTTTACTAAATTGTGAGGCATTCAAGAAAATCTTAAATATATAATTGTCGGCAATTACTCACTTAGAACTGGTGAGGCAATTTCCAACGGACTATGTTTTGGAAATTCTATCCCGTCTCCCCACTTGCTCTGGTGGCATCTGATGAACAGGCCAGGAATAAGAAAAAGCTCCACAATACTGAACATCGCAGGTTAACATTGGGCAGCGCCAGAGAACCAGATCACTCGCCTTCCCTTTTCTTACAATAAAGAATTTATAATTTGCCAATTTCGTGCAAAATAGAAACTGAGTTACAGAAATAGTTTTCCACTTGGCTCCATTAAGGACAGAATTCTTGAATACTTTAATATCTCTGTTCTTTTGGCTCTGTTAAGAATGAATTCCAACTGTGTGACGCTATCTCATGCTAACTTGTCAGAAGACTTCACAGGGTACCGTTCTTTCCTACGTGGGGACATTGCTTCTAGCACTTACCTGAGAGGTGGCACATTTTCTCAAGATGTCTTTAGTTGCCCCAGGGGGTGGTGTGATCTTATTAAACAACCCTGTTCTCAGTCGTGGTGTTGGAACCAACAATGTTTTTTTACTCTTTTAAAGAAAAGACAATCAATAAATTAGAAAATTAAATTATTCCATAGGACTTTCTTATATGTGTTTTTACC